>NC_142349.1:49545449-50199949 GCF_059441175.1 Urocampus carinirostris | reverse complement strand
ACCATTTGCAAATCCAAAATCCTCTCTTAGAACAAAGCCAATATGAAAACTAAACTGTTAAATGGTCAAATGATGGGAATCTTCCACGAACAGGGTTGGGTAGGGTTACTTTAACTTGATTACTTTCAATTACTTTTGCATTACTCCAATACCAAATATGGTAATAAAAGACAAAAGAAACTAAATATGAATAAATTATGACTCGCACCACGTGGTAAGCTTTCTCTCCTGGCTTTGATCTCTTTGAACTCCGGCAAAACAAACATAAAATGAGACAGAAACAAAATGAAAATAAATCCAAACAGCTTGCCAACATCATTTTTGCCATGTATTCCGTTACTCCCCAAGCCTGCAAAAAGTTTAGTAATTTTATTCATATTTAGTTTCTTTTGTCTTTTATTAGCATATTTGGTATTAGAGTAATCCATAAATAACTGAAAGTAATCCAATTAAAGTAACCCTACCCAACCCTGTCCATGAACCACATGTTTCACATGTTGCAATATTATCACAGGCTTTGGACTTGGTACCAAGAGGTCCTCAAAAGTTGCTCAAATACACTTAACTTTGAAACAAACTTTATATACGGTTTTATATTTTGCATAATTCTAATGGTAAACTTATGATAAAGTAGTTTGCTGCCAGGCTGTGCTTGCCCCAGACACACCACAGAAAGTGGTGCCCCTATAACCCAGGTGGTTAAGGGATCAGTGAAAGGTTCAAAATTGTTTGTTGTAACCCAATACATTAAGAGACAATTCTGTCTGTAATCACCAAACTACCTAGTATACCAATTTACAAAATGGTACCAAATATGGGCCGGTAAGATTCTGGTAGATTTGTTCAGGGGGAACACCAGAGTATGCAGGTTTAATCCCGGGTCCTTCTAACCTCCTTTTGCCCCCAATGCTGCAACATGGTGCGTGGCTGAGTCGTCAACATGTATAACGCTTCAGGGACGTGAAAGCTGTTAAGAGACCATCGAAGCTAAGTAGCATTCACAGACAAATGTAATCTTAGATAATTTATAAAGACTGACTGATTAGTAGATTAGTAACAATACTAACAAGAGCCCTCTCGTGACTTGACATATTATTTACATAGCTTATGATATTGTAAATGTAATAGATAGATAGATAGATAGAAACTTTATTCATCCACGAAGGGAAATTCACATGGACTGTAGTAGACAGTAAGAATGACACTGCAGTGAAATTATTCAATTTGATACTGTTGATGCTTTAAACCAAATATCTTAATATTCTTTAACCTGGTTTGGGACCAAAAATGACAGAGAAAAGGATACTTGTGAAGACTAGTTTGTTAAAAATTATTTTGTAAATTTAACAAGTTGACATGTACCGCCACCCAAACCCTGTTGGAAGAGGCTTTTATTTGCGTTATCGAGTGAGAAGGAGTAAAGCAGCAGAACATTGACCCTCTCTCCATCCGTCTGCCTATCCATCCATTCGCTTGGCCAAAGCCAGAACAGGATTATCCTGAAGGGGCATTTTTGCAAGCTTGGTTCATTAGCAGTCAGTACACGGCACCATGACCATCTCCTGCCCTCACTGCAGTTGGAAGGGACTTTGCTTTCATTCTTTGGAATTGCTCATCTACACTCTCCAATAACGAAAGTAAATAGTTGCAACTGTTCAGGGGTGATTCACCCACGAAAAACTATTTGAAATCAAGTATTTTGCAGTTTCACCACTCACTGTTAATTGCCAATGCAAATTACATTCAAAAGTGTATTTCAAAAGGATTTACAAATGTATAACTTTGTCAAATGTATTTTTCTTTTCTACCAGTTCATCCATAAACATTGATAATAAATTTGAGTTTTTGTTTGCACACAGGGTCGGAGTGTACACTTTTAAAGGTTCAATCCAAGTTTGAATGTATTAATAATCGTAAATCATCTTTTTCTATTCAGGTTTTTAAGACTATAGCAGGCACAATACTGATATTGTACTTTGACTCTCACCACAAATCAGCTTGCATGAAGGCTTAGTGCTTTCACCATTGAATTCTTGCAAGGATATTTGTTTTCATGCAGGAAGGCCGAGGATGGGGTAACTGTGGAATTAAATTAAGGAGGCCACTGACACCCTTTTTTACCCACAGTCTCAACCAAACCCAACCCGCCCTTTCTTCCTCTAAAATTGTGAGCACCATACCATTGCCTACATGGAGTTAATAAAAAAAGGCTAAGATGGGGTTTTCTATGAAGAGAAACTTTGTTACTGCGACTCTAGTGAGAATGTGTGTGTGTGTGTGTGTCGGCAGAAAAAAATAAGAGGAAATGTAGAAGGTGTTAAAAAAAATGGGTGAACTGTTGAGAGTGACAGAGTGCTGAGAAAGAATGCATCTCTCAAAGATTGAAAAAAAGTCAGCAGGATGTCTATACTTGGATTCGGCTTACCAGACAGGATTGGTGTTGACCGCTTCATCGAAGCATAAGATGTACAAACAAAAAAATCCAACTATCAGAGCATGGACTGTTGACACCAACCTAGGACACAAGACAACGACGGATTAGAAAAAACAATATTGCATCCAAAAGAGTTGACAAGAAAGACCACAAAAACAATAGGCTTGCTGGTCAAGTGAATAAATCCATACATACAGTGAAAAAAAATAAGTATTTGAACACTCTGCTATATTGCCATTTCTCCCACTCAGAAATCATGGTGGGGTCTGAATATTTCATCGGAGGTGCGTATTCACTGTGAGAGACATGAACTAAAGAAAATCCATAAATCACAATTAATGCTTTTTTAAGAATTTATTTGTGCGATATAGCTGTAAATAAGTATTTGAATACCTAAAAAAATGAATGTTAATATCTGGTACAGTAGCCTTTGTTTGCTGTTACTGAGGTCGTTTCCTGTAGTCTTTCTCCAGGTTTCCACACACTGCAAGAGGGATCTTGGCCCACTCCCCCACACAGATCTTCTCTAGATCAATCAGGTTTTTGTTGCTGAGAAACACGGATTTTGAGCTCCCTCCAAAGATTTTCGATCAGGTTCAGGTCAGGAGACTGGCTGGGCCATGCTAGTACCTTGATATTTTTCTTACGGAGCCACTCCTTGGTTTTCCTGGCTGTGTGCTTCGGGTCGTTGTCGTGTTGGAAGATCCAGCCACGGCCCATCTTCATTGCTCTGACTGAGGGAAGGAGGTTGTTCCCCAAAAGCTCACAATACACGGGTCCAGTCACCCTCTGATTAATGCAGTGCACTCGTCCTGTCCTATGTGCAGAAAAACACCCCCGAAGCATGATGCTACACCCCCATGCTTCACAGTAGGGATGTGTGCAGATTGTACTCTTCATTCTTCTTCCTCCAAACACACCTCAGGGAATTATGACCAAAAGGTTCTATTTTGGGCTCATCTGACCACAAAACTTTCTCCCATGACTCCTCTGTACAATTTAAATGGTCATATGTCAACTTAAGCCCGGCTTTAACATGGGCTGATTAAGCAGGGGAACCTTTTGTGCCATGCATGATTTCAAATCATGACGTCTTAGTGTATTATCTACAGTAACCTTGGAAACAGTGGTCCCAACTCTTTTCGGGTTATTGACCAACTCCTGTCGTGTAGTTCTGAGCTGATTCTTCACCTTTCTTTGAACCATTGAGACCCCACAAGGTGATATCTTGCATGCGTCTCCTCTCTGAGATTGACTGTCAAGTTTAGCTTCTTCCATTTTCTAATTATTGCTCCAACAGTGGACCTTTTTTCACCAAGCTATTGGCAATTGCTCCGTGGCCCTGTCCAGCCTTGTGGAGGTGTACAATTTAGTCTCTGGTGTCTTTAGACAGCACTTTTGTCTTCGCCATGTTATTGCCTTGCATGGCAGACGCTGCTATCGGTAAGTGTGTAAAAGGGAAAAGTGTGAAGCACATTGTAAAGTGCTTTGGGAGGTCTTCATTGACTTGAAAAGCGCTGTATAAATGAAGACCATTTACATTTACAAGTTAAAGTATTAATGATTGTATGGGGTGGACAGGTGTCCTGATGCAGCTAACAGGTACATCTGATTCAGGATGATACATCAAGTGCAGGTGGACTTCTAATGAGCAGACTAACAGGTCTTTCAGGGTCAGAATTCTAAATGATAAACAGGTGTTCAAATACTTATTTGCAGCTGTATCACACAAATAAATTAAAAAAAAAATCATGCATTGTGATTTCTGGATTTTTCTTTTTAGTTCATCTCTATCACAGTGGACATGCACCTACAATGAAAATTTCAGACCCCTCCATGACTTCTTCGTGGGAGAAATAGCAAAAGATAAGGGTTTTCAAATACTTATTATCTTCAATGTAAAAAATACATAAATGCCATTTTATTTAGATAAAATAATTCATTTGTTGGAGTATGAAAATAAATCAAATGGAAATGGCAAATGGAGATTTAAGTCTGAGTTCCAGCAGTATTTTTAGTAGATGTGCATTTCTCTTTGAACACACTCCTTGAAATTGAAGTCCTGGTTACATAACAAACAAGTTGAAAGCTGCCTTGTTACGCAATAGTTGACCACAATGAAGTTTTCTACCCGCATGCTGTGGGCTAGTACTAAATTAATTCAATGGTTTTTGATAAGAATTTTTACAGTATTAAAATCAAATAACATGCAAGTGTTGCACAACTGCCCATTTCATGTTTGCGCTCTTAACTTCATCCCAAAGTTTACCACTGCAAACAAACTCCTTACATGCTTTCAGAGGCTAACTAAAACTCTAAACGGGATGAAAATCCATACAAATGATTTCACTTTGATGTTATAAAGTCAAGTAAAATGTATTTATATAGCCCTAATTCACAGAGAGTCTGGCCCACAATTATGGTAGCTACAACATACCCCGATTCCCAAATTTTAAATAATTTAGATATTTAAAAGCTGTACAGTGTATCTTTTCAATAGATGCAGAAGGGCACTAGCTCAGGAGGTAGAGCGCTCGTCTTGGGATCAAGGGATCTCAGTTCAAATCCCGGCTCGTCCGTGTTACATGTCGAAGTGTCCTTTGGTAAGACACTGAACCCCTAATAAGCAGGTTAATGAAATGAAATGATCTGCATTTATATAGCGCTTTTCAAGTCAATGACTTCCCAAAGCGCTTTACATTGTGCTTCACATTTCCCAATAGCGGCCGTGATCTGTGCAGCCATGTAAGGCGCTAACCTGCTTATTGGGGGTATTGGGGGTTAAGTGTCTTACCCAAGGACATGTAACACGGACAAGCCGGGATTCGAACTGGGATCCCTTAATCCTAAAACGATCGCTCTACCTCCTGAGCTACTGCCGCCCGGTTAGCGTCTTACATGGCTGCAAGGCCGCTATTGGGAAATGTGGAGCACATTGTAAAGCGCTTTGGGAAGTCATTGACTTGAAAAGCGCTATATAAATGCAGATCATTTCATTTTCATTTCAAATGGCCAATAGGCCCTTAGGTGGACACCCATGTTCTGATGTAAAATATTTTGACACCTTTTTCCAAACGGAGGGGCATCTCTACATTGAGTAGCAATACATTTCCTGAAAAGTGCTATATAAATACATTTGAATTTGGGAATAACCAAAAACAACACTTTCTTCTGGAGAAGTTATGCAAAGTAAAAAAAAACAAAAGATTCCTGGTGTATGATACAATCATAAATCCCGATCAGAGGCTGTAGAAAACCTTCTTGAGGGCCAGATGTGGGCCGCGGGACTCACTTTTGTCACATGTGGTATATTAGGTACACACACATTCCCATTCCTAGTCATCACTACTTGCTAGGATTTTCTGTGGGGTTTTTTCATTCTCAAATGTTCAAATTGTAGATGAGGCATGACTAAACAAACAGATCATAGTAGTAGTGAGTGAGTAAAATTACTGTGTTGCAACTCACCTTGAGTTCCACTCTGTGTGTTTGGTGGGAGGCAATAATCTATAACTTGGCGAGACAGCTGAAGAGAGTAACGGACTGGCCACAGAGAAGAGTAACTGGAAGCTCACAAAGCTACCAGCTACAACAGTCAACTCTCTCATCTCCATCCCCGTTTACCTGAAGATTAAAAAGGGCAGAGAGAAGGAGTTTGGGTAATGCAGAGTAATACTCAGGGTCAATAGAGGCTTCCTTACATTTAGCAACTACTAAATTTATTATGTTCAACTGGGAAAGATCATTTGGACATCATCAATCTAAGTGACCTGAGCTCTTCTGACAAGCCGTATGCTTTATAGAGGTGGAAAGAAGACAAACAACAGAAGAGCCATTAAGGACCTACGAAGAACAAAAACATAATGGGAGTAATGGGAAAATTGTTTTAGGGAATGAAAATAAGTTAGTTAAGACTAGAGTTGCACAATTTTTGAAAAAAACCTAATTGCAATTTTTTAGACCAGTATTAAAAAAAAATGCATGTTTTGGGCTAGTTTTGTTTTTTTGTGAATACCTAACACTCCCGTTGTCCTCAGGTCAAAATTATCTGCCAATGTATTGTTAAAAACCCAGAAAAATCCCCTTAAATTACATTTGATTTAACTTTAAATGTTATGACTTTTTCTAGATTGGTCAGAACAATTAAATGTTTTCTGTATAAGCTGTATAAAGAAATACAAAAATGATCCTTAAACTAAGACATATTGATCATTTTAACATCCTTTAAACTTAAAAAAAACAGCTGTTTTGTTATGGTTGCCTTCTAACTCACACAAGGCTCAAACCACGGTTTCTAGCGAATACACAATCGCACAATGTCACATCGCGATAGCAATTAGATTTCGGTTATTCGTGCAGCCCTAGTAAATGGGCATCTTAGATTAAAACTAAGACCCCACTACAAATTGGTTCAAATTTAAACATCCAAGACATTGTTGGCACTAGGATTGCATTTATAACCAAAATCGAATCGATACTGCGATGTGACGTAATGCGATAGTGTAATCACATGTCACTGCATTTTTTTCCAAGGATTAATAGTTTGTTATTTGAGTAATGGAGTCTTTTGACAACCAGAATTGTCACTGTTCGGATTTTAACCGTTCCTGACAACCTCAGGTAAGTGTGTGTTGGGCGTAACTTTGTGCGCATACATCAGCCTAACAGTGGCGCACACAACTGGCCACCAAAACAAACGTGACAGCTAGCTTTTAAGCAGTTTGTTACATTGAAAAGAAATTCATCAATACATCGGACCATGAGGAAAGCCAGAAAAGTGCAAAGAATTGGTGATCACCAATAGGTGCTCTGTGGATTGTTATTGCGTCCGTGAATCGACTGAGGCGGCGTCGGGAGAGAGGCTGATTTTCTTGGTTTTTATATGATGACAATAAAAAACAATTATTCAACTGGGAGTCTGTTTATTTGTAGATCTATAGTTGTTACAGCCATGTACTCTCAGTCAGTAATGACGTTATCTTTATGTAAGTTTGCATGTCACGATAATCAGTTTTTCACAAAACTAGTACAGAAAATGCACTTTTATTTTAAAAAAAAGTGCAGCGAAACTCCAACACCGATCTGAAAATAAAGTTTCTTGCATTCCTCGTTGGCAAAGAGGAAAAACTGGAAAGCAAAAACCACAATTTTGTCTGAAAGATTTAAAATACTGACCTCAAGACATTTGAAAACGTATCATCACTCAAATAATGATTCCCCCAAAAGAAAAAAAGAAAAATACATTAATCCCTTGCCATTTTGCAGTTACTTTTTGCGGTTTTGACTCTTTGCAGATTTTCATCGTGATGTGTTCTGCAGCAGACCACCCACTATCACAAGGGCAGGTCAGTGAGGGCTTTGTGTGTGTGTAAGTTGGGTGGACCTAACTGCACGACTGTGATAGACTTGTGTATGCTGTCAATCAAAGAACAGTGAAATGAAATGAAATGATCTGCATTTATATAGCGCTTTTCAAGTCAATGACTTCCCAAAGCGCTTTACAATGTGCTCCACATTTCCCAATAGCGGCCTTGCAGCCATGTAAGGCGCTAACCTGCTTATTGAGGGTATTAGGGGTTCAGTGTCTTACCCAAGGACACTTCGACATGTAACACGGACGAGCCAGGATTCGAACTGGGATCCCTTAATCCCAAGACGAGCGCTCTACCTCCTGAGCTACTGCCGCCCAGTGCAGGCGCTCAGGTCAATGAGTCCACCCAAAACTAACTGTGTAGCACAGAATCAGATAGTATTTTAGCAGCTTGCTCGATTTAAAAGAAATTTGTCAATTAAATCAGACTCGAAAGAAAGTCAAAAGACAAAGAAATGCTTATGGCCACCAGGTGCTCAGTCGATTTTTATACAGCCCGGGTAGTGACTTAGTCGCCGTCAGGAGAGAAAGCAATAACGGGGTTGCAGGTGCGACTTACTGCTAAGGCTAAATAAAAGCTCTCACAAGCCACCGCTGCCTATCCTGTATCTTGCCAACACCAGAACCATTATTCATAAAACGGGTGACATGGAACTACAACTAGTTGGAAAACGCAATGGGGGCGGCAGTGTCTCAGGAGGTGGCGCGTTCGTCTTTGGATCAAGAGATCGCAGGTTCAATTCCCGACGCCTCCGTGTTACATGTCGAAAGGTCCTTGGGTAAGACACGGAACCCCTAATACCCCCAATAAGCAGGTTAGCACCTTACATGGCTGCACGGCCGCTATTGGGAAATGTGAAGCACACTGTAAAGCGCTTTGGGAAGTCTTGACTTGAACAGAGACCTGGTTCGACCAGAGGATCCCCAATGCTAGCGTGCATTTCTTACACCGCAAGAAAAAAAGCTTTAAATTTTGTTGTACTATTGTATAATGACAAAAAAGACCATTTTTTCGACGGCAATTTTGTTTTGTGTCATGTGTTTTTATTTGTAGATCTATAGTTGGTATTTTGTCATTCATATACATGTTACTGATGTCTAATAAATAAATGTTTCTATTTTGTGGGGTTTGACTATAGCTGGACACAACCCCCACAAATAGGGGGGCAGTAGCTCAGGAGGTAGAGCGATCGTTTTAGGATTAAGGGATCCCAGTTCGAATCCCGGCTTGTCCGTATTACAAGTCGAAGTGTCCTTGGGTAAGACACTGAACCCCCAATACCCCCAATAAGCAGGTTAGCGCCTTACATGGCTGCACAGATCACGGCCGCTAATGGGAAATGTGAAGCACAATGTAAAGCACTTTGGGAAGTCATTGACTTGAAAAGCGCTATATAAATGCAGATCATTTCAGATCATTTTATTTCACAAAAAACAAGGGATTAATGCATTATGTTGTAGCCCACACATTTTGAGTATGGATTTGGAATCTTTGATAATAGTTATAATGTTAAAATTAGTATCATGATAGAGAATAAAAATCTCCCCATAGTTTCTATAATTTATTAATTTAACTTGAAAAAAAACTGACGTTTAAACACAAATGTGTAAACGTGTGATTTTAACCGTTCTAGTAATTAGCATTTGACTAGCAGTCCAGAGTCTAACAATGCACCGATGCATTTCACGTGAACAGCCCAATAAAGTGTAATCTAATCTGTTTTCTGAGTCTTTAACACGTTAATGTCGTGAATAGGTCATATTTCTAACCCTAAAGTTTACTCTAAGGGGGGTGAAATATTGTTTTGAGTTAAACTGTGAAATGACCACAACATATAGACAAAAAGTATTTATTTCACAAAAACAACTCCCATTTTCCTTCAAAAAGAAAAAAACCCCTGTTCGTAATCAGCAATTACAAACTATCGTGTCCCATGCGTGTCTGGACTCTGACCTGATCAATTCAGATTACTCAAGCCACTTTATGTAAGACATTTAAGACACCCACTTTATGGAGCTGATGATTAGAGTTTTGAAAGATAAAGTGTTTAAGTGGCAGCTACATGAGTAAAGGTATGCATTAATTAACATGTGCATGTAGTTACCTATAAAACTAAACTATCTATCCATCTATCTACCTTGGTCATATCCCTCAAGAAGGGTGACCGACAGCAAGACACACACATACAATAACAAAGAAAATAAAAGGGAAATAAATAGCATGAAAAAACCACACAAAAAATTTTGGACCGTGGACATGCTTTCGTCCCTCAAAACTAAACGCAATGGACAAAAGCTCCCCCTTACTTTTGTTTACACAGAAGATCCATGTGCCCAATTCAGTAACGATTGTTAGCTTGACATGGATGACATGACATTTCTGTGCTCATTGAAAACAAGGGAGTGCTGGGAGAGATAGCAACAACAGAGCAGTGAAAAGTAGTTTTATAAAAATGATACCACAAATGTTTAAACACGTACTGAGAAGAACATTTTCCAAGAAAATAATTTCCACAAATTGCTTTTCCAAAGCATTAGCTTTAGTCCAATACCAGAATTTCACCACCTCTTGACTTCTGTTTGATTATGAGTGTTAGTAGATTATTTTGCTTGTAAACTGGATTTTAAGGTTTATTGGGGCGTTCACATTAGATGCCTTAGAATTCAGGAAGTCCAAAGTACTGCTCGTGGGCCAGTTGCGGGCCGTATTAAAATTTTTACTTTAAGTCCCAGCAGTGATTCCACATCCTGAAAGTGCTTAGGAAAAACAACACTGAAGAGAAGCTTCTGGTGTTCTTCTACAGAGCCACACAGGAGAGCAATCTGGCACACAGTGTTGCGGTGTGGTATGCTGGGAGCACAGCAGCAGGAAAAAAAAAAAAAGTCTTCCACACAGCCCAGAAAATCATTGGCTGCTCTCTGCCCAGCCTGGCTGCAGCAGAGCCAACATTATATAGGGCTCTTGTAATCCTGGCCATCACATAACCTGCTGCCAGAGCCAAAAAGAATATAAAAAGGTTTCCCTCCGGCTACTAAATCTTTGACCCGATTGTGACCTCTAGTGCTACCAGTTGGTACTAGAGGACTAAGGCTGAGATGTAATTTCTTGCCAAGAGCCCTCACCACACCAAGACTGGAAAAAAGGAGTATTAATCTCGTTTCTCAACTTATTTGGGGAATTATGTTTCTGCTAATGTCATTGCATTATTCTGATACTCTTACAACTTAGGTCAATCTCCAAGCACTTCCTTCTAAATATTTCTGCTTATTTGTCCTAACATTATTTTTATTTTAGTTTTCTTCTTTAAATCTTTATTATTATGTTTTCATCCTTGAGAATCATGTCTAATATAATTGTAAACAATAGTCATAACTGCTTTGTCAATGACAATAAAAACAATTGTATTTCTAAAAACCATTAACACAGGGGCACTTGCAAGGTGCAAAGCAGTTGAGTGAATAAACTATTTGTACAGTGTAGGCAAATAGCCTACAGAAGATAATATTTAATTAAAGAAGTTATTAACTCACATATGCTCATTAATATTTACCTTTTCTCTGCAGAGAAAAAAAACTAAGATACAATAAAGCACATGACACTTCAGGCATGTTGACTGCTATATTTATTGGCTAGCATACTAAAATGGCTAACGTCACAGATGCATACAGTGGAAACAAAGCAAAAACAAAGACATCACTTTTATAATCATTTTTTGTTTTTGTTTATAACATCTCCCATTTGATACGATTTAACATAAAATGCCACATTGCACTAAAAAGAAGAGGTTTTATTGTCCCATTATTTATGGATGACTTTTGATAATGTTAATGGGCAGGGCTGTTTAATGGTTATAATCTGAGCCAATTGGGTTGGATTTACCAACCTAGGGCAACAAAATTTAATATTAGCATTGAGTGCAGGAACACTAAAAACTGTTCTTAGAGTTTCACAATACGCATATACACGATCATTTGAAAACCTTTAGTCATAAAATATAGAATCAAATTATAATCAAAAATCATATTCTTAAATTTTAAATTGCTTAGAGTCTCATAGCACTGTCAAAAAACATTGATTAAAGGAAAAAACAAGAACACAGCCAACTACTTTGGTTTTATCAAAGAAATAAGAAAATCTTGTAAAAGTTATTCTTTTCATCCCACAGCGGAAGGAAGACAAAGTGGGGAAAGGTGGTCATGACTTAACCAGTTTGTTATTCGTACACAGATGTCGCATAGACAATTTGTTTTTAAATAATGGGCCTTTGACATCATTTTATTAAGTATTTGTTTCAAAGGCCCCTTTGCTTTCCAACAACATGTCAATGTAAAATAAACACATTTTTAAGATGCCTGCAACATTATATTACTTTTATTGCAGTGTTACAGCGATGCAGTCTTTCATTTCTGACCGATTGAGAGCATACCGATCTGGTTTTCGTTTGACAAAGCTTGGTCAGTCAACATAGAGTGCCCCCCTCTTGTAACACATCGTGAGTACATCTCAGGTACATCATCAAGAGGGCACATTGTGCCAAGACAAGTCAAGTCATTTTTATTTGTATAGCCCTAAATCACAAAGAGTCTCAAAGGGCTTCACAGATTATTACACTATATTACACAGACTATTTTTCAGCCGACGAGAAGAGTAGGTTATTCATATGCTATGGAAGTTACGCCTTGTCGTGCGGAAAATACAGAGCCATCATTAAAGTAGGACTGTAACTAACAATTATTTTACTAATCGATTATTCCGATGATTATTTTTTTGATTAAATCGATAAACCTTTTTTTTTTTTTCAAACACATTATTGATTTCCTCTTTATTATTCAAATTCTGTCGAAAAATAAGAAAATAGTGCACAAAACAGAATATTCTACAATATTAAACGATTGAAAAAAAAAAATTAGTGTTTGTCAAATAAAAACAATACATGCAAATATATGCTACACACCTGTAAATATATCCTTTTTTTATAGTGCAAAAAAGGCTTCTTTGTTATTTAAATGACATAAGCTTTCGGAACAAGAAATCATAACAAATCTGAAAACCCAGTGAAACGCAGCAACAGCAATATTCCAAATAGTTGTCTAATAACTTAACAATGAACAAAAATAAATACAAATCAATGGTTTGCACCTGAAAAATATATAAGAGTCATTTTAAAAAGTGCAAAACATAGGTAATTTTGTTGTTTAAAGGGAAGTGAGCTTTTGGAACAAGAAATAAATGCAAATGTAAAAAAGAAGGAAAAACATGTTTCTGGGTTAAGAACTTTGCATTAAAAAGAAAAATGTGAGCATGTCAATGAGGATCATGTTGAGGATGCTCTCAGTGATAACAGCGGCTTGCTGTAGCATGCTTCATGTCTCTTTCTCATCATGAAGCTTGTCATTGATTGCTCATGAGATAAGAAAGTATACTATGAGTATTATTATGGCACCATTTACAAGGATAGAATAATCAGTCAGACTTTGCAAGAAAGTAAAACTTGTTTAACTCTAAACTTATTAAGAACCAAGTGTGCAAGTACAGATTTTTTATAAATCACAATTAAACAATGACTGAATTATAACTGTAATAATAATGGGCACTTAAAAGCCTTGGTCGTCTACAGCCTACTCCCTTTAGGCACATGTTAATGTTAATATTGTATTGTTCAGCAGACTTTTTTGTGTGCGTTTGGTACCAATACTTTTTTCCCCCCATTTGTTAATAAGTGGTCGTCTGACCTGAAGCATGTCAACGCCTGCATTAGCCAACTGGCACAGATGGTAAGCTGCGTCATTGTCGTTATGGACTTTTTGGACTAGTTTACAGGCTTGAGGCGTCGTTGCCGTCACGCACTTTTCTGGACAAATTTCAACATGTTACCTAGTGTTGTCTTTTATCAATGTTTACTATGTTTGTCAGCTCGGTAGCTATCCAGCTCAGTAGCTATCCAGGTCGGTGGACTAGATGGTAGGGCGCCCGCTCAGAGACTGGGAGGTCGCTGGTTCAAGCCTCGGCCGAGTCATACCTGAGACTTACAACATTGGTACTCATTGCCTCCCTGCTTGGCGCTCAGCATTAAGGGTTGGAATTGGGGGGTTTGGTCACTTAATGACTCCCAACACAGCAGTTGGGTCTAAAATGGCTGCGCCCTGTTTGGCTGCGGCTGCATCGGCTCGCTACAGTTTAACTGTACGGGTCAGGTGTATCGACATTTTGTTCTGTGTGCATGGTTACAAAGAATAACAATACAAATAAATTCTATTCAATTCTCTAATTCTACTGTGACTCACTGCTAAATCTATTCCATCCCTGGTCATCCTGGAAGGGGGATTACCACTTGTGAGGCCCCTTCTCAAGGTTTCTTCTTTCCTCACGCTGAGGTTGAGTTTTTCTTTGCCCGCATGTTGGTTTAAGATCAGGTGATGGTGTAATCGCAATCCTGTGCAGTCCTTTGAGACATTTTTGTGATTAAGGGCTATACGAATAAATGCGACTTGACTTGATTTGGTTGATAGTTTTTTTGTGCTGTGCCCAAATAAACTTCATTCTTTCATTCAACCGAAATAAAAAGTATCTCCCTCTCACACAATCAGTCATTAATAGGCAAACAAGGAAAGGCTTGCGTTAAGTAAGCAACAATTTAATGTCACTTTCTTGCACTACCACCATCCCCCATTCCTCAAACCTAACGTGTTCCTACCCAAAAAGCTCTTATAAAAGATAGAAGCAAATGAGCGCAGTGGAGAATAAATTCATGGGGGCTCTTTGAACTCAGTTGGGCATTGCTAACACATATACTTAACAGAGATACTATTCAACTATGAACTTTTTAAAGACACCTCAAACAACGCAACCCACTTTTAAGAAATAATTTATTGAATTGTGTAAATGGTGCTAGATTTTGTATGCATGTGTACGTATTTACACAACAAGTAGATACAGACTTTAAAAATAAGAAAATGTCTTATGGAATGGAGCAATGAGTACGAAGCTACTCAGTTATTGAAATGAGAAGAAGTGTGATAGTGCCTTGTTGGAGTGGTAAGAATATTTGACATACGGTAAATAAGGACACCAACACGAGGATCGGAGACATGTCCATGCAAAACTAAAGGATAACGGATGAGGTTTTTAACACCCTTAGTGCGGTCTACAGTAAGTATTTTACACCAGAGGCTGGCTAACACAACGGACCCCATTTTCTAGCTTAACTGTACACATTTTAGTCACTAAGGTTTGACAGACATGCAGTCAGTGAGTCATGTACCCTCTTCTATAAAGCATACAGAATTGAACCAATCCCTAGTGCAAAGCAGCATGTTGAACAGAAAAAAAAAACAGAACATGCTTAATACTCGGAAGAACCTCAGCCACATCCCCTCCCCTTTAAATCTTTATTGTCTGGAATCGGTGAACAGTCCGGGGCCACCGCAACCCTATGCTGCATGCGTCTGAATAATTCATGGGGATTCTTCACCTGACAATCTGCTTCGTGCACAGCCCTCAGTGGGAGGAAGCAACACGGATGCTCCTCAATGCGGCTGACAGCGCGAACAGGAGATCCACTCCCACGTCCACATTTGACCTTGTTCCACATGGCAATCCTGCCGCTGTCAGGAAATCGCAAACCGTGACATATGGGTGAACCATAAATAATAGCCGTTCTATTTCCGCCGTCTTGGCCGGAAACTAACCAAGGCAGCTGACTGCATTGCACCAAAGCGAGTCTTAGAAAACAAAATAAATCTTAAAGGGACAGTGTATATCATTTAGTGCCTGATAGTGGTACAAAAAATGTCTGTCATTAAGAAAAACAGTATTGATTTAAATAAGAAAGAAATATGAATGCAATATCATATAAAAGTGCATGTTGAAAATGCTCAAATTTGAGATATTTGCTTTTATTTGACATAATATGAGACTCACCTAAAGGGAACTGACATGATTGTGTGCAATCTTGGTGCTACGGGTAATTGAAAAAAACAAAACAAAAAAAAAAGCCTACAAAAGACTTAGCAAAACTATCCATCCAGCCAATTTCTGCACCGCTTATCCTCAATAGGGTCGCTGGGCAGTGAGCAAGAGACACCCTGAACTGGTTCCCAGCTGGTCGCAGGACACACAGACAATCATTCACACGCTCACTCATACTGAGGGACAATTTAGACTGGCTAATCAATAGACCATGCATGTTTTTGGAATGTAGGAGGAAACCGGAGAGCCTGAGGGCGCGGGGCGAACATGCAAACTCCACACAAGAAGGAGCTAAAATTGAACCTGGGATCTCTGAACTGTGAGGCGGACGTGCTAGTAGTAACACAATCTAATCGCTCTCGTGTTGTTTAACGCAAAACGTCTTGTCGATCCGCATGCCGAGTACTTAATAATATAAAAGAAAACCCACGGAGGCACAGGGAGGATATGCAAACTCCACAAACTCCTGTAGCTAAAGTTTTGAACCGTGGGGCTGATATGCTAACAACTCTTCTGCCATGACAAATTTATTTGAAAAAAAAGGGGAAGTTTGGTCACCTTGGGCATCTGTGATTTGTATTCTTCCTTGCACTTGCATACCTGTCAACCACCACCGCTCCTTGCCTGTACAAACTCGTATTTTCCCTTACAAAACAAAAAAAAAAAAATCTTACACCATATCTTTTTTCGGAATTAAGCATGATGGGAAATCCCCAGGCCACAGACACATGCGCACAGTAGCATCAAACCGCTCGCTTCGTTTGCAAAAAAAAAAAAACGATACCGAGATAGAGGCTACCGCGGCGAACTCGTTAGACTTGATTGATTTGCCGTTTCGTGATAGTCGGTGTTTACCGGATGGTACCCATAATTAACAAATTTACGTTTACCGTACAGATTTTCTTTTACGTCGTACACGTGTTAAAATGCATAATGAACGTACTTTGAACGGCAAAAACGTACATGTTGACAGGTATGGACTTGGTTTTCCATTGCAATACACAATACAGCGACACCAAATGGTCAAATATTACACACTGTCCCTTCAACAATTTTCTCACTGAAGAATGAAACGTTGACACAGATAGGAGAGCATAAATATGTGAGGACAGCATTGGCATCCTCTTCTAGTGGCACACCTGTTATAAGCATTAGCACAATTCTTCATAACTAATGTTTTCTTGGCAGGTGGCGCAATTGCATATTTAAGCATTGCGGTGACGGGGGAGAATAATGAAGGCGGCGGTTTTGTGTCTGCATTATCACGACGAAGCAGAGACCGCGGGGGAGAGAAAAAAAGGGTCGGATAGGCGTGGAATGAATCCTAAAGAAAGAAACAGCTTGACAAAAAACATGTAATTGTTTCTTCATCTTCGCATGCTGTTACTGTTGCTGCAGCCACCAGCTAGCCGCAAGAGGCACACAGCCCAAGATTGATTCGCAAAAACACTTAACATTAACAGCCAGCAAGGCGGCACGTTATCTGTATGACGCGGTGCAAGCGAAAAAGGGTTACCTTTTATCCGTCGCATGGGACTTTGTGGGTCCGACAGGCTTCCCTTTTAGCCGCCGTCTTGTCCACTTTCTTACAACTTGACGACAGCTAGCAGGTCGGCTAAACTACAATCTCGACGTTGCGCCCCGGGGAGGGGGTAAAAAAAATAAAAAAGAATAAAAAGCCTGCCGTGCCACGTAAACGACTCCGAGTCACCATTTTAACTGGGCAGAAAAGACCTTCTTTTCAAGACTTTCTCTAGACTGCATGACGTTTCCAATAATGAGTTTGGCGTGGAAAGTTAAAAGTGGCTTTTATTTTGTTGACAGGCAGGACTAGTGCGTGACGTCTTAAAGTTCCCGCCCCTCTATTGTGCACACGCCCCTTGCGAAGGCGACACCCTCAAGGAAACAAAGGCCACACATTTTTTAATAAATAAATAGTCTTGGGTGCGTTATTGTTAAAAAAAGTAATTGGTTACAGTTACTAGTTACTTCAAAATGAATTGAGTTGGATCACATTACACCAGTATGGCTGACCTGCATTGGCTCCCTGATATTTTAAGATGTGATTATACTGTTCTGTCTGTATTGAAGGTTTTTATACATTTGACTACAAAGGATTTTATACGATTGAATACAAATTACATTTAATGCAAAAGCTATTCACTGACTGGGCTGTAGTACAAGGTCAGGGAAGATGTTGTTAAGAGGAACGACAGCAATAATCAGCACACCTAGACGCTGTTGACGCAGAAAGGCCCTGATGACACAGAATGGCTTGGTGTTGTTTTGAGGACCCCAGACATCGGGACGCTCGTCTATGAGATGGTGAAGCCCAGGGGGCTTCCTTGGCACGCCCGTGGGAGGAGCCGGCACACCATCTTAAGGGGAGACGTGGCCCAAGAGGAGAAAGCTAAAGGACTTTAAAAGAAGGCTTCCCACAGACGCCAACGTCACTTTGGCCGTCTTTGATGGAGTACACTTAGTTAAATTGTTAGGGAAAATAAATTTGCCCCTGTGTGAAAATGTTAGCTTTCTTGTTCAATTTTTCCTCAAGAAAGGAGCGTGCATAAATTGTTGGGTGAATGTGGGTCATGTTTGGTTAATGGAGTCAGATAACTAATCTGATTAATTAGGTAAACGGTAAATTTGGATAATTCATTCCCAACAGTATTATGCAAAATTGGGCATGGATTTGCCCCCTTATATCTTCCGGATTAAATTTCCCCCTTTGTTCCTGCTTGGAGCCTTCGTTCAGAAAATGCTGGTCTATTAGTTAACCCAAAAGCCACGAAGAAAACCACAGGTTCGAGAGCGTTCTCCATTCTTGCCCCAGTGGTTTACAATGCTCTGTTCTCTGAGATTGGATCTGAAACATCAGTGGAAGTGTTTATATCTAGACTTAAAACACACTTATATTCAAGAGTTTGTGATTGACTTATATTTAATGTTGATAATGTCTGTGTATTTTTTTATTGATGCCCTTGCAACATCCATTGCAACCTTGTCATCTTGGAAGGGGGATTACCTCATGTGCGGCCCCTTCTAGAGCTTGATTTTCCTAATGCTGGGGTTTCGAGTTTTTCCCTTGCCCTCATGTAGGTTTTGGATCAGGGAATGGTGTAATAATAGTCTGTACAGCCCTATAAGACTTATTGTGATTAAGGGCTATACAAATAAACATGACTTGACTTGTGTACAACGAGATTAGACATGGTGCTTCAGGGTAAACATGTCACAAGGACTTTAAAGAGAAAAAAAAGAGAAAAGACTGTCAGGACAGATGTTGGTTAGTGGGTTGGATGCCTCAACCACTAGGGTCAAAGAGGCACCATTTCCTGTGGCGGGCCTTAGGCAAGTACAGCCTGGTGGAGCCCATTCCTCTCCAGGCCAAAATGTGTTTTCACCTGGTCCCGAACTAGGGACCTTTCATGTGGTATACAAATGTGCTAACCGCTGCTCTACAGAAAAACATAAATAGGCAAAAATCTATACTATGTAAAGCTTAGGGCACCTTTTTGCAAGCGTTTAAACTTCAATGTGTAATATATGACCACTCGACGGCACTGTGTTGTTTGGTGTGAGCGGGGACAGTGCTTCAGAGAACAATGTGACGGCATCCTACCGGACAAACACGGGGATTCCAATATGGAAAAGAAATACAAATTTCTTAGGATTTGTTTTATTGGATTGATAGGTAATGTATATTTGCCTATTATTCAACTCAATGTGTTTGTTTTTACTGAATTAACGTTTTATGTACCACTAAGAGGTACTAAATATCACACACTGTCCCTTTAAGAATCACATGTCAAGTCAAGTCATGTTTATTTGTATAGCCCTTAATCACAAAGAGTCTCAAAGGGCTGCACAGATCAAAGACTATTGCAAACTACATGGCGTCTTGGTGAAACTAGTTGGTTTGTTGGTTAGTAGGATCCCTTAACCGCTAGGATCATAGGGGCACCATTTCTTGTGGTGTGTCTTGGGCAAGTACTATGCTCTTTATTTGTATACAAGCAGTATGTAGGACCCTTTTTATGACTACTGTACATAAATAAATAATTCAATACAATGGTTCCATTAGAAATAAATATATAAATGCATACATTACGGTTGCAAGATTTTGGAAAAAAAAAAAAACAATTTCAATTTTTCTCACGGGTATTGCAATTTCGATGTGATTTTCGATTTCAAAAGAAAAGTGCATTTTCTGAGCTTTTTTTGAGTACTTTTTTAATGTTAGCTGTGTTTTCCATAGAATTTTGTGAGACCCCGGTGCGTGGACGTTCTAGGGCAGGGGTCTCTAACATGTGGTCTGGAGGCCAATTGTGGCCTTTGGCGTGATCGTTTGACACCCCCACTGTCATCTGAAAGTCTGAAGGAACAGTTGTATTATTTAGCCCTCTTGGTGGTAGGAAAAAAAAAGACTCAAAAGAACAATATTGATTTAAAAACGAATCCAAAGTACACGAACAATGACATAAACGTGCATTTAAAAAAAGGGATTGGACTGGTGCCAACTTTGCCACAACCCAAGAACAGGCCAGGGACCGTCAAGAGTGGAGAAGGCTGTCCAGAGTTGCCACGACGACCCATTCATTAAAGGGATCCGTAAATCGTGAATCACACTTTGTATGTACAGGACTGTCTCAGAAAATTAGAATATTGTGATAAAGTTCTTTATTTTCTGTAATGCAATTAAAAAAACAAAAATGTCATACATTCTGGATTCATTACACATCAACTGAACTATTTCAAGCCTTTTATTATTTGAATATTGCTGATTTTGGCTTACAGCTGAAAAAAACTCAAAAATCCTATCTCAAAATATTAGAATACTTCCTCAGACCAAGTAAAAAAATAATTTGATAACAGCAAAACTAAATCAAACATTTGAAAATGTCCATTGATGCACTCAGTACTTGGTTGGGAATCCTTTTGCACGGATTACTGCATCAATCCGGCGTGGCATGGAGGCAATCAGCCTGTGGCATTGCTGAGGTGTTATTGATGCCCAGGATGCTTCGATAGCGGCCTTCAGCTCATTTGCATTTGTAGGTCTGGTGTCTTTCATCTTCTTCTTAACTATACCCCACAAATTCTCGATGGGGTTCAGGTCAGGGGAATTAGCAGGCCAATCAAGGACAGTGATGCCATGGTCAGTGCACCAGTTACTGGTGGTTTTGGCACTGTGGGCAGGTGCCAGATCATGCTGGAAAATGAAATCCTCATCTCCATAGAGCTTTTCAGCAGATGGAAGCATGTAGTGCTCTAAAATCTCTTGGTACACAGTTGCATTTACTCTGGACTTGATGAAACACAGTGGACCAACACCAGCAGCTGACATGGCTCCCCAAACCATTGCTGACTGTGGGAACTTCACACTGGATTTCAAGCAACTTGTATTTTGCTCCTCTCCAGCCTTTCTCCAGACTCTGGCGCCTTGACTTCCAAATGAAATGCAAAACTTGCTTTCGTCTGAAAAGAGGACTTTGGACCACTCTGCAACTGTCCAGTGCTTCTTCTCCATAGCCCAAGTCAGACGCTTCTTCCGTTGTCTTGAGTTCAGAAGTGGCTTGACCATGGGAATACGGCTATTGTAGCCCATTTCCCGGACACGTCTGTGAACTGTGGCTTTTGATACCTGAAATCCAGCTTCAGCCCACTGTCTTTGAAGCTCCCCCGAATTCTGGAAGCGGCTCTTCTTCACAATTTTGTTATGGCTGCGCTCATCTCTCTTGGTTGTGCAGCGTTTCCGGCCACATTTTTCCCTTCCAACAGACTTTTTGTGGATATGCTTTGAAACTGCACTCTGCGAACAGCCTGCTCTTTGAGAAATTTCTTTTTGTGTCTTACCCTCCTAATGGAGGGTATCAATGATGGTCCTCTGGACAGCAGTCAGATCAGCAGTCTTCCCCATACTTGTGATTTAGTTTACTGAACCAAGCTGAGTGTTTTTAAGGCTCAGGAAACCCTCGCAAGGTGTTTTGAGTTAATTAGATGATTCAGGTGATTTCAGCAATATTAAAATAATAAAAGGCTTGAAATAGTTCAGTTGATGTGTAATGAATCCAGAATGTATGACATTTTTGTTTTTTTAATTGCATTACAGAAAATAAAGAACTTTATCACAATATTCTAATTTTCTGAGACAGTCCTTATGCATGCCAGCTCTCGTTTTGTATCATCAGTAAAAGTTATTTTTGCTGTAATTTGTGTTTCTGTATCACTGGTTTTGCTTGATCATAAAGAAAACAAAATTGCTGTCGGATCTGCCGATGGTAAGACGTCTCAACATGGCATAACATCTTGGCAGAACACCGGCAATGTCGTCTAGGCTGGGCAGAGACCAGCAGACGATCTTCCTGGCTGTGTTGATTATTCTTTGTATGTTTTTACTCTCCGCTTTCATGCTCCTAGCATACAGTACCCTTCCGATACACCGAATGCCAGAATGACACCAGCAGCTTCTGTTAAATTCGAAAAAAAGTACAAATTACTGACACCCGAAAGTAGCGTGTTACTTTGAAAATAACTATCTAGTTACAAATTACAGTATATACACATATTAAAGCAGACCCCCCTGAAACTGCTTAAAAATAGACAAATAATAAAATAAATAGAAGATAACGTGTACGTGAACTCCGCATATTTCTCGGCTTGTTCAATCTTGAGAGCTTGCAAACTAACACAGCAGAAAATTTTGTCTCTGTTTTCAAACCACTCAAAGACTTCATTCTCCATTTCTGGGTAATGTCCATTATGTTTCTTTTTTTCTCCAGGCATGGTGTATTGCCTGGAGAAAAATGTTCCAAACAAAAGACATTAATTCATTATTCTTTAACCATAAATTCTCTACTCACATTTACCTCATTGATTTTGTTCTTCCTGTTCAAACCATGCCCCATCATCGCACGTTACCTATCGTTACCTATTGGTGACCAGGGTTGGGTAGGGTTACTTTAACATGATTACTTTCAGTCACTTTTGGATTACTCCAATTCCAAATATGCTAATAAAAGACAAAAGAAACTAAATATGAATACAATTATGACTCACAACATGTGGTAAGCTTTCTCTACTGGCTTTGATCTCTTTGATCTCCGGCAAAACTAACATAAAATGCGACAGAAACGAAATGAAAATAAATCCAAACAGCTTGCCAACATCATTTTTGCCGTTCAATGTATTCCGTTACTTCCCAAGTCTGCACAAAATGCAGTATTTTTTTCATATTTACCGGTAGTTTCTTTTGTCTTTTATTAGCATATTTGGTATTTGAGTAATCCAAAAGTAATTGAAAGTAATCAAGTTAAAGTAACCCTACCCAACCCTGCTGGTGACATACAACCAAATATACATATATAAATTGAACACTTGATTTCAGTATTTAATAATTGTAAATAAAGCTTAGATGTGAGTATATACGGTAGGGAAAATATCAGTTGGGAGAAATTATGTGTCCTTGTACTGTGTGCTTGAGAAGGTGCCACTGCATCTGTGTTCAGTGTTCAGTACGTATAAACAGGCCCACCTTTCTCCTTCGTTGCATTCTGCGTTGTACTGCTGGCTGATTGAGTGTTGTGTAGTACTCTGAGAGAGATGGAAGTACCGTCAAATAACTGAAGATATTGAAAATCATGATCTGTTTTTAAAAAGCAATATACCATGATGAAAAGAGAGTTGAGTTACAAGTTTAGATTAATAACACGTCACAGCACCCCCTACTGACAAAAGTAATTGCCATTCAAAACCGCACACGTTCCTTTGTAACAAGTTATTCCCAATACTGTAAATAAATACACAACATTCATTTACATCGGCTTCCAATCTAACACAAATGCACACATTAAAACATTGTGGAGACATATCATGGGGGATTCCATCCTACATAAAACATTTGAGTTGTGCAAAAGCGTGAAAGGCATGTGACTATAATAAGCAGTCTGATTGCTTTGTGCAGGTCATGCAACAGTCAAAATGATTAAATTACCACTATCAGAACAAAATGGTCAGTCTTTCCCACAACAACCATTATACTGACACGTGCCTGACTGCTGCAACTTTATTTATTTAGTGTTGCAGACTAGATAAAGATTGCAAACACTCTGGTAGTATCCAAGTACTCATTAGAGCCATTCATAAAAACCCCCAAATATATAAACATCGTGCACATAAAACACTTGTCTTGTTGTTTTCGTTTTTAGTAAGCTCTAAGCCACTTGGACTCTGAACACATGACTGTGAGCTATTGCAACAGCATTGCGAAAAACTTAGATTGAAACGTTCAGTTGTTGCAATCAATCGCTTTAAGCTACAGGTTTAGTTCCATGAAAATAAAATTTTGTATATTTATTTGCTATTTGTGCTTCACTTTGACTTCCAATCTTTAAATATGCCTTAGAAATTGAAACAGGAATAATTAAAGATGACCCTTGACATCTGGCTTTTAAATAAATATAACTTGTAATAATTGCAGTATTGTTTAGTTATTATTGTTCTCTTTTTTCACCACAATGCTTACCTCTTTGATTATGTTGTTGTATACAAAACTGACTTAAGCTCTTTTAACATTGAACATATATGCGGTAAAAGCAAAATTAATACAAATTTTACTCAGCAAACATTTAGGCAGGGCAGCACGGCGGCGCAGTGGTTAGCGCGTGTGCGGCACAGTTCTGAGGTCGTGGGAAACTCCTGCGTGGGTTCAAATCCAGCTACCGACCTTAGTGTGTGGAGTTTGTATGTTCTCCCCGTGCTTGCGTGGGTTTCCTCCGGGCACTCCAGTTTCCTCCCACATTCCAAAAACATGCATTTCAGGTGAATTGGCCGGTCCAAATTGTCCCTAGGTGTGAATGAGCGAGCGAGTTGTCTGTCCCTGTGTGCCCTGTGATTGGCTGGCAACCAGTTTAGGGTGTCCCCTGCCTACTGCCCGGAGATGGCTGGGATGGGCTCCAGCCCCCCCGCGACCCTAATTAGCGGTACAGCTAATGAGTTGAGATGAGATAAGAAACATTTAGGCTCCTGGGATTTTCCTTCTAAACTCTAATGTTTGAAGTAGTTTTGTGGCATTTGTTGAAAGACTTGTTGATCTGGTCCGACTGCCTACACCTTAAAACGCCAGCAAAGAAGGACTCCTTTCTGTTAAGAAATAGGATTTGACTTCCAATATAGTCATATGTTATTGATGTTGGAAAGATATAAAGAGATTGTTAAATATCACCCTTCCATCCTCTTAATATTATGAGGAATGAGGAAATCAGAGTGCAGACATTTTATCAGTATTTTTTTGCCTTATCGTCTTTCTCTGATTTTCTCAGGTCGTGTCAGCAAAAAACAATCACGCCACATCGGTAGCTTCTTTACACCCACACATTGACCATCTGCAAGATGTTCGGCACTTCCATTTTACACTTCCTATTCTGTGAAGCCGACTGGACCCTGGGCAACATCGCAAAAAGAGCTGACATGAAGGGAAAAAGCGGGTAAGGACTGTGTAGTGACAGAAATGATTCATGAAGCTAACTCAAACGTTGTATAGCATATTCGGGATTTGTTTCATTTCATTTGTCTGTTGTTTTGATCAGGATAATACAATGTCATCTATTCACAGATGTTTTAAATTGTATTGTTTTACAGTTCCATAAAACATCCAAAGAGAATTTGTTGTGTACCATGTCTGTCTGTCTGTCTGTCTGTCTGTCTGTCTGCCTGTCTGCCTATCTGCCTGTCTGTGTATCTATCTATCCATCCATGCATCTATTCCTGAATGGTAGTGAAAGCAAAAGGAAGGCCCCTCAATGCATTGAAGCCCTGCAGAGAAATTCTTCGCACATGCACACGCACACAGACACATGCACATATGTAGGGGTTTTAAAATGAATAATACCCTCAATTGCGTCATCATGTGGACAGAGTCATGAATAACATGCTTGGTGGTGGGTAGTTGGCTGGACGCCTTAACTAGCAGAGTCGTCGGGGCACCATTTCCTGTGATGTGTCTTGGGCAATGTATACAATAAAATAATGGGGTGTAAATCATTCTCTGAATAAGGTATACATGTAGGTATGTAAGTATGCAAAAATCTGTGGTCTGTGCAGCCCTTTAAGACTCTTTGTGATTAAGTGCTATACAAATAAACATGACTTGACTTGACTTAATTTAATGTCTGACTAATGACCTTTTCATCTAAATTACTCGGCGCATGCTTCAGGGATTCAAACCAAGGAGGACATCACTACTGAATGCTATGCACATCAGTCTTGTGAAACATACTCACAGCCCGTCGTATGATTTGACCCAAACCACCATCAATTTCTGAGTATGTCAAAATAAAAAGGGAGTAGGTTATTTCTTTTAAAAGTCATGGTTTATAAATGAATCCAAACCAAAAGCTTCTTCTGGCCGCTAGGAGCAATTGACGATATTAGTAGATTAGTAGGCCCAACCTATTAAATGATAAAGCAGGATACTTGAAAACTACAGGAAGCTAGAACATTCAAGCTAATATTATTTTGCTTACCTAGCCCGCCTGAGAACAGACAGTCTGTATTCAGCGACAGAGGCTAGAGTTTGACACCCCTTATTATACTTTTATGCTTGTATTGCATTTTAATTGGTTTGCGTGAATTTGCACAATGTGCTCCTACCTAATGATTCAATGATGGTTCAAAAGTTTGCTTATTTAAAATCTCTTATTTAATTTGAGTGTATCAATTCATCAAACCTATTACTATGACTGAAACTAAAAATATGTATTGGTCATTCGTGTTTGCTGGATAAAAAGCAAGAAACAACAGAAGTAACATTCCTAACATCTACCAAGTGACGTCTACATACCTGTCAACCTGTACGTTTTTGCCGTACAAAGTACGTTTATTATGCATTTTAAGACGTGTACGACGTACAAGAAAATCTGTACAAAAAAACGCTAATTTGTCAATTATGGGTACCATCCGGTATACACCGACGATGACGAAACAGCAAATCAATCAAGTCAAACGAGTTTGCCGCGGTAGCCTCTATCTCAGTATCGTTTTTTTTTGTTGCGAACGAAGCGAGCGGTTTGATGCTACAGTACGCATGCGTCTGCCACTGTAATGCCTAATTTCGACTCCCCTGCAAAATCCTCCCCCCCTCGCGTGAACGCGCATTCTGCTGCGCTTCCGACAATAGCAATTGTATTCTATATAGTAAGCTTACTAAAACAATAAAGCTATTGTCGAAAGCGCAGCAGAATGCGCGTTCACGTGAGGGAAGAGCGGGGGGATTTTGCAGGGGAGTCGAAATTAGGCACTACACATTAATGGTTGATATTTTAGTTTGGTTTACAAAATAGAAATGCCAATGACATTTTTCCTCCAAAAATATCTTTATTTACAAATTTAAATTTAAGTATTATTAATGGATATTTTAGTTACGCTGATAACAATTGTTATATATAAAGAACAATATATATATATATATATATATATATATATATATATATATATATATATATATATATATATATATATATATATATATGTATTATATTAGCTACACCGCTTATCCTCAGTAGGGCCCATCCCAGCAATCATCGGGCAGTGGGCAGGGGACACCCTGAACTGGTTGCCAGCCAGTCGCAGGGCACACGGGTACAGACAACTCACTCAATCACACCGAGGGACAATTTTGACCGGCCAATTCACCTGACATGCATGTTTTTGGAATGTGGGAGGAAACTGGAGTGCCCGGGGGAAACCCACGCAAGCACGGGGAGAACATACAAACTCACAGGAAGTCTGGAGCTGGATTTGAACCCACGCAGGAGGTTCCCAAGACATGAACTGTGCCGCACAAGATCTTTTGGTATTTTGCAAGGGAAATATGCCAGTTTGTAATGGCATGGAGGTTGACAGGTATGCGTCTATTTTTTAGACTGGTGGATAGGGCCCATTGCTGATCTGTGCACCAATGAATTTCAGTTCAACTGCATCGATGCTAAAATATCGTTCTGTTCCCTATTTACTTGAGGTTGACCAGCCAGAAGGGGGCAGTCTATAACCGTCAATCCTTCACGTTCCGCTAGTATGAATGACTGGGGCTTCACTCAGGCGGTCATATCGAAATGAAAGCAGGTTGCACAACGGACTTCTCCACAGTAATTATTCTGTAATACGAGATATTTGACTTTATTTTGCTTAGTAGCCTTGAACAGCGTCCCCACCCTGACACTGTGAAGTCTGGGGTTCAATCCCTCGTCAATTCATACCTAAGTCAGACAACTTTAGTACACATAGTCCCCATGCTTAGCATGCAGCATTATCAATGTGAGGGTGTTCAAAGCAAACATAGTTTATCGCTCGACGTATTTAATTAATACTCGTAGCCCCTCTCTACCGATTCTTAATTTAAATTTATACGCATGGGATTTTATGTCCCAGAAGACCTGCTGTGATTAACCTATAATGATTATGTTAATCAGAACAACAATGGCGGTGTTGTATCAGCTGGCTAATTAAATATGGCATGCAGGGCATTTCATAGCAATGAAATCTGGATTGTTGCTTTTATGGAGCTGTTAGGCAGCGAAAATATATATTTCATATATTTTTTTCTGATTTGAATGTATGTATATTAAATAACGGTCGGTAAAAAACTTTATGAATTACCCTATAGTAATGTAATATTATGATTCTGGAATTGTCCTGTAACATTAAATTTCTGGAGAAGTATTCATACAGAAATAAAATTAATTATTGGTTCGGAGTTGCGCTTGGACCCAGTGACCTATGTATTAGGAATTTTGCCAGAAGAATTATTGACTGGACAAAATAAATATGCATACCTGTCAACCTGTACATTTTTGCCGTACAAAGTACGTTTATTATGCATTTTAAGATGTGTGCGACGTACAAGAAAATCTGTACGGAAAAATGCAAATTTGTCAATTATGGGTACCATCCGGTATACACCGACTATCACGAAACGACAAATCAATCAAGTCAAACGAGTTAGCCGCGGTAGCCTGTATCTCGGTCTCGTTTTTTTCGTTGTAAACGAAGCGAGCGGTTTGATGCTGCTGTGCGTATGCGTCTGCCGCCTGGGGATTTCCCATCATGCATCATTTCGTGGTAGTTGTATAGTAAAAGGAAGTCCGTATATTTTTAGAGAACCGGCTTTTTCGGCTCTACTCATTAAATAGAGCTGGCTCTCAAAAGGTTCACTTGCTTTGATGCATTTTATTACGAATTATTATTTTGTATAAAGAAGTTCAGAAAAAAAGGAAGTATAAAAGGAGAAAATGAAAAAAGACAGGTTTGTGGTTATCCCTTTAATCAGTATATTACCAACAATAATTTAATACAGAAAATGAATTAATAATGCGGCTCTAGAGCCACGTGTTCGCCACCCCTGCTTTAGTATTTTCTAGTATTAGTCTTTTAATAGTATTTTTGTAATAAATAATTCTGTAGTATTTTGTAATATAGTATTACTGTAGTAGTATTTTTGTCACATTTCTTTAGTATTTTTGTAGTATTACTCTAGTTGTCTTTTAGTAGTATTTTTGTAGAAAATGTATTATTCTGATTAATTATATTTGCATGCATTTTTTTCCTTCTGCAGTGAACGTCCAAGCTACTTAATTTTTTTAATTGTTTTTGTGATAAACCTCATTCATGTCGAGCAACTCAGTATCTCACAACAAAATGTTAATTAACAATATATATGATATAACGAAACACATGTACAATATAACATGTTAAACTACATAAATAAACACGTTTGAAAAAAACAATGGTGTAAGATTATTTCGTATTTTGTAAGGGAAAATACGACAGTTTGTAAGGGCGTGGAGCCGTGGAGGTTGACAGGTATGAATATGTACTAAGGGTTATGCTTCTGGTAGCAAACAAAATGATCACAGCCTCCTGGCTGAAACCACAACCTCCTGACTTAAAATAATGGAAAGAAAAATTAAAGCAAATGTACATTATGGAAAAAATCTCTGCAAGACTTCAACTGAAACTAGATCAAGATAGAAGATTATCACACATCTTTTACTTGATGTCTAAACACCTCACCTTTTATTTTATTTATTCTATAAACATTTTTTGTTGTTGTTTCTTTTGGTATTTATGGGTATGTCAATTGTATATATTTTTTGTTTGTGTTGTTGTATGATGGATGAATCAACCCTCTGTCAAAGTGTGTGTGAGAAGTAAAAAGTTATAAAAAAGAATTTAAAAAACTTGATGAAGGTAGTACTAAACATTTGATTGTGTTTTTTTGTTCTTTCTATTTTTGTGTTCGGTTTTACGTTGTTCTAAGAAGTTAATTATTTGTTGGTTCTCCTGTGCTCTGTTGGGTTGGAAGGACCCCCTTGAAAATGGATGCTGCATCTCAAGGTGTACTCCTTAGGGGAATAAACAAAATACTGAAAATGTCACCATTAACAAATATTATAAAGGATACCAACCCTCTTATATTAAAAAGCGATGGGTATTATCACTCGCGTCATACAATCCGTCTCCAGGATATTGGAAAAAAAAAGAAAAAACATGTGCTTGTGTAAAACCGTAAGTGGCAAACATCTACCGAAACAGAAATCTAATATGATCGTCGGAACGGTTTATTCGCGCACAAATATTTAGTCTCTTTAGTTTGAAAGAATTGGTAGGCGCTTAAAGGAGAGGAAAGTCAAGTCAAGTCATTTTTATTTGTATAGCCCTTAATCACAAAGAGTCTCAAAGGGCTTCACAGGTTATTACACAGACTATATTACACTGACTATATTACACAGACTATTTTTCAGACTATTATTCCACCATCCCCTGCTCTGGAACCAACATGAGGGCAAAGAAAAACTCAAAAAACCTCAGTATGAGGAAAATGAAGAAACCTTGAGAAGGGACCGCACATGTGGTATCCCCCTTCCAGGATTATCTGACAGCAAAGGATGTTGCAATCCCAAATAATACAGAGATATTTTCCACGAAAAGTATAGGTTATTCATATGCTATAGAGTAGAAGTAAGTTTTAAGCTTAGATTTAAACATTTCCACTGAAGTTGCAGATCGGATCTCCGGGGGAAGAGCATTCCACAGCACCGGTGCCCGGATGGAGAACCGCTCTCGAACCAGCGGAACACTTCTTGGCTCTTGTGATCACCAGAAGACCGGCGCTCTCAGAACGAAGGCTTCAGACCGGAACGTAGGGGCAAATCAGATTTGAAAGATATGAGGGAGCAAGTCTATTTATGATTTTGTCTTAACACACAAAACAGTAGTGTTGGTAAATTTGGTAAATATGAATAATCATCTGCAGGTCCAAATCTGCCCTTGGAACCTGAGGGGCAGCGACTTTTTGCTTGCATTGTTGATTTGGACTTTTGTTGTTGCTTTTACTCAAGACAAGAAAGTTTGATCTCATCACCCCGATTTTAGCTAACCTGCATTGGCTCCCTGTTAGCGTTGGATGTTATTTTAAGGTTCTGTTGGTATTATACAAAATCATGCATGGACTTGCTCCCTCATATCTTTCCGATATAATTTACCCCACATGTTCCATTCTGGAAACCCTGCTCTTAAAATGCTGGTCTACTAGTGATTCCAAGAGCCAAGAAGAGATCCGCAGGTTCGAGAGTGTTCTCAATTTGTGCCCCAGTGCTGTGGAATGTTCTCCCCTCTGAGATAACCTCAGTGGAACTGCTTAAATCTAGGTTTAAAACATACTTATATTCAATAGCTTATGAATTACCTATATTCTATGTTGACAATGTCTGTGTATTGTTTGTTAATTACATCCATTTCATACTTAGTAATCCTTTTTTTAATTGTTTTATTTTTACTTGATATTATACTGTGCAGACGCTTCCTAACTTACGAACAAGATGCAGTAGGTTCCGGACGATCGTTCGTAAGTTGAATTTGTTCGTAAGTTGCTTTAGTGCTATATGTTGTATGAAATGTATGTTTAAGGTTTATATAAGTAGGTTTAAGGCTTGTACACGGAACCTGTATTGTTTTGTACTAAAAAATAATCATTTCGTAAAATAATATGCTCTATAAAGTTGAAGATGCGTTTCAATTGGTCCTCTTCCGTTGTAAAAAAAAAAGTGGCCTGAAAAAAGGCATTACGATTTTCTCAACCGCATCAAGCTTTCTTATTTGACTTTCATTTCAAAAGAAACGACTCGCCTCTTCTACACACTTTACACCAACCATATTGAATTGATGCACAAGATATTAAACAATAAAAACGTCAAAGTTCTGAGCGTGCTAGGGATACAGTATACGTAATGTGTTTACACTTGAACTAGGAAGTAAAAGCCGGATTTTTTTCTCTGGGGTGGATGACCTCTCACAGCGCCATTGCACGCCGGTAGCAGCGAAAAAAAGCACTACATTAATGTCCTGTACTCGTAAAAAGTGTTCCAATACAAAATCTAACTTACAGCAATGTCCGGATATTTTTCGTAATCCTGAAAAAAATGCTCGTATCCAGTGTTCCCTCTAAGCTGCGCGCGTGCGCAATTGCGCACTGCTCGCACATTCTCAGCGCACGAGAAAATCTAGCCAGCGCACAAAAATGAGGGCTCAAAATTACTAATTAAGAAGCGACTTAAGTCAAAGTTACAGTGCATGAAGGTAAAAATACACGGGTTCCCCTGACGTTGTGTCCTAAATGCGGTATTTTGAAGTCGAGTCGAAGTACAACGAAGTTGAGTAAAGTTAGTAGAGAACCGGCTTCTTCGGCTTGGCTCACTAAAAGGAACAGGCTCTTTCGGGTCCTAAATGGCTCTTCAGGTTGTTTTTGCTTCTTTAATCCCAACATGACCAAATATTATGTAAAATTATGCACAACCTCATGTGCGGTCCATTCTCAAGGTTTTTTCATTTTCCTTATGTTGAGGTTTTTGAGTTTTTCCTTGCCCTCATGTAGGTTTAACATCAGGGGACAGTGTGGTAAAATTCTTTCTACTTTATTTTTAGTTCACGATTGTCTTGTTTTTGAATTCACACTGACAGAAAAACGGACAATTTGAAAAAAAAAAGAAAAATCCAATAAATTCATTTTTTCCAAGCCTGACAACATTAGGAAATGGTTCTTGCACCACCCCGTGATCGTTCGATAAGCAGAAACGGAAAAAAAATTGCTTTATCAGTTTCATATATTTCCTTTACACATTTATACAATTAAAAATGCAAAATTATATAAATTGCATCTCCTATTTATTTTTAGCTTATAATTTTACCTGTTACGTCCCTTCAAATATTGGAAACCCATGCAAAGTAAAGTAAGAATAAGAATTGATGTCAAATCATTTTTAATGTCACTTTCTGTTGTACACTAATGGAACAAATTATGCACTAATTACAGTAATTATTCATCTCCCTTGGGCCTGCATGGGTTTGTTTGAATTTAGCAAGTCTTTTGTAGTCCAAATATGAATGCATAACCCAAGTTTTTTAATTAACATCCAACGCTGCATGTAGTGCATTAACAAATAAATATATACATACAAACATGAATACAGTCCCTCCAGTGTTAGTGATGGTAACTTTGCATGTACTGCAGTATTTCTTGCATGTTCAGGTCACATTTTCAAGTCAAGTCATGTTTATTTGTCTCAAAGGGCTGCACAGACTATAGATTATGGAAACTACCGACTACTATTACACAATCCCCTGATATAAAACTTACATGAGGACGAGGACAAACTGAAAGGAGAATGAAGAAACCTTGAAAAGGGAGTGCACATGACCAGGCTGCAATAGATGTTGCAATAACAAATAATGAAAATATAAAATAACATATAAAATAATTACAAACGCTCCCCTACTTACGACCATTCGACTTACGTAAAACAGTCGATACAGACATTTTTTTCGGGATGTTGAAAAATATCGGGACATTCCTGTAAATTCCCTGTACAGAACAGTACTGTAGTGTTTCTTTCTGCCGCTACCGGCGTGTCGGGCTGTCAGAGGTCACCTAGCATCCACCTGGAAGTAAAAAAATCCGCTTCCTCTTTCTAGTTCGTGTGTAAACATTCTATACGTTCTATGTCTATAATCTCTCCAGCGCGCTCAGGACTTCGATGTTTTTATTGTTTCTTATCTCGTGCATCCCTTCAATATGGTTGGTGTAAGGTGTAAAGAAGAAGCAAGCCGTTTCTTTTGAAATGAAAGTGGAATAAGAAAGCTTGATGCGGTTGAGAAAATGGTTGGATCGCTTTTTTTCAGACACTTTTTACCACAGAGAAGGAAGTCGCCTAACTTGAAGCTGATCTTCCAAAAGTATATGTATATGTAACGCAGCCACATCCCCCTAGTGCAGGGGTCGGGAACCTTTTTGACTCAAAGAGCCATAAAAGCAAAATATATCAATTTTATTTTGGGAAAGAGCCACACCATATATTATGAGACAAATTTACTAAATTGCTAAACCCGCGCCCCAGACAAAAGCTTAGTCTTCATCACATTTATTTTTGATGATTTGATAAAAATTATGAAAAGAGAATAATGCCAGAGCCCGTGTCCCAAAATCAACAAACATACCACTTTAAACATGTCTCTTTCTTGCAATTACTCAAGATCGGTTAAACTCATTTTGACCCTTTTTTTTCATACATATTGGTTTCAAAACCAGATGTAAGCAGTTATTTTCTAAAAACGTCACAACATTCTGCAAACAGGGATCCTGATGTGCTTATCTATGGTGCAGACGGCGTAAGGCGAGAGATGGGAGGGAGTGCTTGCACTTTTTGCATAGCTCCACCCATCTCTCCCACTCACCCAATCAAAAAACTTTAAGTTCTCTTCCGGTGTTTTGGCGTATTTACATTTTGTTCTGTGGATTCATCATAAGGTATCTGAACACTGAAGACGGATATAGTGAGGTTTTATATAACGGATTCTTTAGCGTTGTACAGCCAGAACGAGTTTTTTTTTTTTTTTTTTTTTTTTTTTTTTTTGTGACACCTTGACTATAAATTGTAGTGAAAAACGTGCCCTATATATTCTGCGAAGCACTGCTCCATTGTTAGCTTTGGTTAGGCTTTGCGTGTATCTGAACAGGATTATTAGCTTACGTTTTGGACGAGATGGAGAAAATTTGCATGCTGTCAAATTTGTCTCTGAGCCACAGGTACTAGAGTCATTTCTGGCTCTTTTTGGGAGAATGATACAGAGGAGGGGATTCCAGCCCCCTCGCTCACCCCAACTGAAGTGTTGGGAGTCATTAGGTGACCAAACCCCCCAATTCCAACCCCTAATGCTGAACGCCAAGCAGGGAGGCAACGGGTACCAATGTTTAAGTCTTAGGTATGACTCGGCCGAGGCTTGAACCACAACCTCCCAGTCCCGGGGCGGGCGCCCTACCCCCAAGGCCACCGAGCCAAAAGTAAGTCAAATTTAACTTTATTTATCTTTAACCAGCACGGTGGCCTTTGGGGTAGGGCGCCCGACCCGAGAATGGGAGGTCGCTGGTCATGCCTAAGACTTACAACATTGGTACACATTGCCTTCCTCCTTGGCGCTCGGCATTAGGGATTGGAATTGGGGGGTTTGTTCCCAACACATCAGTTGGGTTGAGCGAGGGGGCTGGGAATCCCCTCCTCTGTATCAATCTCCCAGAAAGAGTCAGAAAAAGACTCTAGCCACCCAGGGGGATATGGCTCCGGTATATATATCTTTATAGCACTAAAGCAACTTACAAGCAAAGTCAACTTACTAACGATCGTCCGGAACCTCGTTCGTAAGTTGGGCAGCGTCTGTACAGTATTATATCAAGTAGAAATAAAACAAAAAAAACGGATGATTAGGTATGCAATGGACGTTGTAATAACAATTAATTCACAGATAACGTCAACAGGGGATATAGGTCATTCGGAAGCTATAGAATAGAAGTACCGTATTTTCCGCACTATAAGGCGCACCTAAAAGCCTTTATTTTTTGCAAAAGCTGACCATGCGCCTTATAATACAGTGCGCCTTATTTATGGATCAATATTAATTCACAAAGTCTTGCAACTAACTTGCAGCCGCCGACTAGATTTTCCCCCGAACGCCAAGTAGTCCGCGGTGTATGCTGGCCTTTATTTACCGGCGTTTCATTGGCTAACCAATGTGTCAATCATCATTTGAATGGATCACTATTGGCTAAAGTTATTCGGAGGTCAAGGGGAGGATCCTTTTTATCATTTACAGGCTGGCATTGGCTTGAACGGCAAAACAAAGCCTGCAATTGGCCAAAAAAGTCGTGTCAATCATCAGTTGAATCGATCACTATTGGCTAAAGTTATTCGGAGGTCAAGAGGCGGATCCTTTTTATCATTTACAGGCTGGCATTGGCTTGAACGGCAAAACAAAGCCTGCAATTGGCCGAAAAAGATAAATGGGTATAGCACGTGACTGACGGCATAAAGAAAGCATTTTTTTCTATTCTGTATTTGTAAATATTTTATTCTCCTGGATTTACTACCCTCACGGATATAAGAGGACATTGGTTGCACATTATTATGAGCACAACGACTTCGGTGAGCTACTCCGGGTTTTATACTGTCCCTGTATCTTGTTTCAGACTGAACTCGATGTGATAAGCGGTGCAAATAATGGATGGAATGGAGTGTCTATTTTTAAATTAAACTCACTTCCAAGTGTTTATTGTCATATGCACAGTAAAGTTGCGAGCAAAAAAGAAAATAGAAATTAAGGAATGGTTGGCATTTCTTGAATCCCAAGACTTTAACCTTCCGAATGATGGAACGATGCATTTGAGTGACATTGTACGGACACCGCATCCGCACGTGTCTACGACACGTATTTGCTTCTTTGCAAGCTTTGGGAATGTTAAGGGGGTAAGACGTTTGACTGAACTATCTGACTGTTTTGTCGACGTTCCCATTGTAGCGCCTTATAATCCGGTGCGTCTTATGTATGTCAAAAATAGGACCAAAAACGGTTTTTTCGGGGTGCGCCCTATAACCCGGTGCACCTTATAGTGCGGAAAATACGGTATAGATAGATAGATAGATAGATAGATATATACTTTATTCATCCCCGTAGGGAAATTCACACTTCCAGCAGTCTACCCTGTTGTTTATTAACAGATGAACACGATGCCCGAGGGGTGCTTGTAGCGAAGTGGATGACGTCACGCCAGTCCAAAAATTCGACATCCCTGCGGCAGATGGAAAACTTTCCTTTGTGAAAATCCAGGGATACACCACTTCGTGTTAGCAAGTCCGCCTCCTCTCCGATTCCCCCGGTATGTTTTAAGCCCAGATTTAAACAATTCCACTGAGGTTGTAGATCGACTCTCAGGGGGAAGAACATTCCACAGCACCGGGGCCCGAATGGAGAACACTCCAGAACCTGCAGATCTCTTCTTGGCTCTTGGGATCACCAGTAGACCAGCATTTTCACAGCGAAGGCTCTGGACCGGAACATAGGGGGAAATTAAATCTGAAAGATATGAGGGAACAAGTCCATGCATGATTTTGTATCCTACGAACAGAACCTTAACATCACATCTTAAGCTAACAGGGAGCCATTGCAGGTTAGCTAAAATTGGGTTAATGTGATCAAACTTCTATGTCTTCACTCAACATATAAATGCCTACGCTTTGGACACAATTGGAAACGGGCTCAAGCTAAGTTGATTTTGATCATAGTTGCTAAAAAGGGCTTTTTTTGTATAGAAATATAGATAAATATTAAAATAGAATTGACATATGACCCATAATTGGTTTATCAAGCACTTAAAGGGACAATGTTTTATATTTAGTGCCCCCAAGTGGTACAAAAAAAACTTGTATTCATTTGAAAAACAATATCGATCGCCTCAATAAACTGGCTAGGAAAGCGAGCTCTGTTGTGGGCAAAGAGCTGGACAGCCTAACAACAGTAGCTGAGAGACGGGCACTGGAAAAACTGCGGTCAATCATGGACAATCCATCGCATCCACTACACAGCATTATCTCCAGACAGAAGAGCAGTTTCAGCGACAGACTGCTGTCACTGTCTTGTACTACGGACAGACAGAAGAGATCTTTTCTTCCTCATGCCATGAGGCTCTTTAACTCTACCCGGCAGAGTAAAAGCCCACATTAAACCACACCACCTACATTGCATATTACCGAATCTTATTGCAAAATGTATTCTGTGTAGCACTATTTAGTTATTCTATATAACACGCTACAGTGGGCATTTGCACGTCACACTGGGTATTTGTATATTGTATTCTTTTTGTTTTATTATTGCATTGTTCTCAGCGAAGGGATGCTGGAAATGTGAATTTCCCTTCGGGGATGAATAAAGTATCTATCTATCTATCTATCTATCTATCTATCTATCTATCTATCTATCTATCTATCTATCTATCTATCTATCTATCTATCTATCTATCTATCTATCTATCTATCTATCTATCTATCTATCTATCTATCTATCTATCTATCTATCTATCTATCTATCTATCTATCTATCTATCTATCTATCTATCTATCTATCTATCTATCTATCTATCTATCTATCTATCTATCTATCTATCTAATACGAGGCAAAAATACACAAACTATTAACCCAGTGTTGATTTTTTTTATGAATCATAGGTCGAGAAATTGGTATTCCTTTGACGCCTTGGAATCCCCACTTAGGTCGGTGCCATGTTTGTCCAGCATCCTCTGCCCCGTTTATCACTGGCCCTCGCTCGTACAGTGCCACCCAGTGCTCAAATATTTCACATTAGGGCTTTAAAGTTTATTCATATATTTATTTTTTATTGGTTTCATCCTGAGCTGGCATCCATCATCCTTGATAAGTGTAGAATGTGACTTTAACGTTTCATCAGAATTCAACATTCCAATACAACAATCAGATCCGGTCCCAAATAAGCAACAGACAAACTGACCGGCTACATACCTTTATTTCGACCCAGTTAAAACACTTTCGTGTTTCGTTGCAGCAACGTAGGATTCCTTGCAGAACCGATTCTCACTGGTATAACAAACATATTTTAAATAATGAATTAAAAACGGAAGTCCTTCAAAATGGCCGGGAAACAATTCAAGTGGATATAATTGGAGTGTTAGATTAACACATTCCCGTTGTTTGAGAGGATACAAAGTACTTAGTTGAAAAGCATTTTGGGATATCACTCATGAAGAACTCATAAGCTCAATGGGGAGCTACTTTTGCTCTGTGTTATCACATATATATATATATATATATATATATATATATATATATATATATATATATATATATATATATATATATATATATATATATATATATATATATATATATATATATATATATATATATATACATGTAAGTAGTTCTCAGCTTCAAAAAGGATGAAGGCCAATGATTTAGATGATAGATGCTGGGTGTCTGTAGTTATCACCCTTCCTCAGTTAATCTTATTCTCATTTTTCTTTTAGTTTCCAATATCAACAATGTTCTCAGGGGAATTCTTAATGGTGAAGGAACAGACTTTATGCAGACTTTATTTCTTTCCTTCCCCCTTTCCTTTTTTCCCTCACTAAATCAGGAGTTAGACCAAGAGGTTGCTGGTTCAATTCCCAGCTGACTCTAGGTCAAATGTCAAGAGGTCCATGGGCAAGACACGGAACCCCTTATACCCCCGTTAATTAGGTGGGTGGCTTGCATGGCTGACTCCGCTATTGGTGTGTAAGTATGCGTGTGAATAAGTAGAGTGTGAAGTACATTGTAAAGTGCTTTCGCAAGTCTTTTGTGACTGGTTACAGCGAAACAACAAAAAGAAGGGAAAACATTTTTTTAAATGAATACAAAAATAGGGAATATAGATTAAGAAAAAGAGACGAAAAAATGAAAACAAATAAAAAGAAAATTAGGAAAAACTTTCATTTTTTAATTTCATTTTTTCCCCTTTTTTTCTCTTTTCTTGTTTTCTTTTTGTCCATTTTACATTTCTTTTTTTATTTTTCTCTATTTTATTTTTGTCATTTTCTCTTTTTTTTGAGTTTTATTTTTGTCTTGTGTATAGTATTTTTTCTCTTTTTTTAGTTAATTTTGGTCCTTTTTCATTCATTTATTTATTTTTGTCTTTCCTTTTTTCTTTTCTTCTTTTTCTTCTTTTCCAAATTAGTAAGGTGCATTTTGGTTACTCGAGTCTCGGTATTTTGTCTCCTTCGATTGTCCTTGTAGCACGCGTTTTAGGTGGTACGACCAAATACACTGACATCTGGTGGCAAACTAATACACACTGTCCCTTTCACTTTCATATTAAGGTTGGGGCCTCAAACAATCATCAGGCTGTGAGTTTGTGACCCCTGGTTTAAGGGCTTATGCCACGTCTGGCGGGTGATACAGCTGCTAAGCCCCATTGTGTGTCTGGACAGTGGCGACAAAGAGCTGTCACTCCATCTTACCTACAGTCCAGCCCATTGTCCGACGTGAGACGGCGCTCCACGTCCACAGAGCAGAGCCGCATCTGCAAAGACTGAGCGAGGACGCGAACATGTTAGCGTACGTGTGTGTGACACGGGTGCATATTCATCCTCGGGTCTTTGCGTTTCACACCTCTTTGACAAACACACTTCCAGAGATGCGCACCCACTTCGGAGTCACGTTGTATCTAGGTGTCAAACGCAAACAGATATAGAAGCATCTGAAATGTCTCATTTCTTTCTTTCTTTTTTCTTTCTTTCTTTCTTAATCATCATCTGCCTTTTTTGGATGCCACGAAGAATTAATTCTATCTATCTATCTATCTATCTATCTATCTATCTATCTATCTATCTATCTATCTATCTATCTATCTATCTATCTATCTATCTATCTATCTATCTATCTATCTATCTATCTATCTATCTATCTATCTATCTATCTATCTATCTATCTATCTATCTATCTATCTATCTATCTATCTATATATCTATCTATCTATCTATCTATCTATCTATCTATCTATCTATCTATCTATCTATCTATCTATCTATCTATCTATCTATCTATCTATCTATCTATCTATCTATCTATCTATCTATCTATCGATTGTACCTTTAAAAAAATAGTTTTTCGACTAATTCGTGGTCACCAAGGCACAGGAGTTAATTCAAGTCATTCCTTTTGGTTTATAATTTTGCTGTCATATTATACTCGAAATTAGCAAAAATTGTCAGCCAGTTTTTCAGCTAAATTCTAACTTTTTTCCAGTATTTTGGGTTGTAAAATCAGCAAAATGATGTGCAGGGTTCTTACGTCATTTTAAATTATATTTTTTTTAAACTTTTTTTTTGCAGTTTAGTCTTAAACAATGTCTTTAAACAAAACAAGTTATTGGATATATTTCCCTGTAATAATTCATGAGCAGATGATCTACTTGAACTACTTGATAAAGCCCGATTATTGTGTGTGTGACTTCTTGGCTCTGAAGCGGCGTAACCGATTTTGGCAAAAATTAGTGTCTGTCTCGACCGGAACAGGCAGTGGACCCAAACGCGTAACGTTTCACACAATGCGCCGGGACAAAAACAACAGCAATCGACTGCTCGCTGGGCAGGAGGAGCAGGAAGCCCTCGCAAACAAAACGTGATCGGAGAGCAGAAGCAACTCAGACAAACCGGGACAGGAGAACGGATCAATACAGGGACTAGAACCAGGATACGGGTAGCCGGGACACGAGAACCGAGCTTTATTCGGGGATCGATACAGGAAACAGAATCAAGATACGGGTAGCCAGGACAGGAGAACGGAGCTTGGATTGGGGATCGATACAGGAAACGGGTGCCAGAGTCAAAGGTGCTTGCCTTGCATGCGCCGAGTTTCGCATACGGACTTACAAGGAATGAATGAGAATGACGTGTTTAAATAGGAGGAGAACTAATTAGGGAATGAGTGGCAGCTGGGGCTGAACGAGTGAGCGCAGTTGAGGGCAAAATCATGACAGTCTTCAGCTAGGTTTTGTGTCAAGGCGCCCCCAAAAAATACCAACAAAAACGAGAAACATCTGCTTTTGTGCCATCTACTGATATGGATGAATGTTACAGTTACTCTGCTGATCACAGGAAGAAAGCGAATTTACTGAACAAATTCAAGCTAGCTTCCTGTGGTACACTAATCAATGTCTTACAGCACACTGGTTGAAAATCACTGCCCAATTGCTTCTTTTAGTCTAGTTTTAGACCTTCAGATCAGTGCATCCTGCATTTTTCTCCAAAGCGCTCCTTGCTGAAAAATCTCCATTTTAATTAACAGAGATTACAGCACTTAGCAAACCATTAATCAAACTCTTATTAGTTTAGCTGGGCAGGGAGAGAGGAAGCGTGTAGAAGAGGAAGGAGAAGATTTAAAGTGCAATTGGATGAAACATAATATGAGGAGGAATGATTGTGGTCCTGTGATTTCACTCTTTTTTGCTTTTCAGGAGAAAAACAATTGCTTCATTGACAAAAATGTCATGTGTGTACATACAACGTGCAGGTTAACCCTTGAGAGGCAGACGTAGTCCTGTTAATCCCATAAACAAGATATTACATGTGATTGTGTCGATAATGAGTGTGTGTGTTGAGTTGTTATTAGTGCTGCTGTGTTAAATCGTTGATACATGCTCGTGTATCAGAGCTAAGCAAAATATCAGTGTGTATGTACGCGTAAGCTGGGGAATTTGGCTTTCAAGTCTGTGTTACGTTGGTTAAAGATATTCCCAAACAGATTTTTTTCTGTTCAATCAGGCAGTGCGGTGTTCCTCCCCACAATTATGCAAATATTTTGCAAATTATTCCACCTGCTGGTGGACTTGAAAAATGTAGTCTCAAAGTTAACCCAGTCTTGAGGAGCACAACCCTTTCAAAATGGCAGATCCCATCAACACAAGATGTGTCACAAGCCAGAAACGGAGACAGGACCCAGTAGCGTTCGTTTACTCAGTTTAATGATAAAGAGAGAGAGCAGTTCTTGCAGTTCGGGGCGGCAGTAGCTCAGGAGGTAGAGCGCTCGTCTTGGGATCAAGGGATCCCAGTTCGAATCCCGACTCGTCTGTGTTACATGTCGAAGTGTCCTTGGGTAAGACACTGAACCCCTAATACCCCCAATAAGCAGGTTAGCGCCTTACATGGCAGCAAGGCCGCTATTGGGAAATGTGGAGCACATTGTAAAGCGCTTTGGGAAGTCATTGACTTGAAAAGCGCTATATAAATGCAGATCATTTCATTTCATTTCATTGCTTCCACGATCCGATGGTCGACGGACACGGGTAGCTGATGTTGAGCGAGGATAATCGTAGGCAGCAGGGATACTGGTCACTAGCCGGGACGGGAGAGCAAGGGCGGTATCGAGTCTAGAAAAGAGGTCGGCAACAGGTATCAGGCAGGAACCAGGGCAAAACAGGTCGGTGGTCAGGATGGCAGAGCAGGGCAGAAACGGGTCCAGAAACAGGTCGGCAACAGGTATCAGGCAGGAGAAAACAGGGCAGGAAAATGTTGGAAGGTTTGAGCTTGCCTAGCTAGGAGCATAGGTTCGCAAAGGGTCTGACACCGGTAACAGGGAGCCGGGGGGTTTAAAAAGTGGCAAGGAGCCAATCAGCAACCAGGGCTGTTTGCGCCAACGGGGCAGCCGCAGGTGCCCCGAATCAGTAATCATGACAACATGTGAGGCCAGCTCCGAAACAGACAGCGATTGCAGTAGCTCAGGAGGTAAAGCGCTCGTCTTGGGATCAAGGGATCCCAGTTCGAATCCTGGCTCGTCCGTGTTACACGTCGAAGTGTCCTTGGGTAAGACACTGAACCCCTCATAGCCCCAATAAGCAAGTTAGCGTCTTACATGGCTGCAATACAAGGCCACTATTGGGAAATGTGGAGCACATTGTAAAGCGCTTTGGGAAGTCATTGACTTGAAAAGCGCTATATAAATGCAGATCATTTCATTTCATGTAGTGAACAGGGGTTACATAACGCCGATTTCTGCTTATAGGTATGCGATTTTGGCTTTTCGCTTCTGTTTTTCGCCGCATGTGTCACTGTTAATACAATTTTGTCCGGCTCGCTCCCCGTTAGCATCGGGGCTGTCGAGGGCTTTTTTGCTTTGTTTGCTTCCGGTGGGTGTTCGTTGGCTGCCCACTGTGCGTTGGTTTAATTCTGGGCGGTTTTGCGCTTATTGCTATAGCTTTTTGGTTGTTGGTGGTTCCCAGTTAGCCTGAATGCTCACTGTGTGTTTTTTAATTGGCTAGCCTGGGGATAGTGCGGGTTTCGCCTCACGCTTTGGTTTGTTTATTCACGGCTTGGCGTTTGTCTCCTTGCCGCTTTTTGTTTTTGGTTCCCTGTTAGGCTGGCTGTTTACTTTACGTATTTTGGTCGGAAATCTTTGCGTTTCTTCGCAGGGACTGCAGATGCCTTTGGTTGATCGACCGCCACCCCCAGCCCCCCTTGTTGGCAGTGCTTTCGCGTGTTTTTCTTTTATATATTTTTTGCCAGTTAGCCCCTTTTGGCTGCTCTCCCTTTGTTGTTCATCCACCTGCGACACAACGCCTAGGCATTCTCCACAAACTTCGCTTAAAACACTTGTAACCTCTTCGACTAATTGACACGTAAAACACGACATCAACTGGCTTGCTCGGGTCTGGTGTCCCTCTGATGACGTCACAGTTTAGGATGAAAACAACAAGACATCCTGTTTTTTAAAATCATTGGATTATCATGGCCTATGGATCCCTTAACCGCCAAGATCGTAGGGACACTACTTCCGGTGATGTGTCTATACCAAGTGCAGCCTGCCAGCCGATAGTTCTGGTTTCCACGGTTAGCAGATACAGCACCTTCATCATCTGGTTGCCGTTTCTTTTTCTGTGTACAGCATCATCCTGCTCTTTAGAGATGAACTGGAACTCGGCAATGATGGGCACTGGCGTTTGTGGGGCAATACTGATACTAGATCCTAAAACACTGGTTCTAAAGTGTTGAGTCTCATATTGTCCAATACACTTTGCATAATTTTTGGCTTTCATTTTTTGGTTGAAAAATAAACTTTGTGGTGACGACACATGACGTTTGTTTTTGTGACATGTCGTTAATTCCTGCACTTCATTTAAGGGTGGGGTGCAGCATTTGAAAACTTAAGCCTGCAAACATGACTTTTATGTCAAGACCAGAACAGAGACAGGACCCACTTGCGTTGCGTTTCTCACAAGTTTTATTGGAAGAAAGAGAAAGGGCTGCGCCCACGATCCGGTGTTTGCTGGACACAGAAAGCAAGTTGCTCTGGTACTTGGAATGTGCTCCGAACGCGGAAGTTCATCTTCTGTGGCGTGCGATGGCGGCGTCAGGGATGGAAAAAGCGGGTCGGTAGCCGGGACAGGAGAGCAAAAACGAGGTCGGGGTCGGAAGCGAGTCGTAAGCCAGTATAGGAGAGACGACGTAGTTGGGGACAGAAAGGTCGAAAGCCGGGATGGGAGAGCAGACATGGTCAGGATCAAAAACAGGTTGAAGCCGGGGACAGACGGGGGCAAAAAAGGGACGGGTGGGAGTCAGGGTCGAAAAAGGCTTTCCTAGTGTTTACTGAGGTTCGCTGACGGACTGACAACAGGGGATTGACAGGACTGAGTTCAAATACTGATCGGGAGCTAATCAGAACCCGCGACAGATGGCACCAAAGGAGTGGGCACAGCTGAGTCATATCAGTAATAATGACATTTTAAGCCAGCAAATGGCGGCAGAGTAACACATGATTTGCGTGCAGTTCTCAGACGCGCTCAAATAAACTCTTCTCTTTTCACCTTTTCATGGGTTCGTTCCCGCCCGGACAGGACTGATAAAAGTGAAATAGTAGCAGATAGACGGAAAATAAAGCATAAGGGCTCCTTGAACTCATTTGTTAACACTTACTTGATAGAGAAAATATATATATTTTTAAGGACACCTAAAACTAGGCACCCCACCTTTAAGGTAAATTATTGTAAATACGTTTATAACAGGGGTCGGCAACCTATGGCTCGCAAGACATATATGGCTCGTTCCATAAGTAGAACTGGCTCAGAGAGAAAACTGAATAAGCACCTTTTATTGTATTATTGCATGCAAAACTGTTTTTGGCACATACAAAGCCGAGACATCAATGAATGTGAGCAAGGCTCGGTCCGGTATATACAGCGCATGGTTTCAGTTTTTAGTCATTGTGTCTCATCAACAGACCCTGTTTTGGCTGTACATCGATAAGAATCCTTTATTTGGAGGATAAACCACAGAACAAACTGTAAACACCCAAAATCTCAAGCAAATCACAGAGAGCAATTTAATTGGATGAGCGGTAGGGGTAGGAGTCTCTGCGGAATGTAAATAAGTTGGTATCCTTGTTTGCACCATTTTGTGACATTTACAAAATAACTTTACTTGCACCTTGTTTTTTAAATCAGTATTTAGGACAAAAATGACGGTCAAAATGAGCCTTAACAATCTTAAATGTGGGAGGGAGGCAAAGTTTAAGTCGTATATGTATATTTATACACAGGCATCTGGCATTTTATTATTTCATAATTTTTTATCAAATCATCAAACATCACCTGTAAAACAAAATTAGCTAAAGAATGAGCTTTTGTCTGGAGAGCCCATTCTCAAAATATATGTGTGGCTCTCTTAAAAAAATAAATAAAATAAAAATATATATATATCTCATCTCATCCCATTAGCTGCACCGCTTATCCTCAATAGGGTCGCGGGGGTGATTGAGCCCATCCCAGCAATCATCGGGCAGTGGGCAGGGGACACTTGCTTTTATGGCTCAAAAGGTTCCCGACAGCTGGTTTATAATATCCAAATTTTTCGTTTTGAGCAAGGAAATTAAAAAAAAATCATAGTAGTAAAATTATAACTGACAAACCTAAAACTCAAACCTCATCAAAGCATTTGTGCATAGTGCTTGTTAGTAATAATAATATAATAATAATTTCCTTGTATTGTCATCCTGTGTAACAATGTACACAGAACGAAATGTCGATTGCACCTGACCCGTTGTAGCGAGCCGATGCAGCCTCAGCCAACAGAGGGCGCCGCCGACCACTTTTTAAGTCTTAGGAATGACTCGGCCGGGGCGCGAACCACCGACCTCCCAGTCTCAAAGCGGGCGCCTTACCATCTAGGCTACTGAGCTGGTAATGTATTTTACAATAATATAGGTAAGAATATTCTCACTGGATGTACAATAACGCGTTGATGTAATGTAATGTAGTACAGTAGAGGTAGAAATTCCTTCCCCACTGCTCAAATAAAAATCAAAAGCATAGTAGTCTCGCCGAGATCTCATGTGTTTTCAAAGGCTTGTAAAAAGTTATATATACCGATGAAATATGTATAGATTTTATGTGAAAAACATGTACAATATCCTCATATTTTGCATGTTTAAGAATTTAGTAATACCTTAGAGCGAAACAACATCCAAGGGTAAATTTCTAAATAAGCTCCTTGAGATATTATCATATTTGGCCAACACCAAACAGACGCGCACACACACAAACTCCTCCACCCCACACTTCATGCACTACCTCCTCTTCCAACCCTCACTGACTCGCCCGCTCTCCCCCCATCAGCGAGAGGGGTCAAATGTTATTCCCTCCTCGTTGTCACGGTTGCCAATCACCTCACATTCAGTAGCAACTGTTTCCAAGGCAACGGAGGGATCCGGTTGCCAGGCACCGAGAGCAATGCATGTGATTGTTACATATTTATTTAATTCTATCTTTATCTATTTGTTCATTCTAAATGCGTGTGCACTCCGAGGGTGAATGCCAGACACGCACAGACATAGAGTGATCTCAAACCCCAACCTGAACTAACAAACTCATCTGCATGTACCACAGGTGTGAAACGTGAGCCCTGGATGACAAACAGTCATTATCATAGCAATAAGGATCCTAATCTGGAGTCTCCGGCCTTCTGTTCCCTCCTCTCATCTGCCTCGTCTCAGAAGGGCCGCACAGTGATAAAGACAGGCCCTAATGAGAGGGCACTTATTGCTCTGTCATTTTCTATGCTCCATCTTTGCTCCTCTTTCTCTCTCTCCCATCTCTGTCAACCCTTACCTTCTTTATCTTTCTCTTCGCAGTTATTCCCTCTGTCATATCCTCACACCTCAAGCTCCCCCAGTTTTTATTTGCTTGGGTAAATATTTCAGGGTAACTGTAATGGAGTGACCCATCTAAGTGGAAATGATTGCTAACCCTGCAATGTACTTATTTATTCAAGCTCTATTGTCTCAGTTTGCTTGTACGCTGGAGCTATTAAAGTGGGTGAGGACCTGAGGTTTCCTTCTGCATCCCCTAGCGTGGGCAATTTGTGGCTATGTTTTGTTACATTCCTGTTTGCTCTCCAAGCGTATGGACTAGGAATAATTATGCTCATTTATCTACTCTAGGGGAAGCAAACAGTGATGAATTGGAGGTAAATGAAGAGCTGGCCATGCAGGCTGCCGGCATGATTATACGGCGAAATCGCACAGGCAGTTCTCTTGATTATTCATTATGACCAATGTACATTTGTGTGGACACTGTTATGAACAATCAACCTAAACATTTATAATGTATAAACAGCAAACTCCTCAACATTAGAGCTTGGATATTGTTGGCTTTGTTGTATTTGAGTAAGATTGATTATATGAATAGGTTCGAATTGAAATAAAGGCAAATTCAACCACAAACACATAGCCTATCCAATCTGTTGGCTAAAAAAAGCTGAAAATGCTAATTTTTGTATCACTATAAGGCAGGGGTCTCAAACCTTTTTCAAACTGGATACTTTTTGTTTCTAATTAGTGCACCCAGTTTTATATAATATTTCTAACAATAACTACACGTCATGTTTTTACAATGCTGTTGCTACGTTATTATGAGGCTAAATTAATGGAAGTCGGATTTAATAAACTACGTCAACTAATAAAGTAATTTTACTTGAAAATAACCCAGCAGAACAGGTCCGCCGGTACCTCGGTTGTCCTTAGGGGACACCCTGGTGCCAGCAGGCATTCCGTTGGAGATCCCTTCTTTAGGTAGTAGCCATTTTAATCAATATTTTTCCCACTCCTAGCAGCGGAAAACACATTTTATTTTAAATGGCTTTTCTATACAAGTGTTTCTCAACCTTTTTGGAGCTATGGCACACAGTTTTTCATTTTAAAAAACTCAAAGCACACCGCCTGTCAAAAATTATTAAAAATGAATTCCCTGCATCATTTTCACGTTCTTTTTTCATAGTTTAAATGATCATGTTGCCTAAATTTACAGTCTTATTTATTGTGGTCACTGTGACTCTGGAGATACTAAAAATTATTTAGCTTAATTAATTTGCTGTAAATTAGGATTTCACAATTTTTTCAACCTATTTTTCCTGTTTTGCTATATTTTTAATCTTGTTTTTCGAGAGAAGTAACAACATTTGTGCTTGAAATTTGCTAAAATGATCAGCACAACGAGCTAAATCACTTTTACTACCTTCTATTTTTTCGAAAATCAACAAAACGGTTTGTCAGATTTTGCCGGCTGCTTTGGGGTTGTCCGTAGTTAAGGCATGCTTTGACACAAAACCTTGCTAAATGCAATCGTTGAGTACAATTGTGTGCATTTTCGTGAAAATCGGTTGAGCTGTTTCAAAGCCATTAATTCTCATACAAACACACCCTCACAGACAAATCAAGATTTATCTAGTACAGTGGAACCTCGGTTCTCGACCATAATCCGTTCCAGAACCCTGTTCGAAAACCGATTTGTTCGCTCACCGAAAATCGTTTTTCCCATTAAAAGTAATGTAAAATCGTTTTAATCCGTGAATGCTTACCATGAACGTAAACATGAAGCTAACCCAGGCTAATCGTACGTTCGCGTTAGCGTAATCTTCCGTACGAAAGATTACGCTAACATGAACATGTACAACTAAAAAAATCAGGTCGTTTACACATCATTTAGCACCCGGGTCTCCACAAAAAGTGGTGAGCGGTTAAAGGATAAAGAAAAGAATTATGAATAGGATTTCTTACCTTTGTGAAGGTCTGCAGAAGCCATGCTCTTTTCCCTCGAAAGAAGGGAAACTCGCACACCTTTTTCATATTTTGCTATTATTTCTTTCTTAAATGCAATAGTTGTACGCACTACCCTTCTTTTTCCACCTGTAGCAACTTTGCTGCTTGCACCGACCTTCTTCGGAGGCATAATTAGGGGCTAAAACACTACGCTCACCGATCTCTAAAACGAAAGCAAAAAGGAGTGCGCGCTCACATGACAACAGTTGGTGGAGGCAATCTCCACCCGTACGCCGCTCAGCATCGCACCCTAGCGTACCGGTGTTCGAACTCCGATTTTTTGAACAAAAAGCAAAGCAAATTTTTGGTCGAGAACCGATTTGTTCGAACTGAGAGGCGTTGGAAAACCGAGGTTCCACTGTACTTTAAATTACATTAGATTTAAATATGGAGCATTTCATATTTTTTAGTGGAGCTTCATCAAACAAATATGTTATGTAATATATATCACTGTAATAGGTCATGAACAGATAACTAGCACAATCAAGCAATATAAGGAAGCGATAACACCTTAGTGGTAGGTGGCTAGAGTAAAAAAACACATTCACCAGACATTAATTCACCTTTGCTCTGCCCACAGAACGACAAGGGATGAGTCACGGTGCCATGCGACCATTCATCTGCAGAAAAGGCCCAACAGCCTACGCTGGTTTACCCCCTACGCATCATATGTGCCAATATCAGTCATTCTTAACTATCCTTCACCATTCACAGTTATCCCTAGTAATATGACTAATGTGTTCTGCCCTGAACATGTCTAATAAAAGTAAGATAAACGCAGATAAGTGCAATGGATAATAAACCATGAGGGCTATTTAAACTCTGTTGGGCATTGTTAACACATACCTTATAGAGAGAATATTTACCTTACAACTTTTTAGGACACCTCAAACGATGCACCCCCACCTTTTTTGTCAAGATACGTTATTTTATGTTCAATGTCGAAATAATATTAAATATTGCCAGTGATGTAAAAAAAAATGACCAGTCTATCAGTAGCAGATAGATAATTTACAGCCTAATATGAAAATAACTTAAGGCCAATAGCAAAGGTTACGTCTACAAGGACGTGCCTATTAGCTTCAGAACTTCAGTCAGATAATGACATCAGAAATAAATGGGAAATAAAACCTTGTGAATGACAACCAATGAATAATTGTCAACCAACTGTGAGTGAAAAATATTTCATTTCATTAAACGTCCTTTCCTTTGGGCAATATTACCAAAATCTGTCATGCACATGCACACACACTGTTTTTTTCTGTAAATACTGGTGCTGAATGGACATCGGGCAGAATTACAAGCTAAAAAGAGAAAGGTAACTTGTACATCCTCATTTTGTCTTTGAAATGACAATAAGTTCCTTGCAGTCCTGGTAAGAAAATCTCACATAAACAATGGAACCAAAACAAGACTCCTCGACACGCTCATTTGCAGGGAAATGTGGAGGGGTTTTGAACGCACTCAGTGCCTTTCAGTGGTAAGCATTAATTTTCTTAACTGCTTACCTGAACTATGTTAGCAGAAGTGCTTGAGCCCATCCCAGCTGATATCAGCCAGTGGACAGGAGGCATCCTGGATCCGTTTCCAGCCAAGCACAGGGAACCCACGGACATACAACCCCTGACTCACTCATTCATACCAGGGCCAATTAAGAGTCACCAATAAACCTGCCATGCATGCTTTTAGAACATGGGAGGAAATTGGATTGCTCGGAAAAACCCCACGCAAGCTAACTCCACTTAATGAGGCCGGTAACTGAGATTGAACCCGGGACCTCTAAACTGTGATGTGGACGTGCTTACCAGTCAGCCATCGTGCTGCCTAGAGTGAACATTTTTACAGATATTTAATAAATTCCCAAAAGGAAAAAAGTTATATGATTTGTCTTAGAATAACACACTATTTATGTGTACGATTTCTAGTCTCTTATTGTTGCTCGGTATGCCAACTTGAATGTTTTAGAGGCATGGATTGGTATTTCGCATAGGATAAGTGTCTATAAAAAGTGAGTGATCGCAAACAAAATTGTTCTTTGCAGCGTCAATCATGCACTGGTAGAATTTAACCCAGACTACTTGAGCCATCTTTGATGCTTCTGTAAAACTGAGAGACTTAACAATCGTGCACATGTTTCCTGGGCAATCATGAAGTCATTGATTAATATGGTAAAGGTACATCAGTTTAGAGCAATGCATTTTGCACAATAAATTTTTTTTTTAAAACATAATTAATTATTTGTCTTAGTAATTTGATGGAATTTGATGATTGCCCACAGCAACCCAAACCAGGTTTTGTGGCACACCCGTGTGCTGCAGTAGAGAAACACTGGTATAACAAGAGTCGCTCATGTTTTTGTCTGGGAGCTCTATAATCAAAAATGAATTCAACATCCAATTTACAGGGAACAAAATCTGATTGATGAGGCGAGTGATGAGTGTATGCGGGGGAATAAACAAAATCTTTAATTGTTGAGCTGGGAGGGGGATCCAAATATTGCCGGCATATGCGGGCTCATGCCTCGGCGCAGGGGGGGGGGGAAGAGTATAACACTCTGTGCTCAACTCAATGGCCCTGGTGTAAGTGGAGTGTCTGGGGAGCAGCGAGGAGAATCCTCTTGGCTGGGATTTTTCGGGGTTTAGCATGGAGACACAGCTGCTGTCAAAAGGCTTTTTACATGGATGCTATCATATTGGCCCGCTGTGAAATATAGGGATTTGAATAATCGTATTACACCCCACTATAATAACACTAATATGATCCAATGGCCTACAAGTCAATGAAGTTGAGCAGATAGCGGTGATGTTGAGCCAGTTAATCATGACAAATAGTAAATAATAATGCAGTTTTATGTGTGTGTCTGAAAAATAGATTTGACAACAAATATGATTTGATCCCAGCAGGCTTTAGACTCATTTGTCAGTGTGCAGCCCCCGCTCGCATCCCTAACATCCTAAAGTAGACAAAGATTTATCCATGACTTTATAAATGTGTTCTGCACATGCCCCCGCCTGCCCGCCAGCCTGTTTGCCCGCCCGGTTGTCTGCCCGCCAGCCAGCCAGCCTGTCTGGATATTGCATTTGCTCTTTGACTGTGACCTTATACACAGAAGCAAGTGCAACTGCCGGCCCCGCTGTCTTGTCGAGCAAAGTCGTGTCTCGCTGCCATCAGGGGCCCAGACTCCCTGCCTCGGCTGGCCTGTACCGATCCCCTCGCATAAAATCCCCTCCCTCTCACATTCGCATGCACTTATTGGAGTCCCCCCTACACCATGCACTCTGATAAGGGCATCTGTCAAGCGGATGAACAAGCCAAGCTGAAAAGGTGTGTGATGCACGCTTGGAAGGTTCTTACTTCCTGCAGAGGCAAGAAGGATGCCGAGCGCAAGAGTGTTGCCAGCCTCGGGGACCGCGAGCAGGACTTTAGTGGAACGAGATTGACCATTGGAGGAGATTGTCGGGTAACACCGCCAGAGGGATTTTTAAGACGACGACAACAGCTTCCGCTCAGCTACGCGTATTCTCAAGCAATAACATCGACATCTGTATTATCAACCCAAGAATACCCGTGGTCGAGACGGGAGCAAATGGTCAGGCCACCTTTCTCCCCTCCACCTTTTCTCCCCTAACAGCGCCTGCTCCCATCCCCCCACTTGTGAATCTGACGCCATATAGCGGGAGAGAGCTGGAGGGAAGGGTGGAGATTTCATTAGCTGTGCAAACTGAACAGGTCCTGCAGGAAAAGAGGAAAAAAAATGTCGGTCGGTAATTCACATCAAAGAGTAACGATGCAAATATGAGTACATATACGGAAATGAAAACACTGAAAACAAAGATATATACTGTAAATGTATACACACTTTGACTTTAAATAGCCTTTTTTTTCTATTCCAGATTTGGTTTTGGAGTAAGAATTATATAAAAAAGGTTGATAATAATAATAATAATATTAATAATATTAATAATAATAATAATAATAATAATAATAATAATAATAATAATAATAATAATAATAATAATAATAATAATAATAATAATAATAATAATAATAATAATAATAATAATAATAATAATAATAATAATAATAATAATAATAATAATGTTCTGAAAAAAAAATTTAAACATGAAAATCATGCTTAAGTGCCAAACTTGTTGGGGCATTTGTGTGTGGAACTCCTTTGAATAAATATTTTTAGAACATTTTTTTTAAGAACATAAGAACGCTATCGGCCATTTTTACTTTAAAATCAAAACCCAAATAGAAAAACGTTTTTGGCCATTTAATGTATTTGATTGTATATAAATGTTTTCCATAGTAAAATAAAATAATAAAGGAATGAAATACATGGCAAAATCAGGGGAAATATTGATAGAATAAACAAATTTATCGGACAACACAACAAATAAATCATACTCTGAAAGATTATTGTAATTCTTCTACTATATTTTTTCCTCAACTTAAATTTTTGGTAATAGCACGTGTTTCTTTAAGTACTTAATAATTTGACAAGAATTACTTTGGGTTGCTTTATTCAATCTCCTGTGTATTTCTTCAGACTGGTACTATACAGCCCTTAAAGGCTTTACTACGCGTTAATACCGATACCAAACGCAGATACATTAATATTTATTATAGACATACACTTTCCTCAAATGTTTCCAAATAAACTTAATCATTAAATTTCAAAAAACAGGAAATTTTATTCCAATAATTTTTAATGTATATGAACATAATGGTGACATTTAAGATGTTCCCGTTTTCCATCTATTTTCTGCACCTCTCATCCTCAGTAGGGCCCAACCCAGCTATCTTTAGGCAGTGGGCAGGGGACACTCTGAAATGGTTGCCAGCCAGTCGCAAGGCACATTCGACATCCAACTCACTCGCTCATTCACACCTAGGGACAATTTGGACCTGCCAATTAACCAGACCTGCTTGTTTTTGGAATGCGGGAGGAAACTGGCATGCCTGGAGGAAACCCATGCAAGCACGGGGGAAACATGCAAACTCTGCACACAAAGGCTGGCAGCTGAATTTGAATCAATGACCTCAGAGCTATGCCACGGATGCGCTAACCACCAGCTGCCCCTAGGACTTAGTGAGCGTTCTGAATGGTTGTCTGTCTCCGGGTTACCTGCGACTGACTGGCAACCAATTGAGGACAACCAGTTCGGCTGGGATGGGCTCCAGTACCCTTACGACCCTAGTGAGGATAAGCGGTGGAGATAATGGATGGATAGATAGTGGAGATTTGTTGTTGTTCCCATTTTTAGAATGACACTAAATAGCTATCACTCAACAATTATCATAGTTCCTTTCAGCCAGTGGACGGTAGCTGAATGTGTTTATTTCCTTGGAATTTGGCCCAGTATTGGCCCCGTACTTCTAACCTGTCTCTTTCATCACTAACCCTGACATTTTTACATCAAAATCTCAATTTCATAGCATAATGATGTACTTACAGTGCATCCGGAAAGTATTCACAGCGCTTCACTTTTTCCACATTTTGTTATGTTACAACCTCATTCCAAATTGTATTAATTTAATCTCTTGTCTCAAAATTCTACACAAAATACTCCATTATGACAATGTGAAAAAGTTTTTTTTTTTTACTTTTTTTGAATTTATTAAAAATAGAAAACGATGGCCTTCGTCTGGCCACTCTACCATACAGGCCTTATTGGTGGATTGCTGCAGAGATGGTTGTCCTTCTGGAAGGCTCTCCTCTCTCCACAGAGGAACGCTGGAGCTCTGACAGAGTGACCATCGGGTTCTTGGTCACATCCCTGACTAAGGCCCTTATTCCCCGATCGCTCAGTTTAGAAGGCCGGCCAGCTCTAGGAAGAGTCCTGGTGGTTCCAAATGTCTTCCATTTACGAATAATGGAGGCCACTGTGCTCATTGGGACCTTCAAAGCAGCAGATTTTTTTCTGTATCCTTCCCCAGATTTGTGCCTCAAGACAATCCTGTCTCGCAGGTCTACAGACAGTTCTTTTGACTTCATGCTTGGTGTTTGTGCTCTGACATGCACACTCAGACAGGTGTGTGCCTTTCCAAATCATGTCCAATCAACTGAATTTACTGCAGGTGGACTCCAATTAAGCTGTAGAAAGATCTCAAGGATGATCAGTGGAAAAAAAGATGCACCTGAGCTCAATTTTGAGCTTCATGGCAAAGGCTATGAATACTTATGTAAATGTGATTTCTTAGTTTTCTATTTTTAATAAATTCAAAAAAAGTAAAAAAAAAACTTTTTCACATTGTCATAATGGAGAATTTTGTGTAGAATTTTGAGATAAGAGATTAAATTAATACAATTTGGAATGAGGCTGTAACATAACAAAATGTGGAAAAAGTGAAGCGCTGTGAATACTTTCCAGATGCACTGTATCTTCAGTTAACCTATAACAGAGCAAATACAAAAGAAAATAAAAATGTCTTGATAATAAAATTCAATGCATTCATTTATGAAGAGGAACCAAGTATACAAAAGTAAGCGTAAAGGGTGGTAGGATTGATCCAAATATTGATTCTTTTTTTATACTGAGCAAGTACTTGGAATGGATCAATACTATTCTCCTGAGATCGATACTATCTTGCCACTTTAACTAGCACAAGAATAATGCTGCCAGTGAATTAGAAGAATAAACCTAAATTATAACTTCAAAATCAGATCGATTGTGTTTGCACTTTATTTGCCCTGCTAATGTTATTTTATAACTATTTTTAAATGGAAGACATTGTAGTTGTCTTGTTGACATTTTTATACAGTATTTTTGTTATAATGCTGATTTGTATGGTTAGATTCATTTTTTCTGAAACTCTAAAACTATACTCAATTTCAATACCGTTTAAAGGACATTGTGTGATATTTGATCACAAGATGTCACTGTACTGTGTAGTGCAACAGGAGATACTCGCTAAAAAGCATAAGGAAAAATACAAATTATGGAGACTCAAAGCGACCATAAATCACCAAATTTCTTCTCATTTTTCCTTTTTAGATTTTTTTGCACCCATAGCAGGAAGTTGGCTGATGATGATGTAAGCTCCTTCTAGATAAGGCTTATGCTCCATAAAATAAATGCTAATTTTTTGACGTACAAGTGAAAAAAAAACACACATTGATATAACAGTTCATGTGTTTGTGCATACATTTTAAACCAAAATTGTTTTTTCTTTAACAAATACAGGTTTTTTTCACCACTTGGAGGAGATAAACACTACAAACTGTCCCTTTAAAATTTGCATTGTATTTATACTGTATATCCATCCATCTATTATGTGCACCGCTTATCCTCGGTAGGGTCGCGGGGGTGCTGGAGACCATCCCAGCTGTCTTCGGGCAGTGGTTAAGGGACACCCTGAACTTGTCTCCAGCCATTCCCAGGGCACACAGGGACAGACAACTGACTCACTCATTCACACTTAGGGACAAGTTATACCGCCTAATTAACCTGACATGCATGTCTTTGGAGAGCCCGAAAGAAACAAATGCAAACCCCTCATGGGAAGGCAGGTACCTGGATTTGAACCCATGACCTCCGATTTGTGCCACAGATGCGCTAACCACTCAGCTGCCGTGCCGCCCTTGTCGTTATATATATACAAAAAAAAAAACTTGGTCTCTAAAATATTTTTGCTGAGCTTATCAGAATTAGAAGCCAGCTAAATGGATGAGGGGTTCAATTATTCAATGACGATAACATTTCGTAGCAAAAAGTATCTGTATCAGCTCTGTACTGATTAATACTACTGTATTTACTTGGATGGGGTCGATACAAAAATTCTCAGTATCGTCCACCCCAAGTAAGCATATAAATACTGACTGCGTTCCAGGCTTCCAGAGTAAATAAGCACTTCATTTAAAACCCTACTTGTATCATGTTTTGGTGATGCTCACATTTTAGATGGTATTTCTGCTTTCCAAACTATTCAGTATTTCAGTCAGCCCTGAGCAAGCCACCACAAAACAATCTCTAACAAAAAAAAAAAGGATGACCGCTGAAAATGATGGACTGCTTTGCTTACATGAGTAGTCACTTTGCTGTTGTTTGAGAGGGGTGCAATTGTTTTTACTCCTTGGAACCCTGACTGTGCCTGAGTAAAGAAGTGGGAGATGTGAGCGTTTCCTTCCTTGTTTGTGAATTTATCAGTGACACGCATACATCTGAGGCAGTTGGGGCTGCCCCCGCAGTGCTGCGAGCACAGGGCCCCCATGCTGAACGCACAACACCAAGTGAAAAAGCGAAAGAGCAAAAAAAAAAAAAAAAACAGGTTAAAAGGCAGAAAGAAAGAATGGAAGACTGAAGGTGGATGAGTACCGTATTTTTCGGACTATAAGTCTCACGGGTGTATAAGTGCCAACAGCCGAAAATGCATTAATAGAAGGAAATAACATTTATAAATCACACGTGGATATTAAGTTGTATTTTGGAGGGAAATATATTTGATGAAATCCAACGCCAAAATCATACATGTCATCTTGAAAGGGAATTAAAATGAATAAATAAAATAGAGAACACAGTATACTAACGTTACACATACGTGCATATCTAAGACACGCTCGTCAGTAACGACGTAACATATTAGGAGTTATTCAGAGAAGCAGAGCATGCTTACCAAACTATCATCATCACTCCAAATATCTAAATCCAATCAAATCCTCATCCTCTGTGTCACTTTTACTGGTAAACAGCTCCTAGTATGTCGACAGTACGCCGGCTTCCTCCTTCTGTATTTACTTTTTGATCAAAGTTGAAATGATCAACACATGCGGTTTTGTGGGAAAAAAAGCATGCTTTGTAATTTACTGTCCCGGTAATAACAATTTAAAACTCAATTATATGATAATGTGTTTATAATTTCACAGATAAGTCTCACCGTGGTATAAGTCGCATGCCAAACTATGCAAAAAAAACTGCGACGTATAGTCAGGGAAATACGGTCATTTCATATACAAACCGAGATATCAGCACACAGAGAATGGAAGCAAACAAGCAATGAGAGGAGTCACGAATGTCAGCGAGCCAAATATGAATAAGAGAGAAGGGTAGGGTGCAATTTCAAAAGAGATGAAAAGGAAAAAATTGATTGAACAAGACGGAGTTCTATGCGCCCGTGTGTGTGAGAAGCAAGGAGGAAAAAAAGATGGAAAGAAGAGGAAGGGGGTATGTATCAACTGGGTTCAGACTGTCATTCTACAACATGATTGGCTGTGTCAGGAAGAGATAAGCTGTCCTTACATCCTTCTGCCCTCGCATCTTCAAGGCCCCGGAATCAAACGGTGGCGAAGACTGCGGCACGTTCCTCCGCACTGAAAGAGACTACATGAAAGGAGTCATTCCTGCTATTATTCTAAACACCTCTCCATGCAAAACTGCCGACTCTTTCCAAAGAGGGAGAGTGATAAAAAACACGGTGGGAAAGAGGTATGAAAATGTTAGCCCTCTTCCTGGGAGGTAACCGTGGATCGAATAAGAAATTCTTACAACTTCTTAACATTTGTGCAGTAATCCTATCCCATTAGATGGCATTAGAAAGACAGATGCAAGCTTTGTCTCACCTTCTGCGTGAGCTGCTCTTAAAAGTCCTGCCGCTTGTGTCCAGCTGGTCTCCCCTAACCCAGACAGACTCTGTTCTCCGAAGACAAATCCTTAACTTATTCAATGCCTTAACGTATAAATATATTTGCAAAAGCGTTGTCCCCTAGTGCCAAAATGTAAAAATACAATTTTTAATGTTTTAAAAAAAATCTATAATAAAGGGTTTGGCCCTGTTAATCTGTAAGTATTAAGCCTGTGGGAATGGTTTCAGTATGATTAATCACTATTAGATGTCAGGCGTGGCTTTAATCAGATCTTTGTCCGCACGTCGAGTATGCCAAACTTCCTAGGGTTCCATCCTATATCTGTCAAATGAGTGTGTGTAAGCAGTCCCGTATGAGTTGGCTTAGTAAAGCATTGTGGTGAGAGTCACAAGATATGGAGTACATGGACAAATACAGGAAGTTACCTTTTAAATAGCGCTTTTTTGGTTCCCTGGGTGCACGCAATGGCTATAGTGACCGAAAACATGTAATCAATTCACCAGAAACATCGAGCGCTGAAAGCTTTTTGGCAAAGTTCATGCATCGTTTATGCAATGTTCATGAATCAGTTCAATGTTCTTGCAATATATTGATATTTTGCAAACAAAGTGAAAATAATTGCCTGGCACTGCTCTCCTGGTTTAAGAAAAATGTCACTGTATGTGTTAAATGAATCCCTAACACATTACTCTAAGCCAGTATTTCTCAACCTTTTGAGAGCCAGAGCACACCCTTTCCCATTGAAACAAATCTCAAAACAAATTGTTTAAAAAATAAAATTATTGGCTAGAGTTTTGTTTTTCAACGTTTGAATTGTCAACGTGGCTGGGCTCTCCCTTAGAGATAAGGTGAGAAGCTCAGTCATCCGGGAGGGACTCTATGTAGAGACACTACTCCTCCGAAAGAAGCCAGTTGAGGTGTCGGGCATCCTCCTGGACGCCTCCCTCGGGAGGTGTTCCAGGCATGTCCCAGGACACGTTGGAGAGACTCTAGGCTGGCCTAGGAACACCTCGGGATCTCGTCAGATGAGCTGGAGGAAGTGGCTGTGGATGGCGACGTCTGGGCTTCCCTGTTAAGGCTGCTGCCCCCGCGATCCGACATCGGATAAGCGGAAGATAATGGATGGATGGATGGATGGATGGATGGATAAATTGTCAACAAAAGCTATAGACCCCTTTCTGTGTTTGTAAAGAAGAGTGTTAGGGCTGAGCTGTGTGCACAATTTAAAGAAGAATGGCCAATGCATGTCAGTTTATACCGGCCGATTGACCAAAAATATTGTAGAACGTAGATAGTAACATCTCACGTAAATACAAAATATGTGCAAGCAGCAGAATAAGGGATTTATTCTACTGATCAAAAAAAAAAACTTTATAGATTGTATGAGCCACTTTGTGATGCTTTTGTTTGTGACTTTTTCACCTTATTTACAATGCCAGTCTATTTTGGGTATGTGATGAATAAAATACCTTTTCATGCCAGCAAGTTTAAGAGACAAAAATAGTGGTTCACATGATAAGCTCATATTTACATTAGCTTAGTTCACAGATCATTTAAACTTGAGAAAAAAAGTCTTTCTTTGGCTTGCACCCACTTTAAATAGATAGATAGATAGATAGATAGATACTTTATTCATCCCCTAAGGGAAATTCACATTTCCAGCAGCATCCCTGAGCTGAGAACAATACAATAATAAAGCCAAAAGAATACAATATACAGATACCCAGTGTGACGTGCAAATGCCCACTTTAGCATGTTATATAGAGTAACTAAATAGTGCTACACAGAACACATAATGCAGTAAGATTCGGTAATATCCAATGTAGGTGGTGTGGTTTAATGTGGGCCTTTACTCTGCCGGGTGGAGTTAAAGAGCCTCATGGCATGAGGAAGAAAAAGATGGGCAGCGCGTCAGCGCAGTTGTTAGCACATGTGCGGCACAGTTCAAAGGTCAGTTCCAGTTCCTCATACCTCGCTCTCTTTCTTTCAAAAGCCTCCTTCATCCTGTCTTCCCAAGGAAAGGTCAATTCCAGCAGGACTACTTGCCTTGTTGTTTCTGGCACAACAAGGATGTCAGGCCTGAGTGTGGTCACTGCAATGTTCTCTAGAAACCTGAGTTGTTTCCCTAGGTCAACTTTCAACACCTGTATGCCAGCCAAGGAGACTCTGCTGTAACTCAAGTCCCTTTACAGCAGCACCTCTATTGCTCGGGTTACCATATATTCCTCCTTTGGGCTCTTGAAAGGCAGAGTCAATTTGTTCTCTCCCCTTCCTCAACACCAGAGACCTGGACTTGGACGGCTTAAAGTTCACCTTGGCCTAGCTTTTGAGATGCTCGAGACCTTGGAGGATCCATCTGCAGCCTGGGACTGATGTTGCAGTTACAATCAGATCATCAATGAAAGCTCTAATGGGGGGGGGGGTGTTGCCTACCTGATTTAGTTATTGGTCCTCTACACTCCACCTCTGCTGACTTCACCAGCATGTTCATAGCCAAGGAAAACAACACCACAGGTCTCCTCGGCCCTCTTGTGCCGCCTGGATCAGCTAGGTGACTACTAATGTACGCTTGATGCATTCTGGGACCTTTAAAACTCCTCCCTTCTGCACCGGGGTGTCAATGTATAAATTCTTCAGGAGGAACTCCATCATACACCAAGCAACAGTGGTCAAAAGATTCTTGCTCTCGACGCTGACGAAGGAGATTATTGTCCGCTATGGCCTTGTGATGAATTGTATCCGGCTGCTTTGATAACATCCTCAACTTCTTTTAAAGGTGGTCCTTTGGTGCTACTGTAAATGCCACGATGGGTTTTGGCAGGGTTATCAAGGTTTCGCATGATCTTCCTCTTTTGCACTGTCACTGTAGGAGGTGTTGAAGTAGTTCTTAATCTCTCATTTGTGCAGGAGAGCTGGCTGCTTCTTTTCTGCCCAAAGATCATTTTGGTGCAACCAAAGGGATTTTAGATGAAGGCTGCCTTTCTCCTGGCTCTCTACCCTACCTGCCCTACCTCTCCTCCTATGCCACTCAGCTCGGGGGATGGTGGTGAGTTTTTTCCTCACTATGCTACAGAGTTCTACCAGCCCGGTCTTCTTCTCCTCCCTTGCTATCTTGAACTGCTGTCCAAGCAGTCTAATGTCTTGCCGCAGGTGGCTGATTTTTGACTCCCATTGGTTTGTCTCTCCTGTATGTGTGGTTGATTGTGGTTGTTTAAACCTTTATTTGTCGTTTTAATATACATATTTCTGCGTGTTTTAAAGAGAAAGTGGGTTGTCTGTCTCTGTGTGCCCTGCAACTGGCTCGCAACCAGTTCAGGGTGTCCCATCCCCACTGCCTGAAGAAAACTGGGTTGGGCTCCAGCACCCACAACCCTACTGAGGATAAACGGTGCACATAATGGATGGATGAAAAAATGTTTTTCAAAAGAATATCATTTTAACTAATGTTATTGAAATTTTACAATTTACTTAATATTTGTTTTTTCAATTTAATGAAGTTGTACTCTCTCTTTTTCTCTCAACATATGTATATATATATGTGTATATATATATATATATATATATATATATATATATATATATATATATATATATATATATATATATATATATATATATATATATATATATATATATATATATATATATATATATATATTTATACTGTACACTAGTTCCTCAGAAATTTGGATAAAAACTTTAGTTCCGTCAATTATATAGGTCTGCAACATGACAAAACAAATAGTGTCGTCTGAGGCATTAAGTGCATTTTGAAGATTTTGTAAAAAATAATCAATCACTAGTTGTTCTTCGCCTGCACTGGCTTGAGGCATGTTGTAGAAATCCAACACTGTTCGAACCTGTCGCTTTAAAGAGTGCTGGGACACGCCAGCAGAGTCAAATACAATCAAGGGTTTGCTGGTTCGTCTGCAAGGCTGCACAGGAATCACTGGTAGTCTCCCGTGTGCTCCAAACAGCTACTCACTATGCGCCGCATCAATTATTCAATGTATTTATCTATGCAATCAGAAGGCCTCTCTCCTTTAAGGCTCCAAACAAATTGCGGAAGCAGCTAATATCACTCTTGGCTCTGTGGTTCAAATCACCAGGCTAGAAAAAAACCCCAGGGGGGCCAGCAAGAGAGGCTGTAAACAATCACTTGACACTTAGCGCTTATATTTTTTTTCATCTGTCGAGCTAAATGCAGGCTGTGAACTGATGAACTGAACGCACCTCCGCTTGGGGGCCTTGCATCAGTGGGGTCTTCTTTCACAGAAGAGACAATGGCAGTAAATGTGTGCACGGGAGACCTGTGGCGCTTTCACAATACCAACAAATCACCGCTTCCCTTCCCCCAGTCAGATACCACAATGCGTTTGCACACAAATGCACACATACACACACGCTATTTATTATTTTTCCTCCAAACCAGCATTTAGTATGACACACGCTGAGGAGCCAGGGTAGCCAATTATCAAACAGATGTCAATGTATGCGTGGCAATACTAAGGGGAGCCCAATTAGTGCACAGATGTTTTGTTTTCCCTCCTTTCACTCCTTGCTTTCTTCGCCTGCTCAAGGTCCTCTGAGGATTACCCCCAACACACCATCAGCGCCACCATAAATGCAAAATTAAAACCACACTTGAGGCTTCGTCCCAGCTCCAATGAGCGTGTGTGGACGTCAGTCAACAGGGTGGGTGTGGGGATGTAGTTTGGCAGATCAGAACCAAGGACAGCTCCTGACGTCACTTTGCGAGGGTCGCTTTGCTGCACTACTGAATGGACGTCTCTGATTCAACTAATGTGGACGAACACATATACATAAGCACACACGTGTTCACAAAACAAAACACCAGTGGGACATCAGTAACTGCAAGGCCTTCTCTGCTGACCTAAAATATATCTGAATCATGTGATCGTAGTTATATTTTGTCCATGAATACTTAAATACTTACAAAATTGAAAATTGTCTTTCTGCTTACTTCCATTGCTTTCCCCAATGGTTGTGCGGCTTCCAGATGTGTGCTTTCACATTTAAGAATTTGACCAATGGGAAACATCATCAGTTTAACAACCGATTGGCTAGGGGGAGGTAACAGATGAATCACAGCGAAAAGGTGAAGAAAAATACTGTATCCTTATGTTAACTGCGTCCGTCAAAATTCTCTGCCCTAAATTGAATAAAAAGTAATGCCAGAAACACTACAGGACAAACTTGTCTTTCAGCATTAGCTTCGATGGCAATAGAAAAGAACTTCTTGATGGAACTGAAACTCACAAAGAATCTGTACGACAGAGCAGTTGAAATCTTTGTGAGAAAAGAAAGGAGGATGGATGTTGTGCACAAATAAAAAGGATTTTTGGTGAGTAAAATACCGTTATATTCTCAAATAATTTTGTAATCTAATTATATTATTAATGATGTTTTTTATATGTGTCTCAAGTGTAGCTGCAGTAAATGTTTTATAGCCATAAAATAGTTATTGAGGGTTGGATTGATTCATCCTAGGTGTGAAATGAATGGCCCGACACTGAAAGACACTAATAATGAACCTTTTTCCTGCCCATAATCATATGTTGAATATGAATCATCATACGTTACAGTCAACATATACACACACCAATGAAGAAGCCAACTGTTGACAGCCAACCACTCTCTATCTTCTCTGCTGATGGACTCCTAAGCAATCTCCCTTCCTCTCTGCTCTCATTTTCCCTTTCGTTTCTTCTTGGCTGAAAGACGATGCTCCTTCATAGCCTGTGTGGAAGCGAGGAGATGGAACTTCATGTCTCTCTTTGCTGCTTGATCAATAGGAATTTAATGGACAAGGATTGAGTTCAGAGAGTTCATGCTTGCCAATGTGCCCGAGGGCTGAGCACAAGCACACACAGAGCCAGGCAGGAGGGGCTGGATGAGGGCTGGAGGGTTATGCGTGCACACACACACACACACACACACATACACACACACACACACACATACGCTGAAATTGATGTTCTTTCTTTTCACGCACACTAATAAACATCACAGTGCCAAATAATCTCCCCCCCCTACACACACACACAAACACATGCTGCCCACTTTATGTCTAATTGATCATTTATATAATCAAACAATTGTTTGGCGATGAAATGATCACGTATCGACTTATAGCTCTCTGGAATGGCTGCTGTTAGTGTATAGGAGAAAGCCTAGATATTTCATTGAAGTGGACTGAAAGTAATCAAATAAAGAAGACGTCCCATCACGCCTAGCCTTGTGTCAGTGCATTTTTTGCCTCGAGGATGATTTTTGCCCTCAATACACACACATATAATTAAAAAAAAGGGAAAATAAAAGTGAATGAGCAACGGAAGGCCTTGTGAACCATTATTTTATCATACTGGCATTATTGGTGCATTAGTCTTGCAACATCAAGTGGAGAATCGCAAAAAAAGCTAATGAGGCTGACGGGTGAAATTTAATTCAGTTAAAAAAGCTGAATGGTTTTAACGATTAGTTAGCTGTGAGTTCGGTGTTTTTTTTAATGACACAGTGTGGTACTTGAGTGAAGTCTGAATAACCAAGTGTTGATTGCCATTGTGAGCAAAGAACAACTCTTTATCCAATTATTTTAGATCTGAAAAGATGAAAAAGACTAAAACATAACATGGGATACATCAAACAAATAAAGACAGAGATATAGCCATTGACAAAATTATATATTTCCTGGCACTGTTGGCATTTTACACCCTTGCCTCTCCTCACTAACATCCCCTTACTTAATGGCAACTATCTAGGGTGGTCATAGAATGTGAATTACCCACCTGGCTCAGCTTGACAGCGTTCTATACAGTGCATTGCCAATGCATTGGCCGCACGCATTTAGGCGTGACTTGCGCTTCTGCATAGATTCTAATACACAGCGCTCATGTCGCTCCTAAAAAGAGAGACGGCAGCGGACGGTGTCAGCGTGTTGCATACTCACTCCATTGTTGCAAGTCTGTCCATTTCTCCACGCTCGCTCAAGTCGACGACATTGTGGATTTTAGCAATATGTGGAAATCACACTGAAGGGGGGAACGCCCCCTCCCTGATTCTCCTCTTCTTTTCTCTCCCTCACTCCATCACCCATTCATCCAAAAGCGCGAGCAGAGCGCGCATACAAACCACACACGCGTTCCCCGTGCAGGAGGAAAATGAATATTAAAGGAAGAGGAAAAAACATCCGAGTGGTGCCGTTTGTCCTCCCTAAGATACTGGAAGCGAACCTCCCTCTCTCTCACTCTCAGTCTCTCTCAGGCTTTCTCACTCCCTCCTGCTTTTTCTATTGTTGCGAATCACGCGTGGTCAAAGGGGCACGGCGGAGGCGCTCCAAGATTGAGGAATCAGGGGAGTGTAGGAAGAGATTCAGCCTCACATATCACTATGATGGATGCCCGCTGCAGTCAGGATAGTGCGACAGCTTAGATACTGGGGGATTTATTGGGTGTACCACCAATAACTACATGGGCTAATAATGTATGATATGTGTTCTGTATTTACGGGTCTCGGTAATTGTCTTTGTTTAACTTATAGATTTAAAGAAATAATACTTGAGCCCCTCTTGGTACAAGCTACTACAAAGCCTAATTATTTAGTTAGTCTTGCATGTTTGTATGACTACGATATGTGTCAACATTACGAAATACAGTTACCTATTGCTACAACATAGTTTACCTTTGACAGTTTTGCTGCTTCGGAGATTTCTATGCATTGTGTTTTCCATTCATATTGGCTAAATAATCCCCAGGAGAGTAAGTATTGGTAAAAAAAAAGTTTACTCGTGTAGTATATTATATGGTTTTTTTTTGTTAAAAGTGGGGAGCGTCTTTCTAGGCGTCCTTAAAAGTTTTGTAGTAGAATACTTTCTTTATTAAGTATGTCTTAGCAATATCCAACTGAGTGAAAAGACCCTTTCTATTTTTTTCCCATGGCGATTACTTGTTTTTAACTTACTTTTAGCAAAGTAGGAATTAATTTCATGCTTGTCACCGCCCACCTCCGCATTTCTTTCTTTTATATTCATTTAGTGTATCATTAACATGGTAAAAGTAAGAGGAGACCTATGTCAACCAATGTCCAAACATCAAATCAAAACCATAAGAAAGATGAAAAAAAGGGTTTATTCAAGTGCTTCTAAGAAATGAACATACTCGCACATGCATCATGAACGAGCTGACTAAGGCTGCAATCATGACTTTAAGCCAAGGAATGGCAGAAAGTTTAAAAGTTCAAAATTCTATACAGCCCCTTAAAAAATACTTGGGCCTGTAAAAACATTTTCCCCCCCGTTTCAATGTGTAATAAATTTTAACAGGGTGAGATGTGTCGTTTGAGCTGTCTTTAGAAAAGTTGAGATAACGATATTTTTTCTATTTAGTTTGTGTTAACAATGCCCAACGAAGTTCAAAGAGTTCTTATATATTTTTCCCACTGTGCTTTTCTGCTTTTATCTTACTTTTGGCAAAGCTGTTTGGAGCAGAAAAATCAGGTAGGAGGAATGGGAGGTGGCTGAGGGTGGGAGTTTTGGGGAAAAAAATCATGCTTGTCTCTAATTTCTTTGTGTGTTCTATTTGTTAGTGTGACATAAAAATGGTGAAAGTATGAAAAAGGCATGCACAACATAAGGAACTTGATAAAGACTGCAATGATGACACAAGCTGGGGGTTGGCGGCAGTGAGTAAGAAACTTCCAGATTCTGTACAGCTACTTTAACTGTAGTAGAATTGCAAAAAAATAAAGGCTTTTTATTCACAGATTCTACCTATCAAAGATCCTTTTTGGAACTTAACCCACACGAAAAACGAGGGTTCATTGTACTGTAGCTATCATTGATGATGAAATATAGTTGCCTAGTTGTGTGGTACACCACTTTTTAGTGATTCCCAACTGTTGTGATGTTGAAGATTTGTGCGAAGAGGGCAGTGTCAAGCACATGAACAGAACATTTTAAGACTTTGCATTGACCTCAGGCGAGTTAAGATGAGTGCTGAACACATGTTGTCAGTTTAAGTAGTATATGCCAGGTTCCGAAAGGATTTTTTACTGAATTTAAGATTGTTGTGCTCTCTTTGCAAAAAAAATAAAATAAAATGGTAACAAAGCAAACCAGTAAAACTGTGTTATGTTTAACGGCATGAAATAAACGTTACACAACACTTTAGTTCAACATCATGTATTGTAAAAGGTCGTGCCTGAAGTCAGACATGAGCTATAAGCCAGCGTTTCTCTCAAAACTGTTGCACTGAAGAATTCCAGCCACGGAGGCAGGTTTTTGTTTTTTTTACTAGTCATACTAATTTCAACTCTGCCTCATTAATTTTATGGGCTCCCTTGAAGATTGAAATGGGTTTAGTTGGTTCAAATTTGGAAAAGATGGATGAATGGAATTGAGGGTGAATAAACCAGAGGATGGGTGAACGGATGGGCAGACAGACGAGCGGATGACTAGATGGACGGAAAGTGAAGGAAGATTTTCATCAAGCAACTGCCAGCAACACTGCCAGAGGTGCAGACTTTTTTGGCAAGTACTGGGAATTGAACACGTTTGACAGGAATGGCTTGGCTTCTTTGCATTTCTGAGATAAGGGCTCTGGTGGCAAGACTACACTGTTTTTTTGCAAAAACACATCTGAAATCCCCTAAAGCCGTGTAGGTAAAGGTATTGCTACTTATTACCAGATCCAACAGTAAAACTTTATTTTTACAATTTCCCTCCAACTTTCAAAAGGGAATTGTCATGAAATTTAAATACAGCAAATTTTATAATTGCTTTGCATTTGCTGTTTTACTGATTGTTGATAAGCATAATCAAAACACACATAATCACTTGTACATATAATATGAAGACAAAAATATTGCATATCGCCAAAATGAAGCAAGCTGTTTGAACAAAGACATACTGTTTGCCAAATTTGATGGTAATTGCATTTTAATGGGAAAGAAATAACCCAGAATATGCATAGGAGCAGAAACAAACATAAGCAAATATAAAGAAATTACGTTCTTGTTCAAATACTTGTGGAAGAAAAATAGATTACAATGTTCTCAAACTCTAAAATATACATTAGTGTCTGAGTCTTATGCATAATACGATTGCATTATCACAAAGGACCTTATTACAAGTGATCAACCGTAAGTATTGTCAGAATCACAGGACAACAATCGCAGATGGGGTTTGGTATGCAGAGTGGTCCATGTTGTATTTGTTATTTAATTCAACTTATTTACACAGGGAACTATCTATTATTCTGAATTGACATTTGACATTTTACGCTACTTAGTGGCAAACCAAATCCCCCCCACCCCAATTCTTGCCTTAATGTTTTAATTCTATTATGGCAAAATAAGCATATCAAAGAATAGTCGAACGAAGGTTTGGAAATTATTCAAATGTAACCTTCAACCAAAGTGTTGAAACGCTAAAACTGTACACCGGGAGACACTCATTAGGCTGTGGCAGGCTGCCTGGAGAGCTCTACTTTGGAGCCATTTGCCCTGGACATGACCGCGTTGCACATTGGGCTAATTAACTTTTCAAAATTACAGATGGTTGGGTATTTAAATTCTGGCCGTAATGACTGATCGACATTTCCCGTTATTAATTCTGGCCTTCACCTGCCCGTAAGAGCGATTGCGCGTGAGGGTTTCTGTCTGGAAATGAAACACTGTTTAATTAGGCCTTAACATACTGCAAGAGCTAACAGACAATCTGTGCAATTCTCAGGTACGAGACCGCTCTGAGCCAGGCCGTTCAAGAGCACATCTGGGACTCCGTGAGGGAATTGCTGCTGCCGGCCAGCTACTTCTCAGCGACAGGCTCCATTTCCAAGATAATCCAATCCCACGGGATTTCCAGTCGTTGAATTTCCTCAGCAGAGGTCTGGCAGCTCCAGCAGGATCTTTGCTCCCCAAATCTCTCCAAACCTCGCCTTATCCACAGGGGATTACACGGCTCAGCTTCCCCGGCAGAAGTCAAGGTACTCTATGCCATTGGCAGTGAAGGTGCAAGTGGGCTTGCTCCTTGTTGCATAATATTGCCATATAGGAAAGTGGGCATATTGCAAGGCGGCGCCACCATTCATCTTGCTTTTATTATACGTCAAACAGAATTAGGATGCAGGATTTTACTGCACTGTCAAGCGGGTGGGATTTATTCCAAATTGAAAACAGGAGTAGTGTACGCCCACCACATGCATTTTCACCATATTGGTTTTGTATTTGTATTTAGAATACTGTTTCTTGTGTTGCCCACAAGGTAATTTATTTTCTTTAATATATAGTTACTGCATTAAAAATGTAATACAAGACTAAAAACGGTTGTAAGTTCATTAAGATGTTTTCTACATAGATTTTTTTTATTTATTTGAGCTTAAGTTAAAAAAATATATAGTGAAATAATATTACTTCCGGATTTTCTGTGGCATTTCCGGTTTGCAATCTACGTGTCATCAGTAATCTCACACATGTTAGAGGATTAACAAGGCAATGTCGTACGTTTCTAAAAAGTGTTTACTGTATATGATGTATAAACGACTATATATTGTAATAGTTCAGCACTTTATTTTCGGGAACTTATTAGCATATGGTTTTATGGCATCGTAATGTACTTTAGCAGTTTTTACCATGCAGCTTTAATTACACGTCCCCTGTGGTCACAGTGCTTCTTTGGTGGCTATATCTGTGTCATATAGATGACATTATCGTTCCTATTTTTTTAGACTTTCACCGATTTGATCATATGACACTTGATATTTCATGCAAGATTGCTGATCAACTTTAATAGCGTTTGATGAACAATCAATGGGTATGTGTATTTGCAGGGGATGTTCAGAAACTAGTTCATTTGTGTGACTGTTCAAAAGAGTTAACACTGCATACATGGCACTTGGGAAAAAGGTGTAACGCATATAACTTTTGTTTCTGTATTTACCTTTTAACGATGGGTAAAATAAAATTGTATCCATGTCACTCACCCGATAAATGAAATACCAAAGTGTGCTTTGTTGAAGCGTGTGTTACAAGTGGTATTTGTACGTTGCTTGCTAGACGCATGGGCAAAAAGAGTATGTCAATGGTAAAATGGTCTTCATTTATAGAGTGCTTTTCAAGTCACTGAAGCGCTTTACAATATGCTTCACTCTTTCCCTTTTACACACACACACACACACACACACACACACACACACACACACGCACAGAACGAAAGCGGCGACTGCCATTGCGGCTACCTGTTTTGGGGGGCATTACGGTTTTAGTGTGTATAAATACTGGAATTTTTGCAATAAGGACAGAAAAGAAAAAGAAAATGTCAACGCCTGTGAAGATTACTTAGCATGTCTCATTGATTTCTGTACTACAAAGCCAAGGTTCAAATGGGCACCGACTAAGAAGAAATTGAGCACGCGGGTTAAGCATCATATAAAACAAATGGGTTTGCAAGAATAGCGTTGTGGTTTAATATGTTTATGTGTGTAAAAGTGCTTGTATAGTATTTTGTTGAAATACTTTTTCTTTTCTGTTTTTATCTCTGGCAACATTATTGACACACAGGTGAAGAAGTGGAGGGACTGTTTAACCCAGTGGTTCTCAAATGGTTTTGACTTTGACTTGACTTAATGACAACAGCCTGGGAACATTTGAAAAAGGTTTGCGACCCACTTTTGGGTCCTGACCCACCTATTGTGAAACACTGGTTTAACCTATCGGACTGCAGAACAAAATGCATTATTCAAATTACTGTTTCTGGCACCGTGAGTAAACAAACTGTGATAAGCTCTAATGACTTTTCGTATGTCATCTGCACCACTGGTGTTCTAGTGGTAAAGTGTGGCTGCCTACATTACCACGACCCGGGTTCGTATTGTAAGGTTTAGCATTGCAATTTGGGTCAGCCATGCCATGGTGTAAAACCTTGTGTAGTAACGAGTATGTATACATACTGTATGCATTTCCAATCTTATACTTTGGGTCTGGTGCGCCCCTTCCACCAGGGGGCGCCGGGGGAGATTAAAATTGGGCACAGGTGCGTCCAATCATCCACACATCTGTCCCCAATTATCCTCACAGCTTTTAAGGAGATTTTGAACAGCACACGTCGTCTAGTTATTTTAGTTCCACCGCTACTTCGGGTCAGTTTTCCTTTGTCTCTGGTTTCTTGTTTGAACATTTTGTTCGTGGTTTAGTCCCCACTCAATTGTTTGTGACTTTATTCTTTAAACTACCCATTTCTGGTTTTGGTCTTTGTTGCTGGTTTGGACTTTGTTGCGTTTGGTTTGTTTGGACAGTTTCTTGTTTTTGAACACTTGTTTATTTGTCACTTTGTACGTCATTTTGCCATTTGATACGATTCGTATTTTTAACACCCATGCCTCCAGTTTCTACTTTCCCACATTGGTCCATCACCTCAAAAACATAATACTTTTCTACCAGCTTATAAGGCACACTCTTAAATTTCTGGCCCATTAGGGGGTTTTAGGTGTCACTATTTGTCCAGTAAATACCGCATTTTTACTTAACAGAAATCAACAAACATTTTGTGTGCATGCCTGTCAGTCATTTATCAAGTAACTGCCCATTCACTGCCCAGAGGCGCTTTGCCATTAGCCTCCAGAATCCTATAGGACAGCCAAGTAGACACGGCTGGCAGGTAACCATTTATTTAATTGGCCTGTGGGGCAGTTATGATGGAGCCCTGCCGAGGAGCAAACGGCCCCTGAAATTTTCACACAGATTCCTGGCATCTGTCATTCCGCCAGTGGGGACAGGGACAAACGGACTCTCTCAACAGTGTCCTGCAATCTTTCTAATTCCACCTGCAACTGCGTTTTGAGAGGATCCGAGTATCCGAAGCCGTTTGATGTTTACAGATAATGATGTGTGTCGCACCCTTCTTCTTTCATGGATTCATTGGCGCGTCACAGGATGTCACGCCGCTATGATCATGCTATTTGTATCTAGCTGACCTGCTGTCCCGCTTACCCCTCCTGCTGTGAAAATACATGCCGAATCGGGATTTACTGAAGTGTACTGCTTCTATTGAAATGTGGTGTTCCGTCTGAAACTCAACTCATTCACTGACAACCACGTTTATAAAGTTGATCTTTCATAGCAATACTCGTCATTAGAATTAGAATTGTCTTTATTTTCATTTATAACAATGCAGTTAACATTGTTTCCAATGAGATTAGAAATGTCGCTCCAGGATTTAACATGTTATAAAGGACTTGAATAAGAAATAAAAAACTGGGAAAAAACGAATGGTAGGATGAAAAGGCAAATATTTGGTAGGTAGGGCTTGGTGACTAGCTTAAGAAACAATAGTGCAATCAAAATGTGTCCAATGACATTATCAGCAACATTCAAAATAATATTCAATAAATAATATATGAATACTCATTTTTGTATACCTAGGCAAGATATATTTCTTTTTCACAGTCTTGTTTGCTTGTTTAGGGTGGTATGGACCTAACTGTCTCCTGTTAGTCCTTGCTTTAAGAGACCTGTAGCGTCTGCCAGAGGGCAGCAGGTCGAAGAGGTAGAGTCTGGGTTTAAAGGAGTCCACAGCTCTTGTCACCAAAACTTTGCTGGACATGATGGCAAAGTTTGCATGAACTAGGTCAAGGTGGCCAAAGTTGTAAATACTAGGACATTCTTTAGGCCAGTGACCAAAGGTATCCACCCATCCATTATCTGCACTGCTTATCCTCAGTAGGGTCACGGGGGTGCTGGAGCCCATCCCAGCTATCTTCGGGCAGTGGGCAGGGGACACCCTGAGCTGGTTGCCAGCCAGTCGTATCTTATTCTTGAAGTCAGAAGACTGAGGTGTTTACCAGTGTTGGTTTTGATTGTGTGGTATCTTCACAGACACCAAGCAATCAGCAAAAGTTAATATGAAGTTTGGGGTTAATTAGTTTTTCATGTTTTTTTGTTTGAAAAGACTCTTAGATCGGAAGTGACATCACATGAAGAGCAATTTTGGTAATTTTTTTATACGTCCTCATTGACACATTTCATTCTCACCATCAACAGCCATCTGCTTCAGTTGTCTTCGACCTCATTGTCTGTAAGTTTCCAAAACCCTGTTCGAGGTTGTTCTCCCTGAGCACTCTCAGGAAGTGGAGCGGCTGCTGGGCTTTCTCTACCACAGCTCTGGTGTTGGCAGACAGGAAAAGTCACTACCAAGAGTTTTGTGTGCACAACAAGAAGTTTGAAGTAGTCGAAAATGTCTAGACCGTCTCTATTGCTAGCGGATAAAAACGATTTTCTTTTGATGTTGAGCGCATCCCAATATCTGCATACAGGATGGTGTTTGACATTATCAGAACTTTGGCTGTTTAATAATCTAGATGGATTAAAAAAAACACAATCCCAGACTTTTGATTCAGCCTCTTTTACAGTCCGCTCAGATCTCAGTAGCATGAGCGCATTCCTCATTCCCTCGCCTTCCCTCTCTCACTCCCCCAAGAGGACTGCTTTATTAAACAGACTCTCCCTATCGTTCATTTTTCCTCAGCGTCCTCCCCGCTCTCCCTTCATTACATACATCACACAGGCTTAGCATACATCATCGTGTCACACGTTTGTGTTTACTTTACAGCTACATGGCCACCGTACTCCCTTTATTTTACAGCGCAGATATAATGCATTCTCATTTTATTTATGAGTTTCATTCTCCATTCCCTTTCAGCCCTTCTAGTCTCTTGGCTAACTCACCACATTGCTTCCTCTTACAGGTTCTGCCTCCATGTTTTGCCTCCTCCATCTTTTTTAGACCTAGAGCAGCTATATTTAGCAGCCGGTTAAAGGCTCCTGTCAAAGGTCTGATTTGTATTCTTTGCATGCGAGTCTGATTCTGGCCATGCAGCAACACAAACAAAAGGCCCCCGTTTGAATATGCGCTGGGTCCCGCTGGCTTAGGAATCAAATCCCCCTTCTTTGCCCTGCTGCCAGTGGCGCCACCTGCTACGGAGATGGAGGGCGGGGGCCGGAGAGGCGTGGTCATTGAACTTTTAATCCAATAACAACACGAAAGAGAAACGCACAATGGTGTTTGTGAGTCCGAAGCAAAATGTTTATGCAGATTGGAAATACAGTGGCACCTCTTTATACAAGCACCTCCACATGCAAGAATTTCGATGAACACGCTTTTTTAACAAAATTGATTTCCCTTTAGAAAGGATAATCCAGTCCACGAGCAGTCCCAGAGGCTACCGGTGGAGACCGCTCACCTCCATCAGCTCTTTTCAACTTGCGCATGCGCCTCCCGCCGTCAGGCACCTGATTTTGCAGCCTTGGTTATACCTGTGGAGTACCTGTATTCTGCAGCAAGTTTGTTTTGACCGCATCAACCAACTTGTGCAAGAGAACATTGAGGAACTGACAGCAGAGGAATCAAAAGAACTCCAGTCAATGCAACACATGGAGGCAGCAAGAGAGGAAGCAATCAAAGAAGCTGGCATCTACAAAGGAGTTGCTGCTTTGAAAAAAAAAAAAAAAAAAAAACTTGGGAAAAGGGGCAACTGGTCATGCAACAGCTCTTTTTAATGACACTTTCCTTACACTTTTCCCTAACTTGTAAAAGGAAAGGCAAACAATAAATCTCATTGAATATGTTGTTTTTTTTCTTTAAAATGATAGCGTTGCGAGTCCAGCTAAAGGGGCAAAATAATGGTTAAATGAAATCTAAAACAGGAGAGCACCAATAAAAAATATGCTGCAATTTTTGTTGTGTGTCCATGTTCATTAAAAGTAATAGAAACTTCAAATTTAAGTGTACGATAAATACTTATCATCAAAAGGCATTACACCCGCACCCCCCCAGATCCTCATGTGGCATGTGCAAGTATGTGCATTTCTTATAAACACCCGAATAAACTCTTCTTTTTTCACAATTTTGGGGATTTGTTTTGGAATTTGGACTGTACTTGAAACAAGCCTTTTTAACTTTTACCATTTCTATGCTACACTGACAAAAAACTGCAGGGAAGGCCATGAAATCACTATCCACCCTGCCTATTCCTACTTCCTAATGTGTTGCACATCCAGAACAGCGTTGCTAAAAGTAAGACAAAAGCATAAAGGCACCGTGGAAAAATCATAGGCTCTTTGAACTCAGGCGTTGTTAACAAATACTAAATATAAATAATTCTACTTTCAACTTTTAAGGACACCTCAAACAATGCACCTCACCTTTACTATATCTTATTTGTCTTATTACTGTATTTTTTAATGTTTAATTGTTGTTTGAATGTGTTTTGGTCACCAGGAAGATGTGTTCAATTTTCAAATCAAGTTGTATTTATTTGTATAGCCCTTAATCACAAGAACTCTCAATAGGCCATACAGACTACAGACTATTTATATTGTGCGCAAAATATTCTTGATTAAAAACAGCGCTTGTTTAACTGTTTCACAACCCAGATGGGCAAAGGAAAAGTAATTACCCGTCAATATATATAAAAAAAGAAAGAAAGAAAAAACATTTTATCATTCATTCTTTTGCTACTAAACAATTGATTAATCAAGTATATAGGCGGTATAGAAATAGAAGAAAAAAAGTTTGTTAAATTATTAAATGACCATCAAATGGTACATTTTTATCAGCTCATTCCATTTGTTTTTTACTTAAAGTCGCTATACAGAATTTGGAAGTTTTTTGTCGTTATTGCAGGCTCTGTCTGGCACGTGCATGATGTATGTGCAACATGGGTGTAACCAGCTCAAGATCCCTCAAAAAATGATAGCATTTATAAAAATCTATTTTTCCTAATTAAAGGACAGGATAATCTTGAATACGTTGGAAAAACGCTAAACAAAAAGTGTAAAACAAAAAAAGGAATCAATGTAGCATCAAAAATACTCCACTCCCTTGAAATGATACAGTCCATTTGATTCCTAGCAACGCTCCTAACCTTCCTCCGATTTACTTTTTAGGTTTCACTTTGATTCTTTTGGGAGGTCGGGAATGGGCCGAATCATTTTTAATTACTACACATCACGAAAATTCAAGCAATTTCAGCTATGAGCATGATCCTGAAACGAATCAAGCATGTATGAAGAGGGGCGTCACCTTGTACCTCCTCTGTGTGGGTGATGGCATCGTATACAGCGGGAGCCATTGTGATTCTGTGGCCTTGAGCTGGCGAAGAAGTGTGATGCAACCTGCTGTTTCCACATCACTTCCACTTTTTGGTCTCATCTGGTCTTACAGCAGGCATGTAAAACACTAAAATCAGGAGATAGAGTCAGGAGCCTCAGATTAGATGACATGTCGAATATAGCACAGCACATTTCATAATTGCTCATGAAGCCCAGCATCCTTAAGGTGTTTTTGCCGAGCAGGTCATGGTTCATTCGATAAGACATCACACGTTGTCTGTGCAGGCCAGAACTAGATTCTTGAACAATGTCTACTTAATTTCACACAGAGGGTGACGGAAATATTGTTGTCATGGAGGGTGACATCACTACAGTATTTTAATAGTATAGCATAAAAATGGTGAGATTAAGAAAAGGCCTGTTTCAAGTACAAACGCCATCCCAAACCCCAAATAAAAGAAAAAAGAAGGGTTCAGTCGAGCTTGTCAAAGAAATGCACGTACTTGCATTCGCAACTTAAAGAGCTTGAAAGTGGCTATAAAGATGACGTTGAATAGAAAATGTCCATATTCCGTACAGCACCTTTAACTATTTATTTTGAATGAATGATTGAAAACTTTATTTCTAACATTATAAAATAAAAAAAGGACAAAAACAATGACTCAACAACAAAAATAATGTTAACATAACATGTTCGAAAAGGGGTAGTAAGAAGCAGACGCTTATTTTCCCTACCCCTTCATCTCCCCTATTAATTACATTTTACAGATAGCTCCTCTTTTTTGTCCAATATAACAAAATCTCACGGATATACTTATTACATAGGTCAGATATCAATAATTATAATAATAACAATAGTCACATAATTATACACTAATCATCGCAGTACCCATCTATTAACGTTATAATGCTACTAGTCACTAAATATCATTGTGACACCAATGATAATAACAACAAAAGCAATAATAACAGTTAATAACAACAAGGTTAACTATAGTTGTAAACGCAGTATTTCCAATCTTTAGTATCACTCATACGCCATTTTCCTCATCTCTGTATTCTGCCAGTAATGTTTTTTTGTATTTATATTGTTTTGTATGCATTTTGTTGCTGTCGTGAGAAAAAAAAATCCTCCAGCATTCATATTTATTCTTTTTTTTTCCTTCTAGAAATACAAATAAATTCAGTCAAACTTGAAAAACACTGGTTGAAAAGAGATTGTTAAATTCATAGTAAATGAGGCCAACTGATACATTTAGCATGTGCGGTATATTTTGAAAGCTGACATCAATTGTGATTGCTGATATTGTCTCTTTGAAGACTTTAGATAAACAGGCTAAAATTTAAATAAAGGGACAGAGTGTATTATTCAGCGCCTCCTAGTTGCAAAAAATGACTTTATTTGACACAATATTGATTCAAATAATAAACAAAACCTCATGAACTATCATAATAACGTGAATTTTCAGAAAATAGTTATAGGTTGGAAAATTACCCTGCATTTTACATAACGTGTCCCACACATAGAGGGAGTAATTGTCTGCAACCTTGCTGCCACAGGTACCCCAAATTCAAAAACCTCCCAAAAGGCTTAGTAAAAGAGTGAGAAGAAAAATGGTCACTTTGAGTCTCCATTGTTCGTATTCCTTCTTGTGCCTTTTAGCACTCATTTCTATTGCACTACACAATGCAGCAACATCTAATAGTCAAATAAAACAAAAATTTGAAAAATAAGAGGCAACAAGGGAAAAGACACAGTATTTCCTGCAAAAGGCTTTGTTTCTTTGAGGGGTTTAAGGGGTAAAGCAATATTTTTTCCAGTTTCTGAAGTGAGTTTTAAAAATCAATTTGATTTTATTTATGTGGTAATTTTTAGAAATGCAACTCAAAGTGCTGTGTAAAATACGGACATCCATTCAAATATGCATACTCTGAAACAGCCTGTGGTACAGCACCAGCCCACAGGCCGATCCCCCAGAATTGCTCATCTGGTCTTTAATAAAGTACGTATGTGGAGTTCTAAGCCCTCTGCTTTAGCTATGATAGGTTTAAAGTTCAGTGGACACACAAATAATGAAAGAAGTGATCAATCTATTCTGAACTTGCAAGGAAAACCGGATAGAACCATACTTTAGATAATAAATTCATACCAGTTTTATAAGGCCTCTCTTGAGCCCCTTCTCTTAATCAAATAAGGTTACAAAAGTGAATCCGACCTAAAGCTGGGTAATTGAAGAACAGCAACATGATTAGTTGATTTTGACAATGGCTTAAACAGTGCATAACAGTCCAAACAACTAACAATAGTGTGCAATAATAGTCGAATTAAAAACCCTGCCATCCTTTGCAATCATCTTTGCGGGTATCCAATAGTAAAATCAGAATAAACTTAACTAGCTACGTGGCAACAATCGTCTTTGGCTGCCTTGAGCTAAACTACAGTATTCATATGTCACAACATGCGCATGATGTAAAAATACTATGCAATAGAAACAATGTGAAGAAAAGCATTTTAGGGTTCATCCAAATTTGCAAATGATAATTCTTTGCCAGCCCTCGTGTGTAAAACGGATTTGCTAATCCAGATCAGCTCACGGACGTTAGGCAGACTAACGCCAAGACTGAACATTATGATTTCAATTCCAAAATGATCCAAGCCAAAACCTGAAATAGATAAAATTGAGCGAAATTAGTAAAATTTGTGATAAGAAGACATACAGTAAGTGCGTTGCATATGTTGAACTTTGTGGTGTTCACAGTATATAGTAGTAAGTAATAAAGTAGCAAGGGTATTTTGAATGTATCGGTTTCCAATATAATTTTGAAGCACATATTTATTTCCTATTGAGTATAAATTGGTTTTAAATAAGTGTACTATCGGGACCACTACCAGTAAAATTGAGTATACTTAATTGGGCATACTGAATACACCATGGTTCACGGATCCATTAACAGCTAGGGTTGTCGGGAAACAACTTACTGTGGTGTTTCTTGGGCAAGTACAGCCTGCCAGTGCCCATCCTTTTTCAGGCCAAATTTTTAAGGCAGGGTGGTTTGCTCCCCCCACATGAAGCAGATCATTTTAGTTTTCATGATTACCAGTGGGAGGGGAAGCCTCCTGATCTGACGCATATACAGCACATTCATCATCTGGTTATTTTTCGGCATCATCCAACTCTCCAGAAATGAGTCGGACCTCAGCATTGATGGGCAGCAACGTGTGACAATACATATGCTAGGGAAAAACTTTTTGTTCTGAAATTTTGGGTGTCAAATCGTAAAGTTATCTATTGCATCACAATCATATTTTTGTTGAAAAACAAACTTTGTGGCGATGATGTTGTGTTCTTTTCTATAATATCATATTGGAGGCTCAAAAACTGTGGTCGCTTGATTTAGAGCCCACTATTCGAGGCTGGGTGGAAACATTTGTTTGCCCGGTGAGGGATGGGCGTCACCAGGCTGTACTTACCTAAGACACATCACAGGAAAAGGTTCTCCTACAACCCTTGTTGTCAAGGGATCCAACCAACCCACCAACCCACCAACCCATGCATTGGTATTCATCGAATTTTTGATACAACATGCATATTTTTTCCCTCAACATATGGGCATATATTTTCCTTCGAAGTTGATCCGGTTTAAGTTGGTGAACTGTATTCATAGAGCCTCAATGTTTTCTTTATTCATTCATTATCTGGCAAGGATTGGGTAAGAAAAATCAAGGGCCTAAGCATCAAATCATATTTCATGATTAAATTGAATCGGCCCCAACTTCTTTCGAATCACCATTTGTCAACGTGTCTTGCGTTCGGTGGCTGTTATGGTAAAGAGGGTCCCTGGAAAGTGCCGCAATGAGCTCCCGGCATCAATCACACTCCTTTGGGTGGACAAGGCCATCCAACTCTGCACATGGGCCCTCCTCTGTGGAAAGTGAACTCCCCTTATCATTTGAAGGGAGGCAGCAGCTGTGGTCCGGACCCGAGCAATTTTATCAAGTGTTTGCCAAGGATCAATTGTGTTGAAGGCGGCCATAAGGAAAGCTTCTTTGTTGTGCACATCCTGAAGTGTGGTCCATTATTTAAATCTCTTCTACACGCACAGGGCAAGAAGAACTCACGCATGTGACTTGCATTTTAGATGGAGGCACAACAATTTGACCAGTTGTTGTGATTCTTTGACAAGGATATTCTCATGACATAGACAAAGAATTTATATCTCAATGTGTGCTGTCAAACAATGGAAATTTCAAATGAGCAATAACCATTTTAAAAACAAAACTATATGTCTTTCTGATTGAGAAATCACGCCTTCCAAAATGAAACCTGTGTCATCTCATTAGAAGGTCTAATTGGTCAATCTTATTCTAACAATGAACCACTCCATCACCAAAATTACATACAAGTCAATCCACAGACCACTTTAACCTCACTCTGATGAGAAAGAGCATCCGTGTCACTCACATGCCAGCAAGCATTGTAGTGAATGGCAAAATGATGCCATTCATTCCTTCATACCATTTCCCCCTTTTAAAGCACTTTGAACTAGGAATTGCCTTAGGACAGGAAATAAAGGTAGAAAAATCTAAAAAGCATTCATCAAAGTTTTTGAGTGGGTGCAGAAGATACACATTGTAGCTTATTCAAAATTGTATTGAAATGTTGTTTGTTCAGGAAATGATTAATTCAAAGGCTTCTTATTCAAAACACATTTTCCATTGTTGGAGACTGTCAAATTTGTCTTGAACACCTGGACACCGACAGTAACGTTTTGCTTACAAAATGTTGACTTCATGGTTAGTTTTAGCTCAAGGTTATCATTAAGATTGTATGAAGGATTATAAATGTAAAAGATAAATCATTAGTTTTTATTTCATATTATAGCAGGAATATTTTTTACTCCTATTTACTACATAAACACATGAAAAAATACATTTGCTACATACAGTATTTTTAAAGTACTTATAAATTAGCTATGCAACAATCCATCGCAATAACCTGGTTCTGTCATGTCCAGCATGGTCGCTGTGGCGACTGGCTGGCCCCGGCCCCTTGGCACCGGCTGTAGCAGATTTTCTAATTTGCTTGTGTGCTTCTTAAGGGCGGGTTGTGGGGATTGCCGGTTGCGGGTTCATTGCATTACTTGGCATTATTCTGTTCTGTTTGACTGGAGGAAACCTGTACTTGCCCGTTCTGAGTAAAAGCCTGTTTTGTGAGTATTCCTAGTCTGAGTTCCTGTTTGCCTGTAAGCCTGTTTTTGTTTTTGTCCCTGAGTGTTGGACGACTTTTATTTCCTTAATAAAAGTAACTGATCGTTAACGCGAATGAGTTCACCCTTCCTGCCTCCTGCCTCCTGCCTCCGATCTGGCCCGGTCCCGTGACAGGTTCACCTTTCAGTTTTGCTACATCGTCTTGTATTTTAGTGCAGGTTTTTGCATACATGTGCGAAATGTCCTGGGTTTGAAACTGGGTGGAAACATATGTTGGCCTAAATACGGATGGGGGCCACCAGGCTTTACTTGGGCAAGACACACCACAGGAAATGGTGCCCTTACAACCCTAGTGGTTAAGGGATACAACCAACAACCAACCATTGAGGCTAAACATTCCTCAAAGGGACAGTGTGTGATATTTAGTGCTTTCTAGGGGTACATAAACCATTTATTCAGTAAAAAAAACAACAACATTGCTTTAAATAATAGACAAATGTTAAATGTGAAAATGGAGTGCCACGTCCAATTTCGTTGTCACAATATGTTCAACCCATTTTGTAACAATGACAATAAAGGTACATTCTATTCTATTCTAAAAATGCATTAATTATCATACCAATGCTGATTTCTATAAGTTGATTGAGGTAATATATTCATATATAGGATCAAATATACAATTTTAATTTACATCATACATAAGTTTTGCAAGAAAAATATCAGAGAATGGCCTCAATGCTGATACTATTTCTTTAGTGCTCCTGGATTTTATTAGGCTATCTTACTAAAACGTATTTTGTTATTTTTTTTTTTTTTTTTACCATTTTTGTTTTTAAGGTTAGGAGCAATGTGGGTGTTAAGATGCTGTTGTCGTGATCTGTTACTATGGCAACAGTTAAAATAGTTAAAAACAAACAAGCAAGCAAGTACTGCAGTTGAAGTCCAACATCAACAGTTGTCTGAAGGCTACATCAAAGTATTCCCCAAATAAAAACATTTCAAATCTAATACAGTCATTAATCATCAATAAATATCACTCTTTTGAGGCTGATTGTGAGCAATTTGTGCAATTTTGGGGGGAATGAGCAGCCATTAACTGCAACGTTTACCCTCACCAGGATCACGGTGGTGCTGGAGCCCATTCCAGCTTTTTCGGCTGTGAGCAGGGGACACCCTCAACTGGTTGCCATCAAGGTGCAGGGCATACAGAGACATACAACCATTAATTCACATGAATTTGGAATCACCAATTAACCTGCCACGCATGTTTTTGGAATTTGGGAGGAAACCCACACAGACACAATGAGAATATGCAAACTTTGGACAGAGCTATCTGGATTTGAACCCTAGACCTCAGAACAGTGGGGCCGACAGGCTAACCACTCAGCGCTGTGTTGCTCGGAATGAGCAGTCCTTAGTTATTTATTGATGGATTGGAGGGGTGCTCTTGCGTTATTTGTCCTGTTTCAGGGCACCAGCAATATTGTAATATAATAACATATTCATTCACTTCTGCCCCATTCCAGTCTGTTTCACAAACCTCTTTAGGACAGTGTTGCGTTAGCACACATTCGCTGCAAGCGTATTGTATTATTTTCACTTGCCCTTGTCTCCGTGTTCCCGATATCAGACAAAACTACGTCAAGCAGAACAAGCCGGCAGAAATGGGTGAACAGCTCATTAATCTTATTGCCCAACATCCTATTCCAAATGACCTCAAATAGAATTGTGAGCGTCTCTTAGAACAACAAACATAGCCCCAAATTACATTCTCTTCATAGCATATCTACTGTATATTTATAATGGCTTCATCACCACTAGACAAAGTCATAATTCATTTAGGACACTGCTGACAGTCACAAGGTGAAAGCAGCTTGAAAGTACTCAAAGAATGCCGGCAAAATATACAAAAGTCGCACATTGTTGCGCATACAAATGCTTCCTGAGTTGATGTTTGTTCTCAATGTGTAAAGAATAGCTACTGTTGTCCTAAAAGCAGCATTTGCGCATACAAAAGAAGGCGTTTCCAACCTTATTTGTTGCCTTTCATAAAAATGCATTTGAGGTTTGTAGGACTGTTGTACATCGCACAAGTATATTGGTCGAAGGAAAGATATGCAGAATTGACCAGTTCACATGTATACAGTAAGTGGGAACTGCTTATCCACTCTCACATCCCCATTTAATTTATCTGGAAGGTCAAACTTTTCCTTGAGGGTTTTGCACCAGTTGGAACTTCTGCACACTTTTTGTTAATTCTTTTTTTTTTTCAAGTGATGACTTTGTAATGACTGCCAAGTGTGTGTAAATGTTTGTAAAATTGGTTCTCCACCAAACAATATTGATAATATCAGCGCAATTTTTATCTGATCTCGGAGCCAAATGTATTTTTGAAAAAAGCCATATATGGCTCGTGAGCCATAGATTCCCTACCCATTATCAAGACGTCTAGCAAACTGAACATTTCTATAAAGAAAAAAAAAAACTCGTATAGTATAGTATAGTATAGTATAGTATAGTATAGTACAGTATAGTATAGTATAGTATAGTATAGTATAGTATAGTATAGTATAGTATAGTATAGTATAGTATAGTATAGTATAGTATAGAACTTTCTATGGTACAACATCAATATAAACTGCTCCCACAGGCAGGTAATTTCAACTACTGTGACATTTTTAGGGTCTTTTTTCATCCTTTTTGTATTTTGACAACAAAATGGCTGACATGTTTTGATTATATTTCCTGTTTTCTACAGTTCATCTTCCTGCCAGCAATCATTTATTGTAGCAATGCATCAACATTGTTATCATTACCATTTTGGTGTTCTCATTATTAAAAAAACTCAAAATCGAGCTTTTATTTTTGCGGTTGCTCTTCGTTGTAGATTAGTATTGGGTCCAGGAATAAATTTATGCGGTGTCGGTGGAGAAAGGAATAGCAATGCTGCTACGGCTAGGCAATGAAACTAACGCTAACCCTAACGCCAGATCCATTACCACAATTTGTCAAATGCCCTCACCTGCGCTCACTCTTTCTGCCCCGGCTGCAACTCTTTCCCTAAATAGCATTCCTCCTATTTAAGCATATCATTTTCATTCACTCCTTGTCAGTCCGTCAGCAAACCTCCGCACATGCAAGGCAAGCATTTTTGACTCTGGCTCTCGTTCTGTTCCTGACCTGTTCTTGTATCCTACTCGATTCGTCCCGTTTCCTGTATCGATCCCCTTTCCCTCGCTTCCCGATCGTCTCCGATTACCTGACTTGTTCCGATCTCCGACCACGCTCCATTCTCCCGTCCGGGCTATCGACTTTACAGTGCATATATTATATGTTTCTGTTATCTGATGTATAAATAAATGTTTCCACTTAGTGAGTTTTGACTATCAAGACTTTTTGGGTACGAGACCCTTGGGAAAACAAAGGATTACGATACGATAAAGTTGAGGATGATTGATTTTTTTATGATTTATAGGCATTAATTGTGTGATATTATACAAAAATAAGTTTGTCTTAGATATAATATTTTCCACAATAACAGGAAAACAACAGAAGAAAGAAATCAAGGACCTCTTTTTTGGACAACCTTTATAGCTTTTGGCGAACGATAAACTGATTACAGAATCAAGTGCACTACTTGTTTGGAAATGCCATCTGTCCAAGTGAAGATTGTGGCCAGCTTTGCAATGTAGTGACTGCTTCAGTTAAGCATCACCCACACGAAAGCTGCATACATTGCGGTCTGGGCCGAAAAAGCCTCTCGCCAGCTCTGTCAGGCCATCACTCCTGGCGTCAGTCAACCACAGAGAATTATAAAAGCTAGTCACATTCATCAGCAGAGAGTGCCATTCGTGCTTTTACATTGTTCCCTTTAAATGCTTGATCACACACAATTATGATTGTGATAGACTTGTTTTTCATTTATCCTGATAGGTAGGTTAACATGTGACAGATGCAACTGGCTGTACTTAAATCTATCATCCTGGCTGGCTCACTCAAGGGGAATGTTCTCATTGTCTATTAGCTCAGTGTGTGTCCAAATGTTCACACTTGAGTAGAAAAGGTCCTGAGCCTGTCATCAATCAGATTTACCGCACTAGTAGCAGCAGGTCGCTAGCAGTTTTATAGGTGGTGCGTCATGTGGGTAAAAAGATGCTTGGGTCCGGCTCACTCGTTATTCTTCTGGCGGGGGCATCCAAAGGTGAGAGAAGTGATGCTTCAGAGGGTCAACGACAGACACAGGCCCTCGCAAACTATTTTCAATTTGCCTTGTTTTGTCTGCCGCTTAGCGTGTCAGTGTGCAGCAGTGTGGCGGTGAATATTTTAAAATGTGTGCAGTATTTTATTTTTTTTCTTCAGGTCAACACCCCACCCTTAGCCTACTGATGTCCATCCCTGATGATGTCAGTGGATCGATCGGCACGGCGTCTGTTGGGGGATTAGGTTTCAGTGTCTGGAGACAGAGTGAGCAGAATAAAAGCAACTACTAGTAAACTAGACTTCTACACAGTGTTAAGGAATGGCTCGTTTCCTGAGCCATTCCTTAACACCGAAAAAGCAAATTAGATGAGAAGAGATGAGCACTTTTTTCAAATATTTCATTACAGACTCTATTCAGGGCACAAATGATCTAACAGACAATGGCTGTAGCTATTCACTTGTGCTCAGGCTGACATGTTTTACCATCATTCTCATACAAAACGCGCAGGAAATTTTACCTAGGCCACACAACCCTTAATGATGGGATCAATTGTATCATGTTAAAACTGGACTTTAGTCTCAGGAATGTGCTTGTTTGGACATCTTATGAACTGAAACTGATATTTCATTGTTTTTCCATTCTAAGAAGTAAAATATTATAAAACAAAACACATCTGAAGTTACATAATTATCTATCTATCTATCTATCTATCTATCTATCTATCTATCTATCTATCTATCTATCTATCTATCTATCTATCTATCTATCTATCTATCTATCTATCTATCTATCTATCTATCTATCTATCTATCTATCTATCTATCTATCTATCTATCTATCTATCTATCTATCTATCTATCTATCTATCTATCTATCTATCTATCTATCTATCTATCTATTTGTCTGTCTGTCTGTCTGTCTGTGTGTCTGTCTGGGTGTCTACCCTGGTCATATCCCTCGAGAAGGGTGACCCGACAGCAAAACAAACACATTACAAAAAAAATAGAATAAAATAAAAATACATCTGAAGTTAGATAATTAGGATGAAAAAATAAAGAACTTATAAACAAAGAAAGTTAATAATTGTGACTAAATACAGGCAGGGACATATTTAAATAGAGTTCTAGCTATAGCTTGTAAAATTGATGGCTACATGGAGAAATAGCCCTTCAGTCAACTAGGAAAGCTTAACAGCCATAGATATAGACTTTTAGCTAGCTACAGTATATTCAGTAAATAGCCAAGTACAATGCTGAATGCATAGCTAGATGTATTAACAGCTTGACCGAAGGATGGATGTATGGATGGATGGATAGATGGATGGATAGATGGATGGACGGATGGATGGATGGATGGATAAATGAATGGATGGATGGATGGATTGACGGATTGACAGACAGATGGACAGACACATTTCTTTTTTCCAACATAATCGTTCCAAATACAGCAGTGTGTTATAATGAATCCGTCTCCTGTGTGGTGCAGTCATACTTTAATAGTATTATGCAGCAACTGCTTCACATTGACAGACAATCAGTTGGCCGAGCCATGCACAAAGATCTTTTGTCAGGGGAAGTCGAGTGCAGTACAGTAAAGCTGCAGCTAGTGAATTTGAACTCTCGAGCTTTGCCGTTCGCTTTACCGGGGAAGTAGAAGAGGAGCAAAATATTTTTCCTTCTCTCTTTCTCGCATTACCCGCTTCATGGAACCTGCTCATGCAATTGGATGTATTGTGCATGTGTATATGTTAGTGATTTGTCTTATTCACACACTTTCTCGAATCCTTCTGCTTCCTGCTACTCCACTCCCTTGAGATATATTTTGGCCTCCTTGGCTTGTCTGTGCATTTTAATTAGACAATAATGAAGCCAGTGTGGTCCGAAACAACATAACGACATGACAGTGCAACAACAATGCTTCTTTGAATGGCCAACTATGTATTGAGTTTCTGCTACTGAGTATTGAATTGTTTGGTTATGATGTTATAGTTACTGTCAGTGTTTAAAGAGGAAGGCCTCCCGACAAAAGGAGTGGGCATGAGGGATTGAGCTCTATTGTTTATCTTTATTCAATACACTCCCACACCTCCACTCCCAGTTACATTGACATATTTTTCATTCATCTTTATGACTCCAAATTCCCAAACATCTGCTTTCATTTAGCTAAATATAATCTAGCGGTAAGGGTAATAGCATGCTACATTTGTGCCATTACTTTTTAAACATAAAAAATGGCCATTATTGATGTTTGACTCATTTCAAGAACTTAAGTCAAGGAACCAAAAGCAAAATATTATCGGGGAAGTTTCAAACTACAGACGCTCCCCCTACTTACAACCGACTTACGCAAAGCGGTAGGTACAAACGTTTTTTCCGGTATGTCAAAAAATATCTGGACATAGCTGTAAGTTAGATCTTGTACTGTGTGCACCTTTTTCCGAGTACAGGACGGACATTACTGCAGTGCTTCTTTTCCGCCGCCACCCGCGTGTGGTGGCCCCGAAGAATAAATACGCTTCCTCATCTTAGTTCGTGTGTAAACATTATATACTGTATCTTCAGCGTGCTGGGTACTTTGACATTTTTATTGTTTAATATCTTGTACATCCATTCAATATGGTTGGTGTAAAGTGTAAAGAAGAGGCGAGAAGCTTGATGTATTCGAGAAAATGTTTGGATAACTTTTTTTTGGCTACCATTTACCATGGCGGTCGCCTAACTGTTGTAACTCATCTTCCAAAAGTAAGTTAAACTTACTTCATTCATCTTTATAGAGCTTTTTTTTTTTTTTTAAATAAATGCTTGTTTTTTTAGTACAAAACAATACAGGTTACTTATACAAGCCTTAAACATGCTCATATAAACATAATCATAGTTTGAACAGAGGGCATTGAAATTAGGGTACTGTTTATAATATGAACCGGAGTAACGGACCATGTTGAGACGAAGTTTGAGTGACAATTTTTTACTAATACCGTATTACAGTTCTAGTTACAGAGAGAAGTAGTTGGGGTTCCAGGAAAGCATTACTATGAGCAATACCTGCAATAAAAAATGCCCCAAATCCCTGTCTACACATTAAACCTGGGTTTACCATGCTCACATCGAAGATACTAATTCTCAACCCCTGGGGCTAGTGCCATGAGGGACAAAACTAGTAAAAGTAATATCCATTTATTGTCGAACTGTTTTATTCTTTCGAGGGGTTGCGGGGATGCTGGAACCCATCCAAGTTGACTTAGGGCGGTGGGCATGAGAGACTTCGGACCGATTACCAGCCAAGCCTCAGGGTACACTACGACAGGCAACCAGCCACACGCACAGTCATACTCAGAGACACTTTTGTTTTTTGAATGTGGCAGAAAACTGAAGCGCCATCCATCCATCCATATGTCTGTCCATTTATCTGTCAGTCAGCCTCAATGAAATACATCTTGTGCCCCCTTACAGCTTTACCTATCTATACAACACACATTCTAACCAATCCATCCTCATAAACGTTATACTGGACTGTCTCAGAAAATTAGAATATTGTGATAAAGTTCTTTATTTTCTGTAATGCAATTAAAAAAACAAAAATGTCATACATTCTGGATTCATTACACATCAACTGAACTATTTCAAGCCTTTTATTATTTTAATATTGCTGAATTTGGCTTACAGCTTAAGAAAACTCAAAAATCCTATCTCAAAATATTAGAATATCATGAAAAAGTATACAAGTAGGCTATTCAACTAATCACCTGAATCATCTAAATAACTCGAAACACCTTGCGAGGGTTTCCTGAGCCTTAAAAACACTCAGCTTGGTTCAGTAAACTAAATCACAAGTATGGGGAAGACTGCTGTCCAGAGGACCATCATTGATACCCTCCATCAGGAGGGTAAGACACAAAAAGAAATTTCTCAAAGAGCAGGCAGTTCACAGAGTGCAGTTTCAAAGCATATCCACAAAAAGTCTGTTGAAAGGGAAAAATGTGGCCGGAAACGCTGCACAACCAAGAGAGATGACCGCAGCCTTAACAAAATTGTGAAGAAGAGCCGCTTCCAGAATTTGGGGGAGCTTCAAAGACAGTGGGCTGAAGCTGGAGTCCAGGTATCAAAAGCCACAGTTCACAGACGTGTCCGGGAAATGGGCTACAATAGCCGTATTCCCATGGTCAAGCCACTTCTGAACTCAAGACAACGGAAGAAGCGTCTGACTTGGGCTATGGAGAAGAAGCACTGGACAGTTGCAGAGTGGTCCAAAGTCCTCTTTTCAGACGAAAGCAAGTTTTGCATTTCATTTGGAAGTCAAGGCGCCAGAGTCTGGAGAAAGGCTGGAGAAGAGCAAAATCCAAGTTGCTTGAAATCCAGTGTGAAGTTCCCACAGTCAGCAATGGTTTGGGGAGCCATGTCAGCTGCTGGTGTTGGTCCACTGTGTTTCATCAAGTCCAGAGTAAATGCAACTGTGTACCAAGAGATTTTAGAGCACTACATGCTTCCATCTGCTGAAAAGCTCTATGGAGATGAGGATTTCATTTTCCAGCATGATCTGGCACCTGCCCACAGTGCCAAAACCACCAGTAACTGGTGCACTGACCATGGCATCACTGTCCTTGATTGGCCTGCTAATTCCCCTGACCTGAACCCCATCGAGAATTTGTGGGGTATAGTAAAGAAGAAGATGAAAGACACCAGACCTACAAATGCAAATGAGCTGAAGGCCGCTATCGAAGCATCCTGGGCATCAATAACACCTCAGCAATGCCACAGGCTGATTGCCTCCATGCCACGCCGGATTGATGCAGTAATCCGTGCGAAAGGATTCCCAACCAAGTACTGAGTGCATTAATGGACATTTTCAAATGTTTGATTTAGTTTTGCTGTTATAAAATTATTTTTTTACTTGGTCTGAGGAAGTATTCTAATATTTTGAGATAGGATTTTTGAGTTTTCTTAAGCTGTAAGCCAAAATCAGCAATATTAAAATAATAAAAGGCTTGAAATAGTTCAGTTGATGTGTAATGAATCCAGAATGTATGACATTTTTGTTTTTTTAATTGCATTACAGAAAATAAAGAACTTTATCACAATATTCTAATTTTCTGAGACAGTCCAGTACATGACCCTTTGTATACTTATCACTGCATCCTTGCCCTGTGCTTCTCCCTCTGCGTCTGCTCCATGTTCAGTTAGGGGGAGGGGAACAGACAGAATAATGGTTGTAGTATCGGCCTAATAACATTAGAGCTGCCATGAGGATGGGGAGGGGTCAGTAGGGGTAAAACAAGGGAGGAGTGTGCTTGGGGGATCTACGTATAAAGGGTGAGGTTTGGGAGTGGGTGCGAGGATAGGTGCTGGGAAGAAGAGGGTTGGGGAAGGTGGAGGGGCAGGTGCATCACTAATGGCTTTTTAAAAAGGTTACAGCATGTCGCTCCCTCTTCATAATGGGGCCCAGGCTGTGCTGGAAATGCAATTTCCGGGAAAGATAATGCAAGAAGTGAAGAGCTGCATGTGTCAGGGAGGGTGCTACTGCTACTGCCGGAGACGGGGATGGGTGGGTGCTTGCTACCTTGAGCTTTTATTCAAGAGAGAGAACCAAAGAAAGAAGAGGATGAAGACGAGATGAGGGACGTGTGAATGGTGATGCTGAGAGGAAGGAGCAGGGGCCGAAAGAGTCGAAGGCAGGCGTGAAGATACTTGAAGGGGTGGGGTAGGAGGGGAGGTGGCATGAGGCTGCGAAAGAAAGGTAGGGGAGAGTGTTGGGGGTGCAGGTGACAGATTTTTCCTGGATGCTTGAACAAAGCAAAGAGAGAAGGAGGAAGGTGGAGTGGATGCAGCACATCTGCTGGAGGAGATGCCGCGAGTGCTGCCTGCGTAATCAATAGTTAATGACAACATTATGGCTGGACACTGTGCCTGTGTATGGAGACAAACATTATCCTTCAAGCCTTCCACTTGCTATCGCTTGGGTAGAGCCAAATATACTAATTAACCCACTCCACCCCACCCACGCTGATAGCAGCTTCAACTTTGGCTGATTGAATCTCTGTGCTTCTCAACTGTAATTGCCAGACATGTTAGAGGGGCCATTCAAGCGCTATACGTTATGTTCTTGTCGACACAGCACACTTGGCTCTATGCTGCACTAATACTTTCAGTTTATTTCACCCCCTCTGCACCCAACACAAAATCAATAACTCACGGTTATGTGTAATTTCTTCGTGTCAGTCTTTAGTTCTGCCTGGACAATTCTAATCTAACCAAATTAATATTGACCCGGAACCTACAAGCATGTGAGCAGCCTGCACGTATGTGTGTGTACATGTGATGAAACAAGAGCCCGCCTGCAGTCATTTTTAGTGGAGAGTAAGGACAATAGAAGCTAAAGCTGTGTGGAGAAAGTAATAATGGTCCGCAGAGACACACACAATCATGCACACAGACATATACACACACTTACATACACCCCACCCAGCCTTCGACGTCTCTGTCTGTCCCATCATGACTCATCCAGCATGTCTCTTCTCCTCTCCGCCACTTAACCACAATGATGACATGTGCTACTTCCTCAATGAAACTCCTCAGCTGACTGCTCCTCGCCTCCAAACTGTCAAGGGGAAAGTGATGGCACAAACCAACAGCACCTGCTTTTAAGACACAAACCCCAAATCTCTCAGGAAGGAGACAATAAGAGTTATGGAGTTTCGGATTGCGAGTGCAAATCATCAACCCGCCTAACATCCACAACCATCTTGAATAAACTCGCATGTTTTTTCATATGCTTCATATAAAGCGATATAAGAAATATAATATGAAGCAGAGGTCAGGGACCAATCGCTCGCAAACCTGATATGGCTCTTTTTATGAATACATCTGGCTTAAAAATAACATTGAGCTAATTTTGGAAGATGCATGGCTGAGTCTAGTACACATGATGCTGAACGTATGCTATGATTACAGACAGTTTAGCTACAATTTACAGTGAGGGTATAACACCAACAGACTCAGTTTTAGATGTGGCTAAGGAATCCCTAATATGGAAACACATTTAACAATCTATGTTCATTGTTGAGACACTTTAACTACAAACCCACAGAACCATATGTAAACACCCAAAAATGCCAGCAAAGCACCCTGAGCAATTTAAATGGGTGAGCGGTAGGAGTGGGCGGAGCTATGCACACATAGCATACGCACTCCTTTCTCTTTCTCTCCCCAGCCCGATCTGCGCTGTAAGTAAATATGTCGGTATACTTCTCATTTGCAGTTTTTGTGACATTTCTAGAAAATAATTTTGCTTGCACGTTGTCTTGAAACCATTACTTGGGACCAAAATTATGGTTAAAGTGAGCCTCAACACTCTTAAGTAACTGCAGGAGGGAGACAGATTTTTAGGTAGTATATTTATATTAAGATGCGACACAGGCTCTGGCATTATTACTATTTGAAAATTTTATTACATCACCAAAGCGCACGCAGTGAAATTCAATGCACGGAAGAATTTGCATTTGTCTGGAGAGCAGGTTTGGCGATTTTGTTGAATTTTGTCTTGAAATAAATGCTGTGGCTAGCTCAAAAAATGTCAAATTAATTTGCTTTAATGGCTCTTTGGGTCAAAAAGGAATGATATCTTGAAAAGCTGAAAGATTCTTAATTCTGTGGTTTTCAACATTTTGATGGTGCTGAGCCCCCTGCGTTACATTTTTCTTTAACCAGGTACGCCTAACCACTTAAACAACATTTTGAGACAGGTGTGTTTCACAAAAAAATAAGTAAAAGACAACTAAACAAAAACTATTAGATAATTCATTATCTAAACCAGTGGTGTCAAACTACATTTTAGCGCGGGGGCCAAATGTTAAAAAAACATTCTCACAGAGGTCAGACTAGTAAATTAATGGCATAAAGAGTAAAAAGTGCTATAATTAAAGGGCCGAGAGCAATGTTCCCTCTAATTTTTTCACGGGTCTGAGCGTTCACACAAAGTCGGTGAGCAGCGTTTGAAACAACAGTGAGCAACCATAATCCCAAGTGTGGCAAGATAATTAATTATCAAACATGTCCAAAACTTGACATCAAGTTACATTTTGCTGGGTTTCCGGCAATGCAAAATTATTTTTCTCTTTTGAATGAATTGACTCATGTACTATTGCAAAGGTTGTACGGCCTTCTACCGTCGTTTGTTCTTACAATTCTTTCACAAGATATTCATTTCTTTTTTTTCCTGATATATTTTGTCGCATAATACTTACATTTTTGGGGGCTTATTTCGTCGGTTGCAAGATACAGAACTGTACTCAATTACATTTTTTAGTGGAAGTAGAATGTTGGCAACAAGTTTCACTTGATATAATTGGAAATTATTTGAATGCATCACAAACTTTTTCTTCCTTTTTCTGTGTTTTTTTCTACTTTTTTCAAATTCCTTAAAAAAAATCTCATTGTGTTTATTTTTTCCGAGCTGTTACTTTTTTCTTTTTGTTCTCTATTTACTTTTTTCCTACATTTCTTTCTTTTCTTTATTCCTGGCCTTTTTCTAAATTTTTCCTTCTTTTTTCTCATTCTTTTCACTACTTTTTCATTTTGGTATTTTTTTCTTTTTTGTACTATTCCCCCCTTCCTTTAAGTCATTTTGTGCATAATTTTACATAATTTTTGGTCATGTTGGGATTAAAGAAGCAAAAACAACCCGAAGAGCCGTTTAGGACCCGAAAGAGCCGGTTCCTTTTAGTGAGCTGAGACGAAGAAGCCGGTTCCCCGACAAACTCTACTAACTTTACTCAACTTTGTTCTCCTTCGATTAGACTTAAAAATACCGCATTTAGGACAAAACGTCAGGGGAACCCGTGTATTTTTACATTCATGCACTGTATTTTTGACTTGAGTCGCTTCTTAATTAGTCATTTTGAGCCCTCATTTTTGTGCGCTGGCTAGATTTTCTCGTGCGCTGAGAATGTGCGAGCAGTGCGCATTTGCGCACGCGCGCAGTTTAGAGGGAACACTGGCCGAGAGTCTTTTTGGAGGCTAACAGTTTAAATATGATTGAGGGATGTAAGATTTGATTGTAAACAAATTATTGAGGTTTCTTTTCCCCTCAATATCTTTCACACTTCGCCGATATGTAATCACATGTAGTGTTTAACAAGTGTGCATTTGTTAAAAAAAAAGCTACACAAAAATTGAATGTTTTATAGTTTATTCAACATGAAAACCTCATGAACACTGGTTATCCAAACTACTTTATGGAGTCCTAATATGGTTGGATGGATGGGGTGAAACATGTTCTGGATGTGAAGTCGGTTAATTTAATGGATGCAAGAGTGTGTGTTAAGGGATAAATATAAATGGTGAAGGATAGTTAAGAATACGTATATCAACGTGTATGATACAGAGGGGGTAAACCATTGTATGCAGTTGGGCCTCTATGCTGATGAAGGGTTGTAATGCACTACTCTACTGTCTCCCAAAGTGCAGAAACAAACCCCTTGTGGAGCTGGTGGCTTAATGTTTAGTGTCTGGTTGGGAATAGTAAAGGGAAATGAAAGTTCTGGTGAATGAGTGAGTTCTTGACTCTATCCACGTATCACTATGGGATAAGGCCTTGCTAGATAGATAGATTAGATAGGTAGATAATGTGTGTGTATGTGTGTGTGACTTATAGGCACCGAAACGGCTGAACCTATTTTCGTGAAAGTTAAGACAATCGTACTTTAGGCCTCCACGAGTGTCTTTAGCTAGATTTTGTGTCAAAGCAGCCCCCCAAAAATAGTAACAATATCACTAAACATCTGCTTTCGTATAGTTTGCTTTGGTGGGGTCTCTAAAACATTGATTCCCCCGATCACTCCAAGCAGCTGAATCCAATTTTCCATCGCACCCGCAATGCCAGGCCATTTTGCTTGTCTATATAGAAAGGAGCTACAGCTTCTATAAACTAGAAACGTAGGTGCTATTTTGAAATTTTGCATTTTTTAAACTGTTTTTATCATATTGAGGGGGGGGCGTCTCCATCACAACTCCGTTGAGGTTCTGCCGTGGCCGCTGTGTGCACCTGATTATTGTTGTTTCTGTCATTTGATTTGATGTTGGCTGTTTTAATTAAACTGCAGGAGCCAAGAGAGGAGATTCGAGTTTTGTATTCAGCTATGATTGCATGGTCAAATGAGAAGGTTTTGGCATGTTTAAACATTCTGGGGGAGGACAAAATCTAGCAGCAGTGTAAAGCAGGCACACAGAATCAACATGCACGGCAGTGCTCACCTCAATACATCCTTATTCCTCCCCATTGGAATTGCATGACAAGTTAGAAAAAAAATACATACAGTAGATCTAATTTTGATTATGTAAATAAACAAACATACAAAGTAGAAAACTAAACTTACACATGGCTCTTTTTGCCATGAATTTAATTTGAATTTAATTTGGGGGCGGCAGTAGCTCAGGAGGTAGAGCGATCGTTTTAGGATTAAGGGATCCCAGTTCGAATCCCGGCTTGTCCGTGTTACTTGTCGAAGTGTCCTTGGGTAAGACACTTAACCCCCAATTACCCCCAATAAGCAGGTTAGCGCCTTACATGGCTGCACAGATCACGGCCGCTATTGGGAAATGTGAAGCACAATGTAAAGCGCTTTGGGAAGTCATTGATTGAAAAGCGCTATATAAATGCAGATCATTTCATTTCATTTCATTTCAATGAAATAGCTGTGGAACCAAAACAAATGTGACGAAGTATGATACCGCCTACCTCCTGTTGAGCACCTTTGGTGTACAAAGCAGGCTTTCTAACAGTGTTGAGGGTTCTGGTGTGAGATTTTTTTGTATAAATGCCGTGACTTGTTCTCAAAAACTGCTCTGAACATTAACAAATGTAACATCACCCAGAGTGACTCAGTCAAAAATTTGGGTGTCACATTTGACCCAAACTTGTCCTTCCAAACACACGTTAAGAATATAACTAGAACAGCTTTTTTCCATCTTTGCAACATTGCTAAAATTCGCCCTATGCTGTCTCAGTCAGATGCGGAAATTATAATTAATGCGTTTGTTCCCTCCCGTCTCGATTACTGTAATGCACTACTCTCCTGTCTCCCAAAGTCCAAAATCAAGAGCCTTCAGCTGGTACAAAATGCTACAGCGAGGCTTTTAACTAAGATAAGAAAGTTTGATCACATTACCCCGAGTTTAGCTAACCTGCATTGGCTCCCTGTTATCTTAAGATGTGATTTTACGGTTCTGTTGGTAGTATACAAAATCATGTATGAACTTGCTCCCTCATTTCTTTCAGATTTAATATCTCCCCATGTTCCGGTCCGGAGCCTTCGCTCTGAAAATGCTGGTCTGCTTGTGATCCCAAGAGCCAAGAAGAGATCCGCAGGTTCGAGAGCGTTCTCCATTCGGACCCCCGTGCTGTGGAATGCTCTTCCCCCTGAGATTTGATCTGCAACCTCAATGGAAATGTTTAAATTTAAGTTTAAAACACACTTCACACTTCTATCCTATAGCATATGAATAACCTATATTTTATGTTGACAATATCTGTTTATTATTTGTTATTGCAACATCCATTGCAGCCTGGTCATTCTGGAAGCGGGATTACTTCATGTGCGGTCCCTTCTCGAGGTTTCTTCATTTTCATCATGTTGAGGTATTTGAGTTTTTCCTTGCCCTCATGTAGGTTTTAAAACCGGTGGATGGTGTATTAATAGTCTGTGGTTTGCAATAATCTGTGGTCTGTGCAGCCCTTTGAGACTTCCTGTGATTAAGGGCCATACAAATAAACATGACAAAAATTGAGTACTTTTACTTAAAGGTGAGCATTTTTTACCGTTTTGTAGGCTACATTTTACGTCACTTTTTTCCATTTGTAAATCATTCATTTTCTGAACCTTTTGGGCCAATTAAGAAGTTCTCAAAATTGTCATTTTTCCACATTCCACCAAGGTCGAGCAGAGTTCTTCAGAATACGTTTCAAGTAGTTCTTGATTTGATGAGCATGAATGGATTTTCACAGCTAAACTCAATCAAGATTTTTCATGCGCTTAAACAATGAGCGACTGAAAAGTGTTCAAATAGCATACAATTAGTATATAGGGCTGACATTTTGAAATGCGGGCAAAAAAAGTACAATATTTTCTCCCCTATAAGGAGAAACGGATTATGAGGCGCTTATCCTAAAAATGGTCTTTTGTGATTAGGGCTGCAGCGATTAGTTGACATTGTCAACAAAATCGGTAAGAGAAATAGTCGACAATGAATTTTATTGTCGACTATCATAGCCAGACACGTTCTTCCAACTAAAAGAGGCAACTCTATATGAATATAGTCTATGCTAAGAGATGCGCATAGGAAATAGCCAATAGAGTCTCTGTCTGGAGCGGTAACATGAACTTACAGAAATGGCAACATAAACTACACGTACCAAAAGGTATAAAGTTTTTGAGCATACGGCCAACAGAATAGACAATTGGCGAAGTTTGCAAAGCAGACCTCGTGTATCATGGCGGTAGGTAGGTGATGCACAAACATTTAAACCTCTGAACGGAATGGAGACTGACTCGCCTCAGTTAAATGCAAGTGATATTCAAGCCAATACGGTTTTGATGACATGCATTGTACATTTTATTTACTTATATTTCACTATAAAATAGAGCTCAAGTGTTCTTGCATACTATGCCTGATGGACGTATTTAAAATGAATGCATGTAGTCCAAAGAACAAACATCATTTATAAACATTTGAGTAATAATTGTTGAGTACTTTTTTACAGACTTTGCGGATGACCACTCAATGTACTTCACAAAATGGACTTCACATTTGTCATATTTACAGTTTTACTGTTGCTAATGTGTTTTTCTTGGTTTGCGGGGATAAAACATGCTTATTTTATTTTAATTTATTGTTTATTTGCCTGTCCCTGGCTTAAAGAACAGACTGAGGTTTATTTAAAAAAGATGTATTTTTCATTGTTATTTTTATTGTGTTTATTATCATTTGCCACACAATTCGATCAACCTGTTGCTAAATTTAAGAAAAAAAGTAAGAATTATCCAATTACTCGACTAATCATTTCAATAGTTAGTGATTAGTTGACTATTAAAATAGACAAAAGTTGCTGCTCTATTTGTCATACATTTTTCATATAAAAGGAACTAAAACTTAAAGTAAGAGCTAGGGTTGCATTCAAAAAAATACATCCATTTTCTGCTCTGTTTCCTCAGTAGGGTCGCAGGGTTGCTGGAGCCCATCCCAGCTGTCTTCGGGCAGTGGGCAGGGGACAACCTCAACTGGTTGCTAGCCAGTCGCAGGCCATAAACAAATATATTCCAATTACAATTATTTAGTTTATAGAACATCAATTAACCAAAAAACATCAGGTTTCACCACTAAAGTTAAGTCATTCAATCATAAGTGTTTACTGTCCGCCTTTTTCTTTAGTTGCTATTTATTTGGACAATGGCCTCAACCATTACCCTTACTGTGTAAGGTCACTGTAAAACGAATACGAAATACCAAAAAGTTCGGTTAGCATTCTAATTACACATATATATTTTAAGCTAAGCTAAGATATGCTAACAACAATTTAAACATGAATATGTTACGTTTTACAACATGTTACCATAAACAAACATTAATTCAGGTAATTATAATCAAAGTTGTAATTTCGGACAATTTTTGTCAACAGCAACAAGAGAATATTACAACAAACATTTGAAAGTTGGTGTCTGAGCTGCCGTTGAAGTTGTTTTGTTTCTTACTAGCAACAAACAATTGACCTGTTAACCACAAGAGGGCACTCAATAAACACTTCATGCGTTTCTCAAAGGCACAACACTTACGGTATGCAGTGTCATTTAATTGTAACTGTGCATTTCCAATTACACCCCCCACTTTTTCAGGTATATACGGTGCACCAGATTCTGAAGTGTACTTTCAAATTTCTGGCCAATTTGGTGTTTTAGGGTGCACCGTATAGTCCAGAAAATACAGTATTTTTCCCACTCCTCCGTCCTGTTCCAAATCTGAATGTTGAATTCATAGAACTCGGGATTATTTTAAATTAGTGATGTTTTCCCTCAGTTCAATGACACATTTTGTCCAAACAGCGCACCACGGGTTTTAGTGTTTTCATTTTGTGATCTGTGTTGATAAATGCATGTTAGTGTGATTTTTTTTCGTGACCTTAAGTCAAGTTTGTGATTCCAAATTTCTCCCGTGTTTTCTGGAGTGAAACTGTCTAAAATAATATTAAATGTTTCCGGAAACAATGTTCATAATGAGCCAAGGACAACAGTATGCAGTAAACTGCACAAAAGAAAAAGCTTCATTTTCAATTACCATGGAAACTGCAGATTACATTTCTTACGTTGGCCGGATCGGGCACTTGTCATCTCGTGTTAGCAGTAGCATCAGCACTAACCTTGGATTTGTGTGCAGTTCTTGGTTCCATTTCAAAACATGCATACAATTCAGGGTTTGTACGGGTGGATGAAATCCTTGAAAATGTTTGAATTTAAATGTTCTTTTAAAAATGAAAAGTGCTTGAATTTTGGGTCTAGTTCTTGTAAATGCTTGAAATTGTTGCCAGGGTTTTTTTAAAGATTCTGCTCAAAATGATGCCGACACTGCTGTCTGGTGGCTTCCCCTTGCCATTGCATTTCTTCTTCCCTCGTGATTAACGATATTAGTTTTTATGTCATTGTCCTGTGAGGTGTCTTCGGCCCCTATGGGTCACGCAATAGATGACAGGCGCAGGCTACACCTAAACAGGGCACTGTGAAATTTATTAGTGCAAGGATTATGTATCAATTATGGACCTTTATTATGGGCCATGCAAAGAATTAAGGTAGCGGTTCTCTGTGGTAAATCTTAATGGGTAAATCTTCCTGCAAATGACAACGTCAGCTAATTATTACTGTCTTCTTTACCCAATACCTTTATGGGGAGAGATTTGTCTCAAAATTATTCACAAACATATTGTTCAGATCCACAAACATATTCACAATATACTCGAGATGTAAAAATCATGGGTCCTTATATATGCACACACGAGATTAAACATTTTATATGTAAATCACATATATAGTTGTAGCTCTCAAAATACATGACTCCGATTTTTTCTTTTATTTGTACTGGCGAAATTGAAAAATGGCTTTGAAAGTGTTTAGAAAGTGCTTGAATTTTGCTGTGAAAAAGGTTGTAGGAACCCTGATTATTAAATGGCAACATATCAAATTAAATCAAATTTAAAATAATAATAATAATAATAATTACATATATATATATATATATATATATATATATATATATATATATATATATATATATATATATATATATATATATATATATATATATATATATATATATATATATATATATATATATATATATATATATATATATATATATATATATATATATATATATATATATATATATATATATATATATATAGTTGTGCTTGGAAACCAAAATAGAATGTAGTTAAAAAATAAATTCTGCTTAGTTTAAGTAAAACAGCTCTTAATTGGAATGCAGGAAAGATCTTTGCTCAATTAAAATTCCTTACAAAGTAGAGAGTGTTGTACTGCCCACACTAATGAGGCAAAAAAACAAGTAGTTATACCAAGGAGTGGGGAGGGTGGAGAGACGCTGCAGGTGGCATACTACCTAGGAAACAGCATGATCTTTTGCATCTCCATGGATGGGGCGCTTGTTGGCCTTCTAAACTCGTAAAAGCTGATGTTTTCAGGAAATGCAGGTGCATCTCTGCAAATTTGTGAAAATTAAGCAGGATACAATTGAAGCCAGAAGCCACTCTTACAACGCTTTCACGCTGATTTAATTAACGCAGATATCGTTAAACAAGAGAAAAAATAAAATCTTGCTGACATGCGACGCACAGGGGTCCTTTGACAGTAGCCATTAAAAAAAAATCAGGTGTATGCGATCAAATAAATATTTATTTTGTTGGGAAGATTGTGAGTGCAATAAATACGCGCCTGAGCGGGAATAAAAAGAAACCGTCAACATCCATGACGTACAGTGCCACCTTTTGGACTTAACCTGTAAAGGCATGTAAGGAACTGACTTGGACAAGTTTGAGTTTTGTTGAAATCTTATTATGTTGACATTCAATCATAATTTGTAATGTACATATTTTGTTAACAACTAAAAACAACACATTATGATTCCTAACAAATACACGTACATATCATTTGGATCTGCATATTTGTCTTCAAAAGACCCTCACAGTTGTTTGTTGTCTTCAACTTGCCTGCAATGCATCCTCCAATAGCCTAAAAAAACTTCTGAATCATGCAATGTTAATTATATTTGGTGCATCTACACTTATTAAATGATTCCAAATTGGCTGTCAGCTACCTTCCATTGCTTCTCCCCAGATGTGTGCTTTCATATTTAAGAATTTCACCAATCAGATTTTAGCCATTAGTTCATGTTAGGTTCAAAACCATAATGCTAACAGCTGTTAAACTTGAGAATAGATCTGAAGAAGGAAATTCAGTATATTATGTTGATTTAATAGCAAAAGGTCAGACAAGCCTTTTGCAAGCTGGATAAACTTTTATCTGCCACTTTCAGCCTTGGGCTCAAGCCCAAACCTGACCCAATCTGTATTGCAGGCTGGGTCAGTATGTTTGAGTCAGGCTGAACTCGTCTCTCGCTGACTTTTTTTTTTAATCATCCACCTGCCATTGTTCATTGTCTCTGTTTATACCGTTTTGGTTATTTTCGATTTTTGTTTATTGTCGTTTAGGTAGAGGCCGTTTGAGGAATTAAACATACTTGCTGTCACACATTACATCATACACTCAAACAAGGACAACTGTACTGTTATACAGACACAATCATACCCGTGCACAGACACTATTATGCTCACCATTCATACACACCACTATACTCTCTCACGCAAAATATTATTCTCACAGCACTATAGTCTCTTACACACAACTATATACACATTCACACACTACTATGCTTTCAGAAAAATTGTTCAAACCTCAAATTGTTTATTTGCTGTTAATAGTGTCAATAAAATTGTTCAAACCCCCCAAAAAAACAAAAAACTACTATGCTTTCAAACACTTACTACTATACTCCCGCACGCATACTGCACTACTTAACACCCAGACTTCACTATTAAAGACTCTTACACAAACACACACACACACACACACACACACACACACACACACACACACACACACACACATACACACACACACACACACACACACACACACACACACACACACACACACACACACACACACACACAAACACACACACACACACAATTATGCTCTCTATCACGCTACTCTACTATACTCCCACACACATACTACTATAGACTCCTTCACTCACTATTATACTATTTCAAGCACAGTATTATTCACTCTCACACCCACACCTTTAAAATTGCTATCACTATATGGGCTTTTCTCATTTAAACTCTCAGTAATGATTTACTTTGCAGTATGGTAGAATGTGTGATAGACTATAGTAGCATATGTGAGACAGTATAGTAGTAAGTGTGTGACAGCATAGTAGTGTGCGTATGAGAATATAATGATTTGTGTGAGATGATATAGTAGTGTGTGTATGAGAGTATAGTAGTGTGAAAGAATATGGTATTGTGTGGGAGTATAGTAGTGAGTGTGAGTATAGTAGTGCGTGAGAGAGAATATAGTAGTATGTATGAGAATGTTGTTATATGTGAGAGTGAGTATGATTTACATCTCAAACAGCCTCTCATAGTCAAGTGCTTCCCATCCTCCCTACCCAAAATCAGTTGAGATGGACTCCAGCACCACTGTGACTCTAATGAGAATAAGAGGCTGGAAAATGAATGAATACGTAGTTCAAAACTGTACAAGTAAGTTTAAATAAACTCAAGGTCCAAAGTAAAACTTGCTTTCTGTATCCTCAATGGTTCACACAGCACTTGAAATTACATTGAGGTGCTAAAAGTGAGATTTCTGAAATGATGTTTGCTCGAGTTCACTTTGACAGTGGCCAGCAAGCATTTGCGGTCCAATTGCCACTTTGACTTTTTGGTCCACATTGGGGCTGCAACTAGTTAAACATAAAACCTTAAAAGTCCACCTCAATCTGGATAACTACTGGATAACTCTGGAAAACTACAGCCGATGTGAGTTTTGTTTTCTATTTTCTCAAAATAACGACTTTTTCCTAGGAGAGAAACATTTGTTTTATGCCTTTTGTGGTAAAAAACTCTCCTGATCAATTTGGCCAGAGAACGGTGGTACCTCTACTTATGGATTTAATTCGCTCTGGGAATAGCTTAGTAACCTGAAACATTTGTAAGTAGAGACGCCTTCTGATTGTAAATGCACTAATCTGCTCAATCCCTGCAAAATCATGAGAAATTTTTTACATAAATCATATAAAAGTAAAAGAACATGAGACAAATACATGTTAAATGTTATAATTTGGCTTGAAGCTTATTTATTTATTTATTTTATTTGGCCCTTCCATTTTGACACTCCTGACTTAAAGGATAACGATAACAAGTTTTGGGACTGGCCATTCCTTATCTTGCGTACGGGACAGATGAACAGTGGGCTGCCGTCTTTTAAAAAGTTTTTATTTGTAATAACACCTAACTAGATTGTTTTATTCAAGAAAAAACAAAAAACAAAAAAATATATGTTCATATTGTTCAAAACAACCCCGAAAACAGGATCAGATCATTAAAAGACATGTTTCTTTTTGTTTGGAAACCAATTCAATTCAAAAGAAAAAAAAAAGTTGGATGAAATTTATTCAAATCATGGTTTGGTCTATTAGTTTTAATCGAATAGAATCGTCGTTATTGTCATGAATAACAACATAGTCAAACAAATCACCAAGATTAGACATTACGCTCCAAGGTACACACGTACTAAAGACTTTGAAGAGAAAAAAGACAAATATTTTTTCCTTTATTTGTACTGGCGAAATTGAAAAATTTATTTCTTGTTTAGGGTGGGCATGGTCGTGGAGAAGAAACTGTCCTTTGAACCTGTTTGGGACCAGGAGTACCTACTCGAGGGCAGCAGGTTAAAAAGGTGGTGGCCAGGGATATATTTGACCAAAATTATTTTAGATTGTAGATAACCAACCACTCTGCATCTGTAATGGAGATATGTTGTCTACAATAAAAAACAATGTCAGTGGCAACCGGTGACATATTATAATAATAATTCACTCATACGTGAATGGCAAGAATGAATAAGAATGTTTTCTATTCAAAAAAAGCTTAAAGAATTTGCCTTATGCAATATCGATGTATTGTTCTCATCACACCACTCTTACAAAACAATTTGCCGCAACAAGATTTGAAGAAAGGAATCATGCTGCTTTCGGTTTGACAGCTCTGAAGGAAATTGCTTCTTTTTGTTCACTTGTCAGTCAAAACTTGTTTTTATTGTTACGTCACTTTCTTTGTCGAAACTCAATGCACTTTTACAGGAACCACAACTTCAATGCTGATGGTTGAACCAGAGGAAAACATGTACCTTAACTTTACATGCAGTGCACAATTATTTGTCATGGCATTAAATTACGAACATACAAACCACGCAAAGTCATCTGCCACAGGTGCTGTTGTTGACCATATAGATTTTGGGGACTTTTAAGGTATTTCTGCATCAGGGCGGATTTAATGGAAAACGATGATGTTGTGATATGATCATGTGATGTTTTGCTGCAAAGGTCATGGGCCATAAAATATTGGCAGAAGTGACCATCCAAATGATTTCACATGACTGGAATAAAAATAGGTTTCGCAATAACTCGTGGCATCAACAGTTCATTATTGTGGCTGGAATTAGTATCAGTCTACTCTAAACCAATGGTTCCCAAACTTTTGCAGGCTGGAGCCCCCTTGGCTTCCCAGTGTTTTAATCCTTTTGACATGCCGTGTATTGTAATATGTGATCATTTTTAAGGTGCTGGTACAAATTACTCGTATTTCCTCTGGACCTTGCGACTACGCAAAAGTAAATTGTCAAATTTGTCAAATATAGATCTTGTATTCACATTTTTAAGACTTTCGACAATTAGATAATTGACATTTTAATGTCAATTAAGGCCTTATTTTCAGAATAATGAATTAAAGGCCTTTAAAGACTTTTCAAGGATCTGCAGGGACCCTGTATATAGCTATAGAACGTCATTTTCAGTAGGTCTCAAAATGACAATAATTGAATGCGTTAATTTCCAAGTGATTATGCCGAATAATTTTTTGGGACAGTTAACTCAGCGCCCAAGCATTTGGCTCATTTCAAAATCTCCTTCAGAGATAGTAACAACCTTTAGGGAATTTTATGGGTTTTCCTTTGTATTTCTTGTCTTATTTTGGGCCAATCAGCAGTTCATTTGAAATATAATCACGTTTTTATATTTTAGAATGACTAAATACTTAACATTTTAATGATCCCAATCAGGTTTTGTTGAAGGAGGTATTTTGTGTTTGTCCAAATACACGACTCTGAATCAAAAGGGAAATAAATAAAACTATGCAAAACTTTTTCGCGCGCAAAAAAAAAAACAACAACACACAACCCCCTCAAACATGGAATAATAAAACGGCATGAGAAAGGACATTTTGTATGCTTTATATATTTTGTATTCATTTTCCAGATGTGGAAAACATTACATAACTAATGGAGCATTATAAAGAACATGGGGAAATGCCTATGGACTTTGGAAAGATTTGTGAGCACATTCATAAAAATCAGATTCAAAGAAGCATGCAAATCAATCCGAAAATTTTGCCACAAACACGCATACCATATATCATATGTGTGTCTATGAATAAAGCTATTCATAATAATTAATACAAAATGAAAAAACAGAAAATACAGTAAAACACATTATAGCTGTACCCTGGATAATACTTCATAAAGGAACATGTGAGAGAGGATTGTTTTTGTGTGCGGCTCATACGTCATAATTTGCAACAACCAATGTGCATTCCTGAATGGGACAAAATGTGAAAAGTCACATTGTTTTGGAGGGGAAAGGGGACTTAAATCAGACATAAAAGTATAAACACAGTTGGTAAATAAAGAAAATACCTTAATTTTCCTCATTTGACTTGATTTTATCTATATACAGAAACAGTTTTTCTTTTTACTTTTCATATGGAATTCTTTTTTTAAATTCACTTTTCTCTCCTCATCCATCCATCCATTTTATTGGGCCCGAGTTTATTTTTAATGCGAGCTGGTCATTCACAGATTGTGCATGTGTTAACATTTACAAGAAATAAAATCAGCTGCTTACGGTGAACATGAAAAGTTGGTTGGAGAAGCACTTAAAGTAACTTGAAGCTTTAAGCAAGACATTTTTTGACAAGAAACAAAAGTAAAGTTGTACTTTTCCAAGAAAATATCTACAAATTAGTAATTAAAAATGATATTGACTAACACGCATTTTTAAATATCCAGGAGACACTTGCAGGAAAAACGTTTGAAATTTAATTTGTAATAATTATTGTGATTGTATAAGGTTTGAGAAAATTGTGCTTAATGTATGACTCTGATCACATTGCCTTCTCTGGAAAATTATGTCGAGTCTGTTGTATCTGAAATGTTGACAGATACTCTCGAACTCCATTACCTTTATGTGAGTTGAAAGGCAAAACCTCTTACTACAGATCGTTTTGTGTGTTTTTTTTTGAGGTTATGTCATTTTTCTTGCAGCACTTTGCAGCGAAGACGGGCAGGTGAACAAGGTCCCCCTTTAATCCTGTTTGGCATGGGAACACAAACACATAGTTGATCTGAATAAACTTCAAAGTGTGCTGGCAAAAGTAGAGCGACTTCAACTAGAGCATGGGTTTCAAACTCAATTGACTCGGTGGCAGCCAGAGCTACGGTGTGGGCGAGGTTTGGCCAAATGGGGTTTTCCACAAAAAAGTTCTGATAAAAACATTCTGCTCTTCTCAAATGTATAAATATTTTTAAATTCCCCACACAAAGTACTATATAAAACAGTGGTATCAACCTCATTTTGACATTTTGCTCCTCATTTTTTTGCTTGAGCTTTTTGTGTTTGTTTAGTACCAGCAAGATGGCGGACGATTTTGTCAGCTCACTTTAGGTGACGCTCCTGCTGTGTAAAATGAATGCTAATTTGTCAACCTATCTCTATTTTTCTAAAAATGCATGTTTATATGATATTTCATATATTTCTGCATAATATTCAAATCATGTTAGATTAGTAAAATGAGTCACCGAATAAGTTTTCCAGTCATATGAGTTTTATTACTTATTCATAAAATCATTAATTTGACAGTCACATAATTTATCTAGTTGTTATAAATGCACTTTGTATATATCCTCATATTTTAATGAAGTGTTTATATGTTTTGTTCGCTTGATGTTTCAATGTTTTCCTTTCATTCAGTGGTTGTACATTCCCAGCCAAGTTTTTAAGTGGTTTTCTGACAAATCTGCCATAATCTGCCATAATCCTATTCTACCACCAGGATTAACAAAGGTTTCTTGTGAAGATGACACACCCTTTGTTGGACTGGAAAATCCCATCTCTGTTAAGTTTTCGTTTTCCAGTTTCATTTATTTCAATCAGCGCTTCTGTCTTATGAAAGCAGTGGTCCGCTGTTTTTTGATGCTTGTCTAGTTAGGACATTGTCCTGTTTATTCATTGTGTTTCTCTGTAATAATTCCTTGACCAAACTGCTCTCTTCAGCTCTTGTTTCTTTGTCATAATTCTTGGTCAGAATTCTGGGAAATTTAACACGAGACAGAACACAGATTGTCTACGCACAATTAATATGTTATTTTTTTTAATGAATTACTTTTTTTTACCACTAGGAGGCACAAAATATTATAAACTATCCCTTTGAGAGAAGTCTGTTTTGTTATAGCCCTAAATCAATACTTTTAGATTGCTTCAAACACTCACAGTTGACAACATATGCTAAACTAAAACCCACATAAGAGGTGACGAAAAACAAACAAATAATTTGAAAGAAAATGCGAAACCTTGAGAAGGAACCCCACGAGTGTCAAAACCTTACCAGGACAATCGGGCAGCCAGAGATGTTGAATGGACACCAACAGACAACACATGATGAACATATAGTTTTAAGTGAAATTGTGTATTCGTCCATTTTTCAAAAATTATTTATCGAGCGCTAAATCCAACAAATGACTTTTGGGTTGCTTCACCCTCTGATAGAAAACATTGCGTTTTCAGTTCCGGAATCACAGGATCAATTCAGTGTGGTATCACCTCACTCACCGGCCATTTTAAAAAAGTAAACACGAATAAAAAGCCAGAGTCGCGGAATCACCATGGCAACGGGGAAGCAGAGAAAAGAATTACAGAAATACAGAAGAAAACACAGAAGTGCAGAAAGAAATATAAAATAATACAAAAAAACAAACAAAAACAAAGACAGACCACGTGCATAGAGTTTAATTTTGAGCGCATACTTTCCTGGGTATTTCTTATTTCCCCAAACAAAATTCAAGAAGGATTCTAAACTCACACACGCCAAACGTGATCGAAGAAAATCGCGGTACAATCTCCACCATCCCGCCACCACCAGTTCAATGTAGTAATATGATATTAGTATTTTTAACATTACTGATAAGTTTATTCTGTTTATATTGGACACCTGCAGAGGAGAATGCATAGGATGGTAGTTAGTTATTTTGATTATTATTGTGCATGGCTGGTAATAGTTTTGACCATTATGAGCTGTTTGGATGATTGACACATGGCTCGCTTTTGTAATCTACGAGATTTAGTAAAAATAAATAGCGTTGGGGAACTAGGATAGGGGGGGTGACTTTTAGAACAATCTCTTAGCTTTGGCTTTTCTCCCAGTTCTCCATGCAAATTTAAAATCGTTAATGTCTGTGTATTTTGAATGTCTACTGAACTTTAAACTTATCAATTACTGTCAAAACTTTATTAAGATTTGTTTACATTAAAATACATTGACAATGTAAAAAAGTGGGATTTTAACGTTTGCACGGCGCAACAAAACTTTCAAATAAATGTATAGATGAATTAATTCAATCTAAATCTAAAAGAGCAAAGAGTAAAATTAAGAACATAAAGGGTGAGTAAACTTTTAAGGTTTTTTTTTTAAATAGAAGTACTTTACACAATTCTGTTCCTCGTGTATTTCTCCCTAATGACAGTCTTGGTTCAAGCTGTTTGATAAAATTCTGCATGTGGATTAAAATAATATCTGCAATAAACAGGGGAGCTCACTAAACTACTTTGTGCTGATGCAGGGAGGGGGGGAACATGGACATTCTTTGTGGTCAGAGTCTTTCCAAACACAACCCATACACAACTTGAAAAATGTAAGCTTCAAATGATTTTCTATAAAAAAGTAGAAAGACAGCAAAAAAGAAAAGTGAACGTTCTGTTTCTTAACTGCAGGTCCAGTTTAAGAAAACATTTTTACAAAAGTCCAGCCTATCGGTTCCCTGGGAGATTTGGTGCAGCAAGGTCAGTGGGTAATTTTTGAATCGGCCCTCAGCAATCTAGACCTGTGTGGAGTAAGAACGGTGCAACGTTGTGAGCCGCCCGGCAGAATGTGCGGCGCAGCGAGGAGAATGCTGCTCCGGTTGGTCTAGACTTCGAAAATGGAGCGAGACGGTGTGGGGGCAGCGGGTTTGGCGGGGAACCGATAGGGCTGATGGTCAAGTGATCTCTGTGAATGGAGAGCCCAGTGGGGTCTGCAGTGGAAAAAAAGGAATAAGAAAGACGAGAGGGCGGGGGAGATGGAGGAAAAGAAGGATCGTCAAGAAAGATGCGCGGGGGGTGAGAGAGCATGTCCTTGAAGCCTGTGGTGCTACAAAACAGAGATATGGGAGGAAACCAAGGAAGGTAAAGACTGGAAGTTTCTCAGAATGGTTGAATGTAAGTGTTGTAAAGTGGGGGGGAAGAGTAAACTGTAGGGTGCTGGTGGGGGGTGAGGTACGAAAAGGGACAGATTGAAAGGGAGAGAGGCAAGGTAGGAGACAGAGGAAAATAGCCAATCAGGTAAGGGTTACAACAGGTGACAAACCACAAAGGACAAAAGGTCTTTCCGAAACACTCTGGCTATATTTACGTCACTGGGCTGTCATCCCAAAGGCTTTTTTTGCAACTGCCATGCTCTTATTTGCCCTTTGCTTAAAAGAAGCTTCCAAATCTGACTCATTGGTGTTTGATGTTCTCCTAGATGAAAAGACAATGACAAGGTCGTTCTTAAAAAAAACTTTTGTAGTCTCACAGCAGGGGTCTCTAACCCTTTTTCAAGCTGAGAGCTAATTTTTGTTACTAATTAGCACAAAGGGTACAAAGTTTGAAATTAATTTCTAAACATGCAATTTAGCTAGATGGCCTGCTAGATATCTTGGTTGTCAACTAAAAAAGTAAATGGGTTAGAAAATGTAATGAAACTAGACAGAGCTTGATAACTGGCAAACATGATGAAATGTTACCTAGATAGCATGCAAAAAATGTGATCGGCTAGCTAAAAAGTTTGCTAAATAGCTAAAAATGTAGGAAAATAGCTGGCTACAAAGGTAAAAAGGTAGCCAGATAGCTAGCTAAAAAACTTGAAGAAATGTTTTTTTGCTTATTCGCTTTATAAAACTCATACATTTGAATTTAATTTGTTGTATTTACTGTAAAATAAATGAATAAAAAGATGTATAAAGGCAATTGTTCAATACATAGATTCTAATTCTATTTTCTTATCTAATTGCTCATAAATAATTATCAATATATGAATAGATAGTTTTTGTCCATGAAGCCCATGAACTGGAACATATTAATATTAACAATATTACAATAATATTATATAATTAATATTATATGAATCTCTAAAATAACCATTTAGCATATTATTACTATTACTATGTTATTACTATGTTGTTTCAAGGTTCATTATTAAAAAAGGGTCAAATATAGTCAACCAATAAAAATGTATGTATAGTGATATATTTGAATTTATTGATATTTAAATGGTATATGTTGTTGATCAAGGCAAAGTGACTCCTAGTCGTGCACACATGTGCTTTCATGTAGGATTTTCCGAACTGTAATGCCATAAATTGTGGTATTTGGATGGATATTTATTTAAGTTGCACTAAGTACGACATCACTGGAGGCCTAGGTGTGATATCCACGGCCGTTTTTTTACATTCTGCTATGGGCTGGAAACAAGTTCAGGTTACCCCTCTGAGAAAGACTGGGATAGGCCTGAGCACACTTATGATTATAAACGGTTTGGATATTGGCTGGATAGATAACAAAATATGAATACGTTTGTCTGAAAGCTCTGAAAATAAGGTTGTTAAAATTACCCAAATTGTGGTCAACCCTAAATCTTTAAGGTGGGGAGCGGGATTTGAAAACTGCTACTCTTTGCCGCCATCTCCTGTCTTAAAGCCATTATTTGAGCCTTAGGCAGTCTGTTCATGAAGTGTGTGTAAGTACATGCATTTCTCAGATGTGCTCGGATAAACTCTTTTTCCTTAGTGATGTACAGCCAAAACGAGGTCTGTTGGCGTGACACCTTGACTGTAAACTGTAGTGGAAACTGTGCTCTTTATAAACTGGACCGAGGCAGGAGATCATTCTGTGTGACATTGGCTTTGCATGTGTCTAATCCCAGTAATGGCAACTTTAATCAGGGACAACATGGATGACATTTGCAATAACAAACTTTTAGTTCTGAGACATATTTACTCATGACAGGAGCCATAGGTTCTCGACCCCTGATCTAAAACGTACTGAAAAAAAAAACATTGGGAGGCCATAGCTTTTTCTTTTATAATTTGAAAGTTACGACTAGCTATCTAGTCTTTGAGTCCATCGCGAGTCCAGCAAAAAAAAGGAGGCGTGCTTTTCGTCCACAGAAACGCCTTCACTTAAAAAGAACCATTGCTATTACTTTTGACCAATGTGTCTTATAGAGTGCAGACAAAGTGTACCCATGTAAATATAGCCAAAAATACGGAGTTCATAAAGCTGCTTTGTACCTCACAGCAATATGAAGCAGTAATCTGCTTTTTACCACCATGCCGAATTATAGAACCAGGGTTGTAGAGCAAACTGCTGACCTGTGATAAAGACATGACTGACTTTCTGCATGTAAAGATATACAACACTAAAATAATGCGGGAACAGACCTTCCCAAACAAGCACACAATAGAATTTGTTCTTTTTCCCGTTGAAATGTAAGCACAGCACATTTCACACCAGTAGAACAAATCCCAGCTGTTCTCTTATCAGCCGACTGCACGACGTGCATGTGCACAGATTTAACGGATCGACAATCTTTTTTTTTATTGTTGAGTGCAGTCGGGAAACTTGGTGCATGCACTAATGTTTTGGATGTTTGGAGGCGAGGGAGTGGAGGGAGGACTAAAGACTTAAGTACAAGACAAGGAGTGTTTATTCCTGTGTATTCAAGTATGCCCTTTCCCTTACCTGGGGGCCACTTAACTTTTCTACTGGACTCTCAACACATGGCAGCGTCACCATTGGCATACCCAGCGTTGACTCAGCGCGCTGAGGTACTTGTGCACGAGGTCTTGGGTGCATGTGCTGGAAGTTGTTAATCACACAAGTCACCTGGAGAGAGTTAGAGGTGGTAGAAACACAATATCAAAGTCACTTGAACAGAAAGTTAACAGCTTTATTTTAGCCTCTCTTCATTAAACAGCACAATTGGTCATGAGGCTCTTGATTTTGAGTTATTGACTGTTAGTGTAGATCATTACTCTCATGTGGAGAGCAAACCCCTACCCCAGGGGTCGGCAACCAGCGGCGCAAGCGAGTGGCGCTTTTCCAAAAATGTTTACAAATTGAAAAAGGGGGGAAATATAGTCTGTCCTCATATGGTTTCTGTAGCATGACAGACATCACATACAAACTTTTAATGTTTTCCAATGCTACAAAAATATATTGAAAATATTTCGGATTTCAACTAAGGGTGTAACACTGTAACTATGAGATGAGAGGGAAGATCAGCTGGTACGAGTTCACTAGTGGGAAGTGACTGCTTTAACTGCTGCTCTCTCACTGATTGTAAAAGCACGGGGTACAGATTGTCACCTCAAATACAACAAAGTCATCTATTGTTGCATAAAGTTGTGGCTCTCAGGCTTTCACTCCTGCATGGAGAACTTAGTTACAATGTATAAAACTGCATTTGCTGTGCTCTTCTGCTTGGTTTCCTCTATCTCCACTGTCCTGTGTTAGAAGAGCTGTGCAGCAGGTAATGCTTGTTTAAACCAACCAGGGTGTGTGTGATCGGCCAAAGGTAAAAAGAGAAATATAACTGCAAAGTAATCACACTCAAAATGCAAATATGTGATTTTATTTACTTTACCTTCTCCAAAGGTTGCTATTTTGTTTTGTTTTTGTAAATGCAGGCTGCATTTTTTTTAACCCTAACCCTAACACAGAAAAGGGCATGTTATGCACAATCTGATTTTTTTTTTTTACATTTTCAAAATATGACGTCCACATTTGTATTTCTTTATTAAATGTATTTAATTGTAGCAAGGCAATGAAACACACTGCAATTTATTAATATTGTAATAAAGTTAAACATGAGGCAGTATTGTACAAGAGTCGTCATGTGATGCATCATACTCCAAAGGATAAGCTGCATCCAACTTAGTCATTTTGATAATAGGCTAATATAGCTAATATAGGGCCATATGAGTTGCATTTATTTTAAGGCTTATATGCCACTGCGATTGGCTGGCAACCAGTTCAGGGTGTCCCCTGCCCACTGCCCGATGATTGCTGGGATGGGCTCCAGCCCCCCGCGACCCTACTGAGGATAAGCGGTACGGCTAATGAGATGAGATGCCACTGTCAATATTTTGGGTTGCCGACCCCTGCCCTACCCCAAAAAACGGCCTGGAAAGGGATGGGCGCCATCACGGTATCCTTGCCCAATACACACAATTGGAAGTGGTGTCCCAACAACCCAGGTGGTTAAGGGATCCTCGAATCGTGAACTGATATTATGGGTGTCATTTGAATTTTTTAAAACACTAACAAATATTCCTAACTGTCGCAGCCACCAAATTCATCTGCCCCCATAATATGCTTGACAGCCCACATTTTGCCAAGTGAGATAGATTTGGTGAGGTAAAAATACTGGATGATGGAAAATGATTAACCAAAACAGCTTTTAGGAAACCAGTTGTTACTGACCCGTTTTCAGTGGATCGCGGACGTTCGCCTTGGCATAACGCGAGGAAAAAAAGAAACTGTAGCTTAATTAGACTCCTAAACAGTAGACGGCAATAATGCCCTGAAAATCTTCGGCATTTCACACCACAGAAAAGGACTGGTAAAGCTTGCTTACACATGTTGAGCGAGGTTAAACAAAGACTACACGAAAAATGGATTTTATTACAGTGAGGACAAATAGGGCAGAAACCTCTAGGTGTTTTGTGCAAAAATATACAGTAATCCCTCGGTTATTGCAGTTATTGGTGAGCAGAATCCCTCATGATCAATGAAAATTCGCAAAGTAGCGTGGCCTCTTCATAAAATCCCCCAAGGATGAACCTTACCTCGCGATTATGTCCTTACTAAATGAGAGTATACAACTGTAACAAAATAACGATCTGCATTCTAAAAATAAAAACACAGAACATGGAATTGCAGTTGAAATTGCAGAGAGCAGCTGACTGGCTGGGCGCTAGCATCGGGTATCCTTGAACTGAGCACGGTCTCTGCAATGATTATAATACAACCGTCATGTAGCGGTTCCCCGCGAGTTGTAGCTCCAGATCATCTGTTTGCTGGGTAATGGATCTGGCGTTAGTGAGATACAGGCTCGGCAGGGTGGCTTAAGGGAGTTTCTAGCATAGCCATGGTAGTAGGCCGGACCTGCAGCCTTGCTAGTGCCTTCTCTAGAGGCTGCCTCAGTCGCTCCCTGAACCTGACAATAATCAACGGCGCACCTGCTGGTGATCACCAGTTCTTTTTGCACTTATGACTTTCCTCAGACTCTGATTTATTTGAAGAATTTCTTCTCAATATAATGAGCCTCTAACACTACCTATTCCCATGCTTTGCAGTTTGTTTTTGGTGGTGGGTACATTGACTTGTGCGTCAGCCCCGGTTATTGACTGACAGCAGACACCAGCCTTTTACAGTCGTGCAGATAGACAGCTACGCCCACCCAAAACACGCAGCCCTCCCTAACATTCCCCTATGATACCATTTGCTGTGTGCTGTCTTCTCAGAACACAAAGCACGATACATTAATGTAAATAACAATGAAAGAAATTAAATTAAATTAAAAATCCGTGAAGCAGTGAAACAGCAATAACCATGTGGTTGCACTTTTTCATTTCATGTTTATGCATGTTGAGTCTGTCATAAATGGCTGAAGCTACTGAAGTCATATGGAATGTTATGGATTTTCTTGGAAAATACAGCTAATTGATCAAAAAAAGTAATAATACTTGAAGTCATTTTTTTTCCTTGACTTGTGTTTTTAAAAAACATGAACATATTCTATTGTCTTTGGTTTAAACTTACAGAATTATTTCATTTAATTAACTTGAAAAGTGGGAGCTGAATCTTCATTTCCTCTTCTTACCAAAAATACAGCAATAGCGCCACCAATGAAGAACCCCGCCAGGACGTCAGCCCAATGGTTGCGATGTTCAGCCACCCTGATCACGCCCACGATCAGCGCCAAACACAGCAAGGTGAAACTGACAGTGGGCTTCGTCAAACGTGTACCTTTGGTCCTGAACACCAGCGTCACATACATCTGAGGAAAGGCATGTGAGAAAGCATACACAGTAGGGAACAACAACACCAGAAATGCAGTAACCAACCAATTGCATTTGGTGAAAGACAGTTGACTCATTTAGCCTCCCAGGTTCAGGTACCCATTTTCTTTCAAAATGTTGGACTTACAGTATAAAAGGGTCAAATGTAAATAGTGTTGGGTCCAACAGCTTCCTGGTAAGTACAGTAACGCGTTATTATTGAAATTTTGGTGCGTAACTGCCTTATTACGTTGATTATTAAATGCAAAATGTCCTTTGCAGCTGAATACAACCCCCAATCCGCCTTAGATATTCCCTGTAGGTTGGGGAAGTTTATATTTAGCTAAAAAGTACAAATTAATACAGTTATGGTGGCGACATCTCAAGTACGAGGACGCTGAATTTCTCCTCAGATATTCTGCCTACTGAATATACTCACATTTAAGCCAAATGCAGCACTATTAAATAAATACTGAAATCAGGTGGTCAGCTAATATACGCTTATTTGGAAGTGTCTTACCTGAAGCAAACAGTAGGCAGTGCATGGGGAGGCGGGCGTGGCTTACACAAGAACAAGAAACCAACGGGAAATCAATGTGGCAAACATGAGCACAGAATTAACGTTAAACGTCTACGGATTGTTTTTCTTTTTATTTGTAAAATACTTTTGGAATACATCATGCCAGGAGAAAATAAAAAAACACATCTGGGAGAGTACCCAGAAATGGAGATTAGATTTTTGAGTAAATTAAAGCTCAGAGACAAATGGATATGGATTGTCTCGGCTAATTGTTCGTTTGCAAGCTTCTAAGATTGCACACACCAATAAATAAGAATGCTCTACTACTTCCCCAGGTTGGTTTTCTTCTATTCCCCTTATTGTGTGGCTATTTTAAAGCAGTTTTAGGGGGTTGGCTTCTATGCGATTAAATACAGTAATTTGTAACTAGATAGTTATTGTGAGAGTAATAGTAATAGTTTTTTTAACTAAGTACCAGCAGGTCCTGCTTGAGCAGAAAAGGGCTAGTGACGTCGCACGCAATGCGCAAATTGTTTGCGGGAGTACTCATGAATTCTAACGCCATAGCATATCTAGCGATTTGAAAGTGTTACTACAGGCTGAACTGAGTTGTCCTTCCAAATATGATTTAAATCCAAAACCACCGCTCTTTCCGTCCATTGAACGCTTTCCGTATTTTTGTCCTCCACGGTGTGTTGATTTCTACGCAACACAGACGAATGTGGAAACCGAGCAGTCACGAGAGAAATGAAGTCTATTAATCAATGGTTTGCAAGGGCAGAAAGCTAAAAAATGAACGACAATAAGTTTTTATCTGGGCGTTTCACTCTGTAAACATTACTTCAATAAACCGCAACCTAACTTGGTTTTTGCTTCTGCTGTATTTGTAAATATGCAAACTCGTATGCTTGTCTGTGTTGTAAAGCATCTGCAGTAGGACTTTTTAACAGGGTTCGCCCTGTGGACGTGAAAATATCGTAACTAGTAACTGTAACTGACTACTGTTTTAAGTAACGCACCCAACACTGAATTTGATCATAATGGTCTTTCTCTAAAGCACCAACTTGGCCATGCATAAACCTACCACAGTGTAAACCGCAGAGTAGATGCTGAGCGCTGCGTCCTTAGACGGGAAAGATTTACGCGCAGACAAAACAACAAGCGGGTTGCCGGTGCAAGCCCGGCGCTCTGTGATGTATTGGGTGTTGGACTGGCAGCCTAGGACTGTGTAGTTTGGCCGGCATGCTGAGAGGAAGTGGGGCGTCTGGTTTCCTGTCACCACCTGCCCGGCGTTGGCGAAGATGCTTGTGGTAAACAGACCAAAGGCGTAGACGCCTGGATTCAGATAAAATGGTTGGAGTGTGAATAAAGATCAGAGGGGAGGAAATAGCATCTACGCTATCTATCCTAACACTTATAATTCATTGTAAAAATTAAATTTTTTGACTGGTTTATAACTTTGTGACAAAATGTGTTTGAATCCAACGTAGAAGACAGTAAAACAGTTGAAAAGCCTTCAGACACAACAGGTGATAACAAGTCTCTCCTTTCAAAATGGCATCAATAAAATATCATCAGCTTGGGTTTGAAGGTATCACTGAAACGTATACTACTGAATTTTCACATTTAAACTATATTTTACTAATTTCCTAAAGCAGTTTCATTTAAATTCGGTAGACATCTCTGGCAAACATAAAAAATGTCTGTCTGCTATTGTGTCACATCTGTTTTTTCTCTACTAATTTGATTTTCAATCAGGGAAATTAAATCAAGTATAAAGACAGAGATTATAAGCGGTGCAGATAATGGATGGATGGATGAAGACAGAGGAAGACGAAAACAGTGTTCACCTAAAAATCGTATGATGCGTCTCAGTAGGGGATTAAAATAGCAGCAATCGGCAGTGACAATGGTCTTTTCCTGTATTCCATCTGCCTTGCTGAAGAAAGCGGACAATTCTCCAACAAGAATCTGTGGATGAATACATGTACATAAAATTATATTGGTTTATTTGCACAATAACGTATTTTACACAAACTCAAACTACATGACAAATCTTTAAATTGCCGAATCAGCAGAGATTTGGTGTTTTCAGGGGCGAGACATTTTTCAATAACTTTTGGTGGAAGAACGCTCTCTTGATCAAACTGTCCCGAAATACTCTGTTTTATTTTATTTTGTTACTTTTTAATAAAAGTTCTCAACTGAACTGCACTCTTCAGCTAATTTTTTCTTCCTCCAAATATTTGGTACGATCCCAGAAGTTAAACACGAGGCGAGACACGGAATGTCTGTGCTAACAAGGGATACTATGGGTAAGGGATGGCACAAATTAAAATTAAAATCACTCCTGAAAAATATGAGAGCAATAAAGAGTCAACAATCAACAACAATGAAGAGATTTTAGAATTTGCTTTTTCTTTGACAACGAATTTTCGTTGGCCTTTCTTATCTATTACCTAATAGCTGCTTGTTTTGTAAACAAAACTATTTGCATTGTGTTATCTTGGAAAAATGAGTGCAATGGGAGACTCCATCTATAATAAAATGTGTATGATGTTGTTATTAGTCTTAGTAGTTAATAAATCCACCTAAAACTTGATGCACTTTGACATTTCTTTTACATCTGGTTGTTGCACATTTGAAGCTCACCATGTTGCTTGGAAACACGCAGCAAGATATCTAGATCAGGGGGTCCTAAACTGGTGGCCTGTGAACCAAATGTGTCCCTGAGGATGAGAGCGTGAGGCTTCTGCCTTAATATGAAAAGTAAAGGGAGAGTGTGTTATTTGACCACTAGATTATGCTGGACTGGGACCAGTTTAGGCCTTCTGCCATTGTCCCAGTTGTTTTCCAGCTAAGATGTCCATGCTACACTCGTCTGCAGGCACATGATGCAAAAGATTTTTTTAAAGTCAGGCGAGAATAAAAAACGCCCATATTCTCAACAACAACTTTTAATTTACTTTGGGTACATCTTGGGTTAGGATTTTAGGTGAATTTTACAGGATTGTTAAGGGGTTAATATAAAAAGGAAAAACATGTGGAGGTAGTTTCTGGACGTACCTAAAAGCATTGTGCAGTTTTAAAGGTACAGTGTTTATTATTTCCAATTGAAAACAAGAAGTAAATGAGAGAATACAAACTACAGAGACAAAAGTAGCCATGAGGGCCTATTCTTATGTTTTTTCAGGTACCCCTAGCAGCAAGATGGCGGACATTTATGACATCTCCCTCTAGGTGAGGTAGCTGTTTTCAACCAAAGATTGTAATAAGAAAATGCACATTTATATGGTAGTTGATATAATTTTGCTGAATCATTTTTTCAATAAATGACATTTTTACCATTAGAGGGCAATGAATTATGCACACAGCCCTAGTGGATTATGATATAATTTATTACCAATATAAATTAAATGAAATGAAATGATCTGCATTTATATAGCGCTTTTCAAGTCAATGACTTCACAAAGCGCTTTACAATGTGTTCCACATTTCCCAATAGCGGCCTTGCAGCCATGTAAGGCGCTAACCTGCCTATTGGGGGTATTAGGGATTCAGTGTCTTACCCAAGGACACTTCGACATGTAACACGGACTAGCGCTCTACCTCCTGAGCTGCTGCTGCCCCTGTTCATTCATTGATTTATTTTCATATTAGTTCTCAATGTTTTATGTGTTTTGTTATAAGAATAGAATTTTAAAAATCAATATTTTACGGCTAATGAGATGAGATGAGATATTTTTGGAATATTTTTATCAGAACTTTATTGTGGAAAATGTCATTTGGCCAGACCTCACCCGGACCCTAGCTCCGGGGGTCCCTAAGTAAATTGAGTTTGAGACCCTTGCTCCAGATTATATTACCTTGTGCATGTCTCTTTTCATTGCCCACCGAATTGTTTGTTTTTTCAACATTTCCTGCAAGCCAGGATTACTTTGGATTGACTTTATGGCTCTATAATAAATTGGGTTTTTGACTTTCTGCTTTGGCCCTTTCAATAAAAGCAAGCTTGCCTGATCCATTAAGACCAGACGGCGCATGCATGTACAACCATGTGCATTCACACGGACACATGCACGCACACACCTGCTTATTAGGGTGGGAGGATGTCACTTTCATGCAGTACGGCAGTCTGCTCACTCTATCTATTATGCAACGAAAACCCAAAAGAATTCTTCAACCAAGCCAAAGCGTCCTATCAAAAAAAATCCTTTCCCTGTGTGATACTTGCCGCGGACTTTGACACTTTAGTTGTCTGTCAAAGTTTGTTTCTTCAAACTCATATTGAATAATAGACACAGACTTTTTGCTCATCCAGCACACTCGGAAATAAGCAAACTCTTACCGCTAGGGTGGGAATGGCGGTGACAAGCGAGTAGATGAGGACAGGGGGAATCTGGCTGGTGTTGTCCGGTCCAAGGTATGGCTTGGAGAAGGTTTTGTCATAGCAGAAGAAGCCTTGTATGTGCACGGGGAAGGTGTCGGTGAACTCAAAGTAGTAAGCCAGGAGAACTGTTCCAGCCATGATCACCAGCTGGAAATCAAACATTATCACCATGTTAGCAAACAAAAGGACAAGATGGGGGGGGAGAGAGGAGGGGGGAGAGAGGAGATGAAGCTGGAAGAGTTCAGTGTCAAATCCCTTGCAATGGGGCGTAAAAATACCAGTCAAGGAAGAGTACTGAATCTAACATTTTGTTCTGTAGAAAAAACTCAGATCATGAAACGATCTTAAGGTAATTCCAAAGTGCAACAAATGGGCATTCAGAAAATGAAGTAAAAATAAATTAAGAAAAAACATTGCTATGGTCTTATAGAGCAAGCACGGGGAAATCAATATGGAATACTGTAACTCCAGTCTGAGGAAAATTGAATAAGTGCATTTTGAGTAGAAAATAAGGACACGCCCAGTCAATTTCTTTTCTTTAATTGGGCACCTGGTTTGCTTGTTAGTCAGTAGTTAAAAATGGTGCAGTTTTTACTCCTTGGAAAACTTCTGGACAAAGTGGATTGGCAAGAATCATGTCTCCAACAAGAGAGATGTCTCTTGAGACCAAAGACCGGATCGTCAAAATTCTTGAAGACTGATTCTATACATTTTGCCAGTTTTTTTTTTTAATAATGTTGGCACAAACATTGACTCATTTCTGCTCTAGTAGGTATCATGAATATTTTCAGACATCATTGTGTCTGTTACTTGTTTTATTATGTTTGGATCGCATGCGTTGTCGAAAATGGCAGCTCATGGTTTTCCTCTGTTACCTGCCTTTTTGATGAACACAGTGACCGAGCGCCAAACTTATCAAACATGTTTTACACACAAACATTGTTTGTAAAACTTGACACCAATTGCAAAATGCCCATCACCAGTGGCGTCACATGCAGTTATTGGCAAGTGTCCGCAAGGCATGGAAGTACAGAAAATGCAGGTGCTTATGCGAAACAAAAATGTTGAGTGCCAGATTGAAATGTGTTTTTTGTATACCAAACATTTTGCTGTAAAGCAGCCATGTCAAACTAAGTTTGGTTCCGGGGCAAGGTCCTGACTTTAAGGTCTACGGTGGTCGTCAAATATTTAGCTTTGTTTTTCAGTACTATGCTTTATCATTTAGCCACACTTGCAGCTTACCGTACAAATTATATTCACGGATAAAAGGGAATCATTTTTAAGCACACTTTAAATCACAAACTTCATAAATAAAATATTCTTATGTTTGGTATTGAATGTGATACTGATTCATTTTAGTACCACACCTGAACAAACTCACCATAAACATCATTAACAAGTGTGCACTATCAATAAAAAAAGTAAGTAGAAAACAAAATAAGAGCTTTAGCGGTGAACGGCCATCAGATCAAACTACTAGGCTGGGCCTCCAGAAGCTGAAAAAGTACTGCAAAATATTGTCCTTAACATGAAACCAGACTGGATGTCATCTTTTTTAGACCTTTGTATTGATAAAAAAGTATTGCTTTGGATAGAAATGAGCAAGGCCGGATTAAATCATTCAACGGGCCAGATCCGGCTGATGTAAAGAGTTCTGGTCATAATTTCGTGGATTAAGGAATCTGGGGAGCAACCAAATTACATTGTAGCTAGACGAGTGTATGATTGCATGGATGAATACAAAAAGGTGGCTGTGATTTAAAAAAGAAACCAAAAATTTAAATTGTGTCCTGGAATGAGCAATTTAAACACACAAAGTGTCAAGAAAGACTGCAACAGTCACATTTATGTTGAGCTCAGTTATGATCAGGGACCTTGCTTTTTTATATTAAGCCAATGTATTTATGTTCTCCACTCTGACAAGCAAAAAATACGCCCACTCACTGAAAAAAATCACTTGGCCTGTTACGCTTCTACATGTCTACACTTTGTTTCTCTTTCTATGATGTATTAAATCCACAGTTATGTCACAACACGTCTAAAAGGAAATGTACTATCATGGAGATTTAGGTTACATTGCGTGAACAAGATACTGACAGGCGGTCAGTGCTAATTAGATCTCTCTCAGCAGGGACTGAACAAGCTCATTGGCCTACACTGAAGCCTCATTTGTCACTTTGAATATACAGTATGAAAGGCTCCCTGCCTACAGATATGGAACATACTGGGAAAATAGAGGGACGACTCTGCTGGAGATTGTAATCATAATAATCAAAGGATACAGGAGAGGAAGACAAAGAGTTCAGCATATAATATTAAATACTGTATTTATTTGCGTATAGCGCACATTTCTTCTCCTAAAAAAGAACTCTAAGTTTGAGTGTGAAAATACAGGAGGTTTTATGGTAGTTTATCACTGTATTTGTGCAATGATTGATCAGTTGAAAAATATCGCAGACCACGATTGGAAAACTGGATGCAATGGGAAATGAAACCAGTGTACAGTAGTGAGAGCGCTGTACCTGAAACACTAGACAGCCACTGATATTAATGAGATATAAAAAGGCATTTTATTGTATTTAATTATCCTACTATTTTTATTAATGGCATCAGAGACGAACGTTATGAAATGTTGAAAACAGAAAGTGATCCTGAAGATATAAATAAAAGCAAAACGAGGAAAAACACTCTTTGGTGTGTCTGATGATGAATCAGACTCATAAATACATTGTAAATTATTTGTTGGTATTGTGTCCTTAGTATACATTTTAATAAATGATTTTAATTAGCCACACGTGTCAGGAAACGGACCGGGAAGCAGGAAGTCGAAACTCATATGCGTAGATGATCTGTCACTTTAATTTAGGAAAGAAAAGTTGTCCAACACTCAAACGGACCAAAGACAAAACAAAACAGGTTCAAAGGCAATCAAAATTACAAACTAGGCATTACTCGGATCAAACAGGCATGAACAGGTCTTCAACAAGGTAAAGCAATGATCTGGCAACGGGCAGTCCCAAAAGGAGTGTTTAAGTACTCCAAAAGCAATCAGTCCAATGCGTCTCAGCCGGTGTCGAGGGGCGGGGCCAGCTGGGCGCCATGACAACCGTGCAGGACATGAAAACACGTGTTCAACAATGTTTGTCACTTACAATGCTCAGTTTGATTTGAGCAAAAGTGAAGCAAAAATTTATACCAATTTCTAATCAAAACTTCAGAGCGCGTGCTAAACACGAATACATATCATAAGTACCATTAAAAGGAAAGTTGAGTAAAGAAAAAAAACGCATAAACAGAATATTCTGGGCTCGTGATCAGGACAAAGTCCTCCATAAAACAAGCATCAAATAATGCCTGACCAATGTTTTTTATAGGAAAGGGGAGTGAATTGATAAAAAAAAAAATAGAGGAAAAATTAAATTTAACACACAGTTAGAGTAAATGAGTACAAGAAAACGTAGTTAAAACCAGACCCAGGTGGATTAAGCAGGTGAAAAGACAAGACGATGGCATATTTATCAGAACACCATTTAGAAACATTGCTGGGAAAGTACTCGATGAATAGACGGATTAAAACATCAAACGAATACAGCAAATACATGCTTCATTTAAAAAGGTATTTAAACCATCGCAATAGACTCATCATTAATGAACCAATTTGTTTGATTGATCCATAGTTATTAAGGTAAATTGCATTGGAATGAAGCATAAACTCACCCCCAAATACTATCACATTGTAAATTGTCATGTTATGGTAAATAAAATAATTTAGAATAAATGTCACCAAGGCCCTTTGACAAGAGCACCATTGAAATACAAATAGAGATTGGAAATGTTCAATTGGAAACATTTTTTGGTGTGATTATGAGCCGTGATATTAGCTGGAGACTCCATAAATTGCATCCAATCCATATTAGCAAAGAATATTGCTGTTATGAGTAGACGCAGACGTATTTTTGACCAAACAACTATTCATTTAATATACTGTACAATTCTTTGAGTTTGTCTCAATCAAGTTATTGTAAGGCAATTTGTGGGAAATACACTGCAATGACTCTGTGGGCCTTTGAAGATTGATTTTAAAGGTGATTTTACAAGTTTTTAAATGTCTTAAAGGTCTTGGGCCGTCTTAGTTGTCTGATATGCTTTTATCATATAAGTCCCTAAATAAAAGTCACGAACACACCAAAAGAAAAAACAAGTACTCCAGGAAAAGGCCACAGCAAAAAAAATTGAGGGAAACATAAATCAAAATCAAAATAATAATAATATTCCCGAAACTATCATGTTGTGTTAGTAGATGATTGCGCTTATATTTAGGTACAGGGCAAAAGGACAGCAGAAATCCAATCGATCACAAACTTAAAGAATTGCTAATTGGTGATCGTTTATAAGTAAAAAGAACAACCTAACACATTGGAATGCATCCAATCTTTTTAGTTGAATGGGCGTCTTTCGTGATTTAACAGTGCCATCTAGTGTAGGAATAACTCACAACATTTGAAATGCATTGAATCACAACAAACACACGTATTCGCTTATTTGAATACATATTCTTATGGGTAGTATTATATGGTTATAATAGTTCCGTTGTACTTGTAGTAACTAAGAAAGAGATGTTGGTCATAGGGCATTCATAGTGTTGCTGATAAATAAACTCTTGAAAGGGTTAGAGCGCACAATGTCGAGATTCCATCATCATAATTAAATGTTACGATTAAATGAGCTGCAATATAGCATAGGTAACAACAAATAAAGTAATTCTCTTCTGGGAGGTTTAGTTTGGCTATGCCTGCATGTGCGTTCTTTATATACAAGCATCTTCACATCTATTGACCCTTACAGAGGTTGGGGGCCACTGAGGTGGGTCTCGTGAAAATCATAAGGAAATATATAGGACATTTAATACATAGATCAGCTCCCAAATGCAAGAAGTTTCATAAAAATTACATATTAACCGCTCACATTTGTCGTATCCGACCTGAATTTTACAGCTGATGGATGAAAGACTTGCGATGTAATTCCCAAGATACGAAACATCAAGAGAAATTCACCCACACACAGGAAGATCATGGCACACCGCCACAAAGCTGCAGCTTCTTTTCCACAAGTAGTTAATTTACAAACTCTTTTTTGCACAGTTCTACTATACGTATCTGGACTGTGCTTTACAGAAGTCCTGGTTAAGCCTCCATGCTCAATGACTGAATACTCCATTCATTGCATTTATATTAGTTTTGAAAGCCTAATATGTTAAAATAGTGGGGCCTTGTGAGTCCCCGGGGTCATTTTTTTTAACTGTCCAAGAATGAAATGCAAAAGCATACCCACTACTCATTGTCAGACTGTGCGCTTGTGTTGAAAAAGTTTTGTTTAAAACGAGCATTTTCAGTCTGCTCTGAGGGTGAAGTGTTGACACAAAGTATAGCAGATACTCAAGTTAAACTTTGACAACAACATTTGACTGGGATGAGAAGACAGGCGGAGTAAACAGGGAAACAAACGAAACGTCTCCCGAAAGCCACAATGAAGAACTATGACAAAGCGTGACTATTGATGAGGAAAAGATCGGTGTCTTACTGTCTAAAATTGTTGGCAGCAGAATGAATGGATCCAAATAATATCTGCCATTATTTAAAGACTTTACACCTATGCTGAGCTGCTTGAGTTTTTTCATTTTTTTTCTTTTTACGTGCCAAACTAATGCGTGGATGTGGCACGGAGGTAGGTGACATGTCATCAACAATATTGAGCAGTGTTTTGTCCCCTCTTATATTTTGTGATCACTTGAAAGAACTGATCGATCGTTTTAAAGTAGTGCAAAAAACGGTTAAAATGTCACTATTACCATGGTGCCCAATTGGCCCCGCCCATGTGGCGCGAGCTGCAGCTCGTTGACAGGTTGGCTTTCCGTCTATTTAAACTCAGTGCTCTCATTCTTTTTTCGTCAGTCCGTCAACGAACCTCTGCCCCGCAAGACGTGGGTTTTGACTCGGTCTTGTTTCCTGTTGGTATTTCCTGTCCGGTATGGTTCCCGTTTATTGTGTACTGTTTAATTTCGGTTACCAGTTTTGTTCCCGTCTAGTTTGTCCTGTTTAATTTCGATATCCTGTTTCAATATCAATCCTGTCTATCCCGTTGTTTAATATCGGTTTCCAGTTCCGTTCCCGTCTAGTTTTGTCCTCTTTAATTTCTATGTCCTGCTTTGATATCAATCCTGTCTGTCCCGCCCTGTCCGGTATCGACCCCATCTGTCCAATATCTGCTCGAACAATTAGTATCGATCTCGTCGGCCTCTGGCTTCCTATCATTCCACACCAGACTGCTGCCTAACGTGCATGACTCCCCATTTCCCATAAAATAAAAGGCTTGAGTGAGAAACGTCACGCATTTGGATCCTGATCCTGTTCCGGTTCTTGACATAAAACGTGCTCCTCAAGCGGCTTTCCCCTATTTTACGTGAGACTTATGCTTTTTTTTTGTGAAAGGGTGCCCACCAGGCAGCACGGCGGCGCAGTGGTTAGCGCGTGTGCGGCACAGTTCTGAGGTCATGAGATCGAACCTCCTGTGTGGAGTTTGCATGTTCTCCCCGTGCTTGCGTGGGTTTCCTCAGGGCACTCCGGTTTCCTCCCACATTCCAAAGACATACATGTTAGGTAAATTGGCCGGTCCAAATTGTCCCTAGGTTTGAATGAGCGAGCGAATTGTTTGTCTCTATGTGCCCTGCGATTGGCTGGCAACCAGTTAAGGGTGTCCCCTGCCCACTGCCCGAAGATAGCTGGGATGGGCTCTAGCAGCCCCGCGACCCCACTGAGGATAAGCGGTGCAGATAATGGATGGAGGGATGGATGGATGGATGGTTCTCCACCAGTGCCAAACCTTTCCCTATTATTGCCAACAATCATTCTGCATCTCTACTTCAGTAAACCAATGGATGTCTTGGCATCAATTAATTGATCAGGAGTGGAGATTATATATGTGCTCTTCAAACGCCGCTGCAAAAAGTAAATCCACACATCTTCGATTTAAACAATCTGCACTGGTTATATATTGTTTCATGAAGGTTAACATGTAATTATTAGTCTGCTTTTGAATAAATTTTGGTGATCAGTTTTATTTATTATTTAATAATTTTATTTTATTTCATTTTCAGTACCATATGGTTTGACATGGTCAGTCAAAAATGCCTATAGTTTAAGGATCTCCTATACATTAAAGATAGTAGTGTTATGCAGAAGGGTACTTTTTTTTTGCAATTTTATATTTTGTACTATTTTGCGTCGGTGGCTTAGGTATTTTCTTCTTTCTTGACTGAAAGTAATCAAGGAGCACTCCAATATTCCAAGGTTTCAATTCTTCAATCATGACACATCGAAAACAAGCACCTAAGCAACAAATAGGGGAGAGATGAGTGTAGGACAAAGGTGAAATGGAGGTGATTAGCAGAACAAGATGGGTTAGTGGCTAGAACTGATGAAAAAGGTTGTGGCTTTTGATTGGGCACGGTAAATGAAAGCACTTCCAAATAAAAGAAGCTAGGAAGGGAATGAGTCCATTCGATCCGTTTCTATGGTAACTACGAATGAGGTGTAAAGGGGGGAAAATACTACAAGTAATTTTGTCTCGCTCTGGATGACAATCGTACAAAAATACAAAGCAAGCACGTTTAGAATTAAGCCCACTTTTCATGTACTATGAATAACTGACCTGTGCATGCTGGTCCAGGCACCTGGCAGGATTCAAATGTATTGAATTAAGCGGGGATCTAAAAAAATATATTTTGTTCAGTGAGGTCTAACAACCCAAACATCTGCAACTATTTTTTTGTAATTTATTATATTCACTGCATTCTGTATCGTAAACAAAAATATTTTCAAAAATGTTTCAGCATATTACACACTCTAAAGCCCCCAACACCTGATGCCATTTTCAGATGTGCCATTTTCAGCGATTTTTCAAGTTGTCTAGGTCATGTCTGAACCTTGACAAATGTAATAACACCCACTGGCTTGGTTAAAAATCTAGGTGTCATATTTGACACAAATCTGCCATTTCAGTTACATGTGAAGCATTTCACAAGAATAGATTCGCCCAACAAGAAAGTTTAATCATATCACTCCAATAGCTGTTCAGGATAAGACTTTGTTTGCTACCTCCTGTCTTGGTTACTGTAATGCACTACTTTCCGGTTTCCCGAAATCCAAAATCAAGAGCCTTCAGCTGGTAATAAAATGCTGCAGCAAGGCTTTTGACTAAGACAAGAAAGTTTGATCACATTACCCTGATTTTAGCTAACCTGCATTGGCTCCCTGTAAGCCTAAGTTGTGATTTTAAGGTTCTCCTACTACTATACAAAATCATACATGGACTTTCCCCCTCATATCTTTCAGATCTGATCTCCCCCTATGTCCCGGCCCGAAGCCTTCGTTCCGAGAGCGCCGGTCCTCCCTGTTAGCTTAAGATACGATTTTAAGGTTCTGTTGGTAGTATACAAAATCATGCATGGACTTGCTGCATTATATCTTTCAGATTTTATTTCCCCCTATGTTCCGGTCCGGGGCCTTCCCTCTGAAAATGCTGGTCTGCTAGTGATCCCAAGAGCCAAGAAGACATCCGCAGGTTCGAGAGGGTTTTCCATTCGGGCCCCGGTGCTGTGGAATGCTGTTCCCTCTGAGATTCGATCTGCAACCTCAGTGGAAATGTTTAAATCTAAGCTTAAAACACTATTCTATTCTAAAGCATATAAATAACCTATATTTTATGTTGACAATAAATGTGTATTATTCTTTATTGCAACGTCCATTCCATTGCAGGCTAGTCATCCTGGAAGGGGGATTACCTTATGTGCGGTCCCTTCTCCTTATGTTGACGTTTTTGAGTTTTTCCTTGCCCTCATATAGGTTTTAGATCAGGGGATGGTGTAATATTAGTCTGTGGTTTGCAATAATCTGTGGTCTGCGCAGTCCTTTGAGTCTCTTTGTGATGAAGGGTTATACAAATAAACATGACTTGACTTTCAGCTTCTGTCTCTACATACAAACATTTACATGGCTATGCCCTCTCTTATCCATCTGATTTAATTGCGTCCTATGTTCCTGCTCGGTGCCTCCACTGGGTAAATGCTGGTCCATTTGTGACTCCATGAGCCAAGAACAAATCCACAAGCTCAAGAGTGTTCTCCATTCTGGCCCTGGTAGAATGCTCTTTTCGCTGAGATAAGATCTGCAAATCCAGTAAACGTATTTGAATCTAGACTGAAGACGCACTTATATTTTATAGTTTATCATTGATGCCAACCTCATAATTTTGTATATAAGAAGGACAACCCCGATGAGTCCTCACCTGGACCTTAGGCGTGCCAACATCTGCATTGACCGGCAGATGGAGATGGGAAAGCCTTTGTCTATTGCTTCTCATGCAACATCCATTGCAGCCTGGTCATCCTGGAAGTGTGGCCCCTTCTCAAGGTTTCTTATTCTCCTTATACTGTTTTTTTAATTGTATCTTGCCCTCATGCAGGTTTCAGACCAGCAGATGTTGTAATTGTGGCCTGTGCAGTCATTCGAGATTTTACGTATTTTCACAACCATAGAGTGCAGTAAGGCAGCACGGCGGCGCAGTGGTTAGAGCGTGTGCGGCACAGTTCTGAGGTCCCTCCTGCATTCCAAAAACATGCATGTCAGGTTAATTGGCAGGTCCAAATTGTCCTTAGGTGTAAATGAGCGAGTGAGTTGTCTGTCTCTGTGTGCCCTGCAACTGGCTGGCAACCAATTCAGAGTGCCCCCTTCCCACTGCCCATGGCTGGGATGGGCTCCAGCACCCCCGCAACCCTACTGAAGGTATGCGGTGCAGAAAATGGATGGATGGATGGATAGAGTACAGTACTGTGTTAAAAGGTGCAGTCTCCGTAGCTGGTTCTCATTCTGTAATTGACACATACACAGGGCGCACTTTAAAATACTGAGTTTAGGTGTGGTTTGTATAAGTATAGATTACAAAGTAAAACACAGAGGGAGCACGCATCTTTTTAATTTTCGGAGTTCGTTTTTCAGTTCTGTTACTTGCGAGCTTTTGAATAATTAATCTTCAAATCCCACACAGGTGCTCGGTTTCCATTTCTTCAGCATAGCGCAGAAATCAACACACCATTGCCGGTGAAAACACGGAAAGCATTCAATGGAGGAAAAATGATGTTTTGGATCCAATTAATATTTTGGGAGACAACTCAGTTCAGTCTCGGTTAGCACAATAACCTTCAAATTGCTTTGGCACACGTTTATGATAATGTTGTATAATTCGGTAGGTTGTTTTGTGTGTTTAGTGGAAAATAATTTGTTGTTACCTTTTTTTAATTAATGATTAATATAGTTTTTTGTGTGTTGTGCCCAAATTAACTTTATTCTTTCATTTAACTAAAATAAAAAGTCTCATACACAGAGTCACTATTAGGCTATCAAGGAAACGCTGGCATATCAAATGAGTGACCAGAGACTAACGTTACATTTTGTGACTTAATGACTTGGACTTTGCCAGAAAATTAAAACTGGATGCTTAATATTACCACCGTTGCATGGAAGTTGAGTGTTTTCACACAAAGCACAATTAACGGATTATTTAAATAAAAAAGTAGCTCTCTCACACACACACATACACACACGCAGTCATTTTAGCTAAAAAACAAACGCTAACATCATCGAGCTACCATAGATGAAGGTTACGTTTCTACTCTTAAAACTTCAAATAACAAACGAAAAAAATATATATTTCTAATGACTTACCCTTCCACTGCACTCCCTTTATCCTCGTCGTCATCTGTAGTACTGAAATTATTGAGGAACTTACAGTTTGGCCCGGGTAAAACCTGTGACTGTGATGCAGTACCTCCAGGAACGGTGCATTCACAATGATCGCAGCAAGGCTTTAAGGCTAGGACCTTAGCTTGGCCTTTTGGCTGAGAGTAAGAGTCCCGGCTCCTTGGCTTTGTAGCGTATTATGAACTGACCGATAACGGATAATGGATGATTAATAAAGAAAATAGAACAATAACCCTTAAAAAATCTCCACCCCCTTGATCCTCGTCGGTAACTTCATATGTTTGTTTTGATAGCTGCCTCACCATTGTGGTGCTCCTGTGCCATATCACTTTTGCAAAGCTTACAAGTGACGCACGTTTTTGTTTTGTGAGTATGAAGTGCTTCCACACTTTTGCAGACTTTATTCGAACTGTTTTCTTCGTGTCTGTCATGTTTCATTAGGTGAATAAACTGTAGCAAATAGCGCCTTTGTTCGCACTCCACCTTGCTCTGTTATGCTCGCTGCGTGTGACGTCATTGGCTCCACTACGTGCTGAGTGACACATAAATTGTGCAACAACAAATCGATGAACAAATTCGTTGCCAATGCTTTTAATCATCGATTTCAATGGATTTTATCGATTTGTTGTTGCAGCCTTACTTATTTGATCTCCGAGCCCGGTGTACTTATAAAAAGAGCCATACTTGGCTTACGAGCTATACGTTCCCGAACCCTGATTTAATAGGTTTACCATCTAAACAAAATGTTGTAATCTAAATTATTGTTTTACCTTTAGAGCTATTTCCTTTAAAATATTTATTCTGAGATGTCTCTTATCTCTTAAATGCCATTGTAGATGCACGCACCCCCAGACACGGCACTCATACATAGACAGGGGAATTGACTCAGACCAAAGGGCGCAGAGATATTAGGAGGGGGGGCGGACATGGCAGAGTGGTCTAATAAAGAGCGTTCAGAGTGTTTTATAGCCAGGGGGACCAATCTTTCCTGTGCTCACAAGGGTGCACTAGATTTGTGGAGGTTTTCAGGTAAAGGCCACTTAAGATGCAACCGCTCTCTTCATTCAAGGGTGCAAACTGGGGGATGTAAACAAAACCTTTGCCGACTTTAACGCAGCATTGATTTGAGTAACGATTCAGCTTTTCTCAAAAGAACACTGCCACATTCTTTTACGGGATGTATAATCTAGACCAGTTGTTCAAAATGTAAACTAGAAGAGAATTTCAAATGCATTTTGAAAGATACATTCATTCAAAAGCAGAGAGGAGCTCAAACATTAACAGTCGCAAAGTGCCACTAAAAATGTCTCTCACTAAATGCCAAAACATTTTTTTTATCAATGCTGAATGAATATCTGATGCTGACAGTAGATTACAGTATGTTATTCATTTCTGTTTAATGACTAAAATATCTTTTCATACAATGTCAAGTGGGACATTCTTTTAGCATTGCTGATCCATTAGTAAAAGGTGCTGTTTGAAATTTGTAATTGTGTTAGTCTTGGCCGCCATCTCTTGGCTTGAATTCATGATCACTCTTTTATTCCCAAACAACACCACAAGTAAGTTCATTCCTCAAGCACTGTACGTGAATTTTAAAACACACTCGAATAAACTCTTCTTTTTTCATTTTTTGGGGGTTTGGGTTGGCGTATTTAAAACAGGCCTTTTCTTACTTATATCATGGGCATGCTACACGAGCAGAAAGCTGTGCTTATCACGATTGATTTTCTTTTGGGATTAATAATTAATCTGCAGTTACTAAAAAGGACGTTGGGATAAGAACGGTTACCTAAAGTATTACAACATTGCTAAACATGTGAGTATTTAATTAAAAACTCGCTTTATGTTACATTCATACAAGATTTGATAAAATATACACTGAGTATTGTCATGGTCTCCGTGGCGACCGGTCTGCCCCGCCCCCTGGTCACCAGCTGAAGCAGATCAGCTAGTTGCTTGGCTGCTATTTAAGGTTGGGTGGTGGGTATTGCGGGTGTTGGCTTATTACACATTGTCTGTTCTGTTATGCTTTGTCCTGTTTAGTTGAGTTGGAAGAAACCTGTGTTTGCACGTTTTTGTTGAAGCCTGTTTGTCCTGTCTTGTCCCTGAGTTTTGGACAACTTTTATTTTTGGTAAAAAGTTTTGATCGTCACGCAATTGAGTTCTCCCTTCCTACCTCCTGCCTCCGTTCTGGTCCGGTCACCCCTTCCACCTCGTGACAAGTAGAGGTAAATTTCTCAAAGATTCAATCAATTTGCCTGCATACAAAGAGTGGTCAACTGTTGTGCCCGCCTACCCATGTAAGCGTCATATTAAACAACTAAAATATGTTTTCATGTTCAAACACATTCTGATATGTAGTATGTGGAGATCTGATTTTTACCCATTCACAAAGTTTACAGCTATAACTGATAAGCCGGCATCTACAGGAGTGAGCCAAAGTTTACTGGCAGAACAGCACCTTATGCATCAGAAAAATGATACACTTTAAAAACTGTGACTACACGTTTGATCGACAGGGATGACCTTGCTGGTCCATTTTGGGTTGACCAGGACTACCTCAGAAGAAAATTGCGAAAGCAGTAAGGTGGTTGGAGGGGCAAAAAAACTATTGATGGTTTTTGCTTTCAACATAATCCTAGTAGACTGATCTTGCATATCTAAAAGCTATAAATTTTGTAAAACGCAACACAGATGCTCCCCTACTTACGACGATTCGACTGATGATAAACGGTAGATACAAATATTTTTCTCAGGGTGTCAAACAATACCAGGACATTGCTGTATGTTAGATTTTGAATTATGTGCACCTTTAACCGAGTATAGGACTATGCTGTAGTGCTTCTTTCCGCCGCTACTGGCGAGTGGCGCTGTGAGAGGTCACCCAGCATCCACCCTTGCTTTTTTTTGGCCACTTTCTACCACGGAGGAGGAACTTTTCACACTCATCTTCCAAAAGTAAGTTAAACTTAACTTTATTTCTATTTATAGAGCATAATGTATTATGAAATGTTTATTTTTTTAGTACAAAACAATACAGGTCACTTATACGAGCCTTAAACATACTTATATAAACCTTAGACATACAAAATATAGCACTGAAGCAACTTACGAACATTTTTTACTCACGAACAATCGTCCGGAACCTATCTGGCCCGTAAGTAGGGCAGTGTCTGTAAAGCTACTGAATACCATCTTCTGTCTCACATTGCAACATAACTACTACTTCCATCAATTATGTGTTCAGAAATATGCAAGAAAACTCTCTTCATGTTACAAAACCACTCTATGAAGAGAAAATATTACAGAAGTTGGATTAACTTATATTAAATAAGTTCTTACCTCCACAAACAGGAAGCAGGGAACAATTGAGGTGCTGCTCTTCACATCTGGCTTTTCCTCCATGGCCATGACCCTGCGTATAGGTTTCAGTATATCTTGGTTCAGCTCTCCACCTGCTGAACTGGAAGTAAGGAACATTTTTAGTGGAGCACCTAGGTCAGCATGTGGCAAGTGGAATCAAATGATCGATTAATTAATTCATGGTAGGGGCTACGGGTTTTTTAGAAGGACTAACAAGCTCAGAGACAGTTTCCTTCCCTGGGCCATCACCACCCTAAACAAGCATTCAAGACTGTAAAAAATCCTGTACATACCTTGCCAGTTGTATTCAAAATAGATTTGCTGCTACATTTTATTCAAATGTATCTGCAATTTCCATACAAAAATGTTAATCTTGCCAGTACATTTATTATGAGTAAGTCGCAAATATATTTGTTTTTGAGACAAGTTCTCCCTATACAATTGTTGGGTGGAAATGTAGCTTACATTTTCAGTTGCAGGAAATTCTTCCCACTTCATTTTTTGCATGACCCTTTATAAATGTCCATAATTAATGCGTAATATTTGATTCAATATTTTCCTTGTTTAGGTGTAGCATGTTCCTGTCCTCTGGGGCACGACCTGTAGGGGGATGACGCTTCTCATGGCATACAAACTAATGCCAGCTGCCGTTAATAACGAGGGTAGAAATAAAACAGCGAAGCGATACCACTGGAGAGCAGTGTTGCCATCATTTTAAGAAGACTTGCTTTAAAACATGGCTACTGTTTTAAGCATTTACAAGCCATTCATCCAGAATTTAAGCACTTTTGAATCCTTGAAAACACAACAATTAATTTCAGGCATTTTCGAGAATTTCAAGCACCTGTACGAACCCAAGTGATTGCTCTACTTTTTATTGCACTGTTGTTACAATGCAATATTTTTCATTGCACTATTATTATGAAAGAAATTCCACTTACAATTTAGGCCAGACTCTAAGCACTACCCTGTGAATATTTGTACCTATTAATCCTGACATTTTTATCTTATGTTTCTCTTTCCGGTTGTTTTTACTTGTTTATCTTGTTTAATCTGGAGTGACATGTCTAATCTCATTGCAAACAATGTTCACTATGTTGTTATCAATGACAATAAATACTATTATCTTCTCCTTTCTATGAGCTGAAAATTACAACGTGTCTGACTGATTAAACTGGTCTGCCATTCATAATTTTTATATTTATTACTTCATATTTCATACAGTGCTTTGTTTATGAATTTCTATGTAGAGTAAGTCAAAAATTGCTATTAAAGTCGAAATTGATGTGAAAATTATTTCACTTAAATGATGGATTTTATCAGGTAGGTTGGAAACTTACTTAGGTTGTATTGTACCCAAATTTTCACAGCTGTTGAGCAGAATTAAGCCCTTTCTATTAAAGAGGAATAATCGAGTGGCCAATACATAATTGAAAATAATGCTCTTTTTTGTTATAGAGGAATTTAATGCTAGTGCCAGTGTAGAAAAATAAGCCCATTTTAATGATAGAAAAGCTGCTTTCTTTCAACATAAAATAAAATTGATTGAACATTTAAAAAGGAGAAGCTAGTGGTCAGCGTAGAAGTTGATGCACATTTTGAATGAAGAAAAAGAAACAAAGGGTTGACGGTGCAATAGAACAACACAGAAAATCACACTTGTTTTCACAGTACATGCAGCTTGTTTTTAGTGTTGAAAAGATGCTAGTTGGTGACACAGAATAATCATATGCTTTAAGCTTTTTCAGCATAGGACAAGAAGATGTAGTTCCAAATAGAGATGGAGAATAAAATGCTAGTGTTCAGCATAGAGGAAAGTCAATGTTTTCAGCACAGAAGGAGACGCTAGTTGCTGGTTTAAAATATGTAGAAGGTGTATATGTTTTTTTATCATATAAGATCAAAGGGGGGAGTGCTGACAAATACCATGGTGCCGGGGACAAAATAGCTGACGACGCACATGCATTGTAAATTAAAAGCATGCAGGTCAAGAAAGTGGTACCTTAAATACTCCCTGTAAGTGGATTATTGTTTTTATCTGCACTATATATTTTACAGCTTTTGTCAATTTGTTTTAGCACACAAATATACACGTCAGTTTTTGCAGACAAATGCTCAAAACCAGAGTTTTTTGCTATGACACTTATTTTAAAATCCTAAAATACAACATATTTTCGTCCTTTCTTTTCAAATCAGCTATTACTGAGTATTTGTAGCCTCAAAAATATCAATGGGAGAGAATGGGTACCAGTTACAATAGAATAAAGAATAAAAGCATAAAAGGTGATGGTGACTAGGGGAAAATATTATAGTAAATGAGTATGTAAGAAGTGGCGCCTACTGTATTGATAGATGCCATACCCTGCTTACTAATCTTTACTCTTACAATACTTCTGCCTTATATTTGCACTCAGGATAAAACATTCAGGTAAACATCAGTAATTCTTACACTTCAACTGTGTTCTGAAAAAAATGTGGATGGAGAATTGAGTATGTGGGTTGTGAATCATAGATTTACGGCACAATTTGTATACTTTTTATCTTTTATTAAAATATCCTGTCTCCCTTCTATTTATAAAAAGACAAGACTCAAGCAGGTGGTGAGTGCAGGAGAAAGTTCCTTTTTCTGCAAGTGTCTTCCTTTAACGAGTGGAAAGAAAGTCCAGGGGAATGAATAAGCCATGACAGCGAGCTTTTAGCACAAGAGGTCTTTGGAACAATGCTACGTGTAGAAAAAGATTGCATTTAGAACATTCGGTTGGAATCAGTTTCATAGCATGAGAATGTGTTTGAATCGACAGCATTGAAGATGAAAAACAGGACACTCAAACAAAGCAATCACTTCCATCTACTTTTCCTTGCTCAAAATAAGAACTTTACATTCTGAGACAAAAAAGAGATTGGACTGGAACAGTCACCCTCCCCCAAACGCCTTATCTTTGTGTTGTGGGTGGTGAGATGTGGAACGTCTATCTTACAATTTGGGCCAAAGTAGAAAAAATGTGTTGGTGGCAGCAATTGTGTTTTGGGAAAAAGACACTTCTTGCGTGGCCAGACATGAGTGGGAAAGAAGCTTTGATCAGGAGCGAAACAAGGTACTTGGGGAGATCTTCACACTGATTATTACACTAAATATAACACTATTTTAGTACATTCTCTAATGGTTACATGGCGGAGCTCTGAGCTGTGCTGCAAGTCAACCATCATCAGAGCAATGTACTGCATCTACATTTGAGGTCGTTATTACAATTATAACATTGTTTTGTTGACATTGTTTAACATTTTTTTCCTGTTGAAAAAGTATTTGAGAGTAGAATTTAAAACCAAAGTTTTTCACCCTATTGTTCGTTATTCATTATGGATCACAGATGCCTTAATCGCTTGGGTCATCAGGGTTTTACTTCCTGTGGAGTGTTTTGGGCATGTAAAGCTTGGCGGCACCCATTCCTCTTCAGGCCGCAATTATGGTAGGTTGAAAGACATGGATTTAAAATATTGGAATTTCAATCAATAGTCCTTGTAATAACTTCTATCTTGTTGGATTGGAATATTTGAAAGTGCTTGTTTCGGTTAGTCTACATAGCATAAATGAAGTGTTCTAAAAGACATCAAGAAAAATCACTTGACTGTCGGTGAAACATATCATATTTTACATTGCAAATGATTCAAACAGTGTATGGAATAAATGTGTTGAATACTACTTTTTGCACCACTGAGAAAACTAAATTCCTAAGTCGCCAATCGCAAGTATTAATCCCTTTAGTCGTTTGCTCAATGAATACCCACCCACACCCCTTTAATATAAAGTATTTATAAAAAACACCTTTGTATCCCAAAAGAAATGTTTCATTCAAAGGAATTGAAAAGTTATTTTCTCTAAAGATATCTAAGCTTTGGCCTAAGGGCCATTTGTAGTCAATATTTTTCCTGTGGCTGTGGCTTATTGTCAAAAAACATGTGGCGTGGCCAATAAGACAACTTTAAAAGAAAAAAGGTGTAGGTTGGCATAGTGAGAAGTTTATGTAGAAAATAGACTAAAAAACAACTATACTGTCTCAAGTGTAGAGGATGCTTTTTCAATATACAAATAAGCTATGTAAAACTAAAATAACATTATTACTAATCAACGCACACTGGTAAAAATTTTTACTTTTAGAATAAACTATTTTTCTACTCTTTTCTCCATTATACCACAGTTCTCTCTCTGTATTATAAAAGCCTGCGTCCTAATGGCTTATACAAAAGCTCAAATTACAAAACACAGCCACGTTTTACACCAATGTCAGGCAACCGTTGGTTCATTGTTCCTACAGGAAAAATGGCAAACATCTTGCTTGTTAAAGTGCAGCGTTTGTCTGTTGCCCTTGTAAGCATCGTAGACAACAATGAAAGCGTGAATGTTTTAATTGTGGTTATTTTACCACGTTATCTCTCGCACTGGTGTGCGGCTTTCTTTTAGTGTGCAATACTTGTCAGGTACATAGACCTTTCCTATAATTGATGTGTGCAGAAGTTTTCTATTGATGGCATAAAATCAGTCAAATACAGTATGCAATATGTCACCATCTTGAATGGCTATGTGTTCCAAAACATGCGATAAACGCAAATTGAAGCATCTTGTGCGATTGGGATTGTGAAGTCCTCAAAACAGCCGTTCAGTAAACTCATACCTGCCAACCTCCACGGCTCCATGCCCGTACAAACTGTCGTATTTTCCCGTACAAAATACAAAATAATCTTACACCATTTTTTTGGGGAGGGGGGGATGATGCATGATGGGAAATCCCCAAGCGGCAGACGCATCCGCACAGTAGCATCAAACCACTCGCTTCGTTTGCAACGAAAAAAACAATACCGAGATAGAGGCTTCCGCAGCGAACTCCTTTGACTTGATTGATTTGCCGTTTCGTGATAGTCGGTGTTTACCGGATGATACCCATCATTGACAAATTTGCGTTTTTCAGTACAGATTTCCTTGTACGTCGTACTCGTCTTAAAATGCATAAAAAAACGTACTTTGTACGGCAAAAACGTACAGGCTGACAGGTATGAGTAAACTCCAGCGGGTTTTCCTTACTTGCCTGATAATATTACCTACATTTGCAACTGGGCAAATTATTAACAGAGAAAACTATGTCTATGTTTTAGATCACTTTAAAGATCTCATTTATTGCTCTCATTTAAAATTGATATGCTCCAAAAAAGTAATACGAGGGTCACAGGGTCTTGGAGCTCATCCCAGCTGACATCTGGTAGTGGAGACTCTGAACTGGTTGCCAGCCAAGCATTGTGCACACATAGACAGACAACCATTCACATGATCATCCGCACCTAGAGACAATTTGGACCTGCCAATCAACCTACAGTGCATGTTCTTGGTCTGTGGAGAAAACCAGAGTGACCGGAGAAAACCCACAAGGCACACATGGAAGCCTGTAGCTGGTGTTTAACCCGGGAACTTGCGGAAATGTTATTCATATTCATCCATTTTATTTTAAATAAGTATTATTTTTTATTGACTCAAAGTAAGGCATATAAAGTAATCTAAAAGTGATTTGTTTTCACCCTCTAAGCGTTTGTCCCTCAAATGTCATTGCACACAACTGTGCATGACCAGAGCTGTTATACTCTATTGTAGATGAGGCCTTATATACATATTTCACCCATAAACACAACCAAATGAACAATTTTGGTGAAATATGATGCCACAAGCATGAATATATCAGTCATAAGTGAAGGACTCTCCGCAACACATATTTGCTAAGCATGAGAATATTTTCCCCTCTCGAAAATTGCCCAGATGGTTTTGACCTGAGTCTATCGAGCAAAGTGAAAGTGTACAATAATTAGTTTTTAGGTAATATCCAACTAACCTGTCTGCAGAAACAAAGTTGCTGAATGCAATTGCATAGGAGAGATACAATCTCATTACCAAAACAGAAACTGTCCATCAAACCGTCTAAAGCATAGCTGATTTTGGTCGACACAGTGTTGACAACATTAGTGTCCAGTGTAAATTTGAGTGATAAAGCCAGCCATATGCCCTCTCCTCTGGCTGTGTAGTCGCAACATAATGCCCGAGGTAAATGGTAAAAAAAAAAAAAAAAACCTCCATTCTATTAAACACTGCCATGATATTTGCATACATAGAAACTTACATAAAACATGTAGAGCTGATGCACTCTTTCCTCTGTCAACTTTGCAATAAAACTCATAGTTCATATGAAGTTGACATATTCATTGGGGTTACATAAACATGAGAGAAGGTGCAGTCATGCAGCAGTGAAGTGCCAACTGTCTGTCATTCTTCAGTTTCAGTGCACTCCATGCCAATCGATGCCACTACCTAAATATTAAAAAGGACGGACAGAAGCATTTCACTCCTTTACTGCAGAAAGTATGACTCTTAAAAAAAGTGTTTTTGCTGCAAGTGTAGCATTTACATATACAGTGAAGAAAATAAGTATTTGAACACCCTGCTATTTTTCCCACTTAGTAATCATGGAGGGGTCTGAAATGTTTATAGTAGGTGCATGTCCACTGTGAAAGAAATTTACTGAAAAGAAAAATCCAGAAATCACAATGCATGTTTTTTTAAGAATTTATTTGTGTGATATAGCTGCAAAAAAGTATTTGAACGCCTGAAAAAATGAATGTTAATATCTGGTACAGTAGCCTTTGTTTGCTGTTACTGAGGTCAAACGTTTTCTGTAGTCTTTCACCAGGTTTCCACACACTGCAAGAGGGATCTTGGCCCACTACTCCACACAGATCTTCTCTAGATCGGTCAGTTTTCTGGGCTGTTGCTGAAAAACACGTAGTTTCAGCTCCCTTCAAAGATTTTCGATTTAGTTCAGTTCTTTAGACTGGCTGGGCCATGCTAGAAACTTGGTATGCTTCTTACGGAGCCGCTCCTTGGTTTTCCTGGCTGTGTGCTTCGGGTCGTCGTGTTGGAAGACTCCGCCACGACCCATCTTCAGTGCTCTGACTGAGTGTAGGAAATTGTTACCCAAAATCTCGGCCCCAGTCATCCTCTCTTTAATTGAGTACACTCGTCTGGTCCCATGTGCAGAAAACACCCCAAAGCATGATACTACCACCCCCATGTTTCATAGTAGGAATGGTGTTCTTTGGATTGTACTCTTCATTTTCTTCCTCCAAACTCACTTAGTGGAATTATGACCAACAACCTCAATTTTGGTCTCATCTGACCACAAAACTTTCTCCCATGACTCCTTTGTATCATCCAAATGGTCATATGCAAATTTAAGACGGGCCTTGACATGTACTGGTTTAAGCAGAGGAACCTTTTGTGCCATGCATGATTTCAAATCATGACGTCTTACTGTATTACATACAGTAAGCTTGAAAACGGTTGTCCCGGCTCATTTCAGGTCATTGACCAACTCCTGTCGTGTAGTTCCGGGCTTATTCCTCGCCTTTCTTAGAATCATTTAGACCCCACGAGGTGATATTTTGCATGGGGCTCCACCTCGATTGAGATTGATCGTCCTGTTTAGCTTCTTCCATTTTCACCAAGCTGCTTGGCAATTATTCCTTAGCCCTTTCCAGCCTTGTGGAGGTGTACAATTTTGTATCTGGTGTCTTTGGACAGCTCTTTGGTCTTCGCCATGTTACAAGTTAAAGTCTTACTGGTTGTATGGGGTGGACAGGTGTTTTTATGCTGATAACGACCTCAAACAGGTGTATTTGATTCAGGATGATACATGGAGTGCAGTTGGACTTCTAATGGGCTGACTAACAGGTCAGAATTCTAGATGATACACAGGTGTTCAAATACTTCTTTCCAGCTGTATCACACAAATAAATGGTTAATAAAACCATGGATTGTTATTTCTGGATTTTTCTTTTTAGTTTATCTCTCCCACAGTGGACAGTGGACATATGATGAAAATTTCAGACCCCTCCATGATTTCTAACTTGGAGAAATAGCAAAATAGCAGGGTGTTCAAATGCTTATTTTCTTTACTGTAGACATATATATATGTATATATATATATATATATATATATATATATATATATATATATATATATATATATATATATATATATATATATATATATATATATATATATATATATATATATATATAATTTTTGTGTTCAAAGTACTGCATGGAATGATCGATGTGCCTTTTGATCAATTTTTTGAGTTCTGTGGTGTTGATGGTTTACGTGGTCACAGATATAAGTTACGGGTGCCTAGACCTACCAGCAACTTGCATGGAAACTTTATTTCTTTCAGGATACCAAAAATTTGGAATTTTTTGCCTGACCGGGTTATTAGTGCAAATACGGTGCAAACCTTTAAGCAAAGGTTGGCAGAAACAGATCTTTCAAATTTCCTTAGGGAAGGGGGCGTAAGGTGACCATATTTGGCCATGCTCACTCTCAGCATTAGTTTTTTCTTTGTGTCATGTTTTGATTAATGTATCCAACAATACCTTCAACAATACCTTCAACAATATATATATATATATATATATATATATATATATATATATATATATATATATATATATATATATATATATATATATATATATATATATATATGCATACACAGGAGAAACCCTCCAATTTCATTGCACTATTGTATGATGAGTATTATTGAGTATTTTGGGATCCAGACATTTTGTTAGAGTCTTATATATTATATATTACTGATATCTAATTAATAAATAAATGTTAATACTTTGCAGGTTTCTGTTATTGTGAACTTTTTTCAAATGGAACTTCTGCAAAAAAAAAAAAAACTAAGGGATTACTGTATTTCGGAGATAATTGAGTCTTGAACTGACTCCATGATTTGCTTTTGCTTTGCGAAATCATGATCATCCTCTCTACTATTTCTGACAAGTGGATTTTACATGCCGCATAGTGAAATAAATGAGCTGAAGAATTAGCTTTTGCCCGGATAGTGAATTTGGTGGTTTTGTTCAATTTTGTCTCATAATAGTTGGTGTGGTTTTTAAAAAAATCAAATAATATATAATATTTTGTTTCCATGGCTCTTTGAGTCAAAAAGGTTCCTGACCCCTGGTCTACACTTTCATGCTACTCCTGTAAAAGTATCATCTGAATAGATATAACACTATGCTGTATAATTTCTCATTGTTTGGGGGGGTACCCCTGCAAAATGCTGCCTAGCTCAGAAACACTCCTCCCATGGCATCACGTTGCACACACCCACAAGCACATTCAAGAATCTCAGGAAGAACCCAGCAACAAGCAAATCCTCAAGCTACTCACTTCAAGTCTGGAATATATTCAAAATAACCCTTTGCATGCACATGCAGTTTGTGCTTTTCCCGCACCAATTGCAAAAAGGCTCTTAAGATCCCCTTGTCTTGTATAAGGGAATCCTTCCTTCCCTCCATCCTTGCGCGTTACCGCTGTTCTCCCACCATTCTTCCTACTTACCCCGCGTATCTCGTAGCTGAGATGAGCGTTGCCGTGGCGCCGGATTCCTACGCGGTGATCATGCCTGCTCAGATGTTGATGATGTAAAAGTGCAGTGACAAATCTCTCGCCTTGTCCTCTGCGCCTCTCCTGGTCCGTTGCTGCTCCAAAGACCAAATGATGAGAAAGAAAGCACATGCACTCACACGCACACAATCATTATCCTTATAATAAGATACCCCCCAAACCTCGGTTGTGACTAATGCCCTAAGTGGCTGAAATAACCTTCTGTGCAAAATTTGGTCTGATGCGGCTGTACAGCACATAGAGAGGGAGAGAGTAAGAAAGCATGTCTGTGGAGGAGAACGCGTGGAAAGCAGTGAGAGAGAACACGCGAGGGAGGGAATGCATTATACGTGTCGCCTCATTTGTATTCAGAGCTTGTGTTCCCCCTCTTCTCTTCTTGTCTTCTGCTATTTGGCTCTCCACCCTCCATCCTTTCTCATTCTGTCTTCCTCACGTCGCTCTGACTTTCTATCCGGGGCAATGCAAACCTGCCTAAAATAATACTAACAAGTTTTTACAACACATGCAAGAAAGATGCTGCAGACTTTGGGAGCATTTGCTTGTTCCTTGACAAAGCTTCTTGACATGCTAGTGAGTACAACTACAGTAAATAAAGGACATCTAAAAGTAAAGGTTTTCTCTGAAAGTAAATCTCTAATTTAAAATTACTGTATTTATTTGCTTTGAAGCCAACCACCTAAAATTGCTTGAAAATAGAATAGAATAGAATAAAATAGAATATACCTTTAGTGTCATTGTTACAAAATGGGTTAACATATCGTGACAACGAAATTAGGCATGACACTCCAGTTCACACATTCACAGTGAGGTAAAGAAACCAAGAAGATAAGGAACAGAGAAGATAAGGTTATAAAACAAGGAGGATAAGGTTATAGTTATAATTTACACAATATTTAAACAAAGAAATGACGGCATTTAGGATGTTACATACAGTTAGTATCGTAAGGGTTTGTGCAATATGCCTTTGGTGCAAAAATAGTCAACATAGTGCAAAAAAAATAGTCAACATTGTGCCAGGTGAGCAGTAAAAATAGTGCAGTCAACATTGTGCAAGAAACATAGCCATGAGTACCATTTTACGTTAGTATGAGGTAGTGTGTTTGCGAGGGTTTTTTGTGCGGTGTGTGTTTAGGGTGGTAATGGCTCTGGGGAAGAAACTGTCTCTGAGTCTGTCTGTTTTTGTTTTGTGTGACCTGTAGCGCTTGTTGGAAGGCAGCAGGTCAAAGAGGTGGTGGCCAGGGTGAGAAAAGTCCTTGATGATGTTTTCTGCTGTGCTCAGGTAGCGAGAGCAGGCAATGTCCTCCAGACTGGGCAGAGAGCAACCGACGATTTTCTGGGCTGTTTTGATGACCCTCTGGAGCGTTTTCCTATCTGCTGCTGTGCACCTAGCATACCACACCGTAATGCAGTATGTTAGAATGCTCTCTACCGTGGCTTTGAAAAAGGACACCTGCAGCTGCTGTTTTAGATGATTTCTCCTAGCACTTTCAGGAAATGCAGTCGCTGCTGGGCCCTCCCTACCACCGCTCTGGTGTTTGCAGACCAGGAGAGGTCGTCGGAGATGTGCACACCCAGAAATTTGAAAGAGTGGACTCTCTCTACACAGTCTTCTTTTATGATGAGTGGTGCTGGATTCCTGCCATTCCTTCTGAGGTGAAGTCCAGTATCAGTTCTTTTGTTTTTGTTGTGTTCAGTGTAAGGTGGTGTTTTGAATACCTCGTTGACAGTGACTCCGCCTCATCCCTGTAAGCCGCCTCGTCCCCTTCAGAGATGAGGCCGATCAAACAGGTATCGTCGGCGAACTTAATGATTGTGTTTGTGAGGTGGGTCGGTGAGCAGTCGGAGGTGTAGAGGGTGAAAAGCAGGGGGCTCAGTGCACAATCTTGGGGGGAGCCACTGCTCAGTGTTAGGGTGGGAGAGACGTGGTTAAAATAGCCACATTAGAAAGAAATTGAGAAAAACGTGTACACTAACATGTGGAAGAATAGAATAGAACAAAATGGAATACCTTTATTGTCATTACACAGAGTGTCATGATTTACAAAGCTGCCCCATATAGGGCACATATACACTTAAAACTTTAAAGTATGGAAAGTTACCAATATGCAAAGAAAAAATATATCGATATTTGCAAAACACAAGACAGGACACAATATAAAAACTTAGCAGGCAGCATCTGTGATTGTCGAAATCCAAGTGAAATGTTGGTTATTTACAGATTGATGGTTATCTACAGTTCAAATACAGATTACCTGATATGACAAATCAGTGAAGGCTTTATATTTCTTGTTTAACCTTGAAAGGTTGCAAACAAATCCTGAGCCCAGACATTCCATATCCATATTGTCTATGGGCTTCAAACCAACCAAGATTTCCAACCAAGATTTCTTTTTCAATTGCTGAGGACTGTCAAAGACGTTTTATTTTTTCCAGGCACACTGTAATGCAAAAATAATGGGTTGAGTTGGATCCCTTAACAACAAGGGTAGAGGGGCACCATTTTCTGTGGTCTGTCTTGGGCAAGTAGAGCCTGGCCGTGCCCGTCCTTGTCTAGGCCAAAATTCAGAACACGTTTACCGTAAATTCTATGGTAACGTTTGCCTCATTAATCTACCGTTGGTTTCTTTTTCCCGTACAAACCACGCCCCTTTTCCAGGTGCTACCTACCATTTACTACTGGTGAGTTGTGTCACACAACCAAACCTGTACATCTAAGCCAGGCATGTCAAGCTCAGGCATGTTCTTAGCTGGTTGGAATCAGTAAAAATGAGTTATAGCAGTGACTAGAGCTAAGATTCATGGCCCGAGCCCGAACCCGAACCCGAACCCGAGGCAATTTCGGGCCGGGTCGGGCCTGAAATGTCAGTCATACGGTCGGGTCGGGTCGGGTTCGGTCCTGCTTTTTTTTTTTTTTTTTTTTTTTTAAATTAATTAATAATTATAAATATATGTTCATTAAAAATATATACTTAAACTATGTATGGATACTAGACCAAGGAATACTTGTTATAAAATAAATAATTTGGATAAAACGGAGAAGGAGCTGTAATTGCTTTTAACGGAGCCAGAGCATGCTCTGTGCACGTGACGTGACGTGAATGCTGTCCTCTTAATAATCTTCCCCTCCGCAAATTCGCGTGATTTTGGCCTGGTATCCCCGATATGGAGTCGGACCAACAAGAAGTTAAGGATAAACTCAAGAGAGGAGAACTGACGAGGAAAACGCACTCTTGTAGGAAGTGTACATTGACGTTGGTGACATTTTCATCCGCGTTAAAAAACGCAATTTGCAGAATAAAATCACGCTTTATTGTTTAAATAAACGCGTTATATAGACTAGGATCTCCCAATTATTATAATTAGCTCGCTTTATTGTTTTAATAAGCGTTTTATATAGAATACGATCAGGGGGGGGGGGATTTGCATAGGAGTCGGAAAAGGGCACAACACGTCAACACCCCCTCAATGATAGTGCCGCGCTAAAATCTTAAGGACGTACTACTACTGCTGCTGTGGATTATGGCCCAATGATCAAGTCGTCAAAATGACGGACGCCCTTAAATGTTTTCGCTACCTCAAAAAATGATGTAAATGTTTATACAGTTTTATTTAACTTAGGCCTAGATGTTGTAACAAAAGGCAGAGTTTAATTTGTTATCATAAATCACCCCTCCTTATAAATAAAATATGTAATTTCGGGCCCCCTCGTGCCGGGCCAGCAAATCCAGTTAATTAGTCGGGCTCGGTCCGGGTCGGGTTTAATACTCCTCGGGCCTGCGTCGGGCTCGGGTGCTTTTTTTGGGCCCGATCTTACCTCTAGCAGTGACTAGTAGGGCCTGGCCTACCAAAGCTGAGAAAATACTCCACAATATTGTTTTTAACATGAAACTTGATTGAACATCAGCTCTTTTACACCTTCACTGCCTTCTCGCAGCTGAAAGGAGCATTTGATTTGTATTTATTCATAAACCATCCTGCACAGAAGGCCAACATCCAGATGATGTTAATATCATAGCTACATTTTCTGTCTTTTATAGCTGTATTTACAATTGATCAATTGTTTTCAACAAAAAATATTCACACAAAACATTTTGGTATGAAAATCAATTAACCATAAAAACAAAACGGAACTCTCCTATTTCATTTTAATTATTTAATTGCATTTTATTAAATATAGTTCTTCAGAAAATGGAAATTATGTATTATTTTGCTTCAGTTCTTACTGTTTCAAAATCAATTTGATAAAATCTATCGCACCAGGACTTTTTTTCCACTCCTGGCCCGGCAAATCTGTTTTAGAACCCAATCCGAGTCAAAAAGTTAGCCATCCTCTAGAATAGAGTGTTTTCAAGTAACCCAAGGGTTGCCTATTTGATTCCTTCTCTCTTCACTTATTTTCCAAGACACTTTTCACACCTTGTCTCTCTCCAGTGCCACTCACATCGGCGCATGAATAGTGTGAATGTTCAAATGTGATCATAGGGTAGATAGGATCAAACTGGCGGGCTTCTTTCAGTCTGCCCCAAGGCAGCTGTGATTCCACGAGGGTGTGAAAGTGTAAGTGCATAAATAATGTATTCTCTGTAAAATGTCTTAGAGCAGCCAGAGAAGCACTAAGTAAATCTGATGCGTTTTTATAATCACAGTATGTCACAAAAGTGAGTACACCCCTCACATTTATGCAGTGATTTCATCAAAATGTTTAATTGAACAACACCAAAGAAAAAATGCTTTGACACGATGAAAGGTGGTTTGTTTAAAGCTTATATAGCAGTGTAAATGTACCCCCCCCCCCACACACACACACACACGCAGCAAAAAAAAATCAAACTACAGCCATTATTAGTTAAACCCCTGGGAACATAAGTGAGTACATAATGAAGTAAAAGTTCCTGAAGTTAAATGTTTTTTGTGGCCAGCATGATTTTGCAGCACCACTTTAACCGTCCTGGCCATGGTTTTCACCATAGCCTCACAAATTGCCACGAGAATGCTCTTCCACTCCTCCACGACAACATGACTGATCTGGGAGATATTCAAGATCATGTGCTTCCCCACCTTCCGCTTGAAGATGCCCCAAAAATGTTTTAGTCGGTTTAGATTTGGAGACCTGCTTGGCCAGTCCATCCCCTTTACCCTTAGCCTTGGCTATCTTAGAGGTGTATTTGGGGTCATTGTCAGGCTGAAATATTGCCCAGCGACCTAGTTTCTGGAGGGAGATGATCATTTCTTGCTCCAGTATTTCACAGTAAATGCTTGAGTTCATGTTTTCCTTAATGAAAAGTAATCCCCCAATTCCAATTTCTCTCAAGCAGCCCCAAACCATGAAGTTTCCAAAACCATACTTGACTTTATGCACGTCACAAAATGTGTATGTACTCCTCATCTGGTTGTCGCCACACATGCTTCACACCATTTGAGCCAAATAAATCAACCCTTATCTCATCAGACCAGAGGTTATTTTTCCAGTAAGCCATCGCCTTTGTTTGCATACTTCTTGTCATTATGTCAAAGCTAAACAAAAAAAACTAGATCACACTCAGTATTTGTTCAAAGGTCTTCACAAGGACAAAATTGTATTTTCAATTTGACACAGAACGTGTACTAATTATTGCCACAATTGTGCAGATCTAATCTAAAATATTCCATGCATCGGGGGACTCAAGAAATTTAGTCTCAAAGTCAAGTCAAGTCAAGTCAAGTCATGTTTATTTGTATAGCGCTCAATCACAAAGAGTCTCAAAGGGCTGCACAGATCAAAGACTATTGCAAACTACAGACTATTATGACACCATCCCCTCATCTACAACCTACATGAGGGCAAATAATACACATATTATCAACATAAAATATAGGTTATTCATATGCTATAGAGTAGAAGTGTGTTTTAAGCTTAGTTTTAAACATTTCCACTGAGGTTGCAAATCGAATCTCAGGGGGAAGAGCATTCCACAGCACCAGGGCCCCGGATGGAGGACACTCTCGAACCTGCGGATCTCTTCTCGGCTCTTGGGATCGTTGCCTGATGTGGCTCAAATTCTCTAGGGCTGTAAAATCATTGCAAGAACACATCACTTCCAACATGGCGAAACCCATTAACACAAAATCTGAGATAGCTCCAAAACAAACGGGGATTGTAGTGTGCTGCGATTGCATACAGCTCAGTTCTGCTGGGAGAAATTAAAACTTTGCTTAAACTGTCACTGGGGGCCTTGTGACTCTTTAATCCAAGTTGCGTACTTCAATCTTGAATTTTGCGTTGGGTACGTTTACCTGCCACCGTTACAGCGTGCGTTTCAGCTTTGCCTTTGCCTCCTTTTAGGTAGGTATATGTTGCTTTTTGTTTGTTTTTTGCAACAGGTTTTGCGGTTGGTATGATATTGTCCAGCTAGCGTCGGACCTGCAGAGGGTTTCCTATTTTGTCTGCTCCCGGTTAGCCACCATTAGGTGCACACACTTTTTGGCTGGCTAGCTGGCTAGTCTGCCTTGTCCATTAGCTTATTCCCGGCCGAGTTCACAATTGTCGCTGTAGCCATGATTCATTGTTGGTTTCACGTCATGTTTTTAGTCAGCCAGCGTTTTTCCTCTGATCCTGTGCTTTTTGTTATTTTTTACTGGTTAACTCTCCGTGTGTAATTTTTTCCAGTCAGCCCCTTTTTTGGCTGCTCGCTCTCGAAGGGTTTCCAACTGCCAACCTATACTCCATTTGTAAATACTGGGTACTTGAGGCTGAACCCAGTTGATGAACCCACAATAACATTAATTTTGAAGAATAATCATTCTTCCAAAGCGAACCTAACTTTCATATAAACGTCTACCAATCTGGTGAATTCGCCTGTAATACCTGAGGGTTTACTAAATGAATCAGGATGTTGCCCTCAAGTGTGTCAGCTCTGCTCTATGTTGGTAGCTTTTGCCTTGTGGTCATAAATATTAAATTGGCACAAGAGACAGTTACAGCCGCTACAACCAACATTATATTGGATTGAAGACAAGAAATGCAACCAGATACAATATGGACTTCTCTTTACATTAGTATGGCAACGTGTGTACTTTTTAATTCATCTACATGTCCTGATCAGTTTACAAGCGCTATGCAACAAAAAAATAATTAAATGATTACATAAGCAAGTGCACAGTAACAGTCATAATTTATCAGTACCATATTTTTCGGACTATCGGGTGCACCTAAAAACTCTAATTTAGCCAGACGTTTGAAAGTGCGCCTTATAACTTGGTGTGCCTTACATCGGATACAATTGGTATTATCGGAGCAATGAACTAAATTGCAAAAAATTGTACGAAATCGGACCTAAGTAGTGGAGGTGAGAGTGCAGACACTTTGCCACCTGACCACCAATAATGCAAATTACATATGACAAGACATTAGCCTTATCTCATTATCATATTATTTTTACAGTGTCACATCACTGATTTGCACAGTGCATTCTCTCTAAACAGTTTATCAACTTATTTAACGGTGCGCCAAAGACCTCTCAGTTTGATCTGTATGCATAGGAAAAGGAGCTTGTGTAATATTTTGTTGAAATACTTTCTGTTTTGTCCATTATCTAACATTCATTGGCGAATATTTGCATGGTGCATTCTAATAGGTTAAAAAGTCTTCTTCCAACAGAATACTATATAAGCTCTTTTATTATGCATAGATATTAAACCGAGAGGTTACTGAATAGAAGGTGAAGAATGTACTATGCACTAATGCACTGTAAAAATTTTGTGATAAAGAATCATTTTTAATACCTTTTTGTATGTTTTATTTACCATTAGTGATATTGTGGTAATGCTCTGGTTCGATTCCCATTGCATACACAGTTTGCAATTTGAGCTAGCGGCACGCATTAATGCATTCAAATAAATTAATATCTACATGTTTATGTGCCTTTTAGTCCACTGTGCCTAGTATATGAAAAATAAAAGACAAAAGACTATTTTGGGGGGTGGGCTTTAAAATCTAGTGTGCCGTTTTGTTATTTTTTTTATGGATATTGTTATTTTCTCCATTGTGGTCAACCCTCACCAGGTTCCACTTCCCTCCTCCACAGTTGAGTTGAGCGATATGTTGGCTGGCTAATGTGCGTCTCTGTGGAATTGCTGTGACAAGAGATGAGAAATTACTGCAGCGTCGTCTGCCGGATGTGGGGCTGTTAAAGTTTACAGCAACCTGGGAGGATGTCCCAAGAGTACCCTCCCCTTCAGACCATTGGCTCTGCTGTAATCCTCGGTTCAGTCCCCCATTTGGATCCCAACATTTTTCATTTACGGTTGAAGTAGATGAGATGTGAAAGCTTGAGATGGGAATATAGAATTGTGGATATATGAGTCGTCCATTGAGATTTAAAACGCAGTAGTATAGCAATCAATCAACTCAAATTAAATGTATATATAAAGAAATTTGCTCATCCATTCACGTCAAAAAATCAAATGCATGCACGGATAGACGCATTTACAGCAAAGTCCATACAGTTGGATGCCTTCCTTTACGCTTGCCGCATATTGCCACTGAATCTCCTGTTTAAATTATTCACATCGTCGATTAAGGGTCAGTTTTGCGTCAGATGGGATCTCATGCAAGATTTAGGTCATTGTGATAAATCTGCATTTGAAACCCCAGCGTGAATCCGAAATGTACGCTCGGTTCTTCACCATATTGACCCCCCCCAAAAATATTTCTATTTGTAAAGATACTCCAAACATACAAAACACCTCATTAGGTGAGAGCAGTGTGTAGTCATTTATCCTTTCATACATGAGCAATCGTAAGAGCATGAGCAGTCCACATCAGCTCATGACTTTGATTTGCAATTATAAGCCCATCATATAACCTCACATTGCACCAACACACACCAAAAGCCCATTAAGTGCTCAAGCAGGGCATGCGCAACCCCCAAATCCAATCCTTCCGCACACTGTCGTAATGTTGACGGTTCCAGCTGAGCCCTGTAACACCACTTCATTAATCAGCCCCAACACAAAGAAAACACATTCCTATGCTATCCTTTGTCTGTTCCTGGCACCCGTGGTTGGGGCACTTGTTTTTCAATCAATATTTTTATTAATATTAGTCATTTTTTTATCTGTGAAAATTGTGTTTACACTTATTTAATTATTGCAGAAATCAAGTCAAGTCATTTTATTTTTGTATAGCCCTAAATCACAAAGAGTCTCAAACGGCTTCACAGGTTATTGCACTATATTACACAGACTATTTTTCAGATTATTATTATACATTCCCCTGCTCTGGAGCCGACGAGAAGAGTAAGTTATTCATATGCTATAGAGTAGAAGTGAGTTTTAAGCTTAGATTTAAACATTTCCACTGAGGTTGCAGATCGGATCTCAGGGGGAAGAGCATTCCACAGCACCGGTGCCGGGATGGAGAACGCTCTCGAACCAGCAGAACACTTCTTTGCTCTTGGGATCACCAGAAGACCGGCACTCTCAGAACGTAGGCTACGGCCCGGGACATAGGCGGAAATCAGATCTGAAAGATAAGAGGGAGCAAGTCCATGTATGATTTTATTTAATAATAAGAGAACCTTGAAATCACATCTAAGGCTAACTGGGAGCCAATGCAGGTTAGCCAAAATCGGTGTGATGTGATTGGACTTTTTTGTCCGAGTTAGAAGCCTCGCCGCGGCATTTTGTACCAGCTGAAGAGACTTGATTCTGGACTTCGGGAGACCGGAGTGTAGTGCATTAAATAAGGTGTAAGTAAATTTATCTTACTATTTTTTGACATAATGCTGAATTATGTATACTGAACTCAAGTAGTCAATAATACTAATACAATATATCAATAAGACACGCAAAAAACAGATATTTTTAAAGAAATAAAGTAATTCCTCTTTTCTGCCAGGATAGGGTTCCAAAAAGGCCCGGTGCAAATCAAAACCTACAAAGTACAAACCTTAATTTTTTATACAATAAATACTATATCATACATTCAAACCAAAGATTAATTTATAGACTCGAGCATTTCTTTAAAAAAAGTGTGGTTGCCAGCCAGCCGCAGGGCACACAGGGACAGACACCTCACTCGCTCATTCACACCAAGGGACAATCTAGACCGGCCAATAAACCTGACATGCATGTTTTTGTGTGAGGAAACCGGGAGTGCCGGGAGGAAACCCACACAAGCACGGGGAGAACATGCAAACCCCACACAGGAGGTTCGATCTCATGACCTCAGAACTGTGCCGCACACGCGCAAACCGCTGCTCCGCCGTGCTGCCCTTGCTCAATATTAGATAAATGAAAATGTACTATTTTTGTTTAAATGATTAAATGGCTACTAGAGGACACAAGATACTGGTGTTGGCCACCATTTTGAGAACTAGTAGCTTAAAAAAGACCACTATCGACACTGATTCTGATATTGTTGTAGAAAGTAGAATATATCTAATGATAAGCGAAATTTAAGCGCTTTACAATGATCTTCACACTTTTCCCTTTTACACACTAACTAACCGATAGCAGCATCAGCCATGCAAGGCATTAGGGATTCAGTGTCTTGCCCAAGGACGCTTCGACATATAACTTGGAGGAGCCGGGAATCGAACCTGTGACCTCCTGTGCCAATGCCTCCCAATATCAGTAGAAGCGCTCAAATCTATCGGCATCTTGAGGCCGTCGACAACCCAAACAGGTTTTTGGAATTCTTCCCCGTATCCGACATTGAAAAAGTAGATCTGGTCAACCTGAGCGTCTGTTATTGCAGGAGGTCACATGCTTTTAGGCTGAGGGAGCAAGGGCGGGCGGACATCATAAGTTGTAGTCAACAAAGTATAAAGGCCGATGTGAAAAGACGAACGACGAACATTGCTTGAATGAACTTTCTGGAACGAGCGGGAAATCACGAACGTGTCTCGAATGCAATAAAGAGCGTTCCTTTTTTCCATATCTCCTCTCCGCATATATTTTGGGGCAACGCCCAACGACGTCCTCCAAAAATACCTGAGTATCTATCGGTTCTTGCCTATGCCAAGTGAGATCGCTTTTCTTTCACTAGAAAAGGTTAACCAATCTACATTGACCAGAATACTTTTAAACAGCAAACCAAATATTTCTAAAGTACAGTATTTTTATTTTTTAAACAACAGGTGAAGAATGATTTTAAAAGGCTTAAGAAAATATTTGGTCTAGGTTGAATCTGAGACGGAAACAAAAACAAGCTTAAGAGCTACATCTCTACTCTACTCAGCTATACATTTTAGCCACAAGTTTTATACATTTAATCAGTGTGGAAATGTCCTTTTTGACAGATGTGTGCATAGTAGTCAAAATATCAAAATGGGAAAGTTTTGTTTAAAGTGATTACAGTGATTCCAAAATGAGTTCCACTTTGTTAAGTTTGGTTTTAAGAACCTGACTAGACACTCTAATTAAGGAGCAAAGACATCAATGGATTTTGAACTTGAAAGGAGAAAAAGGTTGAGGGGCCTTTAGATAAGTAAATTCTATTCACCATTTCTGGCCCCTCCCCTGAGCCTCCACTTTTTGTTAACCTTAAAAGTTAAGGAGAAAAATCAGCCCATATAAAAAACAGCCACATGATTGGCCGGTAGTGACAATGATGTCAAAACAACACAACAGAGGGCAATAATTGTCTAAAGTATGGAACTGGCATCCTATGAAATTTCATTTGCAGTTGTTCAATATTAAAAAGAGAATAAATTTATAAACATCGTACGATTTTGTTTTACTGATCCTCGGTTTGCTAGTATCGCCTCGCCATTTGCACAGGATCCAGTAAAGTTGCCCTTTGCTCATGTGGGCCTGCAATAAAAGCTTCAGGCAGGGGGAAATGATGCATGTTATTGTGAACACACCAGATGGGGTCCTGAAGCAATGAACATGAGTGCAGAGGAGCAATCTCTTCATAATGAGATGGTAATAGATTCAACTTTGCGTGGAAGATTGGGGTTGTGACCAGTGTTCCCTCTAAGCTGCGCGCGTGCGCAATTGCCCACTGCTCGCACATTCTCAGCGCACAAGAAAATCTAGCCAGCGCACAAAAATGAGGGCTCAAAATTACTAATTAAGAAGCGACTTAAGTCAAAGTTACAGTGCATGAAGGTAAAAATACACGGGTTCCCTTGACGTTGTGTCCTAAATGCAATGTTTTGAAGTCGAGTCGAAGTAGGACGAAGTTGAGTAACGTTAGTAGAGAACCGGCTTCTTAGGCTCAGCTCACTAAAAGGAACCGGCTCTTTCGGGTCCTAAACGGCTCTTCAGGTTGTTTTTGCTTCTTTAATCCCAACATGACCAAATAGTATCTAAAATTATGCACACCATGACATAAAGGAAGGGGGGAATAGAACAAAAGAGAAATTAATACATAAATGAAAAAGTAGTGAAAAGCTGAGGATAAAAGAAACAAAAGGAAGAGAAAAAAAGAAGGAAAGATTTAGAAAAAAACAGTAAAAAAAGAAAAGAAATAAATGTATGAAAAAACTAAATAGAGAACAAAAAGAAAAAAGTAACAAAAAAGTGGAAAAAAATACGGAAAAAAAGAAGAAAAAGTTTGTGTTGCATTCAAGAAATTTCCAATTATATCAAGTGAATCTTGTTCCCAACATTGTACTTCCACTAAAGAATGTGATTAAGTACAGTTTTGTGTCTTACAACTGACTAAATAAGCCCCCAAAAATGTTAATATTATGGGACAAAATATATCAGCAAATAAAAAGAAATGGATACCTTGTGAAAGAATTGTAAGAAAAAACGACGTTTCTAGGCCGTACAACCTTTGCAATAGTACATGAGTCAATTCATTCAAAAAAAATAATTTTGCATTGCCGGAAACTCAGCAAAATGTAACTTGATGTCAAGTTTTGGACATGTTTGATAATTAATTATCTTGCCACACTTGGGATTATGGTTGCTCACTGTTGTTTCAAGCGTTGATCACCGACTTTGTGTGAACGCTCAGACCCGTGGAAAATTAGAGGGAACATTGATTGTGACAGGGACAGAGGTGGGTAGAGTAGCCAAAAATTGTACTCAAATTTACTTGAGTAAAGGAAAAAAGTACTTGGTGAAAAAAAACTTCTCAAGACTTGAGTTATTGTATTTTCCGCACTATAAGGCGCACCTAAAAGCCTTTATTTTTTTCAAAAGCTGACCATGCGCCTTATAATACAGTGCGCCTTATTTATGGAACAAAATTAATTCGCAAAGTCTTGCAACTAACTTGCAGCCGCCGACTAGATTTTCCCCGAACGCCAAGTAGTCCGCGGTGTATGCTGGGATTTATTTACGGGCGTTTCATTGGCTAACCAATGTGTCAATCATCATTTGAATGGATCACTATTGGCTAACGTTATTCGGAGGTCAAGGGGAGGATCCTTTTTATCATTTACAGGCTGGCATTGGCTTGAACGGCAAAATAAAGCCTGCAATTGGCCGAAAAAGATGAATGTGTATAGCACGTTAGGTTGACGGCATAGAGAGCATTTTTTACTATTCTGTATTTTTAAATATTTTATTCTCCTGGATTTACTACACTCACGGATATAAGAGGGCATTGGCTGCACATTATTAAGAACACAGCGACTTTAGTGAGCTACTCCGGGTTTTATATTATCCCTGTATCTTGTTTCAGACTGAACTCGATGTTTCTGTGATAAGCGGTGCAGATAATGGATGGAATGGAGTGTCTATTTTTAAATTAAACTCAATTCCAAGTGTTTATTGTCATATGTACAGTAAAGTTGCGAGCGAAAAAGAAAATAGAAACTAAGGAATGGTTGGCATTTCTTGAATCCCAAGACTTTAACCTTCCGAATGATGGAACGATGCATTTGAGTGACCTCGTACGGACACCGCATCCGCACGTGTTCTCGACACGTATTTGCGTCTTTGCAAGCTTTCGGAATGTTAAGGGGGTAATAAGTTTGACTGAACTATCTGACTGTTTTGTCGACGTTCCCATTGTAGCGCCTTATAATCCTGTGCGTCTTATGTATGTCAAAAATAGGACCAAAAACTATTTTTTCGGGGTGCGCCCTATAACCCGGTGCACCTTATAGTGCGGAAAATACGGTACTGTAGCAATGACTTAGCTATTGATTTTTTCTTTAAACAACCCTTCAAACAGATCATCAAATCATCAAAGTCCATCCGATTAACAATAAATTACATTTTATTTAAAAGAATATATTAAAATAATCAAAGTAAATACAAGTGCCTTAAAAACAATAACATATTCACAGTATAAATCCAATAAATAAATTAAGCACAGTTAGCTCATATAAAGCCTCAGTATTTGTTTTTAACAGGCTCTGCAGGCAGAACAACAAGCTGGCCCTGGGGCCAGAAATCCAAAATGTTAAAGCGCCCTATTGGACCAAGAAAAAAATTGTCAGGAGCCGCAAAAAATGCCTTATATTAGCCTTATAATGATAGGAAAACATGCTGTATGTATCTGTATAAGCCTACTATCAAAGTTGGATGCAGCACATGCTATGGAGTATGACGTGACTACTCTGTTGTATGATACCGCCTCTAGTTTACCTACAGTATATGATAGATTTACGGAATGTATGATTGTTTTGATAAAATTAAAGAAATGCAATTAGGAAATCCAAATTTCGTGTCATTTTTACTTTGGCGAAAAAACTACACCAAAGATGCATAATGTGCCCCTCATCTGGGCAACAAAAAGAGTGCAAAAAAACGCAGCATGCATTTATAAAAATGAAATAGCAACCTTTTGTAAAAGTAAATAAAATAACATTAGTAGAGTTTGATTTCTTTGCAGTTATTTTTTTCTTTTTACATTTTGGGGTCAATGGCCGTTTAACACACACGAGGTGCTTTGCTACCTGCCTGCTTTCGATGTGGCGCCTTTAAAAAGGCTGGGGTCGCACAGCTCGGCTCTCAGTGAGAGCCTCTCACTCAGGGGACACGAAAAGGAAGAAAAAAAAGGAATTGGAATGCGGGTACTGAAGTGGAAGGGAATTGAGTGACGGATTCAATGTAGCCTAATTTAGCAGAGTAAGAGTACAGTTGCTTCTTCACAAAGCTACCCAAGTTTATTTCTAAAGTATATTGATCCAAAAATACTCCTAGAAGTTCAAAATGTAACTTGTTATTACCCACCTCTGGTCAGGGAGGCTCATATTGACAAATGATAGTGTCAGGTAACAAAACTGAATAAACAAAACTGTGGTTTTTATAATCACAGAAAAGAAAATCATTGACAAGAAATGTCTCTCCTTTTTTCACCTCAAATCTTTCATTTGTTATAAATGCTGTTTGTTTTTTTAACTAAAAAGAACAGTAATAAAGGGACAGTGAGTAATATTTCTAGAGTTAAGAAAAAAGATGTATTTGAATAACAGGCAAATATACCTTAACTGTCATACCGATGCTATTTTTTTTATAACTATTCATGGGTCGAGTTATTTGTATTTCTTTTTCATAGCGAAATCCATATCTTGTAGTTGCCGCCCTGTTTGTTTTGCTGCTGTTTTTATGGATAGGTGTTTGCTCCCGCACAGAACAATCAAAATCACCTTTATTGGTCATGGATCCTGACTTCACCTTCCTTCTGGGATTCATACTTAAAGCACCATTTACATTTGCCAGTCATAATAATGCCACATGAAGGTAAAACATAAATTACTATTAATTAAGTGGAAATCGTGACAGAATATTAAGTAAGAAATACAGCAGACTTATTGTAACTCAAGTCAAGTTTCTTTTCCATTGTAAAAAGATTACATTACAGCTTTTGGGTTACACCATCACGTTATTTTGTTCTGACACTCATAAAAAAAATGAAGTGCAAATCATATTTGATGTTAGTTAATCTGGCACGCAAGCCTAACTGCCTCATCTTCAAATGTTTAACAGCTATTTTAACTGTCTTTGGCAGATGAAGATAAGGATTGTTGATTTTGTGTTTCATTGCATGTTGCTTGTGTATTTTATTTTCACATCAAATAAATAAAAAGAAAAATATCACTATAAATTATTTGATATTAGTCACAGACAACGTCCCCAAGTGCAAATGCTCTTTTTGTGGACAGTTCATTTTACCTTGTCCAGAAAGAAAGAGGTTTTGGTTGGAGCTAGTGTCAGGATTAAGGGTATAGTCCGAGCTAGGGTTATGGTTTTGGGTGGCACTAGGGTTGTGTTTTTTTGAATAGCTTAGGTTTTATAGTTTTGGCCCTACACAAGTGTTTAAAAGGATTTTAGGGTTTCAAAGTACCCACTAATTAAGGCCAATTTGAACTTTAAAACAGTCCACGTAGTTGGTATCTCAGCTGGTAAGATACTTGACTCACATACACAGTAATATGGGATCGACCCCCAGTCAAGCCTATACAAATTCCCCAACCTTTCCTCCAATATAAACCCTAACCCTAATCCTAAATCCAACCAAAAACCTAATCTTATCTCCCCCAAAACCTCAACGCTAACTCCAGAACTTTCCCCCAAACAATGGACTTTGTAGTAGCTTAACTGGAGATTAAATCCACAACTTTGCATGTGTGAGGTAAGTTTCTTACCAGTTAAAGTACTGGTTATGTTGAATGATCAAAAGTCAAAACTAGCTCCAAACAAAGCCTAACTGTAGCCCCAACCTTAACCCTATTCCTTGTCCCAACCAAACCCTAAACCTAGCTTCAACCAAAACAACCTTATATTCACCACTTATCCTTTAACCATGAAATTTGTTGTACTTGTGTACATGAAAGACAATTTTACTAGTTGTGGAACGATTTAAGTTAAAACTAGCTCCAATCCTCTAACCATGGGATATATATCAGCTTGATAGGGGAATGTTTCACTTGACAGCCCTGTGTATGTGGGGCAATCTTCTTGCCAGTTGAGTTACCAGTTATGTAGAATGGTCAAAAGTCAAAAGTAGCTTCAAGCAAAATGTTAAGATTTGCTCCTACCAAAACCTTAAACCTAACTCTAAAGCCAGCTCCAACCTAAATACTAACCCGAGTCCCATTTGAATAACTTTACTGGGGAATCCGCAATCCTGTTTATGTTATGCAAACACCTTACCTGGTGAGCAACTGCTTATATGAAATGGTCAAGTGTAAAAATTGGATTTAATTAGTGGGTAATTCAAACCTCTCAAAATGCTTTAAAATCCTGGTATAGGGTCCAAAACCCAGAAACCCCAATGCTAGCTCCAAGCAGCACCCTAATCCTGAGCTAAACCCCAACTGACTAAACCTAGCCCCGGCACTAACCCCCTAACCATGGAATTTATACGAGCAAGAATGGGGACCAAACCCACAACCCTGTATATTGGAGGCCAGTTTCTTAGCAGTTGAGAATCCTGGTTTTGTGTAACAATCCAAATAATAAATTGGCTTCAATTAGTGTGTACTTTAAAATTGTGTAAACCCTTGGAACCCCAGTGTAAGGACCAAAACTAACCCTAGCTCCAATCAAAACAATAACCCTAACACTAAGCAAAACCCTAACGCTAGCTCCAACCAAGTTCAGGCAGTAGTGCCTTGAAGGTGACCACGCCCACAAATAAGGTTTTTGCATACACAAACGGGGGTGCAACGAGCTGACCTTTTTGGCCTGCTCAACAGAGATTTAAATTGTTTTAATCAAAAGCTAAAGTGGGCAGCACGGCGGCGCAGTGGTTAGCGCGTGTGCGGCACAGTTCTAAGGTCTTGGGAACCTCCTGTGTGGGTTCAAATCCAGCTACCGGACTTCCTGTGCGGAGTTTGTATGTTCTCCCTGTGCTTGCGTGGGTTTCCTCCGGGCACTCCGGTTTCCTCCCACATTCCAAAGACATGCATTTCAGGTGGATTGGCCGGTCTAAATTGTCACTAGGTGTGAATGAGCGAGCGAGTTGTCTGCCCCTGTGTGCCCTGCGATTGGCTGGCAACTAGTTCAGGGTGTTCCCTGCCCACTGCCCGATGATAGCTGGGATGGGCTCCAGCACCCCCGCGACCCTACTGAGGATAAGCGGTGCAGCTAATGAGATGAGATGAGAAAAGCTAGTTTAGTTTAATGACTTTTAAGGCCATTCAAACAGGGGGATTGTTAGATTAGGCCTCTCGGAAAGATGCAATACTGCAGCTAAGTTGCTCTGACTGTCCTTGCTTAGCGCTTCCTATCAATAAGCACTCTTGCACACATTATCCAGTTTGACTCAGTGCGTCACACATTGATGAGTCTGAGTCAATCTACATGTACATGTACATTGTTTAGTTTTCAAATTTTCAAATGTGCTTTCAGTAGGCACTGATAAAGCTGAAGCACTGTACTGCGGCCATGTGAGTATAAGACCCTTGCTGACTGGCATCAATAACTTAATGAGTAAAGGCAAACAATATGAGAATGTTGGCTTACAGAAAATGATAATATAGGATGAATGAAGTAGGGAATTATGGGTGAATTTAAAAGTACAGAAATGATATTGCAGCTGCTGAACATAACCCCTTGTGTGACATGCAAAGAACATGCTTGGCGCTAGAGGAGCAGGAAAGAGTTAAAGATTGTTAGCGGGTCGTCACTTGCTTCTAATTAACAAGTGTTTGACAGAGGCGCCGCGACAAACAGGGCAGAAAGCACGGAACCGCCATCTGCATTCTCCAGCAGCCTCGTGTGCTCAAAACGTTTGATGTTGATTTGACTCAATGATGAAGTGTCACTGACATCGGGCAACATTTCCGCCGTGATACAGATGCACAAGTACACAAACCCTGTGCACAACAATTTGCAGTTTGCGGGATGTCAACTATACTGAAGTTAAGCGGATTGGAGCCCTGAAGGAAAAAGAACATTTCAAGTCAAAGGAAACACTGGAAGTACTTAAGTAAAGTGGTGTGGTCCTATGTTAACCTTTTCTTGTGGGAAAATAGCAAAGATAGCTGCACAGTTGTAGAACCAACATAGTAATAACACATTAATAACATGTTTTTAATAATAAAAAACAGATTAAAAAGGATTTTGATATTTGTTGTAAAATGGGATTTATATTGTTGGCCCTTGTCACAAATTAGAGAAGTTCAGAGCTTTAAAACGTTTGGTCACGATTTAGAGCCTACAGTGGAACCTCAGTTTTCGAACGCCTCTCAGTTTGAACAAATAGGAGTCCGACCAAAAATTTCGAGAAATTCTTGCTTCGCTGTTCGGTCAAAAAATCTGAGTTCGAACGCAGGTAATGCGTGAGTGCGTACGCTAGGGTGCGATGCTGAGCGGCGTACGGGTGTTTTAGCCCCTTATTATGCCTCCGAAGAAAGTCAGTGCAAGCAGCAAAGTTGCTACAGGTGAAAAAAGAAAAGTAGTGCGTACAACTATTGCATTTAAGAAAGAAATAATTGCAAAATATGAAGGAGGTGTGCGAGTGTCTGATCTTGCTAGGGAATACAGCATGGCTAAATCTATGATCAGTATGATACTAAAGAATAAGGAGCCTGTGAAGTGGCTAAGGGAGTGAGTGCTATAAGCAAGCAACGGAGGTCCACCTGCGCCTTCTGATGACCACCACAAAGGTAAGAAATCCTATCCACAATTATTTTCTTTATCCTTTTTTTTTTGTACACGTTCATGTTAGCGTAATCTTTCGTACGGAAGATTACGATAACGCGAACGTACGATTAGCCTGGGTTAGCTTTATGTGGGTGTTGGAACGGAGCCCAACTTTCAGGGTGTTGGAACGGAGCCCCCTTTCTAATGAACCGCTCAGCACTTGTTGTGGAGACCCGGGTGCTAAATGACTTGTAAACGACCTGATTTTTCTTATTTTCACACGTTCATGTTAGCGTAATCTTTCGTACGGAAGATTACGATAACGCGGACGTACGATTAGCCTGGGTTAGCTTTATGATTACGTTAAACATTCAAGGTAAACATTCAGGGTGTTGGAACAAATTAAAACGATTTACATCATTTTTGATGGGAAAAATGATTTCGGTGATCGAACAAATCGTTTTTCAAACAGGGTTCTGGAACGGATTATGGTCGAGAACCGAGGTTCCACTGTACTTTTACAGGCTTTCTAAATCATGGGAATTTGTTATGTGCTGACAAAACATAATGAACGACTAGGCAAGCAAGGTCAACATTTAATCACTGTGGGCTTGTATATGCGTGTTCCTGTGTGCATGCTTGTATGTGTGAAAGTGGCTGTTATGAAAAGATAGCAGTTCCCTGCTGGGCTGTCAATGACCTTCTTAATAAGCATCTTTCTCAAATTTAAGTGAAAACAAATCCCCTTGGTGCATCCTTCATGTGTGGATGTGGATTATGTTGGCAGCTACATCTAACTCTTTTGTTCATAAAGAAGAGTAAAATAACGCTCATGAACAGTACTGAAATTCGTTCATGCATACTGGTCTAATACTTTCATGAACACTAGTAAAATGCTTTCATTCACAGTAAATTTATCAGAAATACATTGTTAGAGTGTTTTCAGGACACTGGTTGGGAATTCACATAGTCATAGGTTTTAACACTGTCATTCTCACATATTCATTTTAGAGTTAATAGAATAGAATAGAATAGAATAGAATAGAATAGAATAGAATAGAATAGAATAGAATAGAATAGAATAGAATAGAATAGAATATACCTTTATTGTCATTGTTACAAAATGGGTTAACATATTGTGACAACGAAATTGGGCATGACACTCCAGTTTTACACATTCACAGTGAGGTATGAGCCAAGAAGATAAAGGAACAGAGAAGATAAGGTTATAAAACAAGGGGGATAAGGCTATAGTTATATTTTACATGGTATTTACACAAGAAATGTCGGCATGTGGGATGTTACATACAGTGTTGTCGTGATACCGTTGGTATCGTAAGGGTTGTGCAATATTGCATTTGGTGCAAAGTCATCATAGTGCAATGCAACAACAGTAGGAGTAAAACATCTTTCCAGTTTAAAAAACAATACATTCTTTAAAGTTTAGAAAACCATCGACTCTTGAAAATGAAGAAAATATTTGAGTCCTGAAAGCTTTGCCCACAATCTTCCTGTTTCCGTTGCAAGTTTGTAGGATGATGATGACTTTGATACTTGCCCGGGGGACAATTTTGGCCCGCAGGATGATAGTTAGAGGTCCTCGACTTAATGTGAAAGTTTAAGAGGACAAATTGTATTTTAAAATTACCTTGTCGGTTAATTTGCATTTATTTGCAATAAAATTAGCCTCCCATTGAGGGAGTTTGACACCGTTTACACCTCCTGCTTCTTGGGGTACCCAATAACCTTTCCAAAGACTGGGCCAAAAAATGAGAATATAAATGGTACTTTAGGTTCACTATGACTCTCTATAGTTTGTATTATTTCTTGTGCTTTTTGGCACTGATGTTTGGTTGCACAATGCAATACAGCGACCTCTAGTGGTCTCATAATTCACACTGTCCCTTTCATGTAAGTGAAGCCCACACAAAATATTAATTAATTTACTACTGATTGGTTTATGTTCATATTAGTTCTTCATTATCTTAATTTATTTTAATTTGAAATTAGTGGAATGTTTCTATCATAACTTTTTTTGTGGAAAACCCAATTTGGCCCATCCTCAACCAGATCTTAGTTCTGGCGGCACCCAAGTAATTTGAGTTTGATACCCCTCGTGTAGTTTGTACCAGGCGTAAACATGACTGGAAGTAAAAATGTCATTGATGTTGCACAAAAAGCATATACTGTACTAACTTATCTTGTGACTTTTAAAACATACCTTAGTAGCTGAAGTCAATAATGAGAATATTTTGAAAAATAATCACAGTGACCATCTGAAGTGGGCTGCTGTGGAGTCAATAAATTCCCACAAATGCAATGTAATTGTTCTAATAAACTAATTAAATTAAGATTACAACAAATTATTGCTTTCCTATTCAGAGGTTGCATAAGGGCTACAATCTTGTATACAATTTACAGTGTAAAACATCTGAGGCCACTACTGTGAAAACAGGTGCAGCTAAACTGAGCTCACATTTTATTGCGTTGGTGGCATGAATGAGGTTTGGGGCGCAAGATATTCATGTAAGGAATCTCCATGAGGAATCTATCTCCAGCTTCACTCTCAAGCTTCTCCGACATGCCTACTCCCGCACTTTCCCAGAGACAGTGGAGAGCGTTTTTGCCTGCATTTTGGCAAAACTATTAAAAACTAAACATTATACTACTCTCTACAGCATCAAAAAAAAAAATAGATGCAAGTCCTTCTTTATTGTTCAATGTTTGTGTTGTGCCCACTATATGCATATTTATTTCTCGGTCACTTGGTAGCCAAACAATCAAGTAAATTCAAGTTAAAGGTATATCTTGAAAGTTGAACTATTTCAAAAGCATTTAAATCTCATTTTCTATCAATGGAAGTACAAATTCACAAAACAATAAATAACAATACTAGGGATGCACGATAGTTATCAGGCCTGATGACGGCAAATTATGACATCACTATCATAGGCCAGATAAAAAAGATAATAGGCCTTGATCTTTAGTCATTTGGAGCCATGCTTCGACATCCAATTACCCAACATTACTTGTTATGTTCTTCATTAATATTTAGATTTTCTAAAGTTTTTGTCATGATTACTAACTCTGATCACCTGGAGCAATCATGTGGGTGCCTTCTGATTGCGCCCAGACCTCCTCGTCAGAGTGTACTTTTGTAACTCTGTGTGACTCTGATTCCCCGTTCCTCAAAGAACTCTGCTTCCCTGTTTCTGCCTGCCTCCGATCCGACCCGTTTTCCGTCCCACGCTTCGATCTCCTCTCCAGCCCCGGTAAACTCGACCTGCCTGACTTCCGCACTCCGATTGGCCACTTTACCCATGCAAGCAGGTGGTAAGGGCCCGGTCACACAGCCGTTTGCGGCTGAATCACGGCCAGAAATTTCTGCCTGTGAGGCGGACGCTATTAGACGCTTTGAGATCGCCATACAGACGAGGTACAGCAGTGCTTAACACGCGGTTGGAAATTCACGCGCGGTTGACAGCGCGAATAAGTTTTGCACTGCTCAATACTTTAGGGCACGGGTACACAGCCTTTCACGGGCGTATCGAGGCCGTGAAGCAGAAGGCTGTTGGGCGCTTTTGGACGCTTTGAGACCGCCATATATACGAGATACAGCAGTGCTTTACTCACGGTCGGAAATTCACACGCGGTTGGCTGCGCGAAAAAGTTTTGAGCCTCTCAAAACTTTGAGCACGTGTTAACCGCGGGCGACACACGAGGTAATGATGCGGAAATGACGCGGAATGACGTGCTCTGGCCGTGGCCAGGGCGTGGTTACACATGGGTAGGACGGGAAATTTCAGCGGGTAATCGTGGGTGGAGCATGGTAATAGCATGTTCTGCGCCTGTATCGCGGTGTTATTACGTGAAATTAGCGTGTTACGCGTGTGACGGTCAAACGCCTTTCTCCGCGTATATACAGCGCGATTTGCCGAGCACACGTCAGTTGTGCTCGAGACGTCAAGGGGTGGACATGGATCCCCGTCACCGTAGTGACCTCGTCTTAAACCATTTTTATTTCTTGACATTTATTTTCATTTCATAACAAGATAATAAAATCAAAATGAAAAACTATTACAATAATAACATATTGGCTTCTTCGGTGCCATAGCTTGAAATCTTGATCTTCACGGGACTGTGTCTTGAGCGGTTATGATTTCTACAGCCCGGTGTAATGCCGAGAAATGCATCCCTGCCGAGATTTGCATCCCCTCGCTACTACAACCACTTTTACCTCGTTTTATCTCACTTTTATATCACTTTTAGGGAATGTAATGGCGAACATATAACCAAAACCACTTCATCTTGCATTTGTTGGCAATGTAATACAACTTAAACCATTCCGTCTTTGTTTTTGTTGTGAACGTAATCGAACGGTAATGCACACGGTATATAAAATCCTCCCCCCCTCGCGTGAACGCGCATTCTGCTGCGCTTCCAACAAAAGCGATCGTATTCTATATAAAACGCTTATTAAAACAATATAGCGAGCTAATTATAACAATTGGGAGATCCTAGTCTATATAACGCGTTTATTTAAACAATAAAGTGCGATCGTATTCTACAAAATGCGTTTTTTAACGCGGATGAAAAAGTCACCAACGTCAATGCACGCTTCCAACAAAAGCGATCGCAGCAGAATGCGCGTTCACGTGAGGGGGGGGGGGTTATTGCGTAGGAGTCGGATTTGGGCACAACACCGGCTCGGGAGCTTTTATACCCGTGGTCCACACGAGAAAATGACGCGGAAATGACGCGATGAGGAAGCGGAACAGTCACCGGCGTCTGTTTTGCGGGCATACCACCGATGAACAGCGGGTTGGCCAATTTTGCGCATTTTCCATCGCGGGCAACCACGGGCAAAAAAAAAAAAACCCAAAATTTTACCCGCGATACAGACGCAAACGGCTGTGTGACTGGGACCTAACACAAGCTACTGAGAATTGTCAGTATTGAATAAAGTGAAATTTAAGCAAAATGAATGAGGCTTCATGTTCTCACTTTCAGTTTTGGGGTGCTTTTAATCTCCACCCTTTATATCAGGAATGTCAAACTCAGTTTTGGCTCTGGGGCCAGATCCAGATTTTCTTTCTCAGGCAGACCAGGTAAGAACAAGAATGAGCATTTGGTTTGCATTCGTTAAAAAAACATAACTTTTGATATAATGATTTCCTTTTTTTGACATACAGTGGTACCTTGGTTTTCGAACAAATCGGAGTTCGACCAAAAATTTCGAGAAATTGTTGCTTCGCTGTTCGGTCAAAAATTCGGAGTTCGAACGCCGGTAATGCGTGAGTGCGTACGCTAGAGTGTGATGCTGAGCGGCGTACGGGTGTGGATCGTGTAGATCGCCCCCATCCCTCGTGACCAACTGTTATCACGTGCGCACTTGCCTCTTTTTGCTTTCGCTTTTAATATCGGTGAACGGAGTGTTTTAGCCCCTAACTATGCACCCGAAGAGGGTCGGTGCAAGCAGGACAGGTGAAAAAAGAAAAGTTGTTCGTACAACTATTGCCTTTAAGAAAGACATAATAGCTAAATATGAAAGAGGTGTGTGAGTTTCCGATTTTGCTAGGGAATACAGCATGCACCTTCTGCTGACCACCACAAAGGTAAGAAATCCTATTCAAAATTATTTTCTTTATCTTTTTTTTTTTTTTTACACGTTCGTGTCAGCGTAATCTTTCGTACGGAAGATTACGATAACGCGAACGTACGATTAGCCTGGGTTAGCTTTATGATTACGTTGAACATTCAGGTAAACATTCAGGGTGTTGGAACTGAGCCCAAAATTCAGGGTGTTGGAACAGAGCCCACTTTCCAATGAAGCGCTAGCCACTTGTTGTGCTATATGACTTGTAAACGACCTGATTTTTTTTTATTTTTACACATTCATGTTAGCGTAATCTTTCATACGGAAGATTAGATAACGCGGACGTACGATTAGCCTGGGTTGGCTTCATGTTTACGTTAAACATTCATGGTAAACATTCAGGGGGTTGGAACGGATTAAAACGATTTACATTATTTTTAATGGGAAAAATGATTTCGGTGATTGAACAAATCGGTTCTCGAACAGGGTTCTGGAACGGATTATGGTCGAGAACCGAGGTTCCACTGTACTCAGAAATTTATTGCAGGAAGGATTAAACCCAACGGGCTGTTCCTCGAGGAGGAAAATCACAAAACCAGCTGCACTCATAATGAATGGGGACCATGTAGAGTCCACTCCTTCAAACAACTCTGTGTGCACATCTCTGATGACCTCTCCTGGTCTACCAACAAAGCTTTGATAAGGAAGTTCCAGCAGCAACTAAGTCCTGAGAGTGCTCAGGAAAAACAACCCGGGCCAGAAGCTGCTGGAGAGAACACTGATTTACGGCATTAAGGTCTGGAATGCCAGAAACACAGATGCAGAGATTCATCAATACAGACCAGAAAATCATTGGCTGCCCTATTCCTAGTCTATATGGTATTGCGAGGTACCGCAGCAAAGCTAGAAACATTATTGCTGTCTCCGCTCACCAGCCACCACTCAAGGACAAACAGGCTCAGAGACAGTTTCTTCCCCTAATCCATCGTCCCCCTAAACAAGCACACAAGACCGAACCTAAAAATATAAAGCTTGTGTAAGTGTAAGATAAATGTGAATTTGTGTATTATTTCTTGCCTTTTTTTTTAGAAAAAGTGTCTGATTTCATGTTTTTCATCATGTGCGACGTCTAATCTCATTGTAAACAATGTTTGGTTCGTTGTTATCACTAACAATAAAGACCATTGCAATCGTCATGATTACTGATGTGACTCACCTGTGCCCGCTCATTTGGCGCCAACCGCCGCGGGTTCTGATTGGCTCCCTGTCACTATTAGAACACTGTCCTGTCAGTCCCCTGTTGTCAGTCCGTCTGCGAACCTCAGTGTACACTAAGCAAGCCTTTTTTTTTACCCTGACTCCCACCTGTCCCGTTTTTGCTCCTGTCTGTCTCCGGCTACGACCTGTTTTGACCACGTCTGCTCTCCCGTCCCGGGTCTCGACCTCTTTTTGTCCCCGACTACATCTACTCTCCCGTTCTAGCTTACGACTCGTTTTCGACCCCGACCTGGCTTTGCTCTCCAGTTTTTGCTTTACGTCCCTGACACCGCCATCGCTCGCTAAGGAAGATCTACTTCCGTGTTCGGATCACAGTCCAAATGCGAGAGCGACTTGCTCCCCGCGTCTACCGAAGACCGGATTGTGGGCGGAGCCCTTCCTCTTTCTTTCAATTCAACTTGTGGTAAATGTCACACATTTGGGCTTGTTTCCGTTCTGGTCCTGACCACAATTCTACAGTCATATTCTACTGTATTTTTTTACTATAATATAATATTGTATACCACAATGCATGATGAGTAATGACAAAGTAGGTGCTTTAAAAGTTTAATTTTATGTACTGTAGGATGTATGGAAAATGAGTTAAATCAGGGGTCACATACCTTTTGAGCTACTCTAATGTTACTGATTAGCATGAAGGGCAACCAGTTTGAAATGTATTTTTTAAAATAGCATGTTATCATGTTACCACAGTATGGTTATTATGTTGCTATTAAGGTACCACCATGTGGTAGTTTTTTGAAGTGATGCTAAAATGGGCTAAAATACAGTCAAAATAACATTTCATAGACAATCACAAAGATGCATCACTGGTGAGCTATTTTGCAGAAACGGTCTGCGGGTCATGTTTGTGACTCCTGATATAAATAATGTAAATAGTTTTGGATCTCAAATTCCCACTTAGGGGGGGACCAATAGGAGACCTTGCAACGTCATTGGAGCAACGCCAAAAATGACTGGTATTTGGTTGGAAACCTGGTTGCCAGATATTTATTGTAAATTCAATTTTTTAGAGTGAATATACTACAGTATCAAATGATATTATTTTATTTCAAGGAGAAAACCAATCTTAATTGCATTCTGTGGTAACGAACTTTTTAACGTAAATGGTGGCAGCAAAGCAAGCACAAGTTGTAAGAGGTGTTTTTCTGCTGCCTGCCTGCCAACCTTTGAGTTCTAACAATAGAATGTAGCTTGACTCTGAAAACACATTGCAATGCCATCGACATCAATGGTTCTCAACTGGTCTGATTTGAGGACCCACCATTCCAGCTTAATAACAAGCTGTGACCCAAATCAAGAAAGAAATTCCACTTCTGAAATTGATCAAATGAAAGGAATGTTCCTTTTAAAGCAGAGATAGTCAAATAAGTTCACTTACAAAAAATTGACCGGTAAAACCTAAACAAATCCAAGTACCGTATATACTCACATATAAGCCTACGTCGCATGTAAGCAACCCCCTGAAACTACATTAAAATAGCCACATACCAAAGGAAGTTTGAACCAAATTATTAGAAAATTGTTTATCTGGACAACAGTAATTACTTAAAGATCAATATACTGGCCTATCTATCTACTGAGGCCATATCCCCTAGTGGGACGTGGCTAGAGTCAAGAACACACTCACATTCACAAACACTTCGCTCTTCCTAACCTGACACCTAACATTAAGCCCACAGCACAACAAGGGGTGAGTTGCTGTGTCATGCAACCCTTCATCAGCATATACTGGTTTACCCCCTCAGCATCATATGGCTCGATCCTACCCTACACTTACCCATTCACACCCTTGTGGAGTCAGCTTAGCCTTATGCCTGACTGCCTGCTTATCGAGGACATTAGATGTTCAGTGTATTGCCCAAGGACACCTCCACATTTAACTTGGAGAGCCGGGAATCAAACCTGGAACCTCTTGGCCCCAAGACTAGCATTCTACCTCCTGAGCTATCCAAACACAATTGGGACGGTGCTGATTAACTAAACAGGAAGAAATGAGCAGGGTATTATTGCTATCTACTGAGTATTCGATCCACTGTTTTTTTTTATTTTCTTTGCAATATTTTGCCAGGGCAAAGGCATGTCACACACTGAAAACTGGTTTGCGACCCACTTCTAGGTCCTGAATCACCAGTTGAGAAATACTAATCTAGATGGCATTTACCGTAGCAGTTTTAGCAATTGCTTCATCATACGGGGATGAACTTCCGTGACACTTGTGAATATAAAATGTAATAACTGCGAATATTAAAAGACAATGATCTAGGAAAGGTTTTACAAGAGTGGCTTCTTTTCGGGCCTGACTCAAGTGTGCCTCAGCCACTGTCCACTTTCACCTCGCGTCAAAATAAGTGAAGCATGAAAACATTTTGGAACGTCACTTCAATCGACTGGACTCTTTTGATCCACCCTGACTCAAGTAAACAAGAGGAGAGGATGTTCATATTTTGCTTAATAATTTGTGCTCCTTGAAAGGTTTTGAGGGCGTGCTTCGACCCTGCTTGATTTTCTTTCTGCAAAACAAGTTCCAAAAGCCTTTAACTCACTTCAGGCAAAACAAAAATAAATTAAAAAAGGCAAAGGCCACAGCGTGTTTACGGCTCACATTATCAGCTAGATCCAGTGTCAGAATGCATACTATGCGCAGTGTCATTGAAGTATTTCCATCTGCATCCCCGCACTGTAGCAGCTATTTCTGCCTACTTTAATCCATCACTTTGTGTCTTGGAAAAAGACCCCCACCCGCTACCCCCGCTGGTGCTTTTCTCTCTAGCTCGTGAAAAGGAGTTGTCTCTCGTCCAATGTGAAGGGGTGTTTCTGTAGTAAGAGTAAGTAGTTGAAGCCCACTTGTACGACTACACCAGCCACTTAGATAACGGTTTGTTCAAGATGTGTGTTAGTATAGGATTATTTTTGACGCAGTTTTCCTTTGAGAGACCACTTACAGGATTTATACACTGAAGCGTAAGTAATAATGGCTTTGCATTAATGTAGCTTAATATCATTATTTCAAGATTAGGCCCGTAAATGCAAGCTGTTATTTTTCCATGTTCAAGCTTATTTTGGCTTGTTTGAAATGCGTTGCTTGCTCACAGCCAACTTGAAACAGCAAAGTTGCAATCTTTTTGTGACACTCTGAACTTTTAATGCATCTTGTGTGATGTAAATGAGTGATATTTGTCATTATAAACACTATAAGTCACGTGTTTAATGTTGCACAATAATGCACAATGTTGCCTATTTTTGCACTACCGCATCTTGCACTAATACGATCCCAAAACTGAATGTAACATCCTACATGTCCATACTTCTTGAGTAAATATTGTGTAAATTATAACATTTATCTTCTTTGTTTACTTTTATCCTCACTGTTAAATGTGAACTGGAGTGCCACGTCCAATTTTGTTGTCACAATATGTTCAACCAATTTTGTAACAAAGACAATAAAGGTATATTCTATTCTATTCTATTCTATTCTAAATATAGTAAATATTACAAGAATGCCCAATGCCTGCCCATTAGTCTAAACATGACATTGTAGTTATTATTGCATTGATCCAATGAAAATTATAAAGCAACGGGAACCTATTCCACCCATCTAATGAGGGGATATCTAACCCATTCTGGCACTGGGGCTGGAAGTTTCTGTTCTCAGGCGGACGGATTAGTTAAAAAATGTCAACTCCAAATTTTTAGCTTTGTTTTTCAGTTTACTGTTTTATCATTCAGCCTACATTAGGAACCTATTCTACATATTATAATTAGGGATGACAAGGGATCTTTTCTAAACGCAACATTTATTGTCAAAAAATGGGAGGGGATCATGTTTGGCATTGAATGTGTTAACTGGTTTATTTAACAGTTGGGTTTTAAACCCGAACCAACTTTTCCACACAATACAAAAGCAAAACTGCATTCTAGCAACCGAAGAGAGCAATTGGTCTGATTTTTTTTTTAAAAACATTTTGACAGAAAAGACCTAGAGACAAACTTATTTTTTTCGAAAAACTAGGAAATTTATGGAAAGGCTGGATTTGCCACGACCGGTACAAACAGGGGACCCAAATGCACAATGTTTCACACAATGCTTTATTAAGGGATTGATATAGAAAACACAATCAGGATACAGTTAGCTGGGACAGGAAAACGGAGCTTGGATCAGGGATCGATACAGGAAGCAGAATTAGGTTACGGGTAGCCGGGACAGGAGAACAGAGCTTGGATTGGGGGTCGATACAGGAAACAGAATACAGAATAGCTCGGAAACAAAACGGGAGCTAAAGTCAAAAAGTGCTTGCCTTGCAAGAGTGAAAATTCGCTGACGGACTGACAACGAGTGAATGGAAGCGTTGAGTTTAGATAGGAGGGGAACCAATCAGGGAACTAGTAGCAGCTGGCACCAAACGAGCGGGCACAGGTGAGGGCAAATGGCCAATCATGACAGGACTAAATCACCAACGGGCTCTGCAGGCCATATGTTTGACATGCCTGATCCAAAGGTTTGGCAACATGTCCTTTAAAATCAAAAATCCATGTTTAGACTAGTTAGTGTTGAGTAGTATACTATAAAATCAATTACCTTGACTTTTTTAGAACAGCATTAAACTGCTGTTAGTGATACTTTCTGCACTGAAATACATTACAGAGATGGATGCGTTGTTGGTATCAATTTAACTGCTGTTCTTATAGCCAAATTCTGATGTAGGCTTATATGCCATTTAATTACCTGCATGTTACCCAAATAAAATCGATGTGGTAACTTATTTCCACTTTGTTATTGTTCATCCTGAAAGGGGAGCAATTCGACTTGAGCTGTTGTGCGTCTCAATACATGTCGTATCTGGAGACTTTCACCAAACCCGCCTGCCAGTAGGTCAACACCTGACTTAAGTGTCTTGGGTGGAGCCTTCGGAATTCTATGATGAACACTTTTTAGTCCCAACGGAGAGTTATATTTAGTCCCTGACATGCCATGCTAATGCACTGGATGTGTGCATAGCTAATGGTGTGGCATTTTATTTATTTGTCTGTTTCAACTTGGCTTTTCTATCTATGGTAAAGGCTGTTATTTTAATATCACACTGTCCATGGACATACTTTATGAATACAACTGAATGTCAAGTACCGGTAATTGGTATTGAGGATATTCTCTAACACTCTTTCTGGCACAATGTGCTCAGATCCATGCTGACTTCATTGAACATTGTCTAAAAAACAAAAGATTAGCCAAAACACTTTATCGCTATTCTGATGCTGCATACATGATGCTGGAATATTTATTGTGTTTGCAAACTAAGATATACTTCAAAGAATCTGTATTTGTAGTGTATTCCACTACATGCCTAGTCTAGTATGATGATTTTTCTTTTTACACATATGAGGTTTAAATGTTCATTTTCCCGTCGGTTTTAATTTTGTTTGGGGTGGAATTTGATCTCATTTTCGTCCAGAAAGTTGTTGAAAACTCAATTAAAACTGTGAGTTAAACAAATAGATATTTAATTTACGGTGTACTTTACTACATCTATACTAGCGGTTTAATAGTGTAACTTAATTAAAAATCAAACAATAGGGTGACAAAGAATACTTTTCAAATGAATTGGTTGTTTTCTGTTCTTTTGCATTTGGCTTGAAACACCACTAAAGCTAAATTATGCATAAAAGTCATCTTCGTCTCTGTGTCTTCATAAACAACCGGGCGACTATTAGTTCTTGGCTTATAATATTTTACCATAAATAAGTCTTTCCCTGGAGAATGACGAATTAAATCAAGGTGACAGAATGAAGCCGCAGCAAAGAAGCAGTTCTCCTTTGAGGTGGCATCACTTATGAATTCTGGCAGGAGGTCATTTAGGAATATCATGTGTTTCTTAGCTCAGGGCTTCATAACACAGAAAGACAGATATTCCCATTGCACAAAAGTTTACAACAAACTGTAAACCTGCAATGGTTTCCCTATTTGACCAGTCTTTTTGTGGTGCATTTATCCCTTCTACAGATCTCTCGATTAGTTTTATCTGAGAAATTCCACCCATAATATTGCACTTGTCAAAATTGCCTGTAATTGGTGATACAGTAAAGCACAAGTGGGTGAACACTAAAGTGCAATGGAGTCTGGGAACATTATAATGTCTATTCACATTTATAAATGCTAATAAAGAATATCTTTTTGGTTTCAGTGAATAAAAAGACGGCCAATCACACTTGCACATGGCGCAAAGAATAATTCAGGAAAGTTGGAATGATGGCCGCTCAGGTATGACTTTCTACTGTGGTGTTAACACAACAAATATGACTAAGTTGAGATCATTTACTGAATGTACTATTACAATTAACTCAACAAATGTCAGAGGTTTACCTCAAATGGGAAGTCAAGTACCATCAATTTTTTGCCATTTCAGCTCATTTTTGGAGGCCTACAAAAAATTCGCTTCTGTAGATACATAAACATGAGACATATAAAAAGAAAGCATGACCCCATGTATTTCATTAGGAAGAAAAAGTGTTTTTAACTTTTACCATTGTTTAGTAAACAACAGTTAAAGATGGCAAAGTTTCTTGAAAATACTCGTTTACAAGAAAACTTCTGAGAAAAGTGACTTTTTCATTTGTGAAAGAAAAAAGGCAGGCATATGTTATAAATTCCCATGTACATAGAAAAATATAGAATAAAGCTTAAGCCAAAAAGGCATTTAATTCTTTTGCCAGTATTTTTTTTTTTTTTTTAATAAAATGAGATTTTTTTTTTTTCATAATTTAATCATAATGTCTTTTTCCTTAATCTTTGTATTTCAGTTTTAGGAATGCTAACAGTGCAAGTGGAAAAGGACTCCAACACAGGAACCACAGTTGTGAAATCTGTGACCCCCATGGCCACACCCGTCAGCGGTCCCCCGTCCACTACAGTCTTCGACGACGGCAGGAAAAGCATCCATCTAGTCGGCGGGTCAGGCTTTGATCCATCAGGGGAGGAGCTCAAACATATTTTGAGTGTTGTCGATGATGTCGGCATGCAAGTAATTCTCGATGAAGTTGGAGTGATCTCAAATAAAGAACAACCCGAGATGGTTCTTGTAGAGGCCAGTGGAGGTATAGCTCAAGAAATCCAGTCACCTATCAGTGAAGAAGACAGGACACGGATACACAGGCCTGAAAGGCCTAACTGTGAAGCGAAGATGACACCTGAACAATATGAGGAGGATCCAAATGCGATGGTGGTTCAAGACCCAACAGGGAAAGAGGTAAGTGTGGAAGATTGCGATTTGGAGGAAAGCCCAATCACCCTCGTGTTCCTGGGCTACACAGATTCTACTACTGCCCAAGAAAATCCCGACATGCTACTCGCAGAGAGAGTTATTATCACAGAGAATGGAGAAGAACACAGTGTTACAGATAAAAAGGCGGGAAAAGAGAAGGAAAGTGAAATGTATCCGGACATTCCCCAGAAGGAAAAGGATCAAACACTTCAAGTCTTGAAAGATAATGCTAATAAGGAACCATCTTCACCCACAGTTGAAGAGCAGAGAAGTCCTTCCAAGAGCAAGACTTGTCAATGTTGCTCTGTTATGTAAGACTTCATCCAGTTTGATCCAGCTTGTTTTTCATTCATATGAAAGCTTACACTTTGTTTAGGCCTTGTTAACTCAACTGACATGCATTGGAAATGTCAGTGCATCTGTTCCATTCATTAGTGTCTGAAGTTTGTAAGCCTGCAGTAGAATGTACTCCTTTTCAAAAATCTTTTATCCCTCTAGAGAAAGGGTTGGGAACCTATGGCTCACGAGCCAAATATGGCTCTTTTAAGATGCTACATGTGCACATTTCCTCTGTAGCGTTCCAATTCTGATAAGCTCAAAGTTGAGTTTAGTGCGTGCAAAGCTGAAGCAACGCTAAAAGATGCAAGCTGTTTTCTTATATAAAGGTCCCAGTCTTACCTAAAGTTTACAGTCAAGGTGTCACGCCAACAAACCCTGTTTCGGCTGTACAGCGCTAAAGAATCCTTAATATAGAAGCTCATTAAATAATGTTACGTCCACTTTTGAGAGACTTTATGATAAAAACCCACAGAACAAACTGTATTTACGCCATAACATCAGCGAAGCGCACAGAACAATTCGATTGAGTGAGCGGTAGGAGTGGGAGAATGGGAGTTTGGAGCTATGCATAAACTGCACGTTGCCCTCGTTCTCACCTGCGCCCACTGCTCTTAAGAAAAATACATTCATTCTTCGTTTGCAGTTTTTAGTAATAATTTTACAAAGAACTACTTGCACCTTGTTTCGAAACCAATATTTTAAAAAAATGAAGGTCAAAATGAGGTCTCTGACCTTAAGTTACTGTGGGAGGGAGGTACGTTTAAAGTGCTATATTTTTTGATATGTGAGACAGGCTCCAGCATTAATACGATTTAATAGAATTTATCAAATCATTTAATGTCACCCAGAGAAATAAAATGCGCTGAAAAATGCGATTTTGTCTGAAAAAAAATGAAGTTAGTATTAAAATATAGTATATGGCGCTCTCTCAAAAAAAAAATCAAAATCTAATTTTCAATTATTTCTATTTGGGTCCAAAATGTTCCCGACCCCTGCTCTAGAGGTAAGGAGCAAAAAGCTCTACATGATCCATCCATGTTCTTTAACCAATGGTATGTGTTCAATTGGGGTCTTCAGTGGGGGAAAAGGGAACAAACATCTATGGATTGAAAATACTATTTTCTTTTTTATTACCTGACTGTACCCACTTGAAAAGTTGTAATGGTATTCACTTATGATGTTGCCAGTGAAATAAAATAAATTGTCAATGATTTCTGATGATAATTTACTCATTCAAGAGTTACATTGTATGTGTTGTAGTATTGCAGCTCATTTTGGGCTCAGTCAATAGTTTGAAAAAATACATGATTGATTATTAAAAGAAATGTTTAACATAAACATGTACTAAGCTTGTCCTGCCTTTTGAAGCGCTAAACCAGTTTGATATTCGTTTCATCAGGAGAACGGATGAAATATCTTCTATTCATTAAAATGAAGATGGCTCATGTGATCTTTGTATAATTGGCACTTTTTTTGTTTGTTTGTTACACAAACATGCGGGTACTTGATGAATCCGTATCCTAATCTACAAAAGGGGTTTATGAAAGCATGACGCTCAGAGCTAATTAAGTGTTAGTGTTATCGATGCAAATCGAAACACAAAACGAAGGATTTGTTTTAAAACATGGGTTTAATAAGAAACAGGATTAACAAAAAGCGCTCCGTGAAAGGAGGGGAGAACTACACAAGCCCCTAAAACAATCACAATTTGGGAAAACTTATGGCTGGCAGAGTCAACACACCAAGGTAAAAATCAGAGGAAGGGGGCAAAAAAAACTGACAACTTCTGATTTCAGAGCCAAACAACATAAGGAATTGAAGAATTAGATGGAGAGCGATTAGGCGCAGGTGAGCGCTATCCAGCTACCTCCCTTCGGTTGGTGGTCTCTAGGGGGAAATGTTGAGCCAAATCCTAGAAAGCTAGATGAAATGGGATGAGGATAATAAAGGGAGAAGACTGACAAAGTTGCCAGAACTGATGTTATTTAGAAGCTTCTTAACTGGGGTGACATTTGACCAGACCACACAGAAACCCAATTTGCACCAGTCTATATCACCTGGGCCAGTCTGGCTTTCTTAAGATTGAAGGTGGTTCAGTCAACATTCGGTGAGAAGTTTGATGGTAGGTTAGGTTGGAAAAACACAGTTTAGCAGATGTGATAGTTCTCGAAGATGAACAACCCTTAACAGTCTTTGATTGCAGCTTGAAATCGTGAAGTCCACTGGTTTGCTGCGGAGATTTAGTGTCAGCACTGTCCTGGCTGAGACCTGGAGACAACCCGCCTTGGCTTACAAGTCTTGTAGTTAACTCTGGGAAGGTTTTGGTGTTCAGACTTTCCAGCTTAGTGGAAGCATTTTTTTTTGTGCTCTTCTGCAACATAGGGAGCGGGATGTTCGGGAGCGTGAAAAGCACACAATTTTCGAAAATGTCAGTCAAAACAGGAGCTCAGGTGAGCTTGACCACCTAGGACAAAAGCAGACTTACTGGTGTGGTTCGAAAGACAATACCTTCTCACCTCTTGGTGCAACCTCTCCCTCGGAGCACCTCACTCAGTGGCCTCTCAAGAATGTGTAAACGATAGCAAATTTTGATTATTCTTTTCTTCAAAAAGCAAGTGGTATGACTGACTTCATCCGCCTATGAAAGAAAATTGACATCAACGATGTTTTACTGTCATAATCGACTTGACTGATGATTAATATTTGCAAAAGCTAATACTCTCAAAATAATTTTCTCAGGTCGTCCTACATGCACAGAATTAAACACATTGGAAATATTTATAGTTTTCACACATTAAACAGACAGGGCATTTCCCATTCCTTAATTAAATGATCTGTTTTATAAGATAAGACAATTTTTCTGTGTCTTTTTTTTAATCAAACTTGAGTTGGCAGCTTACCCTACTGTGGCACTCAAGAAGATTCTGAAGTCCCTGAAGTTGGACAGGGAAGTGCGGCCGTGGTACACCTGCTTCATTTGAAATTAGACCCGTCAAAGATGGTGTTTGCTTATCAATCGTGAAACAGTCCGACTGGACACAGATCTACACTTTACAAAATGTGTGACAGTATATTTTTCACATAAAACTAAGTTTACAATGCCAGGAACCAGAAACTTCAAACCTGTGTTTTATTTCAGAATACCGCATCTTATCAATGTTAGATGAAAGGTTACTGACCCAGCAGCAATAAAACATATTTGATAAGATAAAATCCCCTGTGTAAAAGGAGAGGATGGAATAATTAGGTTAAGCTCATTCCATGTCCTGTTGCGGGGGATTGTCACTGCTTGGGTTGTTAATCCTCAATGACAGTGTGGACATAAATCTCCTCTATACCTGTGTAAATTAAGCCTTGTGCAAACGTACTTGACAAAAGAGAGCGAGAGGGTGACAGAGAGAGAGAGAGATAGAAATATTTTTCAAATCATAGCACATATTTTAGTAAATCAATGTACAAGTGCATTTAGTACACGTTTGATTAGAAAATGCAGCACTGCATTGCCAAAGATAGGTGAGTGTATATTGCAAGGACAATTTACGATTGACGTGTTTCATACGGTAAAAATATATTTTTTGTGTATTCAGAGGCTTTTTGTATTTTTATTACTTTAAAAATACTTGAGGGACCATTGGGCTTTATCACTTTTTTTTTATAGCTGTATCGGTAGGAGTCAGCATAATTGGTGCCAACGAAAGTGTGTCCGCTCAGAAATAAGTTATATAATGACATGCTCTGAAAGAATACAAATGATAAAAAAGTTTTGATGAATAGCATGGATGACAAAATGGAGAGGTGTTTTTGATAATAAACAAAAAATGACTTGCGGAAACTTAAATCTTGGAATGTACCATCTCCGAACAAAATGTATTTAATTATGCAGAATTTTGACTTGCTCAAGAACTCAAATGTGGTTTATTCATACACCTGCCAGATGTGTTGAAAGTTAGGGCTCTCGAATTCTTTCAGTCCTTCCTACATGGAACGTTTTTGTGCACTCCACACTGTTATGCTGAAAGCAGTCCATTTACATATTGAGAGAAAATAACTACCTGACAATATGTATTATTTATTGGCAGCCATAAGACTTAATGAAAAAGTTGAAATTGCATTTTATTCTTAGAAATGGTCATATTGCACACCAAAGTCTAAAAATTACTTCTTCAAAAGTGAAATTATTAAAATTAGGTACACTAAATATAAGTCTAGACGTTAAAAAGGCAGTGCAAATTGTTAACTCTATGTTTTAATTATACTTGTACGAAAAAATTGTAAAATTGTATAGGTATATAGTCTCTATACTATGATAGATCATTAGATAGATTATGATGACCTGATGTAAAATTTAAGCCAATGATAAAATATATTGTTTACAAAAGCAGCTGATTGAGTATTTGTTGCGGTTTCCTCTCAAGTGAAGGCAATACTCCACCTTAGCCACCATTTCAAACAAGGCAGTAAAAACTCATGGTACAAATCATAGTTCCCCTTTAAAAGATGTGTCCACTGAGAGCAACATGTTGCAGCTACATGTAATTCCAGTGTGACCCTTGTTTGTGAGACACAACAGATACAGAGGCTTTGCTAATCCAATCAGCTTACCCTGGCATCGTAGTGAAAGGAAGTCAATGAAAGTGTCAGCAGGTAAAGCACAGCACAAAGCCCTTGTCAGATTAGATACCTCCTCACCAGTGCTCAAGACCGAATACTCAAGTGGAGACCTGGGGAGAAGTGAATGGAGACATGGCATTGAGCCTCTTAACAAAGGAACGCGTAGAAAATATGGGATATTTGGATGAGGTATCAGATAAAGTACAAGAAGTTGTCTTGCCTGGCTCTGTGATCTTGAAAGGCCACAGACAAACATATATTCAACCATGCAACAGAGGATGATTCAACAAAAGAAAGGACAAAATGGCTGAAACAGAACTTGATGACTCAATGGCGAAGAGACAAACAAAAACTGAAGAAAATCCATCCAATGAGGAAAAGAACAAGGTGGAAATGGCAATTAATGGTGATGAACTTCGGAGAATTGCTTCAGATATTCTTCAAGGCGAACGACTACTTCAGCGTCTGCAATTGGTGCAGCAACGGCAGGAAGATGATGGACACACCTGCCAAGAAGTAAAACATGAACATCAGGAGAGTTTTGTGACTAAACAAATAGCAGCATGTGAAGGGGATTGGTCATGCAAAGGAGAGAAAGAAGAGAACAAATTTCACACAGTAAATTCTGGTGGGACAAACCCATGCGTGTTGAAGAAAGTAACCAGTGAAAAGAATGGGTGTGGAAAACCCCAGGAACAGATACCTAGGCTTCATGAATTTTTTATAGGTGAAGAAAACAGTTTGGATCGTCCCCCAAGTGTCAGTTATGAAGGTAATGATTGGACCCCTATCCATTCCAGTGAAAACATTAGCTCCCTTCGATCCTCCTGCCACCGTTTCTCTGTCACAGAGACCTCCATGGAAAAGAGAGTTCACGAGGACGCCCAAGGGAAACCCAACTTGCAGAGGGTAGGTGGAGTTCTCAACCTAACAGATGATCCAGATGTTTCAGAAATCCCCTTTAAAGCCAATATCCTTTTTGAACCAATTCTCCCAATAATATGTCCAGGCTTGGAATGTGAACAGATGTTGTCCGATCAGAAGATGCCCCATGAAAAGAGTTGTCAGGAGTTTCAGAGAAAACAGGGAGCTGTGACAAAAGAGTATGTTAAAAGAGAGGTTCATCAATTAGAGAAGACCAAATCTCTGTTTGAGGCTTTCCAGCAGAATAACACGCAAGGTCCTACCAGATTACGGAAACCCCTTAACACAATAAAGACAGATCTGGTTCACACCTCAGTGCTCGAACGCACACGTAGCTTAGACGTGTTTTTAAACAACTCGAGGAAAAAAAATTCTGAAAACCCGCACTCAGAGAATCCAAGCAGAGGATGTAAAAAAAAGACCCAATTATATCCATACCCAATGCAAGATGAACATGGACGTTTGTGTAGGAGTTCAGAATCTGTAACCTTGGATGCCACTGCACAGGAAGCCGAAAGTAACATCTCCCTCAGCAAGGAAAAGGTTGAGTGGGAATTTCCCATGCTCAAACAAAACCCTTTCTACAAATTACTTCCCGCATTGTATTTGAAACCAGGAGTTGAGCAGGAAATTCGAGAAGTTGAGGCAAGAGAAGATGAACTTTGCGATGAGAAACGCACACTCTATGGAGAGCGACTGCAGCCTGCTGGTGACGATGGCAAGCCGCCACTTACGTCGACTGTTATACAAGGTCAGTAAGTAGAAATAAGTGCCGCTTTTCCACAATACCGTTTCCACACCAACCATTATAAGACTAGGATGTGTGCTCCATTTCACTTTTTGGTGCCAACATTTTTTAAATTGGAGACAACTTTCTGAAAGGGCCGTTGTCCAGAGCACCTCTTGTCATTGGCTACCCGAATGTCGCGTTTGTGTTTATCTCTGAGATTTTCTGTCGTTTCATTGACTTTTTTTCTGTAACTCAATTTTTACACTTTTAATGAGAAAGATAATGCACCTGTTTTTAGCCATCTCTGAGGGCCTTTGTTTGAGAGCAAGTGTCACGGGATGATGAAGATCTTTCCTGAGACTCGGCTCGCAACGGTTTTTTACACGTCGGCCATAAGATCCAGTCTTCGACTCAGTTTTGATGGCGCACAAAGTCGGCTCGAACTGCAGATTAAGATACGATCGCAGTTTTTTTTGCTGGATATGCGATCATCCAGACATCAAGCGCTCGGTGCTACGACCACTCGGGAGTGTTTATTAGCCACGGACTGCTATGTCAACAAGACCCAGCGGCCTACAAAGCAGCGAAGCAGAGTGGCAAGACAGCGGCGTGACCGCCGGACGAGGAAGCGAGGTTGTCGGTCCGGGCTAACAGCTAGGCTAAAGGCTAAACCCTGCAAAACGCCTCTCCCATCCATTTTCCTCTCCAACGTTCGCTCTCTGGACAATAAACTGGACCATTTAACAACTGGAAGTGGCATCGAACCGCGAGATGACAAACTGTTGCGCTAAAATTCTGACGAAGACATGGTTAATCTTATCTATCCCGGCTGACGTTCAAAGAAACTGTGCGGGTCAGATGTATCGACATTTCGTTCTGTATACACGTGTACACGAATGACAATAAAGTAAATCTGAATCTGAATCTGAATGGTTTACGTGCTTTCTGAGGAAGAAATATTGCTAGTCGACTCAAAAAGGCTGCCGTTTGAGAATTGTAAAAAAGAGGTAGAGATTTCTGTAATCAAACGTACAAACACAAATTACTGTTTTATGACCAGTAGAGGACTGTACATCATTATTTGGCTTGACTCGTGATTTAGGGAACACTTTATGAGAATACTGACTATGAACATTTAACAATACAATGGTAGCTAACAGCCTTGAGATATAAAGTTGGCAATCATCCAAGTTTAAAGTCACCTTGTATAAGACACAGGTGTGAGAGTACTAAGAACTAAAAACAGTCTGGAATGTGACCCTACAATCGGCCTAACATTCTCATAGAAATTTGCTTTATGTTTCTCTATCAGTTTGGTTGTCATACTGAGAGACTTTGCAGAGACCAGGGAGTGACTTATTAGACATTACATTTTACAGCAGCATACTTGTGTTTTATTATCATAAACTCACCGTTTTTCAAACATGCCATATTTCATTGTATATTTGTTACAAGAATACAGCCAATAAAATGCACCCATACATAAGGTAAAGGAGTTTTGACGTTAATAATACCACCAGGATATCATTGTGTTAATTTAACTTTTATGTTTCAAAATTACGATTGGCTTTGGTATGTCATCACACTCCCTATTATTGTTATCAGTCCTGGACATAAAAAGGTTCAACATTTATACATAAACTGATTTTACATGTGTGCAGGGATTTATAGACATTAGTTATTATCATGACCATTTTAAGTTTTAATGGTTTATTTACAAGGAAGATATACAAAGTGTCATTTTGTTTTGTTTTTTAGCAACATATCTCAACCTTCTTGCCAAGTCTGGCACTCAGGCCAATGACCTTCTCTGTTACTGTGAATGTGTGCTATTTAGGGAACAGGATAAGCGACAAGTGCTGATCCTGTCACAAACTATTAGACCACAAAATCTTTCATTGGGCCTGTTTGGTTCAGAGGAAGCTGAACAGCAAAAAGACGCTTAATTCAACAATAAGGGACGTGCAGTATTTATTTGATACGTTCAAATTGGAATGTTTTCCAAAATGGTGCTCATCTGTGTGACAGAGATCCTTAGGGGAAAGATCAGAAACATAAATGTACAGCCAACTCGGTAGCCAATCGGTGAGTTGAGTAAAAGTTAAATTGGCCAGCAAGTTACAGTGTGAGAATAATACAATATGTCTTTGAATTGGATAAATAAAATAAAAAATAATAAATGTAATAAAAAAAAAAAAATACAAACAGCAGATGTCTGTTTTGTCACAAATAGCAGCTTGCTGTAGGTGCAATGCATTTGGGTATTTTTTAGTCTTTAATGCATACCTCAGGCAATTGCTCCCCTTATAAATTATTGGATTTCCACATAATAAGCAATGATAAACCAAGAAAAATTATGCAGAATAAAAAACAATCCTAATTTGTGTAAATAAGTTTGTTTTATTAAACCAATACAGTAAATGCTTGATCAAGGATAACATTTGCTAGTGTACCGTGCCAATACAATTAACTGAAGCTGAGAAAATAAGATAACATGATATTTTGCCAATCTGATAAGTAATATGGGCTCGATGGCAACAATCATAAACGTCAAATTTCTCTTGTGTGATAAAAAATTCTCGTGCTACAAACCCTAACATTTTTCATAAGTGCATCGGTCCATTTTTTTTTCATTTAATGCATTTAACCACAACTGTTTTTTTCTTTGATCAGGAGTGTCCGCTTGGGTCCTGTCAAACTTCCATATCGGATCACTAAGCTTTTTTCTCCAATTCTGAGACCCAAGCAAACAATATGACGACAATTAGCAGCAACGACAGCTTTCTTTTTCTCAGTCTTCTGACCAGCGCATTGTTTCATCTCCAGGCTTAGCCCCGCCCACTGGATAGGTCACAATGTTTACGAACAAGTGAAAGGGTCTATTAATGTAGCAGCAATTTGTGTGTATGTGTGTGTGTGTGTGTGTGTTTGAAATTATTTCCAATTAAAAACAATTACCCTGATCCAGTCTTTTTGGCCAGGACAAAAATGTACACTGCATCAGATCAGGCAATTAGAATCATCATAATCTACAAAACAAAACAAAAAATGTTTCTCTGAGAATTTAAATCATACTGTATGTGAAAGTCAAAGCCCTCAACCTGGTTATTTTCCAGGGTGCGGGATAATATTTGATTAATACTAAAACCGGAACAAGGTATTATATTCTCAAAGCTTTATAATTGTCTTTTGCTTTTCTTTTTTAGGTGACAAACCACAGAGTAGAGGTAAACTGGATCGAGTTTGGCCACCGCCTTGCAAAAAAGAACTTCCTAAATTAGAACAAACACAGGTAACATAGACGACATTTACACAAACTAATTCAACCTAAATATTTTTCTTTATGGTAATCTATTTCATGCCTGCTCACTAGTTTGAATACAAGGTTCTGATTGTCAGTACAATTCCTATTACAGAATGATTAACCTGTTTAATTTACCCAAAGTGACATATTTTTGTTATTGTACAGTTAGACATTAGGTAACCAATCTCTCTAATTCCAAATCCATATAGATAGTGCCGGGAAGTGAGGCAATGAACAAAAATTGTCAAAAATTTAGCCTATGACTCTACTAGGGATTGAACCTCTGACCTAACAGTTTTAGAGCAGATATTCTAGTAACAGGCCAGACACCTGGATCAGTGGATATATTGACTTTTTATATAGTGAAGATGACGTCACGGTTGCTTGGTCTATATCAGCTAAGCATAAAGAAACATTGTGTATTATTTGGCACCCCCTAGTGGTAATTTTCAATCCATTACTGAAACTGTAGTTTTTTTCTAAATACTCTTAAATCAAGAAATTAGCAATTTTTGTGTAACATGGGCGTCACACAGGGGAGCTAAGGTAATTGTCCGCCATTTTAGTGTTACGGGTACCCAAAAACATCAAAAGCACTGGGCAAAAATAAGAGAGGTAAAATTGTCTCCATAGTTTGTGTTCTTCCTTGTGCTTTCTGGCACTCATTTTTGATTGCACTAAACAATACAACGACCAAAAGGATCAGCTCGTGCATTTTCTGTTCCTAATGCTGCCTAAAAGTCAAGTTACTGCTTGTTTTTATTTTAATAATGAGGTGAAACGAAAAACAAAAATATAGCTGTACAATTATCTCTCTTACTTCCATTGTCATCGCAGGGAGTGATTATCCACAGCACTGGAACACAAACGTCCCATCTGTGTCAGCGCTGGGAGTCAGGTCAGATCAACGGGGCCCATCGGACAGAAAACGACTTACAGGAGACAAATCCTGCGAAATAAAACAGATCCATTACATATATTGGCAAAATTACCGGGAGAAGTAATGATTTAGCTTTTTAACCAGGTTTGCACTTCCTACAGCTCGGGGACAATTTAAGTGTCCACAGGCATAAACTAGAGATTATTAGAGATGCAAGTTCACTAAAACTTTTATTTGACTCCTGAAACACAAAACCAATACAATCCTGTTTCTAGAATATTGCTACCCTTTTTATGCATTTTATAGTTAGAAAACAAGAATACAAAAAGGAAGCTAAAGCTTGAAATAATCAATCAATTGATAAATATTTACTTTGTGATTAATAATGAGAAAGACCTATAACATATTGTTGGGACATATTTACGTAGCAGTGGTGGGTCATCAGAGCCTGCAAGGTTTTCTCTGCTGGACTACAAAATATCTAATTCATGTGATGTTAAGTATATTTTGTCCATCAATACTTATTCAGTAATTCCAATGTGTCTGTCAGCTTCGTTTCATTGTTTATCCTCTGGTTTTGCTGTGTCCTGATGTGTACTTTAATATTAAAGCATTTAACCAATCACATTTGAGCCATTACTTGTTGCCGGGGTCAGAATCCTACACGAAGGCCTTCAGAATAAGTTCTGCAGGCCCTGAGGCATAACATGTTTCGATAAAGCTGTTGGTTTAGCCAATCGGATTTCAAGTTGGCGGAGCAGGGCCTTCCCGAAGGAATAACGAAATGTCAGCTGTTTCACAAACTAAGACTGGCTAGGGGGTGGTAACAGATTATGACAAGAAAAAAACTGAAGAAAAAAATCCCTGTGTGCAATGCTTCTGTGGATTTTAACTTTTCAGTCCTAAATCAATTAAAAACGTGTGCCAGAAATACGTAATGACAGGCTCGACTTTTAGCTTTTGCTTTGATGGCAATAGAAAAGAACTTCTTGATGGAACTGAAACGCACGGAATCTGTACGACAGAGTAATTGAAATCTTTTTAAAGAAGGAAAAGAGAAAGGATTTTGTGCACATAAAAAAATAATTTTTGGTAAGTAAAGTATGTCTATTTTGCTAATTAATAGTGCCATTCTATTGATAGATTTTTTTATCTGTGTCGTAGCTGTAGCTGCAGTAAATGTTTTACAGCCATCAAAATGTTATTGGGGGTTGGATTGATTTAGACCTAGGTTTGAAGGCCAATGTGTGAAATGCAAAGTCCGCCACTGGTATATGGGTGTTTATGGGTATGTTCATTAGGTGAAAATACGAACACTTCTAAGCATTATACAAATGCTCAAATACTCAAAAGCACGCATTCCTTAGCTAATGAGAATACATTGTAACGCTCATTACCCTATTTTAGCTGTATACCTGCATATGCACAAAAAGGTTGGATTAACCATATAGCAGCAAAGGAAGTGTGCAAATCATCATTGAATGCATCTGATACTTCTAGTGATTACCGGTAATAGTCCAGATGACCTTTGGCTGCTTTTCTTGTGGATTATTTTTTTCTATCTCTGCAGATAGATGTTATCTTATCAAGTGCCATTTGTCTTTACGTACAGTAAAACCGTGCCAAGACTTCCCTTCAGGTGTCCTGGCTTGAAATGGCTGCTGCCCACTACTAAGAGCATTGGCTAGCTATGATCAAGTCCAAATGACTACTAATAATATTGATTTAAGTAAGATTAAAGTGCAGAAAATACAGAGTTGATAAAGCTTACCAAAAGTAAGAGATTACCATCCTTGCCAAATTGAGTAAGTAAATCAAATACTGTAATTGCATAGATAAAATGTTTGCAGGTCATTCTAGAGTTTGTGGCACTGTAGCTAAAAATAACTACATTGGAATAGCGTGTACATTTTCTATTCACTTTTTGCCCTAAACAGAGGGAAAATACGAATGGGAAAATATTACTGTCGTCAAATATCGATATTGAGTCAATGTGAGACTTTATTTTTGAGCTACTATGTCTGTATCACGGCATTGTCACGGCAGTTTCATAAACATAAAACAGACATTTATAAAAATAAAATTGGTGGCACGGTGGTTGACTGGTCAGCACATCTGCCTCTCAGTACATTCATTCAACCGCCTCCCTGTGCAGAGTTTGCATGCTCCTCCAATGCCACAATGTTTTTTACTCTGGGCACTCCGGTTTCCTTAGATGTCCAAAAAACATACATGGCAGGTCGATTGGTAGCTCCAAGATTGTCCCTAAGAATGAGTCTTTGAGTAGATGGTTGTCTGTCTCTGTATGTCCTGTCATTGTGTGACACCCGGTCTAGTGTTTCCCCTGCCCACTGCCAGAAGTCCTCAGAGACACCCCCGCAACCTTCGTGAGATAAAAAAGAGATTTTGGCTTCATACTTAAGGTTATCTTTGGAAATTATTCCTCGCTCATTTTTATTTAAACTTATTTTGGTGTTTTGGGTCGGTAAACGGTGAAAGATAAATCTTGAATATTTAAACTGGTATCAAACTTCCCTAATGAACAAAACATATTAAACTAGTTTTCTCTTCAAACACGTACTTACTTATTTTCTGACCGACTTATCTTCACTTGTGTCGCAGGGATGCCATTTCAGCTAACATTGGGCAATAGGCAGTGGACACCCTGGACTGGTTGCCAGCCAATCACAGGGCATAATTAGACCCACAACTACTAACACACATCTGTACCTGAGGAAAATTCGAAGTCACCAATCAACATGCCATTCATATATTTGTAATGTAGGAGGAAACAGGAGTGCCCCGAGAAAGCACACACAGGCATGTGGAGAACATGAAAATTCCACACATAGAAGCCTGCACCTGGAATTGAACCCCGGACTTTCAAACTATGAGGCGGACCTGCTAACCAGTCATGCAACGTCCAACACTCTTTTTTTAACAATATTTCTCAAAACGTGTCGTTGAATTGCCCTTTTCGGCTTGTGTTCATGTGTGTGAAAAACAGCAAGTTTACACATACAGCTACTTTGCACTAAGAACACGTGGTAAGCTTTCTCTCCTGGCTTTGATCTCTTTGATCTCCGGCAAAACTAACATACAATGCGACAGAAACAAAATGAAAATAAATCCAAACAGCTTGCCAACATCATTTTTGCCGTTCCATGTATTCGGTTACTTGACAAAATTTTGTAATTTTATTCATATTTAGTTTCTCTTGTCTTTTATTAGCATATTTGGTATTGGAGTAATCCAAAAGTAATTGAAAGTAATCAAGTTAAAGTAACCCTACCCAACCCTGTTAATATATCATCGCGCTGATGGAGTATTAAAAGCTGCTTTTATTCTAAATATCATCACACGGTACTGTGCTGTTTGTTATGTGCTCACATTTGACAAGCTTCACGAAATAACACCTTCAAGTAATCCACCAAAAGGGGGCAGCATAACCTTTGCTACCAGGCAGACGCTAAAGTATTGGCCATGTTCGTAAAGACTGCCATGCAGTGCAGTAAAGGGCGTAGATTTGGCATGGATGGAGGTGCGTGCTCAGTAAATATAAAAATCCACATATTTGAATGGTGCTACACACTGATGATGAAGATACCTATTGCAATAAGCAGTTACACAACGGCAACGCTGGGAACGTAAAGTTATATAACACTTAAGAAATTACCTAATGATGAGTCATTTCATGAACAGGGAACAGGTCAATTTGTTCTCAAAATGAAAGAACAACTGTAACATTTTATGCAAGAGCGTGGGTGGTGCCTTTCTCCAAAGATTTCAACACTAAGTCAACCAAATGACAAAGCAAAAACAAGACATAAACAGAAATTATCCATCCATCCATCAATTATCTGCACCGCTTATCCTCAGTAGGGTCGCGGGGGTGCTGGAGCCCATCCAAGCTATCTTCAGGCAGAGGGTAGGTGACACTCTGACCTGGTTGCCAGCGAGCCACAGGGCATACATGACATAGAAATCTCACTCGCTCGTTTACACCTAGGGAAAATTTGGACCAGCCAATTAACCTGACATGCTTGTTTTTGGAAATGTGGAAGAAAACCGGAGTGCCCAGAGGAAACCCACCGCAACACGGGAGGACATGCAAACTCCGCACAGAAAGGAATCATTTTGCCCAGAATTCATTTTTTGTTTGGAGACTGTGTTGCTGGACTTCGTTATGCATGACTCATGTTTTCTGAACATTTCTCCCAAGAAACAAGACTTCCAATGCAAGATGTTGAAAAAAAAGGTGGGAGGGGTTAAAAGTGGATACAATTGTAGCAAAATAAACCAGGAATTCTGTTTGTATGTATTTTTTACATACAGGCAATATGACCCTTAAAAACTTTTAACAATGGTGACGTCCAGGTTTTGTAAAGGAGAAACTGGACTAACCAGGAAATTTTATAGTCTCATTTATGACTTATTCACCCACAATGAATCCTGCTCTTTGTATTCAGGATCATGCTCTCGTAGTCAGGTACATCCATTTAATAGTTGTCTGCACTGTACCACCGATGAAGAAGGCCTCATTTAAATCTGTCGATTCATAGTGATTATATAATTTTCCATCTCACAATGTGTACCTTCCAGTATATGTGCATTGTGTAATTTTGTGCTTTTGTCGAGCAGCCACCCTGAAATACTCTCCAGTGAGAGTAAATAGGTGATGACGCAACAGGAAACCGTGAGGGGAACGGCTACTATGCTAAATTTAATGTGGTAAGCAGCATGAATAAAATTCTTTAAAGCTTTTAAAAGCAAAATGACTTATCATATCTGGTTATGCGAATAAATCGGCTACTCCAATCCAGAACAGTGAGATTGTAGATGGGATCAAATATTTCCGTTCTTAAGTTATTTCTTATTGCTTCATAAACCCTAAAACTGACGTTAAATTAAATATATATTTCCTGCAAATCTCATTCTTCTTTACATTTGAATGTTTTCTCTGCCATTCTGCTAGCTCTTTACCAATACTGATGTTTCCGTCCCATTTAAGTATGCAGTGTATAATACAGATTTAAAATGTTTATGAAATTAAAAGTCTGTTCCTTCTCATGTGGAATCCAATCACATCCCTGTCACTCTCTTTAAAACAGTATCCAATTTATCTAATCTATATAAAAAATGTGATATCATCACCATCACGTTGATAAACGAACTGCAACATTTGATGTTCTATAGCTTTTTGAAAAAAGAGAAGTTCTTAAATTGAGTCTATGACGGTTCTCAAAATTTAGAACTTAATTTTTTGTGGTTTCCTAAAAATTTTGATAAAATTGATAATGAATTATTCATCTTCTGAACCACCTATTCTTACGAGGAGGCTGGAACCCATCCTTGCCGTCTCTGGGCCATAGACAACTGAACTGGATGCTAGCCAGTTACCAACACAGACAAGCATTCACAGGCTCACTAGAACCTAGGGATCATTTATTTGGACCGACCAATAACCCTACCTTGCCTCTTTTTGCCCAGACAAAACCCAGTCAGGTATGGGGAGAACATGCAAACTCTGCTCAGGGAGGCCGATAGCTGAAATTGAATCCAAGACTTTTAAACTGTGAGGAAACCGTACTAAAGAGTCTTTCACCTTGCCTCCGTGAATTAATCATACTACTTGAAATTCAAGTTGATTATATAAGTATCCTAATTGTCCTCCTTCAAGGTCATAGTAGAGATCTATCAAATATAATTCAATGATTTCTTCCCCCTTTCACCACTTTCCACTTTTTGAAGAGAGCAAGGGAATTGTTTCTCTAGGAATTGGGAACATACTCCTTGCTTACCACGTCATCACTTTAAGCTGCATTAGGTGTAACGTAACATAGGTGACCATTGTTTATTCCTTTTTTTATTTCTTTCAACTCAAAACAGCAACCTTGGCAGTGAACTGTAAAATGTATGTAATTAGGGCCCTTAGGATTGTGTCCCTTACTCTTCCCCCACTCCCTTTGGTTTGCGGAAGAATAGGGCAGTCTTTGTGACGTTGTGAATGCGCAGTGCTAAAGTAAGGAGAACAATTGCAGGAAAGGGGGGCTAATGGGATCGCACATATATTTTAAATAATGTTTTAAAATTGGCTGGTGGCATACAACCGTTTTTAATCGTTTTGACTGTCATTTGGTTCCGAAATAAAGGTTTCAAAACAAGGTGCAAGCAAAGGTATTTTGTAAAAATGTTACAAAATACTGCAGACGAAAATACTAACGTATTTACCAGCAATGCAGACGGCAAGGCCAAGGAGGAGTACTGTGCGCACCCTCTGTATAGCTCTGCCCATTCCTACTGCTCACCCAATTAAACTGCTCCGGATGCTTTGCTAGAATTTTTGCGTGTTTAAAGTTTGTATGTGGCTTTTCATCAAAAAGGGTCTCAAAATTAATTTAATGAACTTCCATATAAAGAATTGTTTTGTGATTCACAGTCAAAACAGCGTCTGTTCGTGTGACACTTTGACTGGAAATGTTGTTGAAAGGTATCCTATTTATACTCGACTAAACCCTGATGGCAATCAAAATTGTCTGGGCTTCGCTCATGCGATCATTGATGTCGGGTGTAACAATACACCAAGTAATTAAGCGATTTCCATTTTATCTCTGAGCCATATGTTGTCATGAAAAGAGCCAAATATGCCTCACCAGCCATCGGTTCCCGGCTCCTGCACTATATCAATAATCTGAAATTACTTGATTTTGACAAGTCATAATTATCCTTTTTTAATTCAATGTGTACTTTAATTACACGTCAGTTTTGGGGGTTTTTTGGTATCATTGCAAAATATCTCACTATTGTTTTGTGGTTTGTTACGCTCCAATGGTCCTTCAGTAGCACAGGAAGTGTTGTCACGTAACAGAAAAAACACTGCGAGATGGAAAGCGGAATAGCAGCAGCTCTGACATCACTGCGAGATATGGAGCGTGCAACTAGTACCAGAAGCAGCAGTGTCCAGATGAGGGATGAGTCATCTATGCCATACACATTTCTCCCAAAGTCAGGATGCATCATAGAAGCGTCATCTCGGCTGAAGTATTGTAAATGACATGATCGGTCATCACACATACCCTAGTTGCGTGAAAAAATTCCATCTCTACGAGAATTGTGACTGACCTGGCTAAATGACATGTTATAAATGCCAACTCGAATAAAACAAATCCATTAAATGTGGGTAGTAGGCAGGGTTGGGTAGGGTTACTTTAACTGGATTACTTTCAATTACTTTTGGATTACTCCAATACCAAATATGCTAATAAAAGACAAAAGAAACTAAATGCGAATAAAATTATGACTCACAACACGTGGTAAGCTTTCTCTCCTGGCTTTGATCTCTTTGATCTCCGGCAAAACTAAAATAAAATGCGACAGAAACAAAATGAAAATAAATCCAAACAGCTTGCCAACATCATTTTTGCCGTTCCGTGTGTTCCGTTACTCCCCAAGCCTGCACAAAGTTGAGTCATTTCATTCATATTTAGTTTCTTTTGTCTTTTATTAGCATATTTGGTATTGGAGTAATCCCAAAGTAATTGAAAGTAATCAAGTTAAAGTAACCCTTCCCAACCCTGGTAGTAGGAACATAAAACTGAGTCAACAGACCTCGAATGGCCCTGGAGATTGTTCATTGTTGTCAACAAAAACGTCTGTTGTATTAGCTCCACACGCTGGCTTGTTCCTGTGGTTGTCTAACCCATTTTAGCTAAGAATGCCACAATGACATTAAGACAATGGGCATTATGACATTAAGGAACTGGTGTTACCCATTGATATGGGTTCTGTACATTACTGCCTACATTTCATCGAAATGTGACCAACAACTGGTGCGATGTTCCAAGAAACTACAGATGATGCATGAAAAGGTCTGTGCTTTAAAAAGATGGATTTCACATCTATATTCATGTTTTATATCAAATCCCCCAGAAAAGGGCCCTTAACCAGCTGGAAGGCCCTGTGTGTTGTTTAGAGCAGTGGTCAGCCAACTTTTCCGTACCAAGGACCGGTTTGATGTGTAACAATATTCTTGTGGCCCGATCCACTAATAACATTAGTCATAATAAAAATAATAAAAACAATAATACACACTGTATTGATAAGCCTACATCCACTCTGTTATCACTAGACAACTAAGGATCTATAAGACATGAGAAAATGCAATAAATTGTATCTCATGATCACTCTCAGTACCATGTTTCCTCGCCTTTTTTATCTTTAAGGCGTTGTTTTGGAGCACTATGGGAAATGATTAATCCAAAATGGTGCTGTTCTGTTTGGACTTGCCCTCCTTTGTTTAACGTGGGAAAAAATAGTGTGTTGATGAGCTAAAGCACAATGCCTTTTCAGCTCAAGTTAAGTCAAGTCAAGTCACATGAATGTGTATATCGTTTAATCACAAAAGGCCTCAAGAACTGCACAGGTTACAATTACACCATCCCCTGATTTTAAACCAACATGCGGGCAAGGAAAAACTCACAAACCTCAACATGAGGAAAATAAGAAACCTTGAGAAAGGGCCTCACAAGTGGTATTCCCAATTCCGAGATGACCAGGATGCAATAGATGTTGCATTGGGTAGCAATACACAAAGCATAGTGAACATCAATAAGAAAAACAGGTAAGATGTAAAAATGTGTCCAAAAGTCCATGACGGCAACTACGCATCTTCCTAACTCCGCCGGGTGATCGATGCAGACTTTGACATGCTTCAGGTTCAGGCGCTGGTCCGCTGACTCATCTCGATAAGTCCTTCTCCCTCATTTAACCACCAGCAAGGCAGTCGGAATGACAGGAAAAGAAAAGTATGAGGTGGGTATCAATCATAAGCTATTGAGTAGAAGTGGGTCTTAAGTCTAGATTTAAAATCTTTCATTAATGTTGCAGATTTAATCTCCGGAGGCAGAGCACTCCACAGCACACGGGCCCGGAGAACGCTCTCGAGCCTGCAGACTTCTTCTTGGCTCTTAGAGTCACAAGTTAACCAGCAATTTCCGGGCGGAGGCTCTGTGCAGGAACATAGGGGGGACCAAATCAGAGAGATAGAAGGGGGCATGCAAACATTTGTATGTTAGTAAGAAAACCTTAAAGTCACATCTTGAGCGGAATGGGAACCAGTGCAAGTTAGCAAAACTTTGAGCGATATGTTCAAACGTTCTTGTTTTAGTCAATAGTCTCGCAGCTGCATTTTTGAACCAGCTGCAAACTTTTAATGCTAGACATCAGGAGAGCAGAAAGAATTACATTACAGTAATCTAGTCGAGAAGTAAGTTGCTATGACAACTGCAATCCTAGTAAACTTGAAAAGCACTATATGAAAGCAGACCATTTACATTTACTTGTGGCTAGGATTCGGCACCCATCGCCGCTATCTGGGTTTGATTGCCGCTGCAATCACTGCTCAATTACAGAGATATACTACTATTAATACATGTATTCATAAATTCATTTGGTATGAGGAAGAACTTAAGTGTTTTAGTTTCTTTCTGTGCGGCCCGTTACTGACCCGCGGCCTGGTGGTTGCCCACCACTGATTTAAAGGATTTGTAACCTGTCATTGATTGCAACCAATAGAAGTGGTTTTATCATATAAAAAATAAGATGAAACTGCACCACTTTTCTTCTATTTTTTTTGCGCAACCTTTTACAAGGTTTTTGGTTAGCAGCAAGATGGCCAGACAATCATGTGAGATCCCTTTAGTGTGCCTTGTGTTCTGTAAAATAAATACAAATTGCTGGATTTGTAAGAATTAAAGAAAAAAAATTTTTTATGACAGTTTGCTTATTATTCAAAGAAATAATAATCATTGTTTATTTTACTATGGATTTTTCTTTACAACTAGGGGGCACTAAATAAAACACAGTGTTGCTATAAAGTTGGTTTGTGTTGTGACCTTATAATACATCCTATAATCTGACTTCTGTAGCCACGTACACTGGAAATTAAAATAAAATACAAAATGGGAACAGATGAATGGAATCTGTGACTCAGACTGCAAACAGTAATGAATACATTTTAAAAAGAAGAAAAAAACATTTTTATCTACCAGATTACTTTTTGCTCATTTACGACCAAACTGGCCATAATTACAAATTTACTGCAGAAGTAAATTATTTTGTAAATTTTATTCTACCAAATAATTTCTACAAAATATTTCTTAAAATAGAAAAACAATATGTAAAACAAGCAAAACAATCTCCCAATAAAACAAGATAAATGTACCTGATCATCAATCATTCTAAACATTGAAAGAGGATATTTTTCAATACAGAAGCAATAAAAATGTAAGACATTTAGAATGATGTTTGGAAATGCCTAGAGCACTTCAAAAGTGTGAAGATCTTCAGAATGTCATGATGAGAGAGCATTTGAGCTGTCAAAGTGGTGGGACTTGGGCGTTAACAACTCAATAACAATGTAGTACTGTAAAGGGACGGCCTCCGGGAATCGAAGAACTGACCTGACTTGGCTTGATGAAAAAAACAAAGCCACGCTCAGATTGTTATAACAATTTTAATAAGTGTGAAATATCCTCTTAAATGTCACAGCAAGGAAAAATGATTATGCTGTCTTAGTTACATAATCTTGTTTCCTCTAAAGTCAAGAGGTTTGTCTTTTTTTGCTTTTTCATTCAAACTAAATTCACACGAGCGTAATTTAATTCACAGGTATTCGCATTAAAAGCTAAGATATTGATCGATGTGCAGAAAGAATATTCAGAACAATCTATTCTGACTTTTCTGTCTTTTTATTCCAAACGACAGGAGTGATTCATGTCAGCAAATAAGCCCATTTTCTCCTTTCACTTCAGGCATATTTGGCAAACCCGCAACCGCGTAATAAAACAAAAACAAAAGCAATTCCATCTGAAGTGTGATGCAAAATATCCATTATTTGCACCGCTTATTCTCTGAAGGGTCGCGGGGGTGCTGGAGCCCATCCCTGCTGTCTTCGGGCAGTGGGCAAAGGACACCCTGAACTGGTTGCCAGCCAGTCGCAGGGCACACAGATACAGACAACTCACTCGCTCATTCACACCTAGGGACAATTTGGACCGGCCGATTAACCCAACATGCATGTTTTTGGAATGTGGGAGGAAACCGAAGTGCCCGGAGGAAACCCACGCAAGCATGAGGAGAACATGCAAACTCCACACAGGAAGGTTCAATCTCATGACCTCAGAATTGTGCCGCACATGCGCTAACCACTACACTGCCGTGCTGCCTGATGCAAAATACATTCATGTCCAATTGAATTGATGATTTTAACATCCAAGAAAAATGTGCCAATAATAATTTTAATCCGGACAAAAATCTGATCAAAGAAATTTGGACCGTGTAAACCAGGGGAGTCAAACTCATTTTAACTCGGGGGCCACACTATAACACAAACATTTTCTCTGGATTAGAGAGATAGGAAAAGAGAAAGGAAAAGATAGGGAGAGAAAGGAGTTAGGGTGGGACAAAGAAAGAGAGAAAGGGAGAAAGAGAGAGAGAGAGAAAAGAGTGAGAGAGGATGTGAGAAACAAATGAGAAATAGCAAGTGAGGGCGAAATAAAGAGAAAGAAGGAAATCCAAAGAGAAGTAGAAAGAGAGAAGGAGAGAAAAGAGAAGGAGAGAACAAGAGAAGTGGAGAAAGATAACAGGAAAGCAAGAGAACGAGAGAAAAGAGAGAGAAAGGGAAAAAAAGAAGGGAGAGCAAAATAAGGTAGAAAAACATAGAGAAAGAGACAAAGAGAAACAAAGAAAGAAAAAAGAGGGACACAGAGAGTGAAAGTGAGAGAGAGTGAGAGAAAAAGGGAGAAATAAAAAGGGAGAGAGAGAGAAAGATCCCTTAGCAAGCCTAATCCATGGGTCACCTGTTTGACACCCCTGGTGTAAACGTACGTGGCCAATGAGGGTCTCTGCATGTTGTAGACTTGATACATAAATAGTAAATGATTTGCATATCGATTGATTTCCTAGTTATAGGCGAGGTGCGCCATTTAAGATGTCCTTAAACAGTCTATTAAGTGTATGTGTTAAGAGGCCAAAGAGCCTATCTACTTCTATCTTACTTTTCGCAAAGCTGTTTGGGCTACAGAACACATTAGGTCGGAGGATCGGGCTAGGGGTGGAGAGTAACTTAATTCTCATCCCCCGTTTTTTTTTTCTTTCTATACGTTGGTGTGACATGAAAATGGTAAAAGTAAAAAATCGCCTGCTTTTAGTATTGTCCAAACGGCAACCCTAAAAGAAAGATGAAAAAAGAAGTTTGTGCACTTACTTGCACGCATATCATGTATGAGCTTGATGTGCAATAGTTACTTTTTATTTCAGAGCCAAATGTACTCATGAAAAGAGCCATATATGGCTCCCGAACCATAGGTTCCCTACCCCTGGTCCTAGCTGTTCCCAATTATCCTGCACCCTTCAAAAGGGACATTTTGATCTCATCGCATGGGTTGGACCATTGTCATCCTGGTTTTCATTGCCAGTTTCATATCCACTGTCATGTCAGGTTAGTTTTATTGTTTGAGTTTATTTGGTACTTTACTTCTTTCATTGTTCCAAGTTCTTGTCACTTCGATCCTTATTTTGTTATTAAATGCAATCCCTTGTATTGAGCACCCCTGCCTCTTGTTTTACCACAATACCATAACATTTTGTCTGGTCTTTGGTCTCAACTTTGATGTTTTTTTTTGTTTGTTTGTTTGTTGTTGTTTTGTTTTTGTTTTTTAAATTTGTTATTGTTGACCACCCTCCTGATGAGCACTTGCCCCAGGTTAGTATTCAGCTGCCTATTTTATCATTTAAGCTGTGTTTTTGGAATCTGCAAACCTCATACTTCAAATCTGAATTAAATAAAGAGAAGAAAATTGACGTATCTTGCTCTGCACACATGTATAATCTAAATATAATCAAGTTATACAATAGCACCTTTGGCTTTAACCTGACATGCCTTTTTTACTTTTCAGGTGAATTGTTAATTTTGTGATATGTTTGTTGCAACATAATAGAAAAAAAATGAGAAAATACAATCAGCGTCACTGTAGCCAATTTACATTCGATGATATTCAAAGAGAAGGAACCCGCTACAACGGGTCAGGTGTATCGACATTTCGTTCTGTGTACATTGTTACAAAGAATGACAATACAAAGGAAATTATTATTATTATTATTATTATATCGGGAACAAAAAATACACAATTCTTGGTATATAATGGAATAGTGAACCAAGCTCATATCAGGCCGTAGAAAGCCTTCGTATGGGCTGAATTTAACCAATGCAATGCAAAAAAAAATATCCCTTCGATATTTAAGATAAGGTGCCAATTAATAAACACGTAAGCTAAATACATATGAAAATGACATCACAATTTCTCACGGCTTAAGTGCTGACCAAACCGGGTCAATTAGTGAGCATTATGTTTATTGGAAAATATGTGATTTGTGGTTGGAAAACCAGAACCGAGATTTGTACCGAGGTCTGACGTGTCAGAGAAAATATTCACTTTATAATTAGGTTTAATTTGCAATGTTGAAAATAAAAAATATTCCTTCTTGTGCTGCAATCCCTTGTGAATCAAAGTTATGTTTTTTGTTTTTCTAAATAGTGCTTCGTGCCATTAATGTATTTGTAGCAAAGTATTAAAAGCATTCAAATCATGCAACAAAGCAAACTCACACCTTGTGAACCTTGTGGTGTGATGGAGTGAATCCAAAAGGAAACGGTGCCACCTATATTTGCCCTACCCCTGTGATTAGGAGCAGATTATGCAACTGTGAAACATGCTTTACATAACTCTGGACGGTTATGTATGCTAGCCTGAATAAACCCTTTGTCCCCAAATTAAGGATGTCGTTTTTACTGTTGGGGTCACTCAAGTAATTTGAACATTAATTTAAAACATTTGAAAATAAAAAGATTATGGAATTATTGTATCCACACATACAAAATCACAAAACATCACAACTTCATTTTGCGGAACACATTTAGATATTTTTCCTTTCTATTATATATAATACATTACAAGCGATCCTTTTTAATGAATACAGTCAAATGACTTCCCAAAATAAAAAAAGAAGGTTTTAGCATGCTGTATAGGAAATATTTTTTTGTCTTCTGATGTCTTCAGTCTTTTTATTTGGTTGTGTGTCACCAGTGGCAAATGGTAGGCAGCACTTGGGAAGGGAGCGTGGCCTATACACAGGGTTGGTTAGGGTTACTTTAACTTGATTACTTTCAATTACTTTTGGATTACTCCAATACCAAATATGATAATAAAAGACAAAAGAAACTAATATGAATAAAATTACTAAATTTTGTGCAGGCTTGGGGAGTAACGGAATACATGGAACGGCAAAAATGATGTTGGCAAGCTGTTTGGATTTATTTTCATTTTGTTTCTGTCGCATTTTATTTTAGTTTTGCCGGAGATCAAAGAGATCAAAGCCAGGAGAGAAAGCTTACCACGTGTTGTGAGTCATAATTTTATTCATATTTAGTTTATTTTGTCTTTTCTTAGCATATTTGGTATTGGAGTAATCCAAAAGTAATTGAAAGTAATCCAGTTAAAGTAACCCTACCCAACCCTGCAAGTTATGCAGGAACATTAAAATCAAAGCGGCAAACGTGAGCACAGAATTTAAAGTAAAACAGGACTGAATTTTAATAATTCATTTCTAAAATTATTTTGGCAAGAAGAAAAAAACTAAGTTTTTGGCCATGGGCCAGCAATGGAAAAATAAATCAGTAGTTTGAAGACAAAATACAAAATGGATATGGAGTGTCTTGGCTGTGTTAGTTTGTAAACCAGAGAATCTAAAAGGGTTTACTGCTTCCACAGGTTGGTGTACACGTGTTCTTCTATTTCTTTTATCATATGGATATTTTTAAGTAAATGTTATAAGTTTAGGGAGGTACGCTTCAATGAGAGTATATATGATGCAGACTCGGAGCCTTGGTTACTGTTCATAGAATTTAGATCGTCGCTTTGCTCCCTTTGTCTTGTGGTTACCAATGTCACTGCCAGTGTCTCTGATTTAATTTGGTCATTTGAGTCTTTTTGTTGCCTATTTTGTTGAGCTGACCATGTTTTTGTATACCCTCTGCCTCTGTCCTTGCTTCCCTGAGCCTGACTCCTCATTGCGCCAATAATGCGACAATCCAGACGGCAGCGGACAGGAAAAACATACAGAGAGTAATCAACAAAGTCCAGAAGATCATCAGCTACCCTCTGCCCAGTGTAGAGGACATTGGCGGCTTGTGATACGGCAGCAGAACTATCAACATTATAAAAGCCATCTCCCACTCTGGCTCCCAGCTCTTTGACCTGCTGCCCTCTGGTAGGCGCTACAAGTCCCTAAAGACAAGAAGAAACAGGCTCACAGACAGCTTTTTCCCCAGATCCATCACCACCCTTAACGAGTGCACCAAACTTTGAAAACATCTTATGACTTATTTTGTTTTTTTTTCTTATTTTGTTGCTGCTAAATGTTATTTCACTTATTTGCTTGGCACTATTGGTACAATGCACTATTCTTTTTCCATCCACAAACTTTTTTTTATAACTTTGGCCAGTCTCCAAGCACAACGGTGTAAATAATTTTTACTTTTTTGCCTTTTATCTTGATAGTCTTGTATCTTTTTCCTTTAATGTCTGTATTTCATGTTTACCCTGGAGTGTCATTTCTGATCTCGTTGCATAACTATGTTTCAGAACATTTATTCCACAGGTGTCAAACAGGCGGCCCGCGGGCCAAATCAGGCCCGCTAAGGGATTGAATCCGGCCCGCGAGACAACACTCAGAGAAGCACAAGAGAAAAACAAGCTGCAGGTTGAAATATTTCAACTTGATGTTGCCAAACTCAGGTGCCTCTCACAAAGACACTGTAATTGTATTTCTTTCTCTGTCTCTGTCTCTCTCTCTCTCTCTCTATCTCTCTCTTCCACACCTTTTCTCCCACTCTCTGTCTCTGTCTCTTTCACTTTCTGTGTCTCTCTTTTTCTCTTCCTGTGTTGCTCTTTGTCTCTTTCTCTCTCTGTGTCTTTTTAACTTCCTTTGCTCTAACTTCATTTTTTCCTTTTCTCTCTTTTCTCTTTCTCTCTTCTTACCCTTTGCACTTTCTTTTCTCTTTTCTCTCCTTCCGTCTTTCTATTTCTCTTTGGATTTCTTTCTTCTTCTACCTTTCTTTCCCCTTCTCTCACGACTTCTCCTTTTACCTCTTTTGTTTCTCACGCTCTCTCCCTCTCTCTCTTTCTTTGTCCCGCCCTCTCTCTTCTTTTACCTCCCTCATTCTCTTATTTCTTTATCTCTCTTTTTCTTTCTCTTTAATCTACTAGTCCGGCCCCCGACAGAATGTTTGTTCTATCATGTGGCCCCCGAGTTAAAATGAGTTTGACACCCCTGATTTATTCCAATGACAATTCAATTAAATTTATTGAAAATATATTTCATGATATGTTGTATAGGTCGCTTATTTTGTCAGTTCTTTGACTTTTGCTTGGGATTATTCGAGTTCCTTCCTCATATATCCCAGTTGCATGAACTTTTTAAAGTGGGTTCGCTTTGTGTGCATTTCATAACCCAACCCCTCCCCCCTACTCTCAAAAGTGGTTGCGTGGGCAACAGTGTGACGTATTTCAAAGGATAAGAATAGAAACGGGAAAGATGGTCTGAGGCTTTTGCCTTCCATATATGCGACCCATTCTCCTTCTGAACAATGCAGTTAACATCAAAAGTGAAATGTGATCAAATGCTGTGTGCATTGTTCACATTGGTTTGCTGTACTAATCACACGCTCAATCATTGCAACAAGCACAAAGTATTATATACTGCACTCACATTCTCCTTGTTATGAAACTAAACCCTAAGCCTTACAAAATGAGTCATGGGGCTATTTATAAACACAGCAATACTGCTGTCTTTTGAATGAATTTGTGTCTTTTCTGTTACATCAAATCAAATCTATTTTTAAAGCAATTTTAAGGTAAATAAGTTGCCACTAAAAATGGGGTCGGGAGCCATACAAACAAAAATATTTTGATACTGTTCTTGAGAGACCCACAACATATATTTGAAGACAAAATACAATAAAACCGCCAAACCCACTCTCCAGACAAAAGCTAATTCTTCAACGCATTTTATTTCACTGTGTTGATAATTTGATCAAATTTATGAAATGATGTTAATGCCAGAGCCGGTGTCCCATATCGATATAAATGTACCACTTGAAATGTGTCTCCCTCCACAATCATGTTTGTCCTCAATAATGGTTTCAAAACAAAGAGCTTTTGTAAAAACGTCACAAAATACTGTAAACGAGAAAGCTATCGTATTTACCTTCAGTGCAGACGGCGCTAGGCGAGGAGTGGGTCCTTCGAGTCCTGTGTATAGCTCCGCCCATTCGTACCACTCACTCAATCAAATTGCTTTGCCAGAGCTTCTGAGTAAAAAGTTTGTTTTGTGCCTTTTCATCATTTGGTATCTCAGCAATAACCTAAGATTTTTTAATGAGAGGGCAGTACAGCGACGCAGCGGTTAGCGCGTGTGCAGCACAGTTCTGAGGTCATGAGATCGAACCTCCTGTGTGGAGTTTGCATGTTCTCCCCGTGCTTGCGTGGGTTTCCTCAGGGCACTCCAGTTCCCTCCCACATTCCAAAAACATGCACGTCAGGTTAATTGGCCAGTACAAATTGTCCCTAGGTGTGAATGAGCGAGCAAATTGTTTGTTCCTGCGACTGGCTGGCAACCAGTTCAGGGTGTCCCCTGTCCACTGCCCGAAGTTAGCTAGGATGGGCTCCAGCACCCCCGCAACCCTACTGAGGATAAGCGGTGCAGATAATGGATGGGTGGATGGATGGGTTATTTTAATCACTGACACTAGAGAGACAGTGATTACACAAGACGTGCGCGAGTTGCATCTGTTGCACAAAATGTACAGACAGCCAACTCTTCTATCACTGCATGTTTGTAAATGTGTTGGAGATGAAACACTTCTTATGTCTGTATTTTATGTCTCCTTCAACGTAGCGCCCTTTTTGTTAAATTGCCACGAGCCAGGAGTTTCAAAAGACGTATCTACGTATTGAGCACTGGGTGATGCGTTCAAGGACATTTAGTAAATGCGATCGAGTATTTTGCAGTTAATTGTTGTTCAAAATCCACTTTACGATCAGTGTATTGTTATGTTGTGAGAATGTTTTGCTTGGCATAGTCAATCTGTATATTGTCATGAGATTTGGCATCCCATCTTCAAACAAGTAAAACTTGAACTTGGAGACAGGACATCCCAGAGTTTGATGGCTGTTTAGAAAGGGAACACTTTGCGTTTTTAAAACAATATTAGGAGCATATTTTATTTCTGCTCAATAAACTTCAATGTAAAAGACATAATAAAAGATAAATAAATATGCTATGTGGTTAAAATTTGAGAACTTTTTGTAGGACTACAAGCAACTACCTCACTTTGGTTTCCTCTATTCTTTTTCAAAATGACGATACTTTGTTCATTTATCTTATCAAAATGTAGGAGTTTTGTTTAAATTGTATTTATCTTCTGTTTTATGTTTTATTAACATATATGGTATTGGAGTATTCCTCAAGTAATAGAAAGTAATCCGGGCGGCAGTGGTTCAGGAGGTCAAAGGGTCGTCATGGAACCGGATCCTCCGAGATAAATGTCGAAGTGTCCTTGGGCAAGACACTGACGCGGTGTGTGAGTGTGTGTGTGAACCGGTAATGTGAGAAGCACATTGTGAAACTTTTCACAAATGACTGATTAAACGTGCTATACTAATGCAGTCCATGTAATTAGGTTACATTAATGCAATATTATAGTGTTCGGATTGAGGTACTGATTACATTTTTCAACAGGTAACGAGTGAATGTATCGGATTACATTTTCAAAGTGACCCACCCAACCCTTTGCCCAGCTAGACTTATAATCACCCTAAATGAGAGAGAAAAAAAACCTGAAAATGTCAGAGAGGAAAGGTAAAAGGATTTGTTTTTGTCATCAGCACATTCGGTAGCTGACATAACAGACAATTGGCCACAGCTCCAAAATGTCACTGGGCGTTATCGCATTAGGTAACCTTAGACGGAAGCGAAAAGTAGGTCAAGCAGCTGTCGAGTTTGCTGCCGTGTTGTTGCAGCACGTTATGTTCTTGCATCTTGATTTAAGAGCGCATCATGAGGAGGAAAAACAAGGTCATTAGAGCTCGAGGATAAACAAAAAATGTGGAGTGTTGTCATCAAGCACTGAGTTGGGGACAGTTTGTACTGAACGTAGTTGGTGTCGTTGACATTTCTGAGATGGACTCACTCTTGGGCACATTTTTAAAGACTCTCCTCCCCTTGTCTGTTTTCAGGTAGAAATAGGGCTTCTGCAGGCCACTTAACTCATTAATTGCTGTAGACCAAGGGATCTTTACACTTTTTCATCATTCGAGTAACTCAAAAAATAAGTTGAAATTGGTGTGTAACCACAAAAACTGCAAAATCTGCTGTAATTATGAATGAAACTAACTCAAATGAAAGAAAATTCTGAAGCAGTTTGTATTCTTTTTTAAGTCTTTATTCATGCACCAGGCTTGCTGTGGTTGACAGAATAATGGATTCTGGTGTTTACCGTAAGATCCTAAAGAACGTCCGGCCATCAATTGGTGCCCTCAAACCCAAGGGCTCTTGTAGCAGGACCACAATCCAAAACACACCATCAAGTCTACCTCTGAATGGCTCGAAAAAGGAAAATAAAGGTTATTGAGTGGCCAAGTCAAAGTTTGAATTCTGACCCAATTAAGATGCTATAGTGTAACCTTTCATGCTAGAAAACCCTCCGATATGGTGGATTTTTTAAAAAATTGCACAAGGGGAGAACATGCAAACTCGCTTTTAAGTTCAGGGGGTAATAACCTTTTTCACAAAGGGCCAAATAAGTTTCGATTGAATTAACATTTCAAAACTGCATTTTGTCTTCCCTTGGGTTGTCTTTGAGTGATATTAAAATTGGTTTAATGATCGGCCTTTGTGAGTGATGAATATGCAAGGACGACAGGGAGGAGGCGAAGTTTTTCACGGCACTGTAATCGAATGCTCCATCAATACAAAATAAATCAATTATTATTATCTGCACCTCCTATCCTCAACTGGTTGCCAGCCAGTCGCAGGGTACACAGAGACAGACAATTCACTCGCTCATTCACACCTAGGGACAATTTGGACCGGCCAATTAACCCGACATGCATGTTTTTGGAATGTGGGAGGAAACCGAAGTGCCCGGAGGAAACCCACGCAGGCACAGGGAGAACCTGCAAACTCCACACAGGAAGGTTCGATCTCATGACCTCAGAACTGTGCTGCACACACGCTAACCACTGTGTCCGCCGTGCTGCCCGCAAAATAAATCAGATTTGTTTAATTTGAATAAAACACTACAGTCCAAATGTAAAAATGGTCAACACGGTGACTCAATACAAGTCAGTCTTGTTTTTAAAGCCAACGATGCAAATAATTAATACTTAACACTGTACTGTACTACCAACATGCCGCATTTGACCGCTAGATAGCAACTTGTTCCGACAAATACAGTGCAGTGAACACACTTTCTCGAGATCTACCATTACTCCTTCTGTGATCCACGAGTAGATCAAGATCGACATAATGAGTACCCCTGGTCTAGACGTATTATTTCATTACCCTTTTTCTCATTACAAAACAAAATATAATCTTACCCGCTTGTCAAAAAATGTCACTTTTTGTGATTATTCAAAATGTTTACTTAAATTCATGAATAAATAACAGTTTTAACCCATTGTCAGAAAATGTTGCTTATCTATTTTCTAGTTTTTTTATATTTTCCTTCAATTTATAACAAATAAACACCCACATTGAAAAAGAATTCATATTGTTACTCCATCGTCAAAAAATTGCTTTTATTTTACTTCTTTTTATTTTTTTACAATATTTTCACTGACATGCCTAACAAAAATTACAAAAAATATGATAGAGACAAACATTGTCACGAAATATGACTTGTTTAAAAAGTTACATGACATTTTTACATATCTTACGCTATTGTTAAAAAAATGTTTTAATTTTACGATATTTTTGCTGACATGTATGTCTCGTTACTTTAAAAAGACAAAAAAAATATCTTCTCGCAGATTTTATATGATTTGGCCTGTTTACTTAATTTTTCGTTATCTTGGTTGTGAATATATCTTAAAGAGACAGTGTGTTTGATTAGGCGATAAAATGTCCTATTAAAAAATGCTCATTTTTCGTAATTGTCTTTTATTTTGTTGGACATTCTTTTAAGATGAACAAAATGATATGTTGTCAGGACCAGAACGGAAATTGGACCCAATTGCGTAGCGTTTACCACAAGTTTTATTGAAGGAAAGAGGAAGGGCTGCGCCCATGATCCAGTGTTCGCTGGACGCGGGAAGCAAGTAGATCTCGTACTCGAATTGTGATCCAAACACGGAAGTGAATCATCCGTAGCAAGCGATGGCGGTGTCAGGGACGGAAAAAACGGGTTGGTAGCCGGGACTAGGAGAGTAAGGCGTGGTCGGGGTCGGAAACGAGTCGTAAGCCAGAACAGGAGGGTAGACGTAGTCGGGGACAAAAAGGGGTCGTTAGCCGGGTCGGGAAAGTAGACGTAGTCAGGATCAAAACAGGTCGTAGCTGGAGACAGACGGGAGCAAAAACGGGACAGGTGGGAGTCAGGGTCTAAAAAGGCTTGCCTAGTATACACTGGGGTTTGCAGACGAACTGACAGCAGGGTACTGACAGGACAGGGTTAAAATAGTGACAGGGAGCCAATCAGAACCCGCGGCGGTTGGCGCCAAATAAGTGGGTAGTGGTGAGTCACATCTTTTTATCATTACATATGTTGCTTATTTGAACTGTGTCTTTTCATATTGTAAATATTTTTACTATTATGTTTAACTAAAGTGAACTTTAAAGTGGGCACATTTGTCCATTCTAATCTTAAATAAAATTATTCGACTGTGGCCAGGAATAAAAATCCAAATGATGTGAAAATACGTCTATGGCACAAAGTGAGTTAGTTATCTGCTTAGTAGCTTGTGTAACACACAAATCCTTTGAATAAAGACAAGCTCTGTGCAATGCATTCTCCGCTGTTGCCAAAATATGTAAGAAAATAAACAAAAGGGGCATTTCACAGCAGAACTTATTCCTACGCAGAATAAAATACCTTTATTCACTTTGCATCTGTGAATTTTCTTACTCAAGGATACAGTTATAATGGCAGAACAGGAATAACGTACATAACACAGAAATACGTATGAATCCACTGCTTATTTATCAAAGGGAACTAAAACTCGATTGCAACATTTTATGTTTCTTGTTCTCCCCTGAATTTCCCCCAGTTTTTTGGAGTTCCAGGATTTTCTCTCTGGAAAAACCTGATGCCCGCCACTCCCATGACCAAAGAGCTAAAGGTCATATCACCCTGAATGAATTGTAGACGTATTATGAATTATTTTTAGTCGTAATTTCACATGTATTCTTAATTGATACCACACAAATTTCAACAGTAGGTGATCTTCAACCACTTGAGACTAGTAGTTGAATTTAGCTCTTTGCATTTCACTCAATATCTTCCCAAAGAAAGAATTCTGCTGCATAGTTTAATATGGACTTTTTTCCTGACCACTAAATCGAGTTGAATTATCTATATTGTTATCAATATTAATGTTGTGAAACATGCGACAAGATTATGAAATGAAATGATCTGCATTTATATAGCGCTTTTCAAGTCAATGACTTCCCAAAGCGCTTTACAGTGTGCTTCACATTTCCCAATAGCGGCCTTGTATTGCAGCCATGTAAGCCGCTAACCTGCTTATTGGGGGTATTAGGGATTCAGTGTCTTACCCAAGGACACTTCGACATGTAACACGGACAAGCCGGGATTCGAACTGGGATCCCCTTGATCCCAAGACGAGCGCTCTACCTCCTGAGCTACTGCCGCATGTAATAAACATGTAATAAAGACTTTGAAGAGAAAAAGAAGATTTGAGATTGTCATGATAAATGGGAAAGATATTTATAAAGTAGTACTTGGAAACTGGCCTGGATTGTAACAATAATGCAATGAAAGAATAATGTATTGGAACAGTAGTGCTATGAAAAGTAGTGCAATAACATTTAACAGCAACAAAGGAAAGCCTAAATAAGTCGCAAGATAAATATTTTCACAGTATGTTTAGGGTGGTCCTTGTTTTAAGGGACCCATGTGGGGAATTATTTTTTGTTGTATTTTCTCCATTCATTTACCGTGTTCCAAGCAAAATTTGTTTTGGTATAAATGGGAAAACCTACTCCACAATGAACTTTAATTTAAATTACAGAAATTTCTGTTAATTACTGTTGGTATGCAGACAGAATAGACTTGTGAATTTTAGCGCTCGTTTTTGATCGAGAGACACAATTCTACATTTAGTGGTCGAATAATACACACGGTCCCTTCACTTTTTTATTCAGGCAGGGGCCTCAAACCGTTATCCTGATTTATTTTCACACTTACTATCACACTCTCATATACACTACTGTAGTGACTCACACTAGCATTCTCTATCATAAACACTAGTATAATCACGCACACTTAAAAGCATACTCTCAATGCAATAGAATAGTCACGCGCGCTTACTATCATACTCTCTCATATACACTACTGTAGTCACTCACACTATCATATTCTCTCATATACATTAGTACAATCACGCAAACTTGCTACCATACTCTTTTATATAGACTAGCATAGTCACACACACTATCATACTCTCTCATGTACAGTAGTATATTCACACACGCTTCCTATTATACTCTCTCATATACACTAGTATAGTCACGCACAATTACTATCATACTCCTTTATACACACTAGTATAGTCATGCACACTTACAATTATACTCTTCCATATACACTAGTATAGTCATCATACTATGAGGGGCACTTTAGGAAATAATTAGCAATGTTCTCACACTTACTACCATACTCCCTCATACACACTGCTGTAGTCACGCACGCTGAGTATCAAATCCTCTCATATACACTAGTCACGTATGCTTACTATCATACTCTCTCACATACACTAGTATAGTCACACTCACTTACTATCATACTCTCTCATTCACACAAGCATAGTCACGCGCTTACTATCATACTCTCTCATGTTCACTACTATAGTTACGCACAATTACTATGATATTGTCTTATACACACTAGTATAGTCATGCACGATTACTATTATACTCTCTCCTGTACACTGGTATAGTCACGCATAATTACTATCATTTTCTCTTATACATACTTGTACAGTCATGCACACTTACAATTATATTCTCTCATATACACTAGTATAGTCAACATACTATGAGGGGCAGTTTAGGAAATAGTTAATAATGTTCTCACACTTACTACCATACTCTCTCACATCCACTGCAGTAGTCACACACGCTGAGTATCAAATCCTCTCATATACACTAGCCCCGCACGCTTACTACCATACTCTCTCATACAGACTAGTATAGTCACACACACTTACTATCATACTCTCTCCCGTACACTAGTATAGTCATGCGCACTTACTGTAGTACTCTCTCATGTACAGTAGTATAGTCACACACAATTACTATCATATTCTCTTGTACACACTAGTATAGTCAGGCACACTTACTATTATACTCTCTCATTACACTAGTATAGTCATCATACCATGAGGGGCAGTTTAGGAAATAGTTAATAATGTTCTCACACTTACTACCATACTCTCTCACATACACTGCTGTAGTCACGCACGCTTAGGATCAAATCCTCTCACATGCACTGCTGTGTTCGCGCATGCTTAGTGTCAAATCATCTCATATATACTAGTCATGCACGCTTACTATCATACTCTCTCCTGTACACTAGTATAATCACGCACGATTACTATCATATTCTCTTATACACACTAGTGTATTCATGTACACTTACTATTATACTCTCTCATATCCACTAGTATAGTCATCATATTATGAGGGGGAGTTTAGGAAACAGTTAACAATGTTCTCACGGTTACTACCATACTCTCTCACATACACTGCTGTGGTCACGCATGCTTGGTATCAAATCATCTCATATACACTAGTCACGCACGCTTACTAACATACTCTCTCACATACACTATTATAGTCACACACACTTACTATCATACTCTCTCATTTACACAAGCATAGTCACGCGCGCTTACTATCATACTCTCTCATGTACACTACTATAGTTACGCACAATTACTATCATATTGTCTTATACACACTAGTATAGTCATGCACACTTACTATTATACTATTATATAGTCATCATACCGTGAGGGGCAGTTTAGGAAATAGTTAATAATGTTCTCACACTTACTACCATACTCTCTCACATAAACCGCTTACTAGCAATCCATCTCATATACACTAGTATATCACGCATACTTACTATCATACTCTCTATTATACAGTCTGTATAGTTGCGCACAGAGTATGAAAGTGTTTGTGTGTAACCTCAGTAGTGTATGTAAGAGTGTATGCTAGTAAGGTGAGAGAGAAAATGTCATTTTTTCCCCAATTGCCCTCTCTTATGTTATTGTTCCTTTCTGTTACCCAAGGTTTCAGCGCACCTTTCATTATTTGCCAACTCAATTATCAAAGTTGTGTGTTTTCTATTTTTATTGAGAGCGTTTTAATTTCACAGCCTCAAGGAAGTCGGCACACAGCCAGCCGTATGGTGAATTCTTGGCTGACATGTTTTGCTGTAAAGACAACTGCCGTCAAGAGGTTTATTTACCCCGCTCACGCCCATTCAACGCCAAAGAAACAAGGTCAACCGTTTCATTAAGGCAGAGGTGTCAGACATATGCGGCCTGCGGGTCGGATTCCATTGCTTGGCGGTCCTGATCCAAGACAAGGCTGAGAGAAGCGCAAGAGAAAAATGAGCTGCAGTTTCAAATATGTCCAATTCATGTTGCTAAACCAAGGCCCCACTCCCAAAGACCCTGTAGCTATATTTTGTTTCTCTTTCATAATCTCTTTTTCACTCTTTCGCTCTTATTTTTGTCTCTTTTACTTGATCTCTGGCTTGTTCGCTCCCTCTCTCTCACTTTCTCTCTCTCTCTCTTTCCGTTTTCTACTCTCACCCTATATTTTATTTCACTCTCTTTTTATTACTCTATCTTTCTCTTTCACAAACTCTCTCTGTTTATCTTTCTTTTGATATTTTTTCTCCCTTTCTGTATCTTTTTCTATCTTGCTCTCATTCTCATTTTATTTCTCTCTCTCTCTCTCTCTCTCTCTTTGTCTCTTTTTACCTTTATTTCTCTGTTTTCTCTCTTCTCTCATTCTTCCACTCTTTCTCTTTCCTTATCTGTGCCCTTCTTCATCTTTCTTTGTGTTTCTCTTTCTTTCTTTTCCTTTCTCGTTCTTTCTTGCCCTCTAGTTCTCTCTCTCTTTATCGTCTCTGTTTTTCATCCCCTCTTTATCTCTCTCTCTCTCTCTCACTCTCTCTCTCACTCTCTATTCTACTAGTTTGGCCCCTGTGAGTTTTTTTTCTAGCATGTGGCTCCCGAGCAGAAATGAGTTTGACACCTTTGTTTGAAGTGCTCGGCTAGAATGTCAAAAATGTCAGCTTTAACTTCATGAACCTCTTGACTCATGCTGATGTAATAGGAAAACATTCCAAACACATATCAGTGCAGCAGAGATAAAGTGATAAAACAATACCCTAGAAGTAGTTTAAGCAAGTGCTCAAAGAAAATCAATATTGGCTCTTTAGAGAGAATGACGAGTGCAAATGGAAAAAAGCAACCTTTTTCAACTGTTTGGAAAGAGGGCTGATGCAAGTACAATTTCAAATATTGCATTTTTTTCCTAAGGCAACCATATCTTTGATGTAATGTTACTCACTTACTGTTGCGTAAGCCCGATAGCCACCATGAACCGGATTTTTTTTTCTTGTAAAATTTTTGGTAATCTTTGATGTTGAAATAATGTTTTTTAATACCATAACAGTAATTGTTGTGAATTTAAATTTGCCAAATTGTTTCAAGAGTGTAGCATGCATAATAATGTTTGCCTTTATGTCTGTCAGCCTTGTAGATTGTAAGCAGAGATCTGGTTCTACAACAGAAATCGTAAGTGGCCCTCGACATCAGTTCATATGGAGCAGAGGTCAGCAAGGTACGGCCTGCGGGCCACTTGCGGTCCATCAGGCTTTTTTATCGGCCGGCCAGACAAAAATGTTCAAAATATCATGACAATATCAAAAATATTACTACAAAACTACTAGAAAACTAAAGATCAAATTTATCACTTAAAAATAGGGACCTCATATTATTTGGCTTTCATTCTGAAAAGAGAAAAGGTACTGTAGAATCTCTACAAAAAATACTACTACAGTAATACTGTAATTCAAAAAATACTATAACAGAAACATTTAAACATAAATATACTAACAAAATACCACTTGAGTAAATTACAAAAATTGTAAAGAAATAATACAATTATACTACAGAAATATTACAAAAATAGTAATATGAAAATTCTTTTAAAATACTTAAAATAAAATGCTCCCAAAAAACCCCACTACAGTAATATTTAAATACAATTTCTGCATTCAACTTTTCAGTGTTGTTCTTAAATTTAAGATTTTGATGTTATGTCTCCCCCTTAACAGAACACCGCCCTCCCGATTCCTAAATATATTTTGAAAATGTTCTGGTAATAACCTGTTTTTATGTCTTGTACACGAAAATTGACATTTGATATGATACAACGTGGGCAGCATGGCAGCACGGTGGGTTGTGCGTCCGTGGCACAGATCTAAGGTCATGAGATCAAACCTTCCTGTGTGGAGTTTGCATGTTCTCCCAGTGCTTGCATGGGTTCCCTCCGGGCACTCCGGTTTCCTCCCACATTCCAAAAACATGCATGTCAGGTTAATTGGCCAGTCCAAATTGTCCCTAGGTGTGAATGAGCGAGTGAGTCGTCTGTCTCTGTGTGCCCTGCGACTGAATGGCAACCAGTTTAGGGTGTCCCCTGCCTACTGGCCGAAGATGACTGGGATGGGCTCCAGCACCCCCGCGACCCTACTGAGGATAATCGTTGCAGATAATAGATGGATGAGGATATTTCAACAGTTTTGATTCTACAATAAGTGGATTTGTGCGTTTCAAATAGTTGACTTGATGAATAATCCTTACTGATCTATTTTGCAGTACGTCAAGTGACTGTAATGAAGTTTGATAGTTATATCCCCAAACCTCAGCGCAGTAGTGTACATACCTGTCAACCTGTATGTTTTTGATGTACAAAGTACGTTTATTAGGCATTTTAAGACTGAAAGACAGAAAATCTGTACGGAAAAATGCAAATTTGTGGATTATGGGTACCATCCGGTATACACCGACTTTCACGAAACGGCAAATCAATCAAGTGAAACGAGTTCGCCGTGGAAGCCTTTATCTCGGTATCGTTATTTTTTCGTTGCAAACGAAGCGAGCGGTTTGATGCTACTGTGCGCATGTGTGTGCCACCTGGGGATTTGCCATCATGCATCATTCCGATCACACGTGACCAAAGCGAAAGCAGAGCACATTACAACATAGTTTTGAATTTTCTTTGGATACAATCATCAATTCCCAATGGCCGAACCTGAATTAAAACGCTGTAAGTCATTATGATCTGAAAACAACATGCGGGTTTGATTGAGGAAATTTGAAATACTTGTGGTCTTCAAAAACATCGGATTTCATGTGGTAGTTGTCAGGGTTGGGTAAGGTTACTTTAACTGAAAAACTTTCAATTACTTTTGGATTACTTCAATACCAAATATGCTAATTAAAAGACAAAAGAAATATGAATAAAATTACTGAATTTTGTGCAGGCTTGGAATACATGGAACGGCAAAAATGATGTTGGCAAGCTGTTTGGATTTAATTTAATTTTGTTTCTGTCGCATTTTATGTTGGTTTTGCCGGAGATCAAAGATATCAAAGCCAGGAGAGAAAGCTTACCACGTGTTGTGAGTCATCATTTTATTCATATTTAGTTTATTTTGTCTTTTATTAGCAAATTTGGCATTGGAGTAATCCAAAAGTAATTGAAAGTAATCCAGTTAAAGTAACCCTACCCAACCCTGGTAGTTGTGTAGTGAAAGAAAGTCCGTCTCTTTTTAGAGAACTGGCATTTTCGGCCCAACTCATTAAAGAAAGCCGGCTCTCAATCGGCTCACTTGCTTTGATGCATTCTATTACGAATTATTATGTTGTATAAAGAAGTCAAGGAAAAAGGAAGTATGATATAAGAAAATTTAAAAAAAGACAGGTTTGTGGTTATCCCTTTAATCAGTATATTACCAACAATAATTTAATGCAGAAAATGAATTATTAATTTGAATAATGCATTATTCTACTTAATTATATTTGCATGTATTTTTCCTTTTACAGTGAACGTCCAAGCTACTTCATTTTTGAACTTTTTTCTATAATAAACCTCATTCATGTCGAGCAACTCAGCATCTCACAACAAAATGTTAATTAACTATATATATATATATATATATATATATATATATATATATATATATATATATATATATATATATATATATATATATATATATATATATATATATATATATATATATATATATATACATATATTATATAACGAAACACATGTACAATATAACATGTTAAACCACATAAATAAACACGTTTGAAAAAAATATATGGTGTAAGAATTGTTTGTATATCTTAAGGGAAAATACGACAGTTTGTAGGGCATGGTGCCGTGGAGGTTGACAGGTATGTTATTTCAATGCACCCTTTCAATTTCAACCACATCCATTTCTATTCGCAAGAATTTGTGAACGTTACCTATCCTTATTTGGATTAGCCAACCTTTGTTCTGGATACATTTTAGCCAGGAAAATTGAACTTCAAACCGTTGCCTTGGCAAGAGACAAAACTTATGTATTACATCGGTGATGTAACGTTGCTTCACGATGACGCGTTTCTCCAAAAGGGGGCGGAGTCGACGCCGGCCGGCATCTGCTATTTGCAGCCCCACTCCGGAGCTTCCCCCTGCGCTCGCTCGTCACTTTCTCCGAGAAAAGGGAGGGTTTATCACACACTGGTCACTTAGGAAGGAAGGCGGTCCAATTTGCACACAATCGGGCCTGACTGGTTCATGCGAGGAGAGACACCGTCCCAAGCTGAACTCTAAAGGGCTTCTCAAATAACCAACAATACTCTTTTGTGGAACACAGTGAAGAGCAGTGCGTTATCACTAACTCACGCAACAAAGCTGAAAGCATCTGAAACTCACCTCACAGGTAAGCATTACTACAATTATCTCAATATTAAATGTATATTTATAAGTGTCAGTGCTAAAAAAAAACTGCTGTTTTTTATATGACAGATACCGCTATTTTTGTAATATTAATATTGCAAATACAAACTAACACAACCCGTAATAACACGAGGGAAATATCATTTAATATCTCGTTATACATTTTAGTATTTAACTAACTCGTTCGTTTCCTACTTTTTTAACATATAAAATATACTTGTGTGGCATTATACATGTTTTTCTATGCAATTTACATTCAAGAAAATAGGTTACAGTGTTCTGTGTTAAAGTTGTGTAACAAGGATGCTTTCGACTGAGGCAAAATGCTGTAATCGTGTCTCGTCTGGACATAATGTGAAGTGGGATCAGTGTGTTCCCGTCACAAGTGGGTCGGTCATCCGCTTGGCGGAAAACCAGAATGTGAGTCTATTTTTGGGTCCGTGCTATGCAGTTAGGAGAGTAAGCTTTCTTTAAAGTCTTGTGTGTATAGGGGTGAAGTGAAATACAAATGTAGGTCAAAGACTTTCGGACTTAAACTTTGGTCCACAGCACCAGTTAAGCTGTAGCACAAGTTATTTATTGATTACTTCTTATGGTACAAGTTGCTCTAGTTTCATGAGTGTAGTGTAATAAGGTTACGTAATATTGTGTTGTAATGGCTGTTGCGTAACCATTAAATCCCACCGTTGTGTCATGCTCGCCACTAGGTAGCGCTGTTTGCTACTTTGTGGCTTTTTAATCTATGCACGGCACAAGAAAAATATCAATCATTAATAACAAAGTGGGAGCAATAAACTGTTTGCACTCAAACAGCTGTACAATGCAATCATACAATACATCAAACTTAATTCTTTTTAGTCTATATTTTTTATATAGATATATAGTGTATGCTTTTATTATTTAAATTATGGACATTTTTGAAGTCGTCATCTAAATCAATCCATAAATGAATAACCTTTCGGCTGGGACTATGATATTTCAATGTTGTGGGAAGACATTGGACCTCGGAATAATGGATCCCCTTGAGATGATGAGTGGCTCTGTAGTGAAATTACTGTTAAATATTTGTTGGGAGTTTTTGCTTACTAGCTTTGTAAACTAATAGGGATTTATGCTTGACTATATCTTCAAATCTTAATTTATTTATTTTTTTAAATATAATTCCCAGTTTTTATTGAGAACAAACTTAAAACAGTCAGGCAAAAGAGCAGTTCAACATCATGTGGAAAAAGAAAAAAACAGCATACTTAACTAAAAGTGTGGCTCATTGGTCACATTCAACCCGTTGAGTGCCCCAAATATGTTTTCTTTTTCTTCAAATTTGAACATGTTGTTTGTATGTTCTATATACCCAGTGTTATTGACAGTCCTAACGCTATTATTCCGTAATCGAATAAGCAATCTCATATTGCTTTATATGTATTTTGCTAAAGCTCTATGAAATAACGTAAATAAAGCAATATTAATGAACAGTACTGTTTCTACAGCTTGTTGTCAACACCAACTGAGATTCTATTCATTTGGACCTGCTCAATGTTTGAAGAAGTGTCCCAGGAGATGAGAGCACAGCAGGATGTCGCTATGCTCCACCCATTGGAGTCCCCAGGAGAAGGAGAGCGGGTAGCCCATTCCTTCCAGGAGGACGGCGTGTCTGTTCTGAGCTCCAGTGACCTGTTGGCCCGCTCCCTGCTGGGCCGAAGCTCTGCCGTCAAGCGCAAGGAAAGTCCACCGTCTTGCATCCGGCGTAAGCGGGAATTCATCCCACTGGAAAAGAAGGACGAAGGCTACTGGGACAAGAGGAAGAAGAACAACGAGGCGGCCAAGCGCTCGCGCGAGAAGCGCCGCGTCAACGACATGGTCTTGGAGAGTCGTGTTGTGGCCCTGCTGGAGGAGAACGCTCGCCTCCGGGCCGAGCTTCTGGCTCTCAAGTTCCGCTTCGGTTTGGTCAAAGACCCGTCCAACGCGTCCATCCTGCCCCTGTCTGCAGCTCCCCGACCGCAGTCTCCCCCAAATGTCACCCCCCACTATTACCTCCTGAACTCCTCATCTTCGCAAATCCTCAGCCAGACCAATCAGCCGAGTGGACGGGGCTGCAGAGACGGCAGCAACCTGTCGGAAGACTCCGGGTTTTCCACCCCTGGGGGCTCCAGCGTCGGAAGCCCAGTCTACTTCGAAGACCGTCTCAGTGACCATGAGAAATCTTCGCCACCCAGAGCAGAGGAGATGAACTTAGACGTTTACCACACTGAGCCTGTGAAGAACCTACCCCACAAGTTGCGCTTTAAAATACCAGGTAACAACGAGGCGGCTGATGGGGCGGGTGACCTTAACGGCACTCGACGCAGCCCGGCGCCCCCCGCGGCGGACCTATTGCGAGATACCCCAAAAGTTCAAGAAGCCATCCGACCCGAGTCGGTAGAGTCGTGGCTTCCTCTGCAGGGCGACGGGGGGAGGAGGGCCCCGCAGTCGCCCCAATACGCCCCCGCAACGACCATAGTCACCTTGCCGCCTCCCTCTCAAGGACACACGGAGGTCAGGTTTCATCATGAAAATAACTTCTTGAAGTCTCAGCTGAGCTCACTCAGCAAGGAGGTGGCTCAGCTCAAGAAACTTTTCACAGAGCAGCTTATGGCCAGCAGCAACTAAGAAGTTCTCGCCATTTTCCTCCAAACTACAGACTTTTTATGACTTTTTTTGTAATAAATGGCTTATCCGTCCGTGTATTCCTCCTTTTAGTCTGCTGTTTAGATTGCACGCCTCAGGTATGGAGCTTCCTTTTTGAGTCGGCTGCACAATTTAGATCCTGAAACTGTGAGTTTGACCACAAATAACTCAAGATACATAGAGAGAAATGTTGGAACTTTGAGAATCATAATTGAGAAATGCTAAATTTAAATGTACGTTCTTCTTTATGATCTGACGCACTGTGATAACTCAAAAGTTTCTGGCATCATAACCTCACACTGTCAGTCGTTGGTGGTCCGTCCACTTCTCTAAGTTTGAAAGATGTCTGTTCATTTTCACGAAAAATAAAACTTTGTAAAATCACTGGTGTGTATTTATTTGTATCTTAATGTTTTTTGTTCTATATTTAAAGTACCGGTACTCCTTGAATGAGCAATATTTGTCTGGGACGTAAAATAAATTGATTACAAAATCTGTCGTAAATCTGGAATGAGGTATTGGTATTGTAGTCTGCCCAATGCTGCTGAAATCATTCGAGCAATCTTTTTGCCGTCAACGATAAAGCAAAAATGAAAAAATCAACTGGCGTTGCCTGATTTTTTAATAACACTATTTTCCTCATGTTGTCCAGACGAGGGCAGCAAAGACAATGGCATCTCGCCTTGTCCACCGCCCTCTCCTAAATCCAAAATTAAAATCCGTGGCATTTGGTTACAATTGGTAGGTCGAGATAAGTATTTCTATTGGTTTGATAAATCCAAGGATAAATGTATTGGAGTATATCTGCTTTAATTTAACAATTTAATCAAAACTTGAATGAAGTGTTTAAAATGTTCCTAATGTCGGGTTATTTTAGGTTAGTTTAACTGTTATTACAATTTGTTTCACTTATTTATATTAGTGTTTTGCTGTGTTGGAAACACTGAGAAATGCTACCGATGATAAAAATATTTTCAAAAAATACCTATAATAAAATAACTTTTGTTATTGATATATTGATATATTCTTATTTTCTATTATGATTATGTACCGGTAAACTGCAAGTATTTAAGCGGAGATACAAACTAAAAAGGGGGGTAGGGTTACAAATATTTAGTAAAATAAAGACATACTACTGAAAATCATTACCAAAACAAAATGAAAACCAAATTATTAAAAGATATGATTTCACTCCTCCACATAGTTCACTGTTCTTGGTTCCCTTAAAACAGGGTCTTAGAGTCACCACCGTATGTTGGGTTAGGGTTTTACACCCCCACGTGAAACAGACAGTACTGGTTTCCATGGTTACCATAAAAGAAAGAAAGAAAGAAAGAAAGAAAGAAAGAAAGAAAGAAAGAAAGAAAGAAAGAAAGAAAGAAAGAAGAAAAAGAAAAAACTAAGACAAAAAGAAACAAGAAAGACAGAAAAGAATAAACAATGGGAGAAAGAAAAGTAAGAAAAACAAGAAAAAAATAAGAGAATAAAGGAAAGAATAAATAAGACAAAGGAAAACACCTAAGAAAAATGAAAATAAAAAGGGAAATATTGAGCAGAAAAAAGAGGAAAACAAAAACATTTTTTGCGGCACCTGTAGAAACAAGATGGCCAACAAATGTGTCAGCTTTCTCTATGCGAGCCACATTTTATGTCAAATAAATACAAATTTCTCATTCAAAAAAATGCATATTTATGTTATAGTTCATGTATTTTTACTTATCATTAAAATCCATTTTCTTTACCGTAATGAATGAAATGTATTTTCATTTCACCACTAGAAGGTGCTAAATATTACACACTGTCCCTTTATATTGAACTCTTGTGTTGGAATTGAAGTAAAAAGGCAGCCCATGTGTGAAAGATCCTGAAGATGCGAAGCCAGATGAAAGAAAGAGTTTGATTTAATGGAGGCACCTAGATATGTTACTATTCAGGTCAACGTAACTCCCACAACCCCCTAGTTCCCTCTCCCACCTCCCCATCGTCGTTCTTTCAGTGAAAGGATAAAGCCTGTTGCTAGGCAGGCAGTGCGACAGTTGCCATGGGAACGCTTGCAGACAGAGTTGGGGGCTCCTCGGGTGGGGATAAGGATGGGGTGCAAAATTAAAAAAAGAAGAAGAAAGGGATAACATAGAGGCGGAGGAAGAATGTGTGTATTGATGGAGGAGGGGCATCGGTGCACACATGCAGCCAATCTCCGACCTCTTCGATGCTATTTGTCAGCTTCATCTGTGGAGGGCAAACAAAGAAAAGCACTTAAAGGGACAGCGTGTGACAATTAGTACCTCTTAGTGGTACGAAAAACCCTCATTCAGTAAAAAAAAAAAAAAAACATTGATTTGAATAATAGGCCAATGTATCCATACCGCCATGTTTTCTCTGACATATTGGTGCTACGCTGTGCTCATTTGCCACTGCCTATCATTCGCATTAAACAATACAGCGCCATTTAGAGGTCAAATATTTTGCAATCTACCTTTAAGGATGATTGTTTTTTTTAAATTACACATTGTGGGAATGATGCTAGTAATATCTCACATTTGGGCACTCAGAGAAGACTCATTTGTGAAACTTTAAGTGTAGACTTGAGACAGACGTGCAAACGAAAAATAATGATTAAACAGCTAGATTGTGTTTTTAATAAACAAATCAAGTCATGTTTATTTTTTTATAGCCCTCAATCACAAGATGCCTCACGGGGCTGTAGAGACTACAATGTCGTGTTCTTGCTTTTTGTGTTTGGTTCTTTTCTCTGTTTTCCTGCAGGTAGTGGGTGGGGAGGGGGCGTGGCTGACTGCTGCTCTGACGACACACACCTATAATCAACAGACTATATAACTTGGCTGCTGCTGCAAATATCGACTGGTGAATTCCCTGCCTTAGACCACATCTCTTAACAAGACTTTCTTTTTGTAAGTTCCATTCTTACCTAATCTCATCTCCCCAGATATGGTTCCTGTCCCATTCCAGCCAGCCCGTGCCCTGCCTATGCCACCTGCATTCTACTCCAATCGCACATCTCTGCATTTCGGGGTTTAGCCATTTAGATAAAATAAAAAACAAACTACTGTTACACCATCCCCTGATCTAAAACTTACATGAGGGCAAGGTAGAACTCAAAAACCTCAGCATCAAGGTAATTCCCTTCCAGTCCAGACATAAACATGAAATAAAGCTAATAAAAGAATCAAAAGCTAATTTGTCTGTTCCTGTTCTCCCAAAAGCATCCAAATGAACCCTAATTAGCTATAAACACATCTTCCTGTTCACTTAAAACATGTTAAAATAGTAGTATACACATTATACATTAAAAAATACAGTAATAGGCTAAAGGAAAAGGTATTAAGGAATAAAATGAAAGGGTAATATTAGTTCTTACGATGTAGGGAGCCCCCGTAACGAACAAGTATGTGTGGTACGAAGGAAGCGGTGGGTGGTAGTGAAGGAGATTGCATACCTGTCAACTTATACATTTCCCTTGTTTCATATGTTTTTGATCATTTCAAAGTGTGTACACCCTATAACAAGTTTTGTACGAGAAAAAGGACTATTAAAAAAGCTCTTTTCTTGCCCATTTCGGCTCTCATCCAGATCGTCTCGGTCACTGGTAGCAGACGACAACGTCAGAGGAGATAGCTAATATCATCGAGATATTCTACATAGTTCGTCTTGCTGTGAATAGTTGCCGTGATGTGTTTGCAAGCTTTATTATAACTGAAGCTTAACTTAGCTAACCTGCATTGGCTCCCTGTTAGCTTAAGATGTGATTTTAAGGTTCTCTTGGTATTATACAAAATCATGCATGGACTTGCTCCCTCATATCTTTCAGATTTAATTACCCCCTATGTTCCGGTCCGGAGCCTTCGCTCTGAAAACACTGGTCTACTAGTGATCCCAAGAGCCAAGAAGAGATCCGCAGGTTCGAGAGCGTTCTCCATTCAGGCCCGGTGCTGTGGAATGCTCTTCCCCCTGAGATTCGATCTGCAACCTCAGTGGAAATGTTTAAATCTAAGCTTAAAACACACTTCTACTCTATAGCATATGAATAACCTATATTCTATGTTGATAATACTGTATGTGTATTATTTGCCCTCATGTAGGTTTTAGATGAGGGGATGGTGTCATAATAGTCTGTAGTTTGCAATAGTCTTTGATCTGTGCAGCCCTTTGAGACTCTTTGTGATTAAGGGCTATACAAATAAACATGACTTGACTTGACTTGACTGAATATGGGGAATTTCAACCATTAATACAAAGATTAATACAGAGACAATTGGTTGAGGTTGACAAATATAAGCTCAAGAGATTGTTGGTGGTATATAAGCAATTACTGTACACTTCAAATTAAAGTTACTGTAACTTTAATAAACATGCACACAATTTTTTATCAATATGTAATTTTGCCTCATGGTTTGGATGCGCAAACTGGAACCAGCTGATGCTGGTGGTGAGCGTTCTCTAGTAGCAGCCTCTTGCACTTCTCGTGAACTGGATTTTCCTTAATATAGCAAAATGTTTGTCGCAAATAAAACTCGTATATCAAAATTCTCGTGTTGAGAGGGGTTTGTATGAAGGGGTACCACTGTACCCATATATATATATATATATCTTTTTTTTAAAAGCCCGTCTTATAGAGGTGAGTATTTTTTGTGAAGGAATACTTGTAACAATGGACAACATGCCAAGTACTTTGGAACACAGCGTACCAACAAAGGCAACAAACAAGTACACTATCTTACATAAATTAGCTCTGACCAACTCCATTTAAATGTTCAGATGGCCAAAGCTGAAGAAAATGCCTCAGTGGCATAATAACTTCAGCCCTCTGTGCTAACAAACTGGTTTGTCCCTGTCCCATTTGGCAGCACTGGTACAATTGATACCCAGTCAATGTTTTGGGAGTACAACTCCTCAGTCTCATAGATCGGAAAAGTGTTTCAGGGGCTTTGTCAGGAGGGTGTCCTCGCTTTCAAACCCTGCCAGCGTGTTTGACTTCCAGTTTCGGAATCCAGCTGAATCACAAACGGAGCTATAACGGTTGGATTAACACTTGGGAAAACATACTTTTCAGTTGTTCGGATTTCAGTAAAAAAACATTCCAAATTTCACTTGTCCTGGAGGCGGCTGCCCTCGAAATTAACTTTCCTTTATTTTTTTCAGATTTAATTTTTTCCCTAGGTGTCGGTCCGGAGCCCTCGCTCTGAAAATGCTGGTCCATAATGATCCCAAGAGCCAAGAAGAGATCCGCAGGTTCGAGAGCGTTCTCCATTCGGGCCCCGGTGCTGTTGAATGCTCTTCCCCCTGAGATTCGATCTGCAACCTCAGTGGAAATGTTTAAATCTAAGCTTAAAACACACTTCTATACTATAGCATATGAATAACCTTAATTTTATGTTGACAATATCTGAGCATTATTTGCCCTCATGTAGGTTTTAGATCAGGGGGTGGTGTCATAATAGTCTGTTGTTTACAATAATATTTGGTCTGTGCAGCCCTTTGAGACTTTGTGATTAAGGGTGTCACAAATAAACATGACTTGACTTGACTTTTATTTACAGTCCCGATGTCAGAAATGGGGTGTGCTAAAATTCTCACACCAAGCCGAGAACAAGGTTGCCAAAGGGCTACTGCCATCATCTAGTGAGATTGAGCCATTTTTAGAGGGGTTACAAATGTATTTTATACTGCGTTAAACATTACTGGTGTGTCATATATTATTAATTTTATAACATAGGTCATGGTCCTCTAAAAATTTGATCACGGGCCGTAACTGGCAAGGCTGTGGACATGTCTGAGTTATGGGCTATACAAATAAACATGACTTGGCTTAACTTGGAAATGTACGTTGATTTCCATATTGGACATAAAATGTTGCACAATCAGATGACACAATGACATACCTGTCAACCTGTACGTTTTTGACGTACAAAGTACCTTTATTATGCATTTTAAGACGTGCACAACGTACAAGAAAATTGGTACGGAAAAACGCAAATGTGTCAAATATGGGTACCCTCCGATATACACCGACTATCACGAAACGGCAAATAAATCAAGTCAAACGAGTTCGCCGCGGTAGCCTCTATCTCCGTATCGTTTTTGTCGTTGCAAACAAAGCGAGCTTTTGATGCTACTGTGTGCATGCGTCTGCCGCCTGGGGATTTCCCATTGCATCCATGTTGTAGTTGTGTAGTGAAAGGAAGTCAGTCTCTTTTTAGAGAACCGGCTTTTATGGCTCAACTCATTAAAGAAAGCCGGCTCTCAAACAGCTTACTTGCTTTGATGCATTATACTACGACTTATTATGTTGTATGAAGAAAATAAGAAAAAAAGGAAATATAAAAGGAGACAATAAAAAAGACAGGTTTGTGGTTATCCTTTTTATCAGTATATTACAAACAATAATTTAATGCAGAAAATTAATTAATAATTTTAATACTAAAAGTCTACTTAATTATATTTGCATGTATTTTTTCCTTCTACAGTGAACGTCCAAGCTACTTAGTTTTTGAACTTTTCATGTCATTCATGTCGAGCAACTCAATATCTCACAACCAAATGTTAATTAACAATATATATGATATAACAAATCACATGTAGAATATAACATGTTAAACTACATAAATAAACACGTTTGAAAAAAAAATATGGTGTCAGGTTATTTTGTATTTTGTAAGGGAAAATACGACAGTTTGTAAGTGCATGGAGCCCTGGAGGTTGACAGGTATGTGACCTGGAAATGTACATTGATTTCCATACTGGACATAAAATGTTGCACAATTAGATGACACAATGAGGGACATCATCAAGGGCTATTGAATAATTATTTGGTTCAAGAAAGCGTCCAGTCTCTATGTAGGTCAAGTACTGTCCCTTTCTGGCCTTGACAGCTCAGAATGGTGTCGCAGAGCAGTACAGTTTTGAGCCAGCAGGGGGGAAAGTGGCGTTTAATAGGTATACTTCCAGACAAGCAATGCCACGTGACCACGCTTAGTATACTAGTAGTGTGACGCCATTGCACGCTTCTGCCACCACCATTATGCCTTCTATTGTTCAAGCTTCTCTTAAAAATAAAAATAGAAAAAAACAATAAACGTTTACTGTCCGTAATCTAGTACGTAGTCCGGAATGAGGGTTTTTCGAGGATTTAGCTCCGCCCCTCGGATACCTTGTGCAACCGGATTCGAAGGCGACGAGAGAGGAGAGAGGAGGGGCGGTTCGAAGCAGCCGAAGAAACAAAAAACGTGACTAGGCACCCAAAGCGTCCTGTTATGCAACAACTGACCTACTAACATACATTTAGAAACAAGAGAGAAGTGGAAATGGAGAGAGGGAGGAATTGGAGCAAACATGACATGAGCAAGGCACTCTAAACAAGATTCAGAGTGCTCGCGATCCTCTTTACACCGACCACTCAACCGAGTCCACTTGGATTGGAGCAATTTGGCGGATGCCTGTTTAGTAAAATGAGGTTACGGCACACGCTACGCGGATTTGTGGAGTCTATAATCTGTACATTCGGGTGAGTTTAACGGTCATTTTCATATTTTATTATGTTTCGCGTGTGGTCTTTTATCTAAAGTAACGCGATCGCTTATTTGAACAGAAGTTCCTATTTTCTCAATGTCAATTGTGTGCGGGTCTCTGGGGGAGGTTACGAAGAGTCATGTTTTTTTTTTTGTATTTATTTATTTTAACATTAAAAATATATACTCCAATAATAGTGTAATAACAGAAGAACAACAATTATCATTATAAGAAAAATAATTATTGTTTTCATCCATCCGTTTTCTGCACCACTTCTCCTTACTAGGGTCTCAATGGTATTGGAACCCATTATTGTCTTTATTATTTTCGTTATTATTATCATTTAATGTCAAATTTATTTACTCTTAGTTATGGAATGCCATTAAGCAGGGGCGTGTGTGACTCTTTAGCGCTGCCCCTGAGATTTTCTAGAAATGTTTGAATATGAAGATTGGGTGAGGGAAATAATGTATTGGTATTTTTCTGAAGTATTAAATACAGAATGACTAGTTGTTATTTATGAATCACTTTTTATTTTAATTTAAAAATCGTTTTTTATAAGGCTTTTATTTTTTTACATCTCTAGACATATTTGTTTCTGTTGATAATTTTTTTGTCCGTTATTGCTTTTTCAAAATTGTGGCCCCTGCTTTAAGTCAATCCAAAGCAACCTATTTGTGGGTTAGTAGGCTAGTCGGTGCAGAAAAGTAGAGCAGCTCGGCTCGGCAGCCACACTTCACCGTGTCACGTGTAGCTGCTCCTTTGTAAAGGTTAACGCGGTTGTGCGGTCCTGCAGCTTAACCCTTCAGCCCCCGCCCAAATAAGACTCCAGAACAAACAGGGAAGCGCTAAGTCAGTCGTGATCGAGACACCAGTGCCTCCTTATTGAGCTTGGATACAGATATTTTTCTTAATTACCCATATACTGATAGATGGAAGAATGGTGAAGTTCACGGGTTTGGGTAACTGCTACTGCTGTGAGGTGAGATGTGCGACATCTGGATAAAATGTAGGTCAGATCAGGGTCTTTTTTTACATATCTTAACGCAGAGTCTATTTTAAAGCTATTTTATTGTGGAATAGTTTAAAGCTAATGAAGAGATGATCCTGCGTGATCGCAATTTGTTAGGCAACAACAAAGAATGCATGCACACGGACTTCTTTTATTATTTTTTATCATCTCTTGAAATTTAGTATAAAGAAAACAAATGCATAGCTGTTGGTATTTTGACTATTTTTTAGAACATTGCCCATCTCGTGCTTTCTGTTACCCCACTTAACCTTTCTGGGTTTATGGCATGTCAGAGACACCTTTCAATTTACTGTATAATTATGTTTTAACATAAAGAACAGTGGAGCATTTCCTTGCAGCCTCTGTGCTTCTCAGCAAGACATGACTGCAAATAGTAATTTTACATAATGTCAATAAACAAAAGAGTTTAAATAGCCTTTTAATGGGTTATTATGCAAATCAAGCAAAGTGATGGTGTGCGTAGGTACCCTGTGGCAGAGGCGCTTCTAATCAGGTAGCGTACAGTGGGTCTCCATGCCAGCTATAAATGTAGGTCACATCACTCCTGTGGGAGGGGGCAGCAGTGAGGTGAAGCGCAAAAGCAAGGCATAGTCGTGATGAGCTGTCGCAAGCACAGAATGGAATGCTCATTGCCCCCCTGCCCAAAAGGGCAAAACTTTCACTGAAAGTGAACTGGGTGAATAAAAATTAACAGTCTGGGTTCCCAAACACGTGTGCGCTGAAAAAAAGATTAGTGCTGTGCTTTGTCATTGCCTTGCGGTGGTTGCTGCAATTGCAAGCCAAGTGTGGCGTTTAGTAGGCCAAGGCAGCACATGTGACTGCTGCAACACATGGACTGAGTCACTTGGCTTTTTTTCCCTTTTCCAGAGAGAGGGGAGTGATAAAGCTGCGTGTTCTTGGAACAAGGGTTCTGTTTCGATTGGACTCCACCTTACTGGCAGCCTTTCTTTTAACCCCCAATAGCCCTCCATTTTTTTCATTTTTATTGGATATTCTGAACCCAGATTTCTAATGCGCTCAAACCCGACTTGGTTATCACCGCAAACTTCACTCAGAGTGCCCGCACTTCTCTCTGTGTGTTTTGGGAGGGTTGGGTCGTTATGTTTCATCATCCCCTTCTTTTCAGGCATGTGCCTTTTTCTATTTCCTGAAACGCTCCACAGTCACACGTGCAAGGGTTGAACTCAATCCACTGTTTCCAGTACGTGTTACCACATTTAGGCTTGCGGTGTACTTGAACGAGCACTGCTTTTAACCCCCCCTCCTGTGCTATCATTCCACAAGTGCCACTAGGACACGTGATGTCTATGATGAATTAAATAGGTCATGGGCAAGTATTTATATCAGCAGATCAGGTTTGCTTGTTGAGCCTAATCCGTTTGTATATGAGTCCTAAATGCCGGTTAGTCGTACAAATAAAACAGGCGCACTCATTTGCCTGTTCAGTAAGGTGAGAGAGACAAAACAAAGACCTTGAGACGCTCACTTCGTCACCCACAGCCTTTTAAATAGGCGACTGATAATCTGCTTTGGATGACGTTACAGTCCATTGACTGTTGGGGCTCCGGAGTCTTATGTGATTGTCCACCCTCCTTTTTCGCAATGGGTGACACATTCCTTCTGTTGATGTAATAGCAACATTGTTGCCCCCCCCCCCCCCCCCCACACCCCCCGCGCCTTTCCCCAATTACCCCTCTTTGCTGCAATCTGTTTTGATTCATTTCTTTGTCTTCGCTCGCTCGCTCCCTCCTATGGGTTCAAAGCATGTTGTAATTCAGCTCGCCCACTGCCCCCCCCCCCCAAAAGTCTTTCTTCCATTTTTCTTCTTCTCTTAGCGCTGCGTCTCGTTGCAGTTCTGCTGACCTAGATTCTGTACCGTGTAGGCAAATGGACTTTCTGGGTCAGTGGGACATGCTGCGGAACGTGTCTTGTCCTATTCTGTCTCCCTGCTGCCACATGTCAAAGGCTCACGAGGATAACCTCAAACCATTACGCCACGCAACGGACGGGAAAAAAATCAAATCCAGTCCAAACCAGAAAGGCAAGGGATAAAATTCAGTGGCTCAAACCGGTTTTTAACTGATTTAATTAAAATGCATGTATTTGGATAAATGTACATGATGACTGGGATTATTTGTTACATAATAATGACAATAGAAATTACTTTTTAGGTAACCCAAAAAAGCAGATGTGAATTCACACACAGATCAGACCTTATTATAGAGCCACTGTTACATGATCCACATATGTTACTCAACTTTTCATCCCATTTGATTGATGTCTATATTCATACAAGACTTAGTCACTGATCCAAAAGAGGTTTATTTATGGCGACAGCTTAAAGTCAAACTAACCTTGCAACCCGTGACGTGTACATCATCAAAACATGTACCGCCTTCATGCTTTGTGTCCAGGGGTCCTTTACCTTTTTTTTTTTCTTTTTTTTATAAATGACTCACACCCCAACCTACCTCAGATACACAAAATTATACATTAAACTCCCTTGTCCCGGTTTCGGCCTCCTTTTGTCCTAAACCCGCACTTGCGGCTTGCTTTTGTCTGCCTTATCTGCTCTCCCGGCATCATTGATTCGACGTTAAGTTGTTTTGGTGAAGAATGCAGACACATTCTTCTGTAACTGAATGAATAGGGGAGTGGCAGGGGCCCGTTTTTCAAGGGTGTTTACACTGGTTCTTTCTCTCTGGAAAAGATGATCTTCTATTGATATACAGTTTTGACCGACTTAATTTGAGCATTCAGCCTGCTGACACTACAGTATATTATGTATTTTCCTCCAGGTCTTTTGGGACTAAATTTCGGTTTATGAGTTAAAAATGGGACCGTCAGCCTCGCTATGAACCTAGCGACCATGTTACGGAAGTCAACATGCCAGGCAAAAGGTCAGAGGTCCTAGGGTCTCAGACAGAGCAGATCAATCGCAAAGTGCAGGGGTCGGGCAGTGCGGTCAACCCACTTCTCATTGCCATGGGACACCGCCAGCTACGCTAAAACAATAGTCTTTGGTCGCCAAACACAAAAACAAGAAAAGGCCTTAACATGACAGTTTGTATTCTTTTATAAAAATCTTACAAAAATAATCATATCTCCAATTTTGGTTTGTTTTTCATCTACAGCTTTTAATCCTGACTTCAACAAAAGGGAGACCAGAGGACAAGGGAAAAGACAGCGAGATTCCCCAAGGGACTGGCAAATCAAGGTAAATTGCAGGCTTACAGGCTGCTGTTTGGATGCACATCTGTAACACGCACCTTATGGCTTATCTCAGTGACCCATTATATCAAATACTTGTCACTAAACAGGTTTTATATATTTCAATTTCAGATTTGGTGTCCCAACCAGTATTGGCAAAAGCATCACTGAACTCCAACCCACAAGTGTATAAATGAGGGTGTCCTTTGCTGGGCTGCAGTTGTTCTTGATTTTTTTGGCTAATTTGGACACTTGACTTCCCTCCTGTTGTCCCTGAACTTGAAATCAATAGACGAACTAAGTTCTTCGAGGAGCTTTTAAGGGTGATTCCCCACCTCTCCTGACCCATTCTTCAATCTACAGTGCAAACTGGCTACCACCTGAAAAGAATGGAGAGTCTAACTTCAGCCCTCAAAAACTCAGGAAATAACATAAATTGCCTTGAGACCTTCGCTGGTTATGAAGAATCTCTGACCCCTCTCCAAGGGGCTCCGCCTCGCATGGGCCGCATCATCAAACCTAAACCCAACCTGACCTGCAGGCGAAAGCGTGAATTCATTTCAGACGAGAAGAAAGATGCTTCTTACTGGGAGAAACGCCGCAAGAACAATGAGGCGGCCAAGCGCTCCCGGGAGAAGCGCCGTCTCAACGACATGGTCTTAGAGAACAGAGTCATTGCCCTGAATGATGAAAATATGAGACTCAAGACAGAACTACTCCAATTGAAGCTACGCTTTGGTCTGATTAGCACTGCTTCCTATATTGAAAAAAGCCAACAGATGGAGGGAAGCAGCAACACAGGAAACGGAGGTTCCTCTTCATCAACATCGTCTCAGTACTACTCCAGCGGCTATTCCAGCAGTTCTCAGGTGATGATCAACTCGGACTCTTCTGAAACGGAACAGTCCGGGCTCGGCGAAGGCCACAGGCAGATGCTGAAGTTCTCGCCTCGTGGTTCCCTGTCTGACATGTCAGATGGATCATCCAGAGACAGCCCGGAGCCGATTCCTTTCGAGATTAAGCAGGAAGGTGACAGGCTGGAGATGGATATCACCAACGGCACCACCACTCAAATCATGTTCAACATCCATCGGGGTCTGGCATCCATTCCCACTCATCACCAGCTCCAGCAGCATTCTAAGGAAATGGAGGTCACTTATCACAGCCAGCAGCAACAGCAACAACAGCATCTCCAGCAACCCAAACCTCACGAAGAGCATGTTTCCACTGTCACCCCACAACCACCCGCTGCCCAGAGAAGCGTCATCCTCTTTTGTCCTGTGGATAGCTTGGCACGCTCCCAAGATTTGCAGAGCAGTCAGGCCCGCACAGGCCGTCAACCCCCTGCCTTTGCAGAGAACACCGCCGAACATCCTCCTGAAGTGTTGAAGCAACTCGAGAGGAAAACTTTAGAACCCGCTCTCTATGAGTTTGCACTCAACCACAATGAAGACGGGCAAGGTTACAGAACTTGCCTATCAAACCAGCAGAGCCCTTCGGAGGAGCAGGCATCTCATTTGTCCCGAGAATTTAGCCACAAACAGGCGGAGGAAGTCAGCCAGTCACACCTGTATCACCGCCAACCACCTGCTTCGTACCTTGGTGCCCAAGACGAGGAGCCACCTGTCCTTAGCTATGAGGGTGAATTTCTTAATGAGGCCTATTATCAAGGCCCATCATGCTCCTCCAGTAAAGACACTTCCTCCAGTGAAGGAGACCCAAGGAGCTCTGACAAAGACGCATCCACCGATGACGATGAATTTCCTTCCTCCTCCTGCTCTGACAACTACCCCAGCCAACTTCTCAACGGTATCCACGAGCCCCCCTCCCCTCAACTCTCCTCGCAGAGTTCATCTCAGACCCAGGGCCGTGATCCCCAGGGGGAGGTGAAGACGACAGCGTTGCCCCACAAACTTCGGCTCAAACATCGGGCCATAAGCTCCGGGAGCAGCGGCGGTCATTGCTCTGGCCAAGAGTCCCCAACAACCCCTCCCTCTGCTGCGTCGCCACCCCTCCCTCAACATCCTTATCTATCCCTGTCGCCACAGTCTAACAGTCATACAGAAAAACCAGGCGTGGACATCAACAAGTCAGCATCAGAAGGGGAATGCGGACGGAAGCACAACTGCAAGAAGGAGACCGGCGTACGACGGAATAAGAAGCGAGAATAAGTTGATTCAAGTGTGGTCTTAGCTGAGAATTCTTCAGCCATACGTACAACAAAGACAATCTGTCCCCTGTCATTGTCCTGCCATAATGCCTTGGCCCATGATCACCCTTCCATGCCCCTTGGTACATGAAGTTGGCCTATTTTACACCCCTCACCTCAAAGTCTCAAAAAAGGCTGGACTTGATGACTTGGAGGACTGTAACATACTTGTATATAGTGTACAGATTTGTTTTTTTTTTATATTCTCTCCATACCAACAGAAGCACTTTTTTTAATGAGATGAGAGGAGGGATGGAACTATGTGCTTTTTTTCAGTTGCCCTTTTTTTTCACTAACTCTCAAAGCACATTTGGATCCGAAACGAATGTAAAGCGATTTTTTTAAAGCTTTATCCGCACGATAATTTTTCTGCGTATCTGACTGCAGGCAAGCATGTTTGGTTTTAAATGCCTTAATTCAATCGAAATGCAAATGTACTCTTGGGATGTTCCTTTGACCAAAGAAGCTTGAACACCATCAAGATTACAAAATCCAAGTTCCATACCTCTTCCCGGACCCTACCTCTATAATGTCCCCCCTCCCCTCACCCTTTTAGTTCATAAAAGATTTGCATCACCTTTATTTTTGAAGCACTTGTTTTGTATATTACTGTGACATATGAATATATGTATCTAATCTAAATCTATATTTTACAATGAATACAAAAGCAGCAAACCTGCAAGGACTAAAAAATTCAAACGATTATCCTTTAAGGAATCGAAATGAAATCACTGAGTAGCCGCTCTGTCAGCTGTTGCTGCAGGACCCACTCGATTCAAAATGCCTCCCGTGATTGTTAAGCTTTAGCACAAATAATTTGTCGATGAGCTGTTTACACAGATAAGGCTGTCCGCTTCGGAGGGCCACCAGCACTGAATGGAGAACATTTTGTTTCCTGGGCCGAGTGCCTCATTAAAACGTTTTGGATTTCTTAACCTCGAACCAGCCTTTAAATATGTGGTGGATTTCACCAGCTGCAGGCTACGAGCCTTGAGTTTATTTGAGCTTTATCAACCATATCTGTTGTCACCATTCACTGGCCCAATGTATTTATTTCCCTCAACTTCACTTGGCCACCACTGTATAAAAAGCCAACATGAGCATAGACTGAATGTGTACAGATCTTTAAGATCCACTGCAGTCGTGAGTTTGAGCTGGAGTTGAAATTCACCCAATCAAGTGAAGACACGACACATCTTGATATAATGACAAACACTAGAAGTTCAAATTTGGTTTTGGATAAAAAAAACCTCCAGTATCCAGTACTCAATGCAGCTCTACTGCAGCCTGTAGCCTGCACTGGATCCAAGTAAAACAAAAGTATATGTACCATGTCTGGCTTTTTGACACTTGTGTATAAATGTAAAGTCCCCTCACCCTTGAACAACACTGTAATGTTTATTTCATCAACTTTATAGCCTTTTTTCCGTCAAGGTGTTGTTCCGTCCCCTATACTGTGTCGTTTTTCCTATTGACTGTAATGACTGTATTTGACTCATAACCCTGACCCCTACACTTGCGTCCCCCTCCCTCTTTTGATTGTGTATTAATCAATGAGTTTGTGGTTTTGCTGACAATGTTTTTTATGAAAAAGACATAGAAAAAAGGACACCGGTAGAGCTCAAAGTGCAGTTTGTAGATGGCCGGTCAGCGAAATCTTCTTGTGATATGAATATGTGAGGGACAACACTAATGAAGGTGGGAGCATTTCAAGATCGTAAACGGAAATAAAAAGAATGTTGACCCAATGGAATGTTTTTGATTTGCTTGTTTTTGTTAATTGGTCAGGATAATAACTGAATTGACAACTCCACTATAATGTGGGAAGCATCCTCACACTCTGATTGTTTAGAACTGGAATGTCAAAGTGAATTTGTCAGAGGGCCAAATAAAAAAATTGTCTTCTCACAGAAAGCTGGACTGATTGAAAACGAAAGAAGCTTAAAATACTCATTGCTAATGTTATGCTCGCTTCAGTTAGTGCCTAGAGTGCTAGAGAAAACTTAACTGCTCAAGCTAAGAATGTGCTCAATTCAGGCCGAAGAAAAAAATTACTTAAAATAAGAGATAAAAGTATTTCTTTGCAGTGTGTTCATTTGCAACTTTCTAATGTTTTAATTGACCAATGCTAGTTGCTAATTCAGCTTCTTACATTTGTGATGTCAGCTACTTAAGCTAAGCTAGTTGCTAATTTGCTAGTTGAAGCTAGCAACCCCTAAAACAACGACAATACAGATACTAAACCAAACCACTATAGCTTACTCTGTTCTCACAACTTCAAAATATTTTTGCAGCGTATTATGCGCAATATTTTTTTTTAAATAGAGAAGATTTATGTTGGAAGCTGCTGCAGCCATGCAAGCCACTATTATTCAGACAACATCAGTAGCCAAGAGTTTCTATTCTAAGTGGGCTAAATAGACTTGCAAGGGAAAAAAAAACAATATTAGCACTTTTTGTACCATCCACTAAATTAAATTAAAAAAAAAAAAATATATATATATATATATATATATATATATATATATATATATATATATATATATATATATATATATATATATATATATATATATATATATAACTTTATTAAAATACAATAAATGGCAAAATGGTTTAACCATAAAAATACTTTCTTTAAGGAGGAGGAACGTACAGTGGAAACCAATACACACCGATTCCTGGTGTATGCTACAATTGTGAATCAAGATCATCTAAGAGGCTATTGAAACCTCTCTTGAGGGCCATATCCGGCCTGTGGGCCACACCTTTGACATTTGTGGTTCAAATCCCTTCCAGTAGGATTTGGTTTGTTGCAAATTACTTTTCTGGAGCATAATGAAATAAATTTGGGTAAATCTGTGGGTCTTGTGCCACAGGCGCCAGCCACTTATAAACTCAGATAGCACTCAATTCAAGGACTCTTACAGGTTAACGGTCTAAAAAGCAAAACATCCAGTTATGTAAAGCATTACTCAAAGCGTCTTGTCATTAGAAACTGGGGATGTGCATTATTTCAGAGTAACATACAACAGTAATCATTTCTATTAGTTTCAAAAAGCCCCTTTTAAGATAATGAACTGAAATAAGTTATTTCAGGAAATAATGTATCCATACCTTTCAACCTCAGTCATCTGCTCCCCTTATTAATGATTGGGATTCACGTAAAATATAACAAACCTTACAAACACAACACTGCACCTATAAACTCACAACAAGACAGACAACGTAAAATAAAAAACGAAAAAATTGGTATAAACAAGTTTATCTTATTTACCAGATTAATGCTTTATCAAATATAACATTTGCTAGTGTAATGCGACAATTTTAGCAATCCCCGAAGATGTTGTCCTCTGCTAACAGTGACAGAGACGATCCGGATTAGAAGCAAAATGTACATGACGAAATTGGTCCAGCAAAATTGTTTTTTTGAGCTATTTTTTTCCTGTACAAAAAAATGGTTTTATTGTATACACGACTCGAAATGGTCTATTCCCACTTGAGTCAAAATACAATATTTCAAGGCAAGTCATCGATTTTTTATTACCCTTTATCACAAGAAGTCTCAAAGGACTGTACAGACTACAATTACACTATCCCCTGATCTAAAACCTACATGAGGGAAAGAACATTCAAAAACCACAGCATGAAGGAGATGAACTCACAGTACACAGACTTCATCAACTTGAAATATAGGATATTACAATTTTTACAGTACAACACAAAAAGCACAATTCATGTATAAAGCAATACATAATCTGCTTCCTGGAAACATCCCGAAATAGCTGTTTTTTAAAAGACATGGGGATTATAATTTGAGGGGAGGAAATAATCCAAATCATCATGGTGTCCGCACACAAAGTTAAAAAAGTTTTCATTTTCTATTCTTCATTTTCTTGTCTTGGGACCGAAGGTGGCAGGTTCGATTCCCGGCTCCTCCGAGTTAAATGCCCTTGCGCCGGACACTGAAATCTAAATACACTGCCCGATAAGTAGGTGGACGCCTTGCATGGTTGGCTCTGGCCATTGGTGTGTGTGTGTGTGTGTGTGTGTGTGTGTGTGTGTGTGTGTGTGTGTGTGTGTGTGTGTGTGTGTGTGTGTGTGTGTGTGTGTGTGTGTGTGTGTGTGTGTGAGAGAATGGGTAAGTGTGCAGCAAATTATAAAACGCTTTGGGAGGTCTTCAGTGACTAGTAAAGCGCTATTTAAATGCAGTCCATTTACCGTTTAAGTCATAAACTGTGTTTGAATATATCCCACCTGCAAAGAAAAGACAAAAGCAGCAATAGCAATTATTTATTTTAGAAGTGTTGCGATGGTGATGAAAAACACCGTAGGAATATAATAAATATCACCGACAGACATCTTCCACATCTTTCAATTTTGTATTTGTGTAGCAAACAGGAACATTTCGGATTGAAATCAAGCTTTTTCTCCTTGTAATCGTTCTTTATTGATCGGTGAGTGACATGAATGAAATGAAATGTTTAAACACTGTTTAATTTAGTGATTGTAAAATGTGCGATGTGAGGGGGGAAATGTCAATGTGCGGATGAGCGTCGCTGTTATATTTACAAACGTGTCTAAACAGAGTTCAGTCTTGTCACAGCCAATAGCTTGATGTCATTTTTGCTGAGTAATTGTAACTCACTTATGTTTCCCTCAAGATGGATGGAAAAGGTGTAAATAAAATATTTCAGAGTGTCACGACTAGAACGGAGACAGGACCAAAGTTTTATTAGATAGATAGATAGATAGATAGATAGATAGATAGATAGATAGATAGATAGATAGATAGATAGATAGATAGATAGATAGATAGATAGATAGATAGATAGATAGATAGATAGATAGATAGATAGATAGATAGATAGATAGATAGATAGATAGATAGATAGAGTGGTAAGCAGGGAGAGGAGAGTAGACGTGGTCAGGATCGAAAAGCCGGGGACAGACGGGAGCAAAAAACAGGTGGGTCGAGAAAAAAAAAGGCTTGCCTAATGTAAACTGAGGTTCGCAGACAGACTGACAAAAGGGGACAGACAGGAGTGGGTTCAAATAGGGACAGGGAGCCAATCAGAGTCCGAGGCAGTTGGCGCCAAAGGAGCGGGCACAGGTGATGCATATAGGTAATCATGACACAGAGTATGGCAAACCCCCAGGATGAAACATTTATTCGTTCCGAAGTGGGGATCGCAAAGTAAAATTGCCATATAGCAGCAAATAGAAACTGATGCTAATTAGCTAACACCTTTCGAAATCCCGTCACCACAGGTGAAAACATTAAAATAACAAAATTGTGTAGTATAAGTACTACTTAAAAGACCTGATATGATTATCCTAAATAAAGTGCAGGCATTAAAGACACGTAAGTACGAAACGCAAAGGCCGCCACCGGGCAAAGAGCTTTTAATATGTCACAAAAGTGAAGGATGTAACGTTATGGCCACATAGTTTGTTGAAAAATATGAAAGCCAAGTGATGAAACACATACTGTACAATGTGAGTATGAACAAGACTGAGCCAACCAGAATTTCGAACACGGTTTCGAATTTTATTTCCCCTCATGATCATCTAAATAAAGAAGAGGTTTGTCTGTGATTTAGGATCCGGTATCGGTATTGTCATACATTTGCCTGGAGCGTCAAACATGGGCCAGGTGGCTTTTTCGGGCTAATCTCAGAAGAACTTGAGGATGCTCTACACTAAATGCCACTTACGGGTGCTTAAAATCGTAATAAAATAAGAATACAAACCATAGAGGCTTATTGGACACAAAGCAGTATTTTTCTTGCCCAGCCTTTGGACAGGTTTTTTTTTTCTTTTTTTGGGTAACTGTAGCAGCAAGGTGGCGGATAATGATGTCATCTCCCTTTAGGTGAGGCTCATGTTATGTAAGATAAATTGAAATTTCTTGACCTACGAGTGTTTAAATTAAGACACATTTATATGATAGTCCATGTCTCATCTCATCTCATTAGCTGCACCGCTTATCCTCAGTAGGGTCGCAAGGGTGTTGGAGCCCATCCCAGCAATCATTGGGCAGTGGGCAGGGGACTCATTCGTTACCACTCAGAGGCACTATATAATACACACTTCTTATTTAAGTTCAACCCTTGGAAATTATGGATTGATATACTACTGCTTGATGGATTTTCATAATTTATTTTAATTTGTTTTTTTTTTTTTTTTTTTTTTTATTTGTGTAGGGAATTTTTAAAAATTATATTTTAAAACAGAGAATGTTTATAAAAAAAAAAATATTTTGAGGGAAACCTGGTTTGTCCCAACTTCACCCAGGCCTTTGTCTGGCGCCCCCCCAAGCAAATAAAGTTTGAGCCTCCTGCTCTACACAGACAACAGTGACCAGATGATGAAGGCGCTGTATCTGAGTCACATCAGGGGGCTTCTCCTGCTACCGGTACCCACTGAAAGAAGGACTGTCTGTTTCATGTGGGGGAGAAAACTCCAGCCAAAATTCCAGCCTGGAGGGGAATGGGCACCCCTAGTGTTTACAGTTATCCTTCACTACCTCGCGCTTCGGTTATTAATGGTTCACTGTTTATCGGATTTTGAACTGAATAGAATTTTGTACTGTCATTGACATCAACGCATTATGCATTGTGTTCGCCAGCAGACAGCAAATGCTACCACAAGGACAGGTTTTATGTGTGTGATTTGGGTGAGCTTGACTGTAATAGGCTGGTGTATGCTGTTAGTAAAACAGCGAGGCAGGCACACAACTCAATGTGACCACCAAAACAAACTGCCGAGCATGGCAACAGATTCAGATTCAGATTCAGATTCAGATCTACTTTATTGTCATTCTAGTACACGTGTATACAGAACGAAATGTCGATACATCAACTACAACAACTAGCATTCATCAATTAAATCATACTATGAGGAAAGTCAGAAAAGTCAAGTCAAGTCATTTTTATTTGTATAGCCCTAAATCACGAAGAGTCTCAAAGGGCTTCACAGATTATTACACTATATTACACAGACTATTTTTCAGCCGACGAGAAGAGTAGGTTATTCATATGCTATGGAGTAGAAGTGAGTTTTAAGTTTAGATTTAAACATTTCCACTGAGGTTGCAGATCGGATCTCAGGGGGAAGAGCATTCCACAGCACCGGTGCCCGGATGGAGAACGCTCTCGAACCAGCAGAACACTTCTTTGCTCTTGGGATCACCAAAAGTGCAAAGTATTGGTGATCACCAGCGAGTGCTCCGCGGATTATTATCAGGTTTGGAAAGCAACGGAAAAGAAGGCAATAACGAGGCTGCAGGTCCAGGCCTACTGCTATGGCTAGGCTAACGACTCTTTTATGCCAACCCTGCCGAGCCTGTAGCTCACCAACCCCAGATTTATTACCCATCAAACAGATGACCTGGATCTACAACACGTGGGAAACTGCTATATTCGGGACAGTTGTAGTTTAATTATCACAGAGACCTGGCTCAATTCGAGGATACCCAATGCTAAATCGCTATCTTACTCTGAAAGGAGAAGCCCTCCAATTTTGTTGTATATTTGTATGATGACAATAAAGACCATTCATTCAAATGCAAGTCTGTGTTCTGTGATTTTATTTGTAAATCTATTGTTGTTATTTTGTCATATAATATATTCTCAGTCGGTAAGGACGTCATCTCGAGGTAAGTTTGCCCCCTTGGGGGTTTTTATGAAGGGGCAACGCTACTTTGAGGATTTTCACGTTTCACTGGGGTTCTGGTCCCCATTGACCGCGATAACATGAGTTTTACTGTATTTGCCCAAGACACCACAGAAAGTGCTGCCCCCCGATCCAGGCAGTTAAAGGATCCGTGAACCGTACGAAATTTTAATGTAAAAGTCCTCATCTGTTATACATTGTCTGAAATAGAAATAGAAAACGTAGAGCAGGTTAACAAAAAGATCCCATAAGTGATGTTGGTGAGTCATCACTGTGGGACGTGCAAAAAGCCGGGCAGCGCCAGACAGAGCCTCTGGCGGGCTTCTACTTGATTGGTTATCCGTTCATTGAACAGCTATAAATAGAATGCATATGGCAGAAGTTTACCAACCTTTGTCATCACATGTCTTCACTCCTACCACATGCTAAAACACGGTGATACTAACAGAAAGGGGCAAAGAGAACTGATGGAGGAAGTACAGAAGGTGGAGTAGGATACAGAAGGGGAGGGGGAGTAGGGACTACCAGCCTGCAGACAAAGCATCTCATTGAGGCTGACGTAACAGTGCCCTTCACAATGCTTTTTGTCACATTTAGCAAATCGTCCACACATAATAACATAATAACAATTCTTTGATTGCATATTAAATTGGTCCCCCTACCACAAATCAGTAACAGCATCAAGAACCCACTCATAGTGGTGCGGAAGCAAAGTGCAGAAACGTTTTTCAAAGCACAGTAAACGTTTTTTGTATTCATGCATGGTTTGGTACACAAGAAGTTAGTTATCAAGACAACAATGATGATCCAAGAGACTGGTGAGGGTCCTTGTTCTAGTGAACCCAAGATGCAAAAGCAACAGTCTAAGAAATAATCAGGCAATACTGGTGATCCAGAAAGCCAGGCTATGGTTTAAGCCCTCCAATTAAATTAAACTTTTGTATAATGACAATAAAGACCATTCATTCATCCGCAATTCTGGTCCCCATCAACCATATTAGCTGAGGGATTACTGTGCTAAAGTTCCTCAAGGGGGAGGAGTGTAATTATTCAATGATCGTGAGACTTCCGAGCAAAAAGCAGAGTTTGTGCGGGTATTTGAAATCCTTGAAAAAGCTTGAATTTTTATGTTCACTTAACTCGCAAAGACATCCTTGAGACTATATGACTGTATTTTAACTGCTTTAATTTTAGGTGAAATCGTGTAAACACTTGAAATTGTTGCCATGTTTCTTAGGTCAGGTGTTTGGGCTAGGGGTTGGAGCTACGGTTGGGGCTTCAAATATTATTTTATGGTCCCAAAAGAGGATTAGGGCTAGGGTTAGAATTTAAGGTTTATGCTCATTTTAGGGCAATAAACTGAATTTAGAGTTTGGAAATAGGGTTGGGGCTAGGGTTACAGCTATAGTTAGGTGTAGGCTTAGGGTTAGGAACTAGCGTTTGAGTTCCATATTAGCATCGTAAACTGAACGTAGGGTTCCAAAATATGTTTAGAGCTAGGGTTGCAGTTTGAAACAGGGCTAGAGCTAAAGTTACAGTTAGGGTTAAATGTAGGGTTAGGGGCTAGCGTTTGGGCTGCAAGTTAGGGTTTCAAATCGATTTTAGGGTTCCAAAATAATGTTTGGGCTAGAGTTCGGGTTTGCAACCAAGGTTGAAGCTCCCATACATTTGCTTGACGCTTGATTTCTTCTTTAAATGGTACTGGAAAATGTAAAAATTGGCTTTGAAAGTCCTTAAAACGGGCTTGAATGTGAACAAGAAAAAGGTGTGCGAATCCTGGGGAGATCAATATCTGATCAGTATCAATCGATATTATCCTGTATTGACTTGGCTCGGATTGATACCTAAAATGTCCCTCATGCAGGGGCTGGCATAAACAGGTCAGGAGGTAAGTGGGTCAGTGTGCAAGCTTAGGGAGAAGAGAGGTAAAAGAGAGCTCAGGAGAGAGGACGTAAAGGGCGGTGAGGGAGGTGGGATAGTAGGAAGCACTTCCCAGGAAAGATCGATGACTGCATCTGTGTCATGCTTGTTGATTTCCTGCGGCAGAAATGCTCTTGGATCTCAAATTAGCTGCATACTGATGGAAATGCTTTGGCGTTTATTATTCTTCATAATTCTAATGACCAGTGCATTTCACACCTAAGCCTTCAGTGGGTTGAATCAATCCAAACTTCAGTAACTGTTTCATGCAGCTACAGATGCAACACATAAAAAAGCATCAGTAATAACCTCACAAAATTGCAACATTATTTAGGAATATAGCCACTAAAAATCCTTTTTGTTTGTGCACAAAATCTCATCTCATCTCATTAGCCGTACCGCTTATCCTTATTAGGGTCGCGGGGGGGCTGGAGCCCATCCCAGCCATCTCCGGGCAGTGGGCAGGGGACACCCTGAACTGGTTGCCAGCCAATCGCAGGGCATGCACAAAATCTATTCTCCTTTATTACTCAAGATTCAATTACTGTGTTTTACAGATTTTCCGTGCTTTTCAGTTCCACCAAGAATTTCTTTTCTATAATCATGGAGGCTCATGCTGAGAGTCGAGCCTGTCCTGTCGTTTTTCTGGTGTATAATTTTTTTCAATTTAGGGCTGGAAATAGCATTTCGACACCAGCAGTGGACCTCCTGATTTTGATACTCCCCAAGGCCCGCCAATTGGGACAAACAAACATAACACACTGTCCCTTCAAGTATTGTTTTTTTCTCAATTTTCTGTATTCAATGTTTTTTTTTATTATGTAAAATTAAAATGAGTGACAAAAATGTTCTCAATTTACTATCCATCTATCCATTACCTGCATCGCTTATCCCATGTAGGGCTGCGGGGCTCAATTTCCCCAGAAATATGTAAATGGTTGATAATAAAGGAAAAATAAAATTCATAATTATCAACTATCTGCGAGTGGATTTTGAAGGTGTGATTGATTTTGGGCATTTTGTATGACATGTGGTACATTGTCACTGCAAAATTAGTATTTCTGTTTGAGTCATATACTATTTTTTGTCTTTATATGATGTTTAGATTGTCATGAACAAGGACGGACTCTCGGATCCAATAGCGTTTGTTTCAAAGGAGTTTTTATTGGAAAGAGTTGTTGGAGCTGGCTTGTGATATTAGATCAACACAATATATTTCCTTGTGTAACCAGCTTAAGATGTGATTTTAAGGTTCTGTTGGGATTAAACTAATTTATGCATGGACTTGACCCCTCATGTCTTTCAGATTTAATTCAACCCTATGCTCCTGCTTGGAAAATGCTGGTGTACTTGTGATCCAAGAGCCAAGAAGAAATACGTAGGTTCGAGAGCGTTCTCCATTCGGGTCCCGGTACTGTGGAATGCTCTGCCCTCTGAGATTCGATCTGCAACATCAGTGGAACCTTTTAAATCTAGGCTCACACGCACTTATATTCTATAACTTATGAATGACCTATGTTTTATGTTGATGTGTGTGTGCATTGCAACATCCATTGCAGCCTGGTCATCCTGGAAGGGGGATTACCACATGTGCGGTCTCTTCTCAAGGTTTCTTCATTTTCCTCGTGTTGAGGTTTTTGAGTTTTTCCTTGCCCTCGTTTAGGTTTTAGATCAGGGGATAGTGTAACAATAGTCGGTGGTATGTGTAGCCCTTTGAGACTTCTTGTGATTAAGGGCTATGCAAATAAACATGACTTGACTTGACTCGTTTAAGGCTTTTGGCACGATCACCTTGTTAGATTACCACCCCTTATTGGATCATAGTTTGTGAAACAGGTGACATTACTCAAAACCTACTAGAAGGCTTTAAGATGTCAATAAATGACAACAACAACAATTTGTAATCTGATTGCCTAAACCACCAGCTTACCTCAAGACTTATCTTACAGGACACGGCCTTCAGGAATTCTTTTGTGAAGGCCTCTGTAGATTTCTGAGCCTCGAAGCAAATAATAGCTGCATTGTGATTGGTCAAATGCTTAACCTCCCAAGACCTATCATCCACATGCGTGGACATAAATGCACATTAAACAAGAAGCTCTAGTCTAAAGAGGTTAAATATGAAAGCACATGCCTGAAAGCAATGCAACCAAGGGGAAGCAATGAAAGAAATCTGAGAGAATTTAGAATTACTTAATAAGTATTGATGGACCGAATATAATTACATTCAATCTATATCGATATGCCGAAGCCATATCCCCCCAGGGGGAGGTGTCTAGAATCAAGAACACCAAGCATCCATTCAACTTTGCGCTTACTACCGTTACACCTAACATTAAGCCCAAAAAACAACAGGGCGTTCATCAGCAGAGAGGCCCAACAGCCCACACTGGTTTACCCCATCCAAATAATATTGTTCATTCCCCCCTCGGTCTGCTCACTGGCCCCAGCAGGCCAACTGTGAGTCCAGGTTAGGCAGTTCGAGGTGAGTCGATATCAGTCATTCTTAACTATCCCACGCCATTGTATCCATTAAATAACCAGCCTCACATACAGAGCATGTTTCACCCCATCTATATAACAATATTTAGGCTTTCCTCTCGTTCTATTTCCCACCACTTCTGCACTACATACCCGCTTAGTTAAATGGCTATTATCCACTTTTTCCATATGTCCAAACCATCTTAAAATATTGTCATCAACCCTCTCAGCAGGCTCCCCCACCACACCATTTTTTCTCCTTACTTCCTTATTCCTTAACCTATCCAATCGTGTCACTGCACACATGCCGTACTACGCAAACATCTGATTTAAAAGACATTAAACCTATGACACTCATTTACCCTCAAAGCCCACGCTTATGAGTCATACATCACTGTTGATACCACCACACTTTCATGCGATCCTCGCTTTGCATCCATTCGCAGATCTTTACATTTGAACAATCTGCTCAGCGCACCCCTTGCCTTGCACCCTTTACGCATCCTCTTCTTTATAACCTCTTCCAAACCACATCCTGTTTTCCACATACAAACTGTTAGGGAAAAAACTATTACAAAATGTAGTGCTTACCAAATTGTTTGAATTAGTTATTTGACTCCATTAACCAAACACAAACTTCATTCTCCTAACAATGCATGCTCGTTTCTTAATTTAGGGAAAATATTGACAAGAGACCGGCATTTCCACACGCGGGCAGATTTATTTTCAGAATTAAACTACGTGAATTTCATCGAATTTAGCCGAATTGTTGTCGAATTAGTCTAATTTGTCTTCTCCGAGCCTCCTTCTCATTCTCGATCTGATCTCCCGTCTCTTCTTCCGTCTTCCGTCTTCTGTCCTCTGCCCACGTCTTTTCAAAAGACGGCGCGTCAACTCCCAAATGTAATCACATGATTCAGATATTTTCAGGCCAGCACTGAAAGCCATAAAGGCCCTGACGGCCTACCACTGTTTTTAATTAAAACAGCATAGCGTGGACAAGTTCAGAAATGTAAAATGTCTTCCTGCTTACATGAGTAGCGAGATGCAAATATCCGCAATAGCAGACAGTCAAAAGTGTTTGAGGCTGAATGACTGATGATGCAGGCCCCAAGGGCACAAAGCGGGAGTTGGAAACATGGAGTGCAAACAAAGAGATGACTGTCTCGCGCCCCCGCGGGCTTCCTTCCTCTCTGGCCAAAAGGCAGAAAACTACAACCTACAGGGTTGAAGAATGATATGCTAGGCACGCAGCTCTACCTTTATATACACACACGAAACATACACTTGCACCTCCACGCCCTGACATAACTCAACAGTCGTGTGTAAAATGTGACAAAAATGGGGGCGACAGAAATAGGGTACAACGTACAAAAAAATGACCCGAGTTGTGTTGCAACAACCGGGCCCTTGCGAGCCATTTTTCATCCTACCGCAAGACGGCTGGCACCACTGTGTGTGACGCCAGTAAACGGGGACGTGTCAGGACACGTTCTAGGAGGAATCCTGGGAAGCAATCATTTCTGGTATTTTGGGAGGGCTTTCCTCAAAGTATAGAGCTGCATAGGCTGTAATAAATCGTCCTTCTTCTCTCGCATTTATATGGTCTCTACTATGTTCCACACACACCAAAACTACCGCTTTATGCCATAGACCAAAGGTCCCCGACCTTTTCTGTACCACGGACCGGTTTATTGACTGACAATATTCTCACGACCTGGCCCAATAATTACATCAGCAATAAAAAATAAAAAAATTGTAATAATATTATAATAATAATAACAATAATAATGATAATAATAATAATAATAATACTGGTAAGCTTAAACCCACTGTGAAATCAATAGACCACATGATAGGAACAAAAACTCTCCGGAGGCAGAACTAGTAGATTAAAGAGAAAGAAAAAGAGAGAGAGAGGGGTAGAAAATGCGAGAGAGGGTGAAAGGGTAAAAGACAGAAAGAAAGAAAGAAAGAGGGAGGGTGAGAGAGAAAGAGAGAGCGAGTTAGGCAGAGAGAGAGTAAAGAAGAGAGAGGGAGGGAGAGGAAGAGGGAAGGAGAGAAAGGAAGAGGGAGGGAAAGAGAGTGAGAAACAGAGAGGGAGAAAGAGAGAGAGAGACAGACAGACATTGAGAGAGGCTGAAAGGGTGAAAGAAAGAAAGAAAGAAAGAAAGAAAGAAAGAAAGAAAGAAAGAAAGAAAGAAAGAAAGAAAGAAAGAAAGAAAGAAAGAAAGAAAGAAAAAAAGACAGACAGACAGAAAGAGAAAGAAAGAAAGACAGAAAGAGCAAGAAAGAAAGACAGACAGCCAGACAGACAGACAAAGAAAGAAAGAAAGAAAGAAAGAAAGAAAGAAAGAAAGAAAGAAAGAAAGAAAGAAAGAAAGAAAGAAAGAAAGAAAGAAAGAAAGAAAGAAAGAACAAAATAAAAGAAGAAAGAAATCCCAAGCATGAAGCAGAAGCCAGTCTTTTCTATGGGTCTCTTGTGGTCATTCCTGAAAATATTCCTCGCTAAAAAAATGTTAAATGTGTTACTATATTGATAATACATTCATTCATTCACTCATTATCTGCACCGCTTATCTTCAGTAGGGTCACGGGGATTGATAATACTAACAACTAAAATAAAAAGAGAACACAATGTGTTCTAAAATAGTGTTTCTCAGCTATTGGAGCTGAATTTAGTGCGTCACGGGCCTTTGCCTTCTCAAAATTATGTTAAGAAGAGGAAAATAACAAGGGGTTGATGACGTTAGTGCTCTGCTCCATCTCATTTTCCTGTTCAATCAGCGTGTTTGGGACCACATCTCATTTTATTGGAATGTTGTAGGTTTTACTTCCATCTTCTTACATTGGGTCCCAAGAATTTACTGATAAAGGGAAGGATAGTCGAAAACAGGGACAGCAACGATCGAGTCGAAAGATGAAACTGGGAAGTACAAAATTGGTGTACGAGTGTCCGCCCTTGAAGCGCTGCTGGAAAGTAGAGTAAATCGTTTAAAATGTTATATTTTTAGCTTTTTTCCAGTTTATTTATGTTAATTAACTACATACTTAGATCATAATATAGGTTTGGGTACTGGCTTCACTAATATTTTCAATATATTTTAGTATGAGGCTATTCAAAAGCAGTTTTAAGGGGCCGCTTATATGCGACGTAGGCGAATATGCGGGTATATACGGTACTTAAAGTCGTTTTGGTCTTTTTGGTCATTGTGTTTGTTGAACAAAAGGGAATGTATTATTCAATCTCCGCTATCGTCAGCATAATCCTTGAATTGGATACATTTGGAAGTCGAAATTGTCTCTTGTTTGGGTCATGTTATTAGGGTAGAAGGTTGGGTCCCAGAGTCCGACCAGTTGAGTAACACTGTTCTAAATGTTATGCTGCTTTCTTTTAATTGTGGTATTTATTGAGGCTGCCAATGTGTTTTGAAACGAACGCTTTCAGTGAAGGGGAAAGACTTGTTGAGTGGGTTGGAAAGCATGTCAAATATATTACACAACAACCTTGCGGCGTTGTTGCCTCCAGTTAAAGTTGGGTAACACAGACGCTTGTGTTTCTCTCAGATCCGGCCTGGGTGAGTGTGGAATGTTTGTTTTATTCCCATAGGGGCCCAGGAAGGTGTAATGTGTGTCTGCGTGTTCGGTTGCGCTCATGCGTGTTATGCTTGCTTGTGTGTGTGGTGGTGCACATGAACGGGAGGGTAAGCTCATGGCCAATTAGCCTCACTTGCCAATGTTTTTGTTTTCGATTCCTCTTCCCATCTAAAAATGAGGTCAACAGTCACATGTTGTGGGTTTCAGCCAGAGAAGCAGCACAAAGGACATTCACCAAAGATGTTTTTAAATGTATTTTTTTTCAATTCGGCACAGAACGTGCAGTGTTCATCTTCACAATCGTGCAAATATGTTGAAAAATATTCTACGTCCCAAGAGATTCGGGAAATTTAGTGCAGAACTTAACGCTTAATTTCTGTTTTTTGGTCAAATCCGATGTTTTTCTGAGATCGTTCATATTTTCAACTAAATGAGACTTGTATGCGACTTGATCTTCCTGCGTGAACACCACAACATGTCTGCACAATAAGTAGCACACAAAGCACTCATGTTTGCGGAAGTACTCATGGATGTTAACAGCCCAGCGTTGTCCCCCAAATACTGATTAAATCCTAAACCTTGCTTACCCCTTCTGAATGCTCTCTGTGTGGTGTGAGTTGAACGTAAATACTATTATCTACCACCAGAGGATACTACTGTTTAATGAATGAACTTAAGCGACATATTTTGAAACCAGAATGTGATTTGGGCTGTTTCATGAGTCAAAAAATTAACAAGTGTTCGTCTTCTACGAATGTGTGATCTAATGATACTCCGTGTTTTCGTCCGCCGAGGTTGAAAGCAGAACGGTGACGTGTGCCACCTATCGATGACATGCAGGTCGCATGAATTCGCCTTAACCGTTCAAACAGAAATCACATTCCAAAAGATCGAATAAGTATCGGATTTAGGAAATATGAAAGCGGGTCTGGTGTGAAAAAGTTCAGACGGACTTTAACAGATCGGATACAGGTCGCATCCATGCAAAATTTCCTGCAGTGTGAATATTGCCGTAGGCTCAAAGTTAACCCATCAGGGTTGTTTGCTGTAGAGCATTAACATCATTGAGGAAAAAGGAAATATTTTCAAAATAGAAGATTCCATTAACACATCATGTGAGGGCAGCTATGAAACAAACACTAAAGTTGTAGTGAACAGCAATTGCATACCGCTCGTTTCTGCTTGTAGGTAGGCGATTGTAGCTTTTCCTATGTGTTTGTCACTGTATGATTTTATGCGACTATCTCTCCTTTAGCGTTGGAGCTGCCAAGGGCTTTCGTGTTTTATTTGCTCTGGGTTGCCGCTCATTAATTGCCCACCGTGTGTTGCTTGGCTGGCTATCCTAGCGTTAGTGCCGGTTTTGCCGTGTTCCTTGGTTTGTTTGTTCCCGGCATGATTTGCACTTGTCGCTGTAGCCGTTGCCGCTTTTCGTTGTTGGTTCCTTCTTAGCCTTGCTGCTTATTGCATGTTTTTTAATCAGCTAGCCTGGCGTTAGCACCAGTTTTGTCTCGTCCTTGGTTTGTTTATTCCCAGTTGGCATCACATTTGTATCCATAGCCGTTTCAGCTTTTCCCTGTTAGCCTGACCTCACCACCTGTTTTTTGATCGGCTAGCCTACCGTTAGCGCTGGTTTTGCTGTGTTCCATGGTTTGTTTATTCCTAGCCAGCTTTGCGTTTTTCGCTGTAGTCGTCCCAGTTTTTGTTTTTGGTTTCCGGATAGCCTGACCTTTCACTGCTTGTTTTTCGGTCGGTAAGCCTCGCATTTTTCCACCGAGGCAGCCGCCACTTTTCATTTATAGGTCGTGCGTTTTTTTTCCAGTTAACTGCTTTTTGGCCGCCCGCCCTTCATTGTACAATTACTGCATCTACCTGTGGCACAACACCTAGACATTCTCCAAAAAAACTTCCAAAACTTCGCTCAAACACTCATAACCTCTTCATATATAGATTTTATGCAAAAAACATGTACTACTTCCTCACATTTTGCATGTTTAAGCATTTGAGATTAACTTGAAAAAATTGTTTTATTTAGTTCTAGGTGCGATGGGCAATACCATCATTATTCAAGTCAATCACCCTTTGTGGTGCAAATGGACACAATTTCATCCAAGAGGGCCTGTTTTCCTTGACCGCTATGGTGATTGGTCATGTGCCTGTGCTTGCTGTTGACTTTGGAAGCGATCCAGCCCGAGTGACCTTGTGGAAAGTCGCAGTCATACGTGTTTTTTAACGTGGATAGTGTGTGGGTGGGCTGTCAATATGGTGTTAAAATGCGCAAGGAGTGGCAGTATCAAAGTGCAAGGCTTGTGACACGGTGATGCAGCACTCACCCGCACGGCTCACACGTGCTACTTTCAAATTCACTGTACATTGGACGCACACCACCAGAAGGTCATGCAAGTCTGTTGATAAGTAGCTTTCACAGTTATGTGCATGGAATTCAATTGAGCAGGGTCAAGCTTAAGTCAACATAACCGTTAGCATACCATTAATGACTAAAAAAGGAAAACCTGTTCAAATTAGAGGCACCACTGTACAAACACTGCTTCATAACAACAAAAAGAGTATTGTGAGTGTTTGGTCAGGTAAAGTCAAGTCTCATTTATTTGTATAGCCCTTAATGACAAAAATGTCTCGAAGGACTGCACAGGATTACAATTACAAAATTGCACAATTACCTGATCTTAAACCAGCATGCGGGCAAGGAACAACTCAAAAACCTCAGTGTGAGGATAAAAGAGAAACCTTGAGAAAGGACCTCACATGTGGTAATCCCCCTTCCAGGATTGACCAGGGTGAATCACAATTAACATTACTGTACACAGAATAGTAAACACTAGGTAAGATGTTGAAAATGTCCTGAAAGAGCATGACACCAACGACGCCCCCAGCCTGTAAACTAGTTTGGCTTCAATTTAGCCCGACCAATCAGGCCACAGTGTTTTTTCACAGTTATGAGATAAAACATGAAGCAAAATACACTGGCTTAAATTCCAATATATGTTTCTCTTTGACTCATTCAGGGTCATAACTCCTACATACTGTACCCTTTCAGAAGTATTGTCCCCGAGTGCCAAAACATAGAAATAAGGTTTTTTTGTCCTATTTTAAAAAAAATCTCAAGAGCCAAGTTCTCTAGTTCTCTATTCGGGCCCCAGTGTTGTGGAATGCTCTGCCCCCTGAGATTTTATCTGCAACCTCAGTGGAACTGTTTAAATCTAGGCTTAAAACACGTTTCTATTCTTTAGCTTATGAATGACCTACATTCCATTTTGACAATATCTTTGTTAGATGTTATTGAAACATCTATTGGGGCCTGGTCATCCTGGAAGGGGGATTACCTCGCCTGAGCTCCCTTCTCAAGGTATCTTTATTTTCCTCATGTTGAGGTTTTTGAGTTTTTCCTTGCCCTTATGTAGGTTTTTGATCAGGTAATGATGTAATAACAGTCTGGGGTTTGCGATAATCTGTGGTCTGTGCAGCTGGTTGAGACTCCTTGTTTGTAAGGGCTATACAAATAAACATGACTTGACTTGACTTTAAAGGCGTTGGCGTATCAAGCCTTTTGGAATTATTTCAGTATTTTTAATCACCAATAGATGGCAGTAATGGCTTTAATCAGATCTTTGCCCACACATCAAAGAATCCCCGCTTCCTATTGTTGCTTTGCTTCCTCTATCTAGCGATTGAGAGTTTGTGGGTGGCCCCCTGAGTGACAGAAATCGTGTGATCTTGTCACTGGAAACATCGGGCTCTGTGGTCTCTGCAGCCCTTCGAGACTCCTCGTGATTAAGGGCTATACAAATAAACATGACTTGACTTGACTTTGAATGTGTTGGCGCTGCTGATCACTAAGTATCAAGCCTTTTGGAATTATTTCAGTATTATTATTCATCACTAAATGGCAGGAACGGCCTTAATCAGATCTTTGTCCACACATCAAAGATCCGCCATTTTCTCTTATTGCTTTGCTTCCTCTATCCAGCGAGTTTGTGGGTGGCACCCGAGGGACAGAAATCGTCATACCCTCAAAAATTCTTCAAATCTCAAAACTTTAAAGATTGAATAAAAGAAATATGGGAAAATAATCATTTTTACAAGTATAATGTTCTTTTTCCTTTTGCATATAATATTTATCCCATTAAATGTAATTTTCTTATTTTAAATAACATTTATAAAGCAAGATTTAAATCATTCAAGGAAATTACTAAAAAGAAGCTAAGTTTTCTTTAGTGCGATTGCAAAATGGTCCAAAAATAAACACTTGTAATATTTAAATATAAAATAAATACATAAATTACATTATAATGTTTTGGGGGACAGTGTGCTCATTACAGTATAAACATTAAACGTGCTTTAATGTGTTCTTAAATAATCAATCATAAACATATTTAAAAATCAATGATTTTTTGGAGCGGTCCTTACATTTTTCTGAAAGATCGACATCATTTCATGTTTATTTTTGAATGATTTCAATTCGAATGCTTCTCTTTAAGTGTATTCAATGACTCACCTAGCCCCAATTACGGAACCATTATCTGAGGATCTGATCTTAAGTGATCGTGATTAACTTAAAGTGGTTGTTAACTGGGGCAAATTTTCAAAATTCATGCGAGACTTTATGCTGACGATCCATGACAGTAGTTTACTTGAGGAGACTAATTGGTTGACTTTTGGAAGCAGGTTTTAACGGGGAATTTAAAGAGACGTTTGTAGGCAATACAATAGTCGACTTACTTGCACGGTTTGTACGCACAATACACACAGGTAAAATAAGGTAAGGTGGTGGGAAAAAAAACCCCACCCCCCAAAAAGCAACCTGGAGAGGGATGGCTGTCTTTACCGAAGACACACCACAGGAAGTTGTTCCCCGAAGACCAATGCGGTTATGGGATCCGTGAACCATACGTGTGACTGATATCTGTACCGAATGCCTTCCAGTAGATGTTTTATAAGGAGGATTTAAGGTTATAAATTAAGGGAATAATATATTGAGATTAAAATAGTTAAGATAATGTTTATTAAAGGTGGAGTGAGGTATTTAAAAATTGAGGCTATAGTTATGATTTTAGGCCAAGAGATGGAGACAGAGTAATGCATGATTTGCGTGAAAATATATTTCTTAGATGCGCCCAAACAAACTTTTAGCTTTTTGGGGGTTTGCTTCGCCCCGAACAGGCCTGATCAAGGTATAAGTGTCACAAACAGAACAGAATCAGGACCCAGATGCGTAACGTTAACCACAAGTTTATTGAGAGAAAGAGGAAGGGCAGCGCCTGCGATCCGGTGCTTGCTGGACGCGGGAAGCGAGCCGCTCACAGAATCGGATCGTCTTCCGAATGCGGAACTGGATCTTCCGGAGCGGGAGGTGTCGTCGACGGAAAAAACAGGTTGACACACGGGACAGGAGAGCCAAAACATAGTCGGGTTCAAAAAACAGGTCGTTACACGGGCAATTTGAGCTAAGAACACCATCCTGGAAAAAGTTAAGCCCGTATGAAGAGGTACGACTTTATTATATTGAAGATTTGTGATAAGTCAAGTGTGATTTTAATTAAGAAATGCAAGACGTTTAGGTTTAGGGTGGGTATTTATGTTGTAATGATACCCATACAACCGAGCAAACGTCTGGATAAGAGAGTACTTGGTTGGTTTGGACACATTGAGAGGATGGATAAGGAGCTAATGTTGAAGAGGATCTACAGAGCAGAAGTAAATGGAAGGAGACCAAGTGGAAGGCCGCGATTGACGTGGATGGATGGTGTTATGAGTGCACTGCAAGAAATAGGTCTAAATAGAGTGGAAGCTAGAGCTCTTGTTGGTGATAGGAGTGGAGAGGTGTTGTAAAAGCATAGTTGGATATTTAGACGCGTTCTAAGGGATGTTCAGGGCACCTGTATGATGCAGCAGGGGTAAACCAGTGAAAGCTGTCATGCCCTGCCCTGTTGAACAGAAGAGTGTATTGTATCACCCTGACCCAAGTGACATGGCAGCTTTCTTGTGTCCCGTTTCATCTGGAGGGAGGAAAGCATGACCAACTTGGGTGCCTAGGTGCTTAACTTGTTTGGGTGTTTGGGCGTTTAGGTTGGCCATGGTCCAAAATAATTTGTGTGTATATTCTACCTTTTTCCTTTTTTTAATTTTCTTGGTTTTTGTTTGAGTTTTTTCTTGCTGTCGGTCACCCCTCTTGAAGGATATGACCAGGGTAGATATACAGTAGCATTATGGTAGTATTTGTGACAACTCCAGTTAAGTCAAAAAATGGTATGAACATCCCTATTATTAGATCCTCCTAAATCTCGTTCCATTGGTCCCCAGACATTCTAAAAATACAGTTTACTTCACACAAAGGTTTTCAAAAAGTTCACTTCAAAACAGTTCAAAAACAAATACAGACAGTAGTCAAGCTACTCTGGAGTTCTCAAGCGGGAAGCAGCAGACAAAATGTAGGTCAACTCCTCCCCCATTTTTTCAGGAAGGTCCCACCTATTTTGGGGGGGGGATTTTTAAACTTTCGACTCCCCAAAGCCTTGAGTGAACCTAAACTTGGTTTAACAGCTGTTTGTGGAGTAACTGGCAAAAGAAGCTGAAACGACAAATGCCTGATGTTCAAACCTATCCTAGAGCAGTTTTTTTTCAACCAGTGTGCACTCGTGTGCCATGAGTCCTTGTCTTGTGTTCCGCAGTTTCAGATTAATTATCAGATATTTATCACACATCTGCTTATTATTACCATTTATACGACATCAGGTATGTAACATTAAGGTCTAATAGTAATGTTGAATGTTCTGTAAACAATCTTTTCATGATAGCCAGAGATAAGACAAGTTTGCCGTGTCCCTGAGTTGTGATTGGTATCCCCCCGACCCCCCGAACCGCCTCATCAAGGAGACCCAGATGTAACTAAGGGCCTCCCAAGTGAAATAAAATGTTTGGGGTGATTGAGGGACAGCAGAAAGCTGGTGAGCAAGCTTCCAGGTTTAGTTGTTCCTCAGCCTTTTCCCAGCAGGAAAATAATTCAACGTCTGCGCCTCTTATTTTTGGTATTTTTGGTATAAAAATGTATCAATGAACCTGTCACGCAGGAAATTGCCCAATCTTATTTCCGGAAAAAAAAGCCAATCCTCAATATTGTTGCTTTCTTTTGGTGATCAGCCGAGTAACTGTAACATTCACTTATAATTGGAGTTTGCAGATGCCCTCTTTTTCTTTATCTCTCTTTTTATATAGCAGTGTTCATTTCACCTCTGAAAAGTGATGGGTCCCGGGGACTCGCATGCTCAAAAATCTATGGGTCCCAACAGAGATCTATGGGTCCCCAAAATTTTGTGTTATCGGGGTTGAAATTGTAAATCGGCGACAGATATATGAATAAATATATAAACCTATATATTCATTCAGTTTTAATCATCACAGTTAATTGATAATACAAAGCAGATATCACTTGAGATTTTTTAGTTCAAAAAATATTGTACATTATACGAAATAATATTGCTGAAATATTAGTCTATATATTCATGCAGTTTTAATCACTTCAAATTTTTCAATTTGTATATTCTTCGTGGTTTGTTGTACCGCCACAGTTGTAATTCCTTCTCAAGGTCCAATTGCAGCAATGGAATTTCCATAGATAATTTGTGGTTTTCATTGTCGTTGTGCCGATCCAATGTGCTTTTCTGAAAGTTCGTATTGCAAAATGATTTATGCAATCCAGTTTTTTTGTCACGCTGGGTGCACGCATCACAGAACATGTAGCCTCCATTATCATCCTCCTCAGAGCGTAACCAGGAAGTAGGAGTATTATTTTGTTTATTATCTTTCGTCGAAACGTTCGCTTCAAAACACGTGTTTTCCTTGCCTTCGTGAAGAATATCTCCGCCGTTTTTTTCGTGCCAGAGTTATTGTCGTTGTTACCACTTTCTGTATTATGTTCCGACACTGGAGAAATTACAATTTTTTTGTTGATTTGCACCTAATACCAACTGTTTTTTCGGAGGGATTATTTCTCTTTCACTCGAAAACCACCAAAACAATGACGTCATCTCGAAGCAACGAGATCTTGTTTGCCGAGATCGGCGCGAGACCAAAACAACAATGGCGGATCTGCCCGACGAAAAGTTTGGAGTGCGGTAAATCTTTGTTAAAAAAAAAGTAATCGGGTAATAATGACAATATGGTGTCAAAAAGTTGCGTCCCGGGGACGCACGTTGATTTGACACAATGCGTCCCCAGCAAAAATGATGCGTCTAGGACGCAGGGATGCGGACAAAGGAGAACACTGATACAGTAATTATGTGTGTGTGGGGTAGTATATTCCGTATGTTCAATAATGTATTTGGTTTGATGGAGGAGTTTAAAATATATAAAATAAAGTAAATATATTGCACATCATTTTGCTGATTTTAATTATTATTCTTATTAAAAGAATTGAAAAATAGTGTCACGGTTGCTTATTGCCCTCACTTGGGCCCGCTGGTTTGGCGCTAGCTGCTGATCGTCGCCTGATTGGCTTCCCTCCTAATTAAACTCAGTGCTCTCATTCACTCCTTGTCAGTCCGTCAACGAAGCTCTGCACTTGCAAGAGTATTTTGTATTTGGACTCTGTCCGGTATCCTGCTTGTCTATCCAGTATCGATCTGGTCTGCCTCGTCCTGTGCTGTATCTTGCTCCAGTCTCCAGTATCCAGTATCGATCCCGTCTGCCTCATCCCGTCTGGTATCTTGTTCTAGTATCCAATGTCCGGTATCGATCCCGTCTGTCTCGTCCTGTCCAGTATCTTTCTCCAGTCTCCAGTATCCGGTATCAATACCGTCTGTCCTGCCCTGTCCAGTATCTTGCTCGTGTATCCAGTATCGGGTATCGATTCCGTCTGTCCTGCCCTGTCCAGTATCTTGCTCGTGTATCCAGTATCGGGTATCGATTCCGTCTGTCCTGCCCTGTCTGGTATATTGCTTGTGTATCCAGTATCCAGTATCGATTCCGTCTGTCCCATTCTGTCCGGTATCTTGCTGCTGTATTCAATATCGATCCCTTCTGTCCTGTCCAGTTTCAATCTCGTCTGCCTCTGGCTTCCTGTTTTCACGCGCCTGGCTTCTCTGTCTCACTTTTTCCGCCCAGCTATCACCGAATCACTAACGTTGGTCTGGGTCCACCGTCTGTTCGGGTTCTGACAAATAGTTAAAATGTAGTCAGAAAAAATGTTTAACTGGCAGATAATTTTTACTCAACACTAAAAATTAAAGTAAAATTGGAACAGAAAATGGTACAATCCATAATTACAGCTAAAATAAACCTTAACATATTACTCGTGTGACATCCGGGCCCACTGGGACCTCAAAGGATAAGAAAAACCTTATACTGTCAATTCAGATTTGATAATATCAGCTTTAAAACCATACATGAATCAAGTGCCAGGAATGTTTTAAAACTTTTTAAATGAAAAAAAAGTGTGCTGTAGCACCAAAAATGTTGGAAAACACTGCATTAGAGCACTGCATCCCCGTCCCCACTCGCCCCCAGTCGTTTTTTCCAGCCGCTTGTACTTGTGGGGAAATGTGCTCTGAACATCAGGAATCCTGACCATATACAGCACCAACTGGATCATAAAGCAGCAGACACGACTGCAGTCACGTGTCCTGCTTGGCTTTGATTCCAAAAGCCGACAGTCGGAATGCGAATGTCATTGCGGCCAGCTCTCGCGAGCAGCCGTTTTCAATCAACAGGTTGTGTTTTCCCCAGTGTGAGAGAAGCGCCGTTACAGGAACTGGGCCGCCTTTTAGGGTGGCACGGCACCAACAGAGATGCGGAATAGAGGGGTGGGGATATCCTCAGACAATGAAATGAGCTAAACTGCCAACCAGAAGAAATGATGGTGTCAGTATTATTTTCCTCCCAGACTGGAATGTTATGCAGAGATTTGGGGGGTGGGGAAGGTTGTCCAAGAGCAGCTGAATGTGCGACCACAGGCGGGTGGATGACTACAACCTTCCATTAGAAAGGCGGAGCAACTAAGAAATTCACATTCTAGGCGTTGTATTTGTTTTCAACATTTTCAAGGTTCAGAGAGCTTGCAGACAGTATTGCTGTGATTTCCGGACTATTAGTCACAGTTTTTTTCATAGTTTGGCCGGAGTTGAACCTATCATTTATGATTTATAGTTAGTCCCTTCTTCCTCCAAAAAGTAACTGAATTAGTCACTGAAATTCCCTAGAGCAAAAGTAACTAATTACTAGGGAAAGTAACTATTTGCGTTACTTTGAGAAAAAAGTCAACAGTCTGCAATTATGTAGCGCTTTTCAAGTCATTGAAGACCCACCAAAGCGCTTTACAATGTGCTCTACACATACCCATTCACACACACGCTGACACACCGATTGCAGTGCTAGCCATGCAAGGCACCTGTGGCATTAGGGTCAAGTAGTGTCAAACTTGTTGCGTGCCAAAGAATTTAAAATGTTCAGAGCAGTATTTCAGACGGTTAAATAGAGAAGAACAGACAGATACTTGTGTTGTAGAACCTTGTAATATTTATAGTACCTCACCAGCAACAGTAGTAAACAATATAAAGTGAATTTGATCAAATAAATAGAAAAAATGAATAAAAAAATAAAAAAAACTGCCTTTTGATTGGTAAGGAGCCGGCTTCCTTCGTTCACTTCTAAGAGCCGATTCGTACACGAACTACCCGAGTCAGTTCCCGCCTTATCCACCAATTACCCTTTTCTTTCGACGCAGTAGTAAATACTGTATTTTTAATTGCCAATTACCTCTATGAAAGCCGCTTTTTTGAATGGTGACATGATCCCATATACTGGACTGTCTCAGAAAATTAGAATATTGTGATAAAGTTCTTTATTTTCTGTAATGCAATTAAAAAAACAAAAATGTCATACATTCTGGATTCATTACACATCAACTGAACTATTTCAAGCCTTTTATTATTTGAATATTGCTGATTTTGGCTTACAGCTGAAAAAAACTCAAAAATCCTATCTCAAAATATTAGAATACTTCCTCAGACCAAGTAAAAAAAATAATTTTATAACAGCAAAACTAAATCAAACATTTGAAAATGTCCATTGATGCACTCAGTACTTGGTTGGGAATCCTTTTGCACGGATTACTGCATCAATCCGGCGTGGCATGGAGGCAATCAGCCTGTGGCATTGCTGAGGTGTTATTGATGCCCAGGATGCTTCGATAGCGGCCTTCAGCTCATTTGCATTTGTAGGTCTGGTGTCTTTCATCTTCTTCTTAACTATACCCCACAAATTCTCAATGGGGTTCAGGTCAGGGGAATTAGCAGGCCAATCAAGGACAGTGATGCCATGGTCAGTGCACCAGTTACTGGTGTTTTTGGCACTGTGGGCAGGTGCCAGATCATGCTGGAAAATGAAATCCTCATCTCCATAGAGCTTTTCAGCAGATGGAAGCATGTAGTGCTCTAAAATCTCTTGGTACACAGTTGCATTTACTCTGGACTTGATGAAACACAGTGGACCAACACCAGCAGCTGACATGGCTCCCCAAACCATTGCTGACTGTGGGAACTTCACACTGGATTTCAAGCAACTTGGATTTTGCTCTTCTCCAGCCTTTCTCCAGACTCTGGCGCCTTGACTTCCAAATGAAATGCAAAACTTGCTTTCGTCTGAAAAGAGGACTTTGGACCACTCTGCAACTGTCCAGTGCTTCTTCTCCATAGCCCAAGTCAGACGCTTCTTCCGTTGTCTTGAGTTCAGAAGTGGCTTGACCATGGGAATACGGCTATTGTAGCCCATTTCCCGGACACGTCTGTGAACTGTGGCTTTTGATACCTGGACTCCAGCTTCAGCCCACTGTCTTTGAAGCTCCCTCAAATTCTGGAAGCGGCTCTTCTTCACAATTTTGTTAAGGCTGCGGTCATCTCTCTTGCTTGTGCAGCGTTTCCGGCCACATTTTTCCCTTCCAACAGACTTTTTGTGGATATGCTTTGAAACTGCACTCTGTGAACAGCCTGCTCTTTGAGAAATTTCTTTTTGTGTCTTACCCTCCTGATGGAGGGTATCAATGATGGTCCTCTGGACAGCAGTCAGATCAGCAGTCTTCCCCATACTTGTGATTTAGTTTACTGAACCAAGCTGAGTGTTTTTAAGGCTCAGGAAACCCTCGCAAGGTGTTTTGAGTTAATTAGATGATTCAGGTGATTAGTTGAATAGCCTACTTGTATGCTTTTTCATGATATTCTAATATTTTGAGATAGGATTTTTGAGTTTTCTTAAGCTGTAAGCCAAATTCAGCAATATTAAAATAATAAAAGGCTTGAAATAATTCAGTTGATGTGTAATGAATCCAGAATGTATGACATTTTTGTTTTTTTTATTGCATTACAGAAAATAAAGAACTTTATCACAATATTCTAATTTTCTGAGACAGTCCAGTATGTGTCGTAAACAATTTAAAGAAGAGCGGAAAACTGCATCGCAAAAACAGTATTGGGTATTCCGAGGGGGACACACTGTCGTTGGAGTTCTGCAGCCAAAGTACCACATTGCTTTTGACTGTCGGTTACTGTAGGGGCAGTGTAATGGCGGAAAAAATAGTTCGTTAGGTTACTGATAAAAATAACGCGTTATTCATAACGGCGGTATTTATAACAGCGTTATTTCCAACACTGATTGTCTATCTACCTTTGGGACTAGGAGTTGTTAACCGGTAAAAGTGACACGGAATATGATGATTTGATTTGGTTTAGTGATTTGGAGTTAAGCTGATAGTTTGGTTAGCATGCTCTTCATGCTAGAGTTATGTGAATAACCCTCAATAAGATACGTCATTAGCGGGTCTAAGATATGCACATATATGTCACGTTAGTATACCCTGTTCTCAATTTTTTTTTCAATTGCCTTTCAAAACATTGTCCTGCTGCATAACCCAAGAGCGCTTGAGTGTGAGGGTATGAACTGAAAGCTGGATGTTCTCTTGCAGGATATTCTGGTAAACACCAGGATTTATTATTCTGTATACCACAGCAAGTTGTACGGCAAACACACTAGCAAGTCTACCTCTGAATGGCTCCAATATGGCAGATTTGACACAATGTTTCAAAGAATATTGGGATAAAACCCCTCCACAGTGTTGTGAAAGACTCATTACTATCAATCCATCCATTATCTGCACCGCTTATCCTCAGTAGGGTCACAGGAGACTCATTACCAATTATCGTAACCATTTTATTTATGATATTGCAGCCAAAGTTGGCCCAACTCGCTATTAGGTTCAGGGGGCAATTACTTTGTTACATAGGGCAAGATAGGTTTTGGGGTTTTTTGTGCCTTAATAAATGGAATCAACGTTTCTAAACTACATTTGTATTTCATTGGGTTGTGTGATTTTTTCATTTGTTTGATGATTTTACAACTTTGTGAGCGGTTAATATGCAAAAAACAAAGGAAGGGGGCAAAAACATTTACCTGCATTGTACGTGTTCCTCAAAAATTGAAAAATGAAGTTAAAAGGTGCTTAGTGGTTACTTTGTGTCTCCATAATTTTCATTATTACTCCTTATTTTTTGCACTTGTTTTCAGTTGCTCAACAAAATACGACAACAGCTAGTAGTCAAAATATTTACACTCTCACTTTAATGTTCTTATGTTGGCAGGGGCCTCAAACTATCATCCTGAGGCCAGCGAACGGCCTCCACAATACGAGTTTAAGACCCCTAAACTTTTTATTACACACTGGCCCACTAATGGAAACTCAGCTACTGATTTCTGTAACTATGAATACAATATTTGGATCCTGTGCCTCAAACTTTGGTCTTTGGACTCAATAATAATTCAAAAAGGTCAGACCCATGCAGAAATGAATGGTCTTCATTTATATAGCGCTTTTCAAGTCGATGAGGACCTCCCAAAGCATTTTACAATGGGCTTCACACTTTTCCCTTTTACACACTAACTAACCGATAGCAGCGTCAGCCACGCAAGGCAATTACCTGCTATCGGGGGTATTAGGGATTCAGTGTCTTGGCCAAGGACACTTCGACATATAACACAGAGGAGCCAGGAATCGAAACCTGCGACCTCTTGATTCCAAGACGAGCGCTCTACCTCCTGATGCCACCCAGAAGCACCTATTTGTGGGATCATTGAGAAGATAATTCACCATCGAGGAGGTTAAAAGGCCGTATTAACTCTGAATTCTATCAAATAAACATTTTCAGGAAGAGTATCACATTTGGAATGATGGTAATGAATAAATATCTTGATCTTTGAGTAGTGGAGCAAACGGATCTCTGAGGAACACACTTGATAGTCATTTAGCACGGCTTGTTTCTCGTGCTCGTTTTGCTCCACGAGAGTCTGTAGCAGCTCTTTAAAGGCATTCCCCAGTTCTTAAACATGCAGAACATGAGAAAATAGTTCATGTTTTCTGCATAAAATCTATGAATGTTTAATGGGTATATACCAATTATTTTCCGAGATAATGCATTTTAAAGACACCATTTCTTGTCCTTGACTTCTTGCGCTGTTAATAAGCCAGTTGCCAAATTGTTTTATGCGTAAATTGGTCGAAGAGGTTATGAGTGTTTTAACTGGCAGGTCGAATGGAAAATGTGCGTTGTGTCGCTGGTGGATGCCGTAATGTTACATAAAAGGACGAGAGGCCAAAAAGGGGCTAACGGGAAAAAAAAACATACAGAGAGCCACCGACAGGAACGCAATCGGTGTTGATAAACGAAAGGCGGCCGTAGTTTTGGCAGATAACAGACGTGCAGTGAGAGGCCAGTCTTACCTGGAACTAACAACAAAGACGGCAACGGCTATGGCGACAAATTCAAAGCCCACTAGATATATAAACCAAGGAAGACAGTAAAACCGGCACTAACGCTGGGCGAGCCAGCCAAACAACACACGGTGGGAAGCCAACGAGCGCCAGCCGGGAGCGGACAAAACAGGAAAACCCTCGGCAGCCTCGCCACTAACAGGGAGCTAGCTGGACAAAATAATATTAACCTCGACCAATAGGGCAAAATACACGAAGGAAAAGCCAAAATCGCCGACCTAAAAGGATGTAATGGCAAACAAGGAACACACACTGTAACTGCGGAAAGTAAAGCCAAATGGGTCAACTTTAAGACTACATTTATTGAGTCCTCACAGCACGTGGATTATTTTGCAATATCTCTCATTATCTCATCTCATTAGTTGCACCGCTTATCCTCAGTAGGGTCGCGGGGGTGCTGGAGCCCATCCCAGCAACTATCTGGCAGTGGGCAGGGGACACCCCGAACTGGTTGCCAGTAAATCGCAGGGTACACAACTCGCTCGCTCATTCACACCTAGGGACAATTTTTCACCGGCCAATCCACCTGAAATGCATGTCTTTGGAATGTGGGAGGAAACCGGAGTGCCCGGAGGAAACCCACGCAAGCACGGGGAGAACATACAAACTCCGCACAGGAAGTCCGGTCGCTGGATTTGAACCCACAGAGGAGGTTCCCAAGACCTTAGAACTATGCCGCACACGCGCTAACCACTGCGCCCCCGTGCTGCCCTATTGCAATATATTTGTATAACCACACGTTCATTAAAATGGAGATAATTCTGTTTGAGAATAGCTTCAAGCCCACACAGCTGACCCGTCCTCCAAGCCCACATTCAGACGGCATCCCAGGTAGAAGCCGAGATCCACAAGAGGTGGGAGGGAAGGTCAGATATACAAAATATGATCTCAGGTATGTTTAAAATAAGTCAAACATTTGAAACTACTGCATCTGAAAGGTTTGTTGTATTATTCATTGGCTTGCATTCTTTGCAGAAAATGGAAACACCTTACATCTTCAGCTTTGCACTATCGTTGTTCAAACACAGAAACAGACACGAGCCCAGAGTGTATAATGACGGGTCTACTTTTTTAAGCAGATCCAAGCAGTTTGTCACAAAGCAAGCGAGTGAGATCTGAAAGCCTCTTGACATCTCAGTCCTTCTTGTGTAAGATTGTTTCGAGCTTCAGGTTTCACAAGCGAAACATTTCCTCAGGGGGTCAGAGGTTGGAGTTGAACGGAAGCAGCTGCAGACCTGAAAACACAATCAGCGTCAAAGATCTGTGCAACTCATAACGTATACAAAATAGATAAATATAAAATAAGAGACCATCGGGATAAAAAGTCAAACATTTTTACAACGTAGTGCTTAGATACTAAGTTGTAATGGTTGCAATAAAAAATAGTGCATCGTAACAATAGTGCAATGAGAGTAGTGTCAAGTCAAGTCATGTTTATTTGTGATGCCCTCAGTCACAAAGAGTCTCAAGGGGCTGCACAAACCACAGATTATTGCAAACCACAGACTATTATTACACCATCCCCTGATCTAAAACCTTACATGAGGGCAAGAAAAAATGCAAATACCTCAACATGAGGAAAATGAAGAAACCTTGAGAAGGGACCGCACATGACCAGGCTGCAATGGATGTTGCAATAACAAATAATACACAGATATTGTCAACATGAAATCTAGGTTATTCATATGCTATAGAATAGAAGTGTGTTTTAAGCCTAGATTTAAACAGTTGCACTGAGGTTGCAGATCGAATCTTAGGGGGAAGAGCATTCTGCAGCACTTGGGCCCGAATGGAGAACGCTCTCGAACCTGCAGATCTCTTCTTGGCTCTTGGGATCACTAGTAGTAGTGCAATAACATTAAGCAGCAACACAAATTCCCCCCAATAACTCTGCCAGAAGATAGCCTGAAAGGGCTCCAGCACTTCCGTGACCCTACTGAGAATAAAGGGTGCAGATAATGGATGGATGGATTGATGGACTCTTTAAGAAATGTAATCTAATCTGACTGTGATTCAATGTGATTTAACAACTTCATACATTTAGATTTTATTTTCGATCTGAATGTTAAACATTTATAGGATGATAAAATTTTCTTTAAATAGTCTCGTTTGTTTAAAGTGTCCACTGACCGAGGAAGAAATTCATAAAAGTGTGTTTCTTTTCTCGAAGTCCATCTTAGTTAACTCGTTTGATGCTATTTTTTTACAAATCAATGTGTGTCCTCTGCCTAAACTATAAATCAACAAATACAAATTCAACCTCATTTTCGGGGTGGGCGATCCTGGGAACTTTTTGGTTGGAGGTGTCATGATCCTTGAATAATTGAACCCTCCTCCTTGAGTTAGTTTATGTTCACGATAAACACAAATATTTAAGGCGTTGATGCACTTTCTGGACAAATTTTTACATCTTGCCTATGTTTTTCTCATTGATGTTCGCTATGTTTTGTGTATAGTTAACCAATGCAAAATCTATTGCACTTTGGTCATCCTGGAAGAGGGATTACCTCTTGGGAATTCCATTCTCAAGGTTTCTTATTTTCCTCATGTTCATGTTGAGATTTTTGAGTTTTGAATTTTATCGATCGGCTCCAAGTACTTGCTTAGTATAGATAATATTGGACCGATCCACCCACCCTTGCCTCCTTCATATGCTCGTCTCAGAAAGTGGTTAATTTCACTTGAGCAACAGGTACACAAACTGGAATGTCAGCAATTTGACCAACACGCACACAACATGTTATGATCCCAAAGCTTCTGGGAAAGAGTGTGACTGCTGTGTGCGTGCAAGTGTTTGTGTGTGCCACGTGAGTTGCTGGCTAAGTAGGTCAGTCAGTAAGTCAGGAGTGGCAGGCGAGCATTGCACAAACACTCGCTAACTCCATTACCTCATACAGCGGATTAGTGTCAGCGGGTCGGCCTATCCATCTGTCTCAGTTGGGCCTGTTTGAAGTGAGTGGAACTGGAGCAGCCTACGGACTCGAGTTGTGGTCAGGTTCTAGGTCCGTAAATTGATTTTCATGAAGCACTCTGTACACCAGGATTTACAAATGTTGTTTGTACCGGCCTGGTGTGTCTCCTGCCCACTGTCCGAGCCTCCAGCATCCCCTCAACCCTAGTGAAGATGAACGGTTGATGGTTGATGCAGTATCGTGTACTGCAAGGAAAACAAGTGCCAAAAACCACCAGGAAGAATACAGACTACAGAGACTGAGTGACCAAAAAGCAACGATTTTCTTTAAATTTTTCGGGCCAGCCAGTCGCAAGGTTTTTGTCTGTTTAGGGTACCAGTAGCAGCAAGATGCCGGACAATTACGTCTGCTCCCGATAGTTTAGGCTCATGTTATGTAAAATAAAATGCAAGTACCATAGAGAGCATCCTGACTAGCTGTATCTCTGTGTGGTGCGGAGGCTGCAGTGCCTCCGACTGGGGTAGTGTGAGGAGTGTGATGAGGACAGCAGAGAAAATCATCGGGACTTCTCTCCCCTCCATTCAGGACATTGGCCAGAAGCGCTGCCTATCCCGAGCCAAGAACATCATTAGGGACCCCTCTCACCCCCATCATGGACTGTTTACTCTGCCAGCCTCTGGGAAGAGGTACGGCAGTGTGCGGTGCAGGACCACCAGGTTCTGCAACAGCTTTGTCGCCCTGGCCATTAGACTGTTAAATGGTCAATCACACACATAGTAAGCCTACACACCTGCTAACCTGTACATCTGTTTGTTTTGTTTTTTGCACACTACTGGCAGTTCTCTTATACCTAGCCACTCCTTTGCACATCTGTTCTCCTCTGCACTATCGTACTCCAGTGTTATTGTTATTGTATAGTGACTTGTTTACCTGACTGCCCATTTTGCTCATCTGGGTAGCTGCTTCTCTTGCACTCTTTGCACTACTGTATAATACAATACAAAACAGCTATCACTATTTAGTATATTTTTAGTACTTCAATACTCCAACTCAATACAACATTTTATTTATATCTGTACATTCAAGGAAACTGCGGGTATCGACATTTCGTTCTGTATACACGTGTACAAGAATGACAATAAAGTATATCTGAATCTGAATCTGAATCTGAAGTATCTCGGCCTACAAGTATCCTTTAAAAATGCACGTTGATATCATAGCTGGTATTTTTGCTTATTTTTAAATAAATGTTGTTTTTTGAATGAATTCAGTTTGTTTTACAACTAAAAGGCGTTAAATAATACACACTGTCCCTTTAAACAATTGCACCTGAAAAACAAAATTTTCAAACAAGAATTTGGTAATACTCAAGTCAGATCATGTTTATTTCTATAGCCCTTAATCACAAGGATTCTCAAAGGGCTGAACAGATCACAGATTATTGCAAACCACAGACTATTATTACACCATCCAGTGATCTAAAACCTACATGAGGGCAAGGAAAAACTCAGCATAAGGAAATTAAGAAACCTTGAAAAGGGGCTGCACGTGAGGTAATTCCCCTTCCTGGATGACCAGGCTGCAATGGATGCAAGGACATCAACAGACAATACATAGACTTCACTAACATATAATATAGGTAATAACAGAATGTCCAGTTGACAGCTTCCTGAGGTCAACATCATTCATAAGCTATTGAGTATATATAGATCTAAATACTTCCACTGAGGTTGCATATCCAATCAGAGTATTCCATGTAGGTCAAGTACTGTCCCTCTCTGGCCCTGGCAGCTGTAGGAAGCTTTAAATAATACACACTGTCCCCTTTTAAGGCAGTTGTTTTTCTGTTTCAAAACAAAACAAAAGTGAATTACAGTAAAAACAAAATATGGCCCTTTGTGTCATTCAATGCTGTGCATACATGTGACCGATAAAAGATAATTAATAAGTAAGTGTCAGCAGCACATATGCCCAGAAAGAGATGCGCCTATTGGAGGCTCATTTTATAAAATGTTAATACTCTTGTGCAGATAGCTGGTAAACAAAAGGTGGACCTGTTTTTTGAAGAGGTGATTGGAGAATGACTAGAAGTCTTGACAGGAGGAACAAGCTCATAAAAGCTATCACTGATGGGGAATGTCAGGCACGTCACTGGATAAACAGTAACTTGTTACAGTTACTCGTTACTTTATTGAAAAATAATTTTCGTTACTTCCAGATTACTGATACTGATTGTCTGAAATTAACCATTTAATAACAAATTACTGTATATACTGTATATACTCATATTGAAGCCGACCCCTTAAAACTGCTTTAGACATAATAAAAATAATATGAGAAAACGTGTACACCAACCTGAACTCTTTACATTCCTTGCTTGTGCAATTTTCAGAGCTTGCATACGAACACCTAGCCGAGACACTCCATGTCAATTTTGTCTCTGGGCTCCAAGTCAAGTCAAGTCACATTTATTTTTATATCCCTTGATAACGAAAAGTCTCAAAGGGCTGCACAGACCACCATTGCAATTACATGTTTGTGATGACTGTAGCTCAAGGGGTAACACAGGTTTTTAATTTTGAATTTTAAAAGAAAATCTGTCATTTGGGATTTTATATATTTTAAACCTATTTCAAGTTTCACTATATTTTCCAAAATAATACTTAAAATGAACAAATAATATCTGCCAGTAGAACATATCAATGTTTTACAAGGCTCCAATTATTTTCTGTTTTGGTTTTTCAGAAAATCAAAACATAATTATTATAAACAAAGTTATGTGCAAGAGTTTTACTTAATTAATTTTATTTTTGTAGTGCAGTTTTAAAAAGCTTTTTTAACCAAAATACCTTATCAAATACATTTCTCTGCACTACTTCATGAGCAGATAATTAGTAAGGCGGTTAAAAAGAAGCAAATTGCGGCCCCTTACTGATATGGATGAATATTACAGTTACTCAGCTGATTAAAAGAGAAAAGGAAAAAGATTGAACAACCCCATGCTTTTGAACAAAGATAGAATTAGGCTTTTTACTGTGGCACACTAGACAACTTCCCGGCACACTGGTTGAAGAACAATGTATTAGACTCACATGTTCTGCCTGTTGTAAACAAACAGTACACCAAAATGAACTAATCACTGTCAGTAAAAACTACATCTGAAAATAATAGCCGGATATAATCTCTATTCAAAGACAAATAATAACACAATCGTGTGCATACCAACAACAAGCCTAAAATTCTCTTTGAAAATATGAAGCCCGGGCAGTCGGAAAAATGACTTCTCAGTAATCCCCCCCTCTCCGCCTCCTCCTGCTCAACACTCAGTCCTTCCTCGTCTAATCTAAACACCTGAAAGAGGCGAGGAAGGCAGTCCAGCTGCAGCCCCCATGTGAGTGCTTGCTCACATGCAGGCCTGGCGCAACGTGTTACTGTAACACCCTCACCCGCTTCGAGCTGCTGGTTACATAAAGTGCAGCTCTTGCGACAAGCCTTTATGCAAACAGCGAACTGCAAGCGCACAACAGTGCAAGTGGAACATTTACAATGCCACCTGTTGTTTGCGTTTGCCTTGTTAACAGCGTGTAACTGAAAGCTCCTGCGAGGTTAATAGCACATCATAACAATCAAGTGTTTTAAAAGTATTCTCATGATATTTCTTATTTCAATTAGGCACAGAACGTGTGTTCCTCCCCACAATTTTGCAAATATGATGTAAAATATTCCACACGCCGGGGGACTCGAGGAATTTAGCTTGTTTGCTGTAGAGCTGTGACATTATTGAAGGAAACAACACGTTCAAAATGAAGGATTCCATCAACACAACATGTGAGGCCAACTTCGAAACAGACAGCGATTTTGGTAAACAGCGCTTTTATACCGTATTTTACTGCGAGTTTCTGCTTTTATGATGGGATGATTGTAAATACCGTATTTTCCGCACCGGGTTATAGGGCGCACCCCCAAAAAATAGTTTTTGGTCCTATATTTTCCATACATAAGGCGCACCGGATTATAAGGCGCTACAATGGGAACGTCGACAAAACAGTCAGATAGTTCAGTCAAACTTATTACCCCCTTAACATTACGAAAGCTTGCGAAGAAGCAAATACGTGTCTCAGACATGTACGGAAACAGTGTCTGTATGATGTCACCAATCACTCAAATGCATGGTTCCAAATATCATTCGGAAGGTTAAAGTCTTGGGATTCAAGAAATGCCAAACATTTCTTAGTTTCCATTTTATTTTTTGCTGGCAACTGTGTGGACAGCAAAGTAAGAATTTTATTGTGCAGGGAAACGGGGTTCTTTACTGTGCATATGACAATAAAAACTTTGAATTGAATTTAGTTTAAAAAAAAAAACTCATCCCCAAAACATCAAGATCGTTCTAAAACTCGATACCGGGAAAATATAAAGCCGCATAGCTCACCTAAGTTCTCTTGCAGCCATCACGTTCAATAATGATACGTAACTATGGTCTTCTTACAACCGTGAGTGTAGTAAATCCAGGAGAGTAAAATATTTACGAATACAGAGTAGTAAAAAATGTTTTCTCTAGTCCACTGGTGTATTTCCATTCAGCGCAGTGGGCGTTTGTGAGAGGAGCTTCCTGTGTGTAGAGAGATCCCCCCACCAATACCGCTCATCCAATCAAATTGTGCTGTGTGCCTGGCCGGTGATTTTGAGTGTGTACAGTTTGTTCTTTGGGTTTGTATCTAACAGTTAGCATACATTATCTAATGAGCTTTCATAAAAAGGATTCCTTACAGCCAAAACACAGCCAAAACAGTGTCAGCCAATGCAGATGCCAGTGTTTCCTCAGCTATTTCCGTACCAAATTTGACAATATGCTTACTTTTATTATATCCTGCACTGTGTACTCTTGTAAAGAGCCATATCTGCCGCAGGTTCCCGACCTCTGCCATACAGAGTGAGGCGACTGGGTGATAGAAACAATTGAAATCAAATGGTTTGCTCTCTTTCTGCTCAACTGGGCACTGGTGAAGCATGCATTAGTACAAACCTTCACAATAATGCACGTTTTAAGGTCCAGTGTGCACTTGTAGGCATGAGATAACCAAAACCATTGAAAAAATTCAAATTCAGTGTCTGAAGTTACCAAATAGTTGCTGTAAGGATTAAATTTGTTCTTAAAGGTGTCAAACCCAAGAAGCATTTAAGAAACTCGAGAGTTTCATTCCTGGAAAACTGTCAGCGTGGTAGTGTGAGCCCTTGGGCACTTTTCATAAATTTTCTGTGACCTCATTTGTGTTTCTCAGTTATCCTTTTTTAAAAAAAAAAATATTATATTCACACTTAAAAAAATCGAGGGAATCATCGAACGCTCACTTGGAAAATAAAGGGCCACGGCACAGTAGTGGTTAGCGCACTGCCCCATGGTGCAGAGGTTCAGGGTTCATGTCCAGCCACCGCAGCCTCCGTGTGGAGTTTGCATGTACTCCCCGTGCCAGCGTGGGTTTCCTCCGGGCACTCCAGTTTTCTCCCACATTCCAAAAACATGCATGTCAGGTTAATTGTCCGGTCCAAATTGTCCCTAGGTGTGAAAGAGCAAGTGAGTTGTCTGTCCCTGTGTGCCCTGTGACTGGTTGGTAACCAGTTTAGGGTGTCCCTTGCCCGCTGCCTGAGGCTAGCCGGGATGGGCTCCAGCACCCCCGTGACCCTACTGAGGATAAGCGGTGCAGATAATGGATAGGTGGAACCAATGGGCCACTAGGGACATGGATGGTTGTTCATACTTGTATAACATTGAATGCAACATGAATCCACTAGGGATACTGAAGACATACATATGAAAAAGCATTAGGTCTTGTCTCATTGTCACACTATTAGTACAGGTACCATATATGTGAGAGTAGAGATAATGTTTCAGTTTTTATCAGCAAACCAAGCAATGTATGTGACAATTGTTTTTGAATAAAGGCGGCCATTTATTTATTTATATATGTAAAGAATTTTATGTGCAATAATAAATTATAGCAGAAGTGACGCACTGGAACAGATGCGACAAACATGCAGGGTTGGATGAGTTTGTCATCTCGTTAATCTGCGCAACAGATTCATACGTTACTACAACGCATGTGCACACACACTTGCACACACACTTGCACACTCAAAGTTTGACAAAACGTCGATTAGCTGAAAATGGATACACAAATTAGAGCACATAACACATAAAGAGTAATTTGGGAGTGCAATACACCTTAATGAAGGGATAGGAAACCAATTTAAATCAACATAAATTCACTCAACACTCAGAGACTCAATATCTGTGTATTATTTGTTATTGTAACATCCATTGCAGTCTGGTCATCGTGAAAGGGGGATTACCACATGTGCGGTCCCTTCTCAAGGTTCCTTCATTTTCCTTATGTTGAGGTTTTTGAGTTTTTCCTTGCCCTCTTGTTGGTTTCAGATCAGGGGATGGTGTAATAATAGTCTGTAATAATAGTCTGTGCAATAACCTGTGCAGCCCTTTGAGACTCTTTGTGATTAAGGGCTGTACAAATAAAAATGACTTGACTCGAGAGATTGACAGACGAGACTCACCACAACACATACGGTCAAGCAAGTGACCGGAAGCTAGCATAGTTTGTGTTTGTCACAACTGTTCCAGTGCTACACTACCCTCATAATTTAATATTGCACATGACACTCCGTTACTTATCTTTCATCAATTATGCCTCCCAAATCCTTTCTCTTCATTCATTTCAGAACAACTGAAACACTTCCTTCAATGCCTTTCTTGTCACTCAGTTCTGAATCTCACGCGCTATTTAAAGACTTTGTGAGACCACTGTAGCACTGACTGATTTGATGTCTAACAATATTCTCCTGGCTCGGCCGAATAATAACATCAACAACAGCACTGCAGCTAAAAATAGTGTGATGGTGAGATAAGACCTAATGCATTTTAATGTCTGGTCTAGTGCAGTAGCTCCTAACTGGTTTGACACTGGTGTGCTCCATACTCTTAGGGATCATTTCTATAGTTTTTGACTTGTGAAGATGGAATAAGAGCTTGCTCTGTCCACTCCACGCATCGGCCCGGTATTGCAGTACCTCTGGGAACGGTTCATTCGCAATGATCGCAGCAAGGCTTTAGGGCTAGGACCTTAGCTTGGCCTCTTGGCTGAGAGTAAGTGTCCCGGCTCCTAGGCTTTGTAGCGTATTATGAACTGACCGATAATGGTTAATGAATAACGAAGATAGAAAAATAACCCTTAAAAACTGCATTACAGCACGCAATTGGCTAAGCCTCCAATGGGTGAAAATGTAAATAAATAAAATAAATTGATAAAAAAGAGAATTAGCTTAACATTGTGCGCTGCACTCTATGACAGTGGTCTCCGACTGGTGTGAAATGTGAGTGTGAATTCGCATTTTCTGGGAATTATCGCCATCTACTGTCAAGGAGTTTAAATGACCCTCAGTTATTTTTTCTTTTTCAGCATTATTTTGCTAAGGAAAAGACCCGCGATTCACTGAAAATGGGTACACACTGCACTTTTGGGTCCTGACCCACCAGTTGAGAAACACTGGATAGGATCCAGCAAACTCTACACCAAAATCTGGGTTTGGTTCCCGTTGCATCCAATATTATTCATTCATCCATCAGTTTTTCATACTGTTACCTGGTGAGTGGAGGCCAGGGGGAAACCTCACTTGCAACGCACCCTTCGGTAATAGGTGACGCGCAACATAAACCCTAGGCGAAAATATAGCACCGTTTCTGGCCAAAATGAGCTTCGACAAAAGCCCCCAGTGTCCCTAAAAGCCTGGCTGAAAAGAGTGCACCCTTTTCAGGTGAGTGGTGGACATGGATTGGCTCAGAGTTGGCGCAATGCATCCCTTTGGAATGGCCCAGGGAGGCTAAAAGGCTTTGCCGATGATAGTGTGCCATTCGCCTACTGAAACCAGTCCCAGAAATCGCCTTATTTGAACCCTTGGCCCTACAAGACACGCTTTTCAATAGCATATGGGTTTTGTTTTTACATCACTTAACATTTGTGGTCATAACAGAACGTTTAACGACAGTCAAACTAGAGCTTTGATCGCCATATTTCGAATATAAATCACAATAATAATGGGGGAAATTTAGCAGCTTACACTCAACCAGTATGGCTGTCACTACTTTGGTGACCCAGGTGTTGTCACACTTTCAATAGTCCGGTGCGCATAACATATAAGAAAAATATATAATAAAATACTATATACGTTATAATCTGATGCCCCTTATAGTGTTGAAAATACACTATATTTATTGACTGTTAAACTAACACAATGACACAGGCAAAAAGTGAAATCAACACTAAAAATAAACAGGGTTGTTGAATGTTGACTGGAAACAAAAATAAAACAAAGAAACATGCTATCACGGAACAATAAAATAAATAAACGGTTGCTTGACTCTTGCGGCAGCAGGCAGCTAGCCAAGGTGGGTTCCCAGTAAAACGATGGCGAGAAGGAAGAGAGAGAAAGAGAGAAGCGCAGCACGTGAAATCTGTGAGTGTGTTGTCCAAGTGCCATGTGCTGAGGCCAAGCGTGTAGAGTGATACAAGGCGGCTAACGTCACGCTATGACTCACGCTACAATGGGGGAGGTTCATTTTTTCAAATGCCACACAAACACAACTGTTCATTCATGCACACATACACACACAGTAAAAAACAACAGTAAAGTAAATGGTAAAATCCTGCCTTCTCGGCTTAAATTAGACAAGATAGCTCGAAATGGACAAAGCACAGAACGCGCATGAAATAACAGTCAATTAAAGAGCAACACAACCCATTGAAGCAGGGAAGAACACTCTCTGTTCCATTTGGAGAGGGACACATGCTTAAATATATTAAATTTTACCTCACATGTTCAACATTGTAGTTACAACGATAAGCAAATCTATCAATAAGTCATCCTCTCTTATGCAAAATATTGATACTATGTTGTCCTTACGGCAACCGTTTCTCTTTAATAGAACAGTTACTGTTCTTAAAATACAAGGCTAAAAACAGATGTACATTCATTAGGAAAAGTGTTAATTTGAGCTTTTAGTTGAAAAGTGTTGCGAAATAATACTACTTCTTGATCTGCTGTGTCACTTTCAGTTCCGCGAGCTTAACGTAAACAGAAACTCAGACAATGACAGAACTGTCGCATGTCCAATCTATCCTCATCCACGTTGAAGGATTACCAAGGCAATGTTGTACATTTCTTTAAGTGTTTATATGATGTATAAACAACTACATCTTCTAATAGTTCAGACAGATGTAAAGTATAAGCACTCTATTTAAGAGTTTATCCCATTGTAATATACTTTTACATTTCTCACCATCCACGGAAGTCTCAGTTGCAAAAAAATGAAGCTTCAATCATCTTTTTTTGCGTGTTTTAGCTTAGTGTCATATCGATGAATTTACAAATACTATTAATACATAAAACTCCTTTCCACTGCAAAAAAAAATTAAACTTTCAAGAAAATACCATTAACTACCTTTTTTTCATTAAATGGGACAATGTGTAGCTCATAGGAATTTGAAAATGCTAGGAGAGCAGAGGAGTCCAATCCTCCCATAAGAATTTCTAAGCTGTTTTAAAGGCCCTCTCGTGAGCCTTTTTTTATTGGGTTAAAAAGCTTATCCGCCCTAAAGTGTGTCGAAATCAAAAAACAGCAACATGATTGGCCGATAGTGACAATGATGTGAACAGTTAATTATTGTCAAAATAACCAACAACAGTGCACAATAACAGTCAAAATAACAAACTGGTGTCTATGAAATCGCCTTCACAGGTTTCAACTCTTAAAAACAGACTAAAATTATGAGTATTTAGAGCCTCCTAGTGGAAAACAGCTTAATTCATCCAATAAAACAATATTGGGTTAAAAATGAGCAAATATGCATGAAGTAGCATATAAACATGTATTGTTAAAGTACTCATATGTCGAGGAATGTACATTTATCTGAAATAACATGAGCCTAACCTAGAGGGAGTTGATATCATTGTCCGCCGTCTTGCTGCTACGGGTACATGCACACAAAAAAAATAAAAAATAAAAACCTTGGGGGATAATTATGAGGTTTGGTCACTTAGATTCTCCGTAGTTTGTATTTGTCCCTGAGATTTTTAGCACTGAACCGAATACTACATGAAATAGTGGTCAAATAATACACAACGTCACTTTAACTTTCTTATTAAGGTCCCCCACCAAAACCATTATCCTGAAAGCTGCAAATGACCTCTGGTTGGTGTGTTTGAGAGTCCTGCTGTCAACATTTAGTTTCTTTTACTTTAGAAGGTTTAGAGTTTTGTTGACTCAAAAGGTGCAATTATTTTGGTTGTTAGGGGTAGGCAATATTGGGAATTTTAGTATCATTCCAATACAAAATATATATGTTAGTATCGATTGATGCCGATCCAATACCGAAAATATTTGCTTGGAAATATCTTGTTCATTGAATAATTGAACCCTCCCCCTTGAGTTAGGTTATATTCACGATAAACGCAGCAGATTTTAAACACTAAATATAATTATTTTTTCATAAATAACTCCAATTCAAACTTTAACAATATAAAAAATGAATATAAATATTTCTAATACAACTGTTTCACAGTCAAAATGCAGCAATGTGACAAAAATAGTATAACAATGTCAACATGTCAACTACACCTTCCATTGCACAATATTTTTAAATCAAAGTCGGAATGTGCAAATAGTGTAAACAATACAATGTGAAAGCCTTCAACAGTCTAAAATATAAAATATTTGTACTACAACTGTTATAGAGCAAAAGAGAGTCAAACCAAAAAAAAATCAACTATGTAACTACCAAGGCCTTGAGCTCTCTTGACATAATGACAAAACATATACAGGTTTTTGTTCAGGAACAGTCACATGTTTACGTCAAAATATTTTCACACAAAAAACAGCTGAGCAATACATCAACAACTATAGCTTCTGATAAGGTTGGGCGGTAGATTTTTCCCCTCTCCTTCCCCTGGAAGGCAAGATGCAGCAGCAGGTCAGGTAGGGAGAGGTGCTAAAAGTGTGCCTGACAAACAGGCATGAAGTTAGAGAGAAGTTAAGTGAGAGAGAGAGAGACTGAGCTAGCTACGAAGAGAATATGCGCTTTGAGGAAATTGGTGGAGGGGTGAAGTATCTATCTCAGTACAATATTATCAATCTGATCCAAGCGCTTGCTTAGTATTGGTAATTTCCATATTTGGACCAATCCACCCGCCTCTATTGGTTATCTAATGAGTATGGGTGTACAATCAATGAGTTTAGCAATAATTTTTCTTCCCGATTGTTAAAATAATGTGATGAAATCAGAGAAAAGGAGGTTAGAAATGTTAAATCTTCATGCTAGTAAAACATGTTGGTGCGTATAAGATTTATAATTTAAATTCAACCCTTTATGCAAATACTGAGTGTCCACGTTTTATTTGCGGGTGAGACTTCATAGAGGACACATTTCAAATTAAAGCCCTGTTTATTTTTTTTATTGTGCAAGAGCTTTGGGTGTGTATACCGCTTTGACTTTCAGCTTCCTTTTCTAGGAATGGGGAAGAAGTCCGTGTTTATTAACTTTGTGAATACGCTAACCGTGCTGACCTGGTTTGCAAGCATATTTTACTGCCAGCGGGTACAAGTAAAACGTCTACAGCAGGGGTCTCAAACTCATTTGACTTGGGGGACGCCAGAGCTAGGGTCTACGTAAGGTTGGGAAAAATCGGGTTTTCCATAAAAAAGTCTAGGGAAAAACTCTCCACTGGTTGCAAATATCACTTTTTCAGATTCCCTACACAGAATTAGATTTTTTAAAAATTGAAAAAAAATAAAAAAATATGAATAAATATGAAAATAAATCGCCCTGCGATTGGCTGGCAACCAGTTCAGGGTGTCCCCTGCCCACTGCCCGGAGATGGCTGGGATGGGCTCCAGCCCCCCTGCGACCCTAATAAGGATAAGCGGTACAGCTGATGAGATGAGATGAGATGAAAATAAATCAATCAGTACTGTAATACAGTAAACTAATTCACAATCCGCTAGAGCTGCACTTAAAAGCACAGTGTGTATTATTCAGCGCCGCCTAGTGCTAAAGAAACCTCATTCATATAAAAATACATTTGAAATAATTTGCAAAAAATACACGAACTATTATATAAATGAGCACTGCTTTTTAAATACTCCGTTTGTCATGATTGCCCATTGCCGTCACCTGTGCCTGCTCGTTTGGCGCCAGCTGCTGCTCGTTGCCTGATTGGTTCCCCTCCTATTCAAACCAAATGCTTCCATTCACTCTTGGTCAGTCCGTCAGCGAACCTCCGCACATGCAAGGCAAGCACTATTTGATTCTGTCTCCCTTGTTTAAATCCTGCTCGTCTGACCCTGGCTTCCCAATCGTCTGCGGCTCCCTGACTTTTTCCTTCCTTCGACCACACTCCGATCTCCTGCCCTGGCTACTCGACCCATGTTTGCCCACCGACCACACTCTGATCGCCCGTCCCGGCTACTCAACTCATTCCCGCCTTCCGACCACGCTCTGATCCCGTGAGCTCCCTGCTCCTCCTGCCCAGCGATCGCCGGATTGTTGGCGCTTGCTTTCCCATACCTGACTTCTCAGCTTTCACAATAAAGTTTGTTGTGAAACGTTACGCGTTTGGGTCTACCATCTGTTCTGGTTCTGAAACTGTAAAATGCAAAATTTCCTTTTTTTTTACAAAACATGAGGCTCACCTACATCATTGTAAGCCATCTTGCTGCTACGGGTACCCAAAGAAAACCTTGTCTTTTTTCCTGTTTTTTTTTCTTTCAGTCTTCTTTTTTCTCCTTTCTTTTTTCTTTCTAGTACACTTTTCTCTTTTTTTATTTTCTTCTCTTCATTTTTTGCCACATCTTCTTTTTTTGCTTTTTGTCTTTTCTTTCTTCCTCCTTTTTTGTCCCTCCATTCCCTTCTTTTTCCGCTGTTTTCATTTCCCTTGTTTTCCTTCTTTCCTTCTTTTTTATTTCTTTTTCTCCCATCATTTTCTTTCTTTAGTTTTCTTAACAAAAGGCAGGGGGAAAAATAGTAGAAAAGTGGCCCTTTATGGTTTCTTTGAGTCTCCATAGTATGTATTATTTCTTGCATTTTTTTCACACTGCAATGCAGCTACAAATAAACAACTGTCCCTATAATGTTCATATTGAGGAGGGGGCCTCAAACTATCATCCTGAGGGCAACAATTGGCCCCCCGGGCCGCAAGTTTTAGACCTCTAATATACGGTATACTGCAGCTTCCTAACAAGGCATTAACCCAGCACACAAACACAGGATGCCACCATGTACACACACAAACCCAAAATATTCGTGTGCACTGTAGCTGTTTACTGTTAAAACAGCTGAAGGTCTTCTCGGGAGGGGAGGGCAGCTGCCTGAAACTGAAGACAGTTTTACGAGTAAAAAGAGAGGAAGGGGAGACATGTTCCCGAAGTGTCAAAATAAAAGTAGAATGATACAACGTTGCTATTTCGGTATTATTTCACTTTAAGGTCAAAAGAGGTGAGTGTTATCGATTGTTACAGATACCAAAAACCAGGCAGTCAACCCGTGTGAGCCATTAACTCGAGAAATCCAGATAAGACCTTGAACGTCTCTCCGAGTCTGCAGGAGGGGTGAGCGATACCGAAAATATTGGTATTAATCCAATCCAAGGAAATACACGGTAGTATCGATCATTTTTGCTTAGGAATGTCCATCATTGATTAATCGAACCCTTCCCTTGAGTTAGTTTATGATTACAACTAACACAACACAAAGATCTAATGCGCTAAAAAATTTTCATTTTCTTATTAAATAACTACATTGGAAATTTATAAATCACCCTTATAAAATTTATAAATCAATTTATAAAACATCTATCTATCAATCTATATACCCTGGTCATATCTCTCAAGAGGGGTGACCGACAGCAAGACAAACACATACAAAAACAAAGAAAATCAAAAAAGTTGCAAAAAACACACTGGACCATTGACCCAAATGCCCAAACATCCAAAAAAGTTAAGCACCTCGTCACCCAAGATGGTCACGCTTTCATCTCTCCAGATGAAATGGGACACAAGAAAGCGGCTACGTCACTCGGGTCAGGGTGACACCACACACTCTTCTGTTCAACAGCAGGGCCCGACAGCTTTCACTGGTTTACCCCTGCCGCATCATACAGGTTCCCTGCCCATCCCTGAGAACACGTCCAAACATCCCACTATCCTTTAATAACACCACTCCACTCCTTCCTATCACCAACAAGAGCTCTAGCTTCCATTATACTTAGACATCTTTCCTGCAGTGCACTCATAACACCATCCACCCATGTCAATCGCGGCCTTCCTCTTGGTCTCCCTCCATTTTCTTCTGCTCAGTAGATCCTCTTCAACATTTGCTCCTCATGCATCTTCTCCACGTGTCCAAACCAACCTAGTACTTTCTTATCCACATGCATGCTCAGTCCCACTACTACCCCAGTTCTGTCTCTCACAATTTCAATTCTCAATCTATCCAATCTTGTCACTCCTAACATACTCCTCAAACACTTCATCTCAAAAACATTTAATTTCCTTCTCAAATCTGCGTTCAGTCTCTGCAAAAAACAGTAAATAGAAATATAACAACCGTTTCCGAACAAAAGCCAACAGAATAGAAACAAAAAGGTTTTTGACAAAAATATAAGTATTGTGTAACAATTTTAACCAGATAACTAAGATGTAAGTGTTTAGTGTGCCTCCTTCCACCAGGGGATCCCAAGCGTTTTTAGCACTGGGCAGAGGTGTGTTCAATACCCGCAGACCTGTCCCTAACTGTCTTCACCCTTTTATAAGGTAATTTTGAACGGCACACGTCCTTGGGTAATTTTCATTCCATTGCTATGCAAGTCTGTTTTCTTGCCTTTTTCATTTACGGTTTTAGTCTTTGTTTCTTGTTTGTACTTGGTAGGTTTGGATTTTGTTTGGACATTTCATTGTTTTGTTCACCCTTTTTTTGGTTTGTCACTTTGTACCTCATTTTGCTATACTTCCCCTTTCTCCAGTTCCTGTTTCATCACCTCCAAAAAATGCATTCTCTGCAGGGTCAACTTCTTCATGTGTTTAAGTACATTTGCCATGGTAATGGACCATTTCATCACACAAGTGACACCTAGCATATTCCTTTTCTCTTGTTGAAAAAAAGATAGTCCTTACTGCACTGTGCTTCCCGTTTAAATATATGAATGAATGAGTGAATGAATATGACTAATAAAGAGTCAGTTGTCTCGCATTGTTACCATACTGGCAATGCATTTACTTTTGTTGAAGAACAGCAATAAGTTCGATTTTTTTTGGTGAGCTTCTTTCATTTGTCTATGTAAATTTGTAATGATGCCCCAGTAGCGGACCACTTTACCACACAAATAACACCTAGCATTGTTCTTTTCTGTAGTTGAATAAAGGTCCACACTGCGCTGCGCTTTCCATTTGCCTCCGTGATTTTTAGCTTCCAGTAGGGGCAGGCACAAAGATTTGGCCCTGTCTTTTGGGATGCAGCAGCAGGCCAGGTAGGGATAGGTGCTTAAAGTGTGTCTGTCTGTCTCACAAGCAGGCACCAACTGTTAGAGTGGCTGTGGGCGCTGGGTGAGCGAGAGAAGGGCTGCTCTATTTATAAAGAGCGGTGCTTTGCGGAATATGATGAAGGAGCAACGTATCGATCCCAAGACAATTGTATTGTTCCGATACAAGTACTTGCTTGGTATCGATAATATTATTATTTGAATCAGTCCGGCCTCAGCCTGTAGAGCCCACCAAGCCAAAGGCAAAGAGGACAGAGCGGATGCAACATGCATTTTGCACACATGGCGCAAGCACCCACAAATACATAATACATGAGGTAGTGTGAGAGAAGAGCAGTGTTGTGTTTCTGCAGAAGAAATGCTGACCTCTGCATCCCGACCAACAGACACACCTGGACACCTCTGTCAAGAAAACATCCTCACACTGAAAATAATTGGCTTGAGTATGGATTTCTGAAGCAGGAGTTTTATGATTTTTGGCCATAAAAAGGGTCACTTAAGCCTAAGTCATTCGGAATTTACTTACAATAAGCACAAACAGCATAATGACCTTGACTTCACATTTGTGTGCAATAGCCAAGGTCACCAGCCAAGTGACTCAAAGATTTTCTATCAGAAGACGACTTAGTAGAGTGGTGACCGCAATGATTACTGCCACTTAGCGGTGATTTGGAATCAGGACAGTCATGTGAGTCGACATTTAACTGTGGTATATTTAGCTATTTAGCAACATCTAGTGGTCAATGTTTAAAGCGCACCGGAAATTTATCCATTAAAGTACACTACGTAGTGTACTTCTGAGATTGCTGTTTTGTTCAAAATACATTTTTTTATATTATATCAAATTTGTTAAAAAGTGTATATTTACACCTATACAAAATAATACTCAAGTCGTGTTTATTTGTATAACCTTTAATCACAAGAATTTTCAAATGACAATATAGATTAAAGATTACCATTACACCAATCCCTGAACTGAAACCGACATAAGGGCAAGGGAAAACTAAAATATCTCGGAATGAGTAAAATCTTTCTCTCGGGTTAACCAGGCTGCAAAAGATGTTGCAGGGGTATTACCAGACAACACAGATACATCATTAATAGAATAGAATAGAATAGAATAGAATAGAATAGAATAGAATAGAATAGAATAGAATAGAATAGAATAGAATAGAATAGAATAGAATAGAATCGAATATATATTTATTATCATTGTTACAAAATGAGTTGAACATATTGTGACAAGGAAATTGGACGTGGCACTCCAGTTTGTCATGAACCGGAACCTGGAGGAGGACCCAGATGTGTAACATTTCTCACACAAGCTTTATTTTACGGGAATTGGGCAGTCATGCACATTAACACAAACGCCAGTGATTCGGCGATCGCTGGGCAGAAGAAGAAAGACAGAAGTCTGGTGTGGAACAACAGGAAGCCAGAGACCAACAAGATCGATACCAGTTACACGAGCCGATACCGGACTGATGGTGTTGATACCGGGCAGCAGGGGACTGACAGGATTGATAACAGAAATAGGAGACTGGAGTCAGATATCAGACAGGACGAGATAGACGGGAACGATACCAGACACTGAAGACTGGAGACTGATATCAAAACAGGACGAAATTGACGGGATCGATACCGGACAGGATACACAAACAGTATACCTGATAAAGTCAAAACACACGTCTTGCGGGTGCAGAGGTTCGTTGACGGACTGACCAAAGGTGAGTGAGAGCTCTGAGCTTAAATAGAAGGGAAGCCAATCTGTCAACGAGCCGCATCAGGCGCCACGCGGGCAGGCCCAATTGGGCACCATGGCAACCGTGACACAGTTACCATATAGAAATTATAAAATTAAAATTAAAATTAAAATTAAAATTAAAATTAAAATTAAAATTAAAATTAAAATTAAAATTAAAATTAAAATTAAAATTAAAATTAAAATTAAAATAATAATAAAATAAATAAATAAAAATAATTTGGATATATACACGAGCACAAAATAAATAACAAAATGTGGCGACAATAACATAATGTGGCGGCATGAGGGCTGAGTTGTTAGCACAGTTCTGAGGTCATGGAATCAAATTCAGCTACCTTCCTGTGTGGAATTTGCATGTTCTCCCCGTGCATGCACTCCGGTTTCCGCCCACATCCCAAAATACATGTGTGTCAGGTTAATTGGCCATTCCAAATTGTCCCTATCGGTGTGAATGAGTAAATGAGTTGCATGTCTCTATGTGGTCTGTGACCAGATGGCAAACAGGGTTTCTCCTCCCCACTGCCCAAAGATGGCTAGGATGGGCTCCAGCACTTGCGACCCTACTGAGGTTAAGCGGTTCAGATAATGGATGGATGGATAACAAAATGTCCAGTTGACAGCTTCCTGTTCCCAAATGTTGAGTGATAAAGCAGGTTCTAAATGATGACAAACATCAGGTCCAAGTGCCGGTACGATGGCTCAAAATGCATGCACTGTGCAACAATCAGGCTCATCCTTCCCCCTCAGGGACCAGGAGACAGAACCGGCCCAGGCCTTCATATGGCCCTAAGCAAAATTAGATTTGATTTTGATCATTTGCATCCATAGTATATTCTACTCCAAGGGTGGGCAACTCTTTGGAGTTGTGGGCCGCATGTGACATGTTATACTTCTTTTTAGATGGATTAGTTTCATCAAATCAGCTTTGAAAAGACCACAATTGGAGCAAAATAGTATATTGGGTCCCTGTTTTAAGCACTTAATTTGTTGTTGAGTTTTGAAGTATTACTGCAGTTTTTTATGTATTTCTGAAGTCGTATTTTTATTAAAGTTTTGTCGTTTTTTGTAGTGCTACTGTAATTTTATTTTTGTACTATTTTTGTATTATTTCTGAAGTTATTTTGATGTAGTTTCCATAGTAGTATTTTTTAGGGTTTCTGAAGTACTTTTGTTGTATTTCAAAAGTAGATTTCTTGTTGTATGCCTGTTGTACATTTGTAGTATTTTTGTATTATTACAGTAGTTTTATGATAATAGTGTTTTTGTAGTATTACTGTACTTTTTTATTTGTTTGTATATATGTATGTTTGTATTACCTCTGTTCTATTTTGTAGTATATCCATATAAAAATGTTTGTTGTATATCTCTAGTATTTTTGTAGTACAGTGATACTGCAGTTTTATTTTTGTAGCATTTTTGTGATATTTCCATCAGAGATTTTTTGTAGTATCGCTATGGGTGTGCTTTGCAGTATTTCTGTTGAAAAACCTCTTTGTCAGGACCAGAACGGAAGCAGGACCCAATTGCGTGACCTTTACCTCAAGTTTTATTGAAGGAAAGAGGAAGGGCTGCGCCCACCATCCGGTGTTTGCTGGACGCGGGAAGCAAGTCGCTCTCGGATTCGGACTGTGATCCGAACACAGAAGTGGATCTTCCGTTGAGAGCGATGGCGGTGTCAGGGACGGAAAAACTGGTCGGAAGAGCAAAGCGTGGTCGGGGTCGGAAATGAGTCGTAAGCCAGAACGGGAGAGTAGACGTAGTCGGGGACAAAAAGATGCCCTAAGCCAGGACGGGATCAAAACAGGTCGTAGCCGAAGACAGACGGGAGCAAAAACGGGACAGGTGGGAGTCAGGGTCGAAAAAGTCTTGCCTAGTATGCACTGAGGTTCACAGACAGACTGACACCAGGGGACTGGTGGGACTGGGTTCAAATAGTGACAGAGAGCCAATCAGAACCCGCTGCGGTTGGCGCCAAATGAGCGGGCACAGGTGATTTCCATCAGTAATTATGACACTCCATCCATCCATCCATCCATCCATTATCTGCACAGCTTATCCTCAGTAGGGTCGCGGGGGTGCTGGAGCCCATCCAAGCGATCTTCGAGCAGTGGGCAGGGGACACCCTGAACCGGTTGCCAGCCAGTAGCTGGGCACACAGGGACAGACAATTCGCTCGCTCAGTCACACCTAGGGACAATTTGGACCGCCCAATTAACCTGACATGCATGTTTTTGGAATGTGGGAGGGAAGGAAACCCACGCAAGCACGGGGAGAACATGCAAACTTCCACACAGGAGGTTTTGATCTCACAACCTCAGAACTGTACCGCTCATTATGTATTGTTTGTTTTTTCATTTCAGTAGAAGTATAACTGATGGATTTCCAAAGGAGTATTTAGCAGTATTTTTCTAGAATTCTTGTCGTATTTCCATTGTAGTATTTTGTCACATTTCTGATTATTTTTGTCATATTACCGTAGTTGTCCTTTTGTAGTATTTTTAATTCTGTAGTAGTATTTTGTAATGTAGTATTATTGTAGTAGTATTTTTGTAGTAATGATCTATTTTTTATTATTTTCAGAAGGAAAGCAAAACAAATTATGAGGTCCCTGTTTTTAAGCACTATGTTTGATATTTAGATTTGTAGTTATTGTGTAGAAATTTTGTTGTATTTCTGTAGAAGTATTTTTGAGTGGACACACAGAGTGACAATAATGTTGGCAATAAAAAAGTTAACCACTCTTAGGGGCCCCCTAGTGGTTGCAGGGCCCTATGCAGGTTAAGCCGGTGTTATGCCGAGAAATGCACCCCTAGCTACTATAATTAATAATAATAATTAATAATTTCCTTTGTATTGTCATTCTTTGTAAGAACGAAATGTCGATACACCTGACCCGTTGTAGTGAGCCGATGCAGCCGCAGCCAACAGAGGGCGCCACTTTTACCTCGTTTTATCTCACTTTTATATCACTTTTCGGGAATGTAATGGCGAACATATAACCAAAACCACTTCGTCTTGCATTTGTTTGGAATGTATACAAATTAAACCATTACGTATTTGCAGGGTTGGTTAAGGTTACTTTAACTTGATTACTTTCAATTACTTTTGGATTACTCCAATACCAAATATGCTAATAAAAGACAAAAGAAAGTAAATATGAATACAATTGCTAAATTTTGTGCAGGCTTGGGGAGTAACGGAATACATGGAACGGCAAAAATGATGTTGGCAAGCTGTTGGGATTTATTTTCATTTTGTTTCTGTCGCATTTTATGTTCGTTTTGCCGGAGATCAAAGAGATCAAAGCCAGGAGAGAAAGCTTACCACGTGTTGTGAGTCATAATTGTATTCATATTTAGTTTATTTTGTCTTTTATTAGCATATATGGTATTGGAGTAATCCAAAAGTAATTGAAAGTAACCCTACCCAACCCTGCGTATTTGTTGTGAATGTAATCAAACGGTAATGCACACCGTATATAAATAACTTTTGAGAACTGTTATGCACTCTACCAAAAGCTTATTATGCTGAAATAAGCGTTATGGTAGAGTGCATAACAGTTTCAATACGAGCGATTTGAGTAGAAAAAGGCAAAATAAACATGCTTGCTCATAAGTGATTTATATACGGTGTGCATTACATTAAATAAAAAAAATAATAATCGGGAGGCGTTTTAAGGGATCGAGAGCGGTAGACACATAAAATAATAGTGAAGGCGTATGTCCGTGAGTATGCCAAACCGCACATTTTTCTTCGATCCTGTCACAAGGTTTTGGGAGTAATCTTAGCAGCAGGATGCTAACAATCATGCCAATTTCCTCAACATGAGCCTAATGTTACGTAAAATATTTTTTGTCGTACAAGCATTTAACGAATATTTTCTGTGCATCATGAGAATATGATGGTTCGTTTATTTTTGCTTATTATTCAAATCAATATTTTTTTTTGAGAATTAAGTTTTTTTTTACCGCTGTGAGGCGCTAAATACACACCGTCCCTATAAAGCAGGGCTCTCAAACTTCGAAATGATGGTTTCACCCAGACCCGAGGTCCAGTGGCTCCGAAGTAACTTCAGTCTGAGACCCCTGCTGTAATAATCTAAAAAATAAACATTTTAAAAAACGACACTGCTACTCAAGGGGACTGGAAGACAATTATGGATATTTTGTCAACATTCTTTATTACAAAAGGACATTTTCGTTTAATTAATAAGGTGTTTTTTTTACATATTCAAGTCCGGCATATCACATTGTGATCTTGTACAATTTCTACTTTTTGACATTAGTACAGATATCACAGGTGACTCAAAAATCCCTGGAAGCATCGCTTAACATAACATTGAAATACAATTTTTTTTTTAAAAATGCCTTCCGGCAGTACTCACCACAAGAGAGCAGCAGTATTTTTCATTCAAGACTCAAGTACAACTTCTTTATATATATGTACAATATTTTAAATAATATCTATTCCGTTCACAAACAATAAAACATGGCACCTGATTTTAAAGTTAAGGCTTTAGAGTTGGCTACCAGTTAAAGGACCAAGCAAGGGAAACAAACAAAAAGGTGCAATAATTGGAAAAAAAACGACAACAACAATTGAATTAAAATACAAAACAATGACATTCAAAACACTTAAAAGATCATGCTACGGACAATGTATGTGCTTCCCGTGTTGTCAGTCAAAGTCTCTACTGCTGCCATGGTTTCCAAACTGGGGAATGCCGACTTTCTGGTCAGGGCTGTCAGTCATCCGCCAAACCTCCCAGCGACAGCTGGTGCAGGGAAACTGGCCAGGGAACTCAGTGTTGCTGGGTAAATATGCCGCCACTTGCTTGCCAACTGGCAACAGTGAGCATAGATCACATGAGTATAGCTCACCTTGACGGGATCAGGTTTCTTTCTGTGTTCTTCACACACTGTGGGCGTTGGTAGATGGCCGGTTGATGAATTGCTAATGCGTACACAGAAAATCCAAGCAAGGGTGATGCGATGCTACAAGAAAATTCTAGGCATTAGCTACCACAGCCCATGTGACATACAAAACAGTGTGCAGACCCCAGAGGCCACATTAGACCCTACAAAGAACTGAGGAAAACTGCAATGGTAAGGTCACGATCATCACATCACAAGATCATCAGGACTGGGAAAGAGAATCCAAAGTGGCAATAAAGGGAGACAGAAAAACAACATCAAGGAATGGATTGGTGGCAACTTTGATAAAACCTAAACTCAGGTCAAGAACCGTCAGCATTGGAGAAGGCTGTCCAGAGTTGCGTCCTCGTTGTTGCCCCGACGATCCATGTGGTTAAGGGATCCCCGAACCAAACACAGCATTAGCTCCACTGTTTAATTTCATGACAAGGAGTATCCCTATTACTGTTTGTACCACAGGGAAAGGTTCACTCCAAAGTATTGTCCACTTTTTGAAGGTAGAAGTTGTTCATAATAAACTGGGTAAGGGTTAGGGTTAACCCTAACCCTAAATGGAGATAATACATCAGGTATTTCAAATTTCAGTCCTTGTTGTTGTGAGAATCGTTCATAAAGTGCTTTTATTGTTTTGTTCGCAACCTTTTCCTCGCTATCATAAAAGCTTCACGTTTTCTCCATCTTTCTACCGAGAAAGCTTTGATTCTCGTTTTCTATCTTGTGTAGCGCCCAAGACTTGAAGTGGCTCTCAGTGGTTTTTTGTGGCCTTTGTGGAAGCGACGCAGGACAAAGTCAAAATTTGCCGTCGTTGACATAGCGTAGAAGACGTTGGCGTTGTCGGGTATGAGCAGCTCTGGAAACAGACACGAAATATGTTGTTAGTTAGCGCTCAAATGTGGGAACCAGAAACATAACATATTTATTCGTGTATTTTAGGGCACTTTGTGTATAACGCGCATCCTTACATTTTTATTAGAAATCGTTCTCAAATCTTGTTTCACTGTTTCTCGGCACAAACTTTGCGGTTGTATGCAACAGGAAACAAACCCGGGTCACTGGTGGGGGTTTTTAAGGGTTATTGATCTATCTTCGTTATTCATTATCCATTATCCGTTATCGGTCAGTTCATTATACGCTACAAAGCCTAGGAGCCGGGACACTTACTCTCAGCCAAAAGGCCAAGCTAAGGTCCTAGCCCTATAGCCTTGTTGCGATCATTGCGAATGCACCATTCCCGGAGGTACTGCAATACCGGGCCTATGCGTGGAGTGGACAGAGCAAGCTCTTATTCCATCTCCGGATTGCAAAAATCAAAGATCATGGCAAAGGCCAAGCTAAGGACTGACATAGCATCAAAGCCACAGTCCAAAAAGTGTCGAATCCTAACTACTGGACTAACAACAATGTAGATGACATGTGAAAAGGCATTTGATTTTATATCATAAGCACACAATTTTCATTCACGGTACTAGAGATGAATGTTAATTCCGTTGTGCATTTCACATCTTACAATGACGTTAAATTCTATTCATCTTTTTTAAATAAATAAATGATAAAAATAAAAAAAACATTAAATCTACAATGTATTTATTTAATGCCCTTCAAAGTCAGATTGATCATCAGAGACACCAGAGTTATTTCCCTTGTCGTGCTTTTTTTTGTTTATTTTAACTTTTTGTTTTCTCTATTCCCTAACATTCGTCTCTGGTATCATTTTAAATAATTTGATCATGGGATAAGTTAGATTGGACCAAATGCCTTTTCATATGTTATCTATATCATTGGTGGTCCAGTGGTTAGGATTTGACGATTTCACCACCGCAACCCAGGCTCGATTCCCATTGCATCCAATGTTTTGGAATTGTTGTCAGCGATATTCTTTGAATGATCAATCATTGCGCAAATACGGTAAAACCTTGTGTATAACACGCACCCAGAGTTATACAAAAATAAATACAGCGAATACTGGATGTTCGAATGCACAAACCCCCAATATAAGCACAAATATTACAACAGAGTAATCCCTCACTAATATGTGGCTCACATTAACTACATACTCCATTCCTAATGTCGAAACAAATTCGAAAACACTCAACAAAAAAAAAATGGAGTGTGTTCATCGTTGCCTATAATTTCTTTTTATTACAATTAGAGCGCTACTAGCAATTTAAAACATTTCACAGACGAGCCACATCTGTGTAAATGCCTCATATTTTGGAAAATACGTTACTTTTATTTGTTCAAAAATTGGTTTGAATGTATTGTAGAGTATTTAATTGTGTATTATTAAAATAGACCAAAAATACAGGTTATTATACACAGATTTCAACCGTCACGGGTTGATGACCCCAGCGAAGATTGAGCAATTATCACAATTAGGTAAATGTACTTTCATTTTTCAGGTCATAAAGCTTCTCATGATGCACAGTAAAACTTCATGTAACTGGAGAATGTTTAAAAGTTTACAGGTCAGTCCTAACCTCTTTCTGGTGAGATGACCTGTGACAGGGTGAACTCTTGCCAGTTCATTTGTTCCAGATGATGTTTCTCAAGGACCCGCTGAATCACATGTGCAGTTTTGTCCTGACTGGTCAACTATGAACGCACAAAAACACATACAAAGGACAAAGGTGATGATCATGCGTGACCTAGTTCATGGAAACTCATAAAACATTTAAAAATTGTGACTTTTTCTAATCACTACATCAGTGTACTCTACCACAGACTGGTTAAATGTCTAAGGATATTCCCATCGCCCGGCCCAATCACATCATTAGTAATACTAATAAGTCCTTTGTGTAATCATTATATCACTAGGGGTCTAGAATGACATAGGAAAATGCATCAAATTGTATCTCATCCTCACATTATTTCTACTCACTGTATGTACAACATTGTTTTGGTTGAACTCTTTCCCATAATGCTCCATGGTTACGCTGTACAGTGTGGCACCGTGAGTAATAATAGTGTGACGAGATAAAATTGAATGCCTTTTCCTATATCAACTGCAATCTTAATGATTGGTTAGGGTTCAGCACTCTCACCACAGCGATCGGGTTCAATTCCCGTTGCATCCAATGCTGAGTAGAGGTGGTCAGCGGTGTATGTCGACTATTTAATGATTGCTCAAATATAGTAATTACTACCGCAAAATTTGGTGTATAATGCGTACCCAAACTTTGGGGTTTTACTGGTGGGGAAAAATGGGGGTAGGCCTCTATACGAAAAAATATGGTTGTTCTGCTCGCACAATGTAACTTAAACACTTAGTGGTAGATATGTGTTTGTTTATGTTTTAGATTCTATTTTTGACCTTCGAGTCTTGCTGTAGCCAGCTTGAGGTTGTCTTACTTACATCAGGAAAAATTACAAAAGCACATGGTAGACAAACAGTTCAAAGCAGCATGCTCGAAGCTCCACATTGAACACTTGGAAGATTTAAACGTTTATGTTTTTAATTTATATGACTGCTTTAATACATATTTTTGCACTTTAGTAGGATATTTTTGTTTATTGTTGTATAGAGAACGATATTTTACATGTAAAATGTATTTAATGTACCGTAAAAATAGTTACAATTTGATCCTTCATTAAAAAAACAAAAAGCGCAGTCTCAGCTCTTCAGTCTACAACACAGGTGTCAAACAGGCGGCCCGCGGGCCACATCAGGCCCGCTATGAAATGAAATGATATGCATTTATATAGGGCTTTTCAAGTCAATGACTTCCCAAAGCGCTTTACAATGTGCTCCACATTTCCCAATAGCGGCCTTGTAAGGCGCTAACCTGCTTATTGGGGGTATTAGGGGTTCAGTGTCTTACCCAAGGACACTTCGACATGTAACATGGACAAGCCGGGATTCGAACTGGGATCCCTTTATCCCAAGACGAGCGCTCTACCTCCTGAGCTACTGCCGCTAAGGGATTGAATCTGGCCCGCGAGACAACACTCATAGAAGCGCAAGAGAAAAACAAGCTGCAAGTTGAAATATGTCAACTCGATGTTGCCAAAGCCAGGTGCCTCTCACAAAGACACTGTACTTGTATTTCTCTCTCTCTCTCTCTCTCTCTCTCTCTCTCTCTCTCTCTCTCTCTTTCTTTTCCACCCATTTTCTCCTACTCTGTCTCTGTCTCTTTCCTTCTCTGTGCCTTTTAACCTCTTTTGCTCTAACTTCCTTTTTTTCTTTTCTTTTCTCTCTTCTCTTCATACCCTTTGCGCTTTCTTTTCTCTTTTCTCTTCTTCTGTCTTTCTATTTCTCTTTGGATTTCTTTCTTCCTCTCCCTTTCTTTTCCCCCTCTCTCACGACTTTTTACCTCTTGTTTCTCATGCTCTCTCCCTCTCTCTCTTTTTCTTTCTTTGCCCCGCCCTCTCTCCTTTCCCCCCCTCTTTCTCTTATTTCATTATCTCATTTTCTTTCTCTTTAATCTACTAGTCCGGCCCCCGACAGAATGTTTCTTCTATCGTGTGGCCCCCAAGTTAAAATGAGTTTGACACCCCTGGTCTACAAGGATTAAATCTTGTTCGGTAGCTACTAAGCAAAAGCAGCATAACAATATAAGCCAAAAAAAAAAAAACACATAACTTTTTTTTACTTTAACAGCGGCCTGGAGGTTGTCGACTGCACTACATCATTCAGACTATTGACTCATTCAGTGCCATTATGTATAAATACGTTTTTTAGAAGCATAGTCCCTGATTTCCAAAACGTAAAAATGTGTTGTTGTTTTTTTAAACTAGTCTACAGGCTTTAGTTCTACTGATCAGTAAGTATCAAGCCTCTGAGAACAGTTTCAGTATGATGAATAACCACTAGATAGTATGAATGGCTTTGATTAAATCTTTGTCCACACATCGAGGAGCCCCCACTTCCTCGTGTTGCTTTCCCCCTATGTCCCGGCCCGAAGCCTTCGTTCCGAGAGCGCCGGTCTCCTGGTGATCCCAAGAGCCAAGAAGTGTTCCGCCGGTTCGAGAGCGTTCTCCATCCGGGCACCGGTGTTGTGGAATGCTCTTCCCCCTGAGATCCGATCTGCAACCTTGTTGGAAATGTTTAAATCTAGGCTTAAAACTCACTTCTACTCTATAGCATACGAGTAACCTAATCTTCTTATATGTAATAACTTGTGAAGCCCTTAGAGACTAATTGTGATTAAGGGCTATACAAATAAAAATGACTTGACTTGACTTTGCTTCCTCTATCCAGCGATTGAGAGTGTGTGTAGGGGGGGCTCCCAAGTGTCCGAAATCGTGTGATCACGTCACCGGAAACATCTGGCATTGAAGAGTTATTGAGAAATTAATGGATAAGTTCAGTGTTCTTGCAAATAAATGTTAATTTGCTGCCAAAGTGCCCCTGTGTTTATGGAAAGCATTCTTTAGTTATTGGAGGTATCTCAAATGCAAAAAAAAAATAACCTAAGTGAAAGTTCCTCTTGAAATGATGCATCCTTTCACAAAAAGCTGTTTTTTGCAGAGGTTTTCTTGGAAACAAGAAATTTCAAGAAATTAGCAATATTCAACAGCTGTTTAACGGTAAATGCTAGAAACGTACTTTTTATTCTAATAAAAGACAAAGGTTGAGATTTATCTTTCAATGTGTCCTGTGCCCATGTAGTTACAGAACTAAATTTCCCTAGGCCTTAAAAAAGTAGTCAAAATGGCAAAAAATGCCTCGCACCTGCACTTCCCATTTGAGAGAAAAGTCTGGCATTGAATGAGTTAAGATTGAATGAATTCATATGTCTGGCTTGAGAAAACTCACTAAAACACTCTTGTACATGTTGCCATTATTGTGGCCCAAGTCCACGCTGACCCTCACGATGCACGAGTCGGCGCTTTGGCGGTTGTAGACTGGCAGGGAGGTCATGGATACAGAACGCTTGTAGATGCAGGTCGTTGTGGGGGGAGTCACACAGGGAGCGGCTGAGGAGCACAGGGAGTCCGAAGATGAGTCTGAAGAAGTTTCGGGATCAGGAGATAAGGCCGGCGAGGTGCATGGAGAAGATGATGAAGCGCAAGATGAAGAGAAGACCTCTGACACATTGTTGCAAGATCTGTGGAAGGACTGCAGGATTGAAATAAGAAAGAGCAAAGTTTAACTGCTAATCGGAATAACGATTTAAACCAAAAAACAACAGCAACCAGATGAAGTAGATGCTGCATCTGAATCAGATCAGGAGGCTTCTCCTGCTACTAAAACCAGAACTATCTGTTTCATGTGGAGGAGCAAACCCCTCACCAAAAAAAACGGCCGCCAGGCTGCACTTGCCAAAGAATCACCACAGAAAGTGGGCCCCCTACAATACTTTATGATAAAGAAAATTAAAAGTCCCTGATATTAATAGAATTGTTGTTGTTTTTTGTAGACCTAAGTCTTGGGCCAAGCAAAGCCTGCACATTTTATATTATGTTTCGTGTGAATTAATAAAGGTATTGTTAATTTAAAGGGACACTGTTTTGTTTGACCACTTGATGTTGCTAAATTATGTGGTGAAGCTTAGCATAACATACGGCCTGCGGGCCAGATCCGTCCCGTTGGGTGATTCAATCCAGCTTGCTATAATTTTCTGAGTATGTCAAAAAAAAGAAGAGATTTTCTAAGCAATTTCTAAAAAGTTATGATTTTTTTTTTTAAATAAATGCAAACCAAAACTCTCGATGAACTAGGTAGCAGTGAGGTATAGTTTGTATAGTGTGGTAAATTGGTTAAGATATAAAATTGCATTCATTTAACTTAAAATAAACCAGTTTACGCATTCTATGCCAGACATGAAACATTTTTCCCATTGATTGAGAATAAATGTACAGTATTGTGTTTAGAAAAGATCCCTTGTCATCTGTGATTATAATACGTATGGTATGTTACTAATGTAGGGTGAATGATATGGTAAAATACTGAAAAACAAACAAAAAAACGTAAAGTTGATATTATTGAACTAATAATGCCCGCCTCAGTACATTAAATCTGCATCCGGACCCAGAGCCAAAGTGATTTTGACATTCCTGGTGTGGTGTAACCAAAAACGAGTGCTACAAAGCACAATACGGAATACAAAATAAACGGCACCATTTTCCTTCTTTTTCACTTGCCCATCCTTGTCTATTTTTTTCCAGCATGCAAGCATAAGGTTTTGTGGGGCTTTGGGTATCGGTAGCAGCAACATGAGGGACAATCATGTCAGCTCCCTCTAAGTGAGCCTCATGTTATGTCAAATAATTTTCTTAAGACGAGAAGGTGGCAAGAAATACACAATGTTCCTTTAAGCATGTATTAAGGAGATGTACTGTATGTTACTTTACATTTCGCATTGACCCAACAATTAGCGAGTTAGCTTGCAGGTGTTTCGCATGTCACAAGAAAGACGGGACGCGTTCTCTGTTGTAAATCATGTCTTGGCTTGAAAGGGCAATAAACAGGCATACATAATTATGCAGTCTTTTTCATTCCTGCTATTCTCATCTTTATTACAATGATTAGCATTTCTGCAGCCACTTTGTATCAGAGTTTAATGGACGACCCGGCTGTAATTCCTGAATTTGTCTGAGTGGACTCACATTACTCCTTGGGCAGGGCATAAAGCAATAAACTATTTTTAGGGACTCGAAAGAGTTCAACTCATAGTGACGGCAATGTCTTAGCCAGAGAACAACAGTTAAGAGTCTGACTCAGGACTGAACTTAATAAACTTTTAATTCTAAAAATGAATGCCTGCATAAAACAAGTTCCCTGCCAATCCTGTGCCATTTTGACAGTCTCAGATTTGACTCTGGAAATCCACAGCCTTAAAACCTTTTCTTGTTTGGGGAATTTATGGAGGTTGACACCTTCTTTGCATGTGTTGCTACTCGATACACCTGGTATCTTTTTGTGACGCTTTAGGGTAATAAGTCATTCAAGAGTTATTTCCAACCAAAAAATTTAAAATTGAAACAATTACCATTTTCAGACCTATTACATAAATCCCACTGTTACAGTCAGTCAATCTGCCTTTTAAGATTTGGGAAAACTAAGTATTTTGGAGTTACTAATAGGACATTTAAATATATCAGTACCAAAAAATTAACAAAAAAACAGTCAATTTAAAATAGAAGAGAAAAAAATAAGAAAAAGAAAAACACCTCACTTAGTGTAAACAAATGAACCATGATAGTGGTTGGCCGTCAGAGCCTGCAAGGTCTTCTTGCTGGCCCAAAGAATATCTGAATCATGTGATGTTAATCATATCCTGTCAATGAATACTTAAAGGTGGGGCGTGTCATTTGAGGTGTTTTGAAAAAGTTGAAAGTAGGATTTCTTCTCTATTAATTATGTGTTAGCATTGCCCAACAAAGTTAAAAGAGCTTTTATATTTTTTTCCACTTCCATCTTGTTTTACCTTACTTTTAGCACCCCTATTCCGGAACTAGCAACACATTAGAAAGCAGGAAAGGGGGTCAGGGGGTATGAGGGGTGGAGAGTAATTTTAAGCTTGTTTTTTTGGTTAGTGTACCGTATTTTCCCAACTATAGGGTACAGTCTCTGTAGCTCGTTCTATTCCTGTATTTTACACATACACAGATTGCACCGCACGATAGGCGCAGATGACCTCTGCTGCGGCTGCTTTACAACAACATAGCATAAAAGAGTGCGTCTTTAAAAATACAACAGGAGAAAAACTGAGTTTGGTTGTGGTTAATTCAGGTATAGATTACAAAGTATGGGCAGCACGGCGGCGCAGTGGTAAGCGCGTGTGCGGCACAGTTTTAAGGTCTTGGGAACCTCCTGTGTGGGTTCAAATCCAGCTACCGGACTTCCTGTGCGGAGTTTGCATGTTCTCCCCGTGCTTGCGTGGGTTTCCTCCGGGCACTCCAGTTTCCTCCCACATTCCAAAGACATGCATTTCAGGTGGATTGGCCTGTCCAAATTGTCCCTAGGTGTGAATGAGCGAGCGAGTTGTCTGTCCCTGTGTGCCCTGCAATTGGCTGGCAACCAGTCCAGGGTGTCCCCTGCCCACTGCCCGATGATTGCTGGGATGGGCTCCAGCACCCCTGCGACCCTACTGAGGATAAGCGGTGCAGCTAATGAGATGAGATAATGAGATCACAAAGTAAAACGCAACGATAAAAACTTGTCGGACTTGTTTTCCGCTTCCTCCACTTCTGAACCATCCTATGATTAATCTTCAATTCTCTTGTGGCTGCTTAACTTAACTTAACTTTTAAATTGGTAGATACGCTACGGCGTTAGCGTCCACGGGTACTTCCGCAAACAATGAACGGATTGCGTGTGACATCACATGTACACTTCTTCCCAAGTGGGACATGGTCGCGTTCACAAAGAAGACGCATAAAAGTTGCAAGAGCTTGCGTACAAGTCACATTCAGTTGGAAATGTGAACAATCTCATAAAACTGTTGGATTTCACCCAAAAATCGGGAGAGAGCATTAAGCCCTGCAGTGTGACCCTAGCTACATCCTCCGCTTTACATCAGACAGAGGTCGCTCTGCACAATTTGAAGAAAATCTGAGACTATTATGTGTGCCTTATGGTCTTGAAAATACGGTAGCCGTAAAAAAGGTCAAAGTAAGACGGCCTGTTTGTTTTCCAAACATCAAACTAAGCTCCCAAAAAGATGAAAATAGAATATTCTATTGGTAGTTGAGGAATTAGATGTGTATGGCTGTGCTTATGACATTATGCAAAGATAGTATCAAAATTTGATGTTGAGGAAACCATCTTTTGATGATTCCAAATTGTACGTTAGCTTCATTTCATTGCTAGTTGTGCCGCTTCCAGATCTATGATTTCATATTGAAGCATTTAATCAATCACATTTCAGTTATTACTTGTTGACAGGATCAGTCTTAATAAAGCTGTTTGTTAAGCCAAACAGATTTCAAGTTGGCGGAACAGGGCCTTCTAGAATGCGTAAGGGAATGTCAGCGATTCCACTAACTATGCTTGGCTAGGGGTTGGTAATGGAAGTATCACAACGAAAAGGTAAAGAAAAAAAAATCCTGTGTCCATGTTTCTTTTGAACAGACTTCTTCAGCTCTTAATTGAAGAAAAACTTGCCAGAAATACAAAAGGACAGGCTTGACTTTCAGCAATAGTATCAATGGGGACAGAAAAAACTTTGATAATGAAACGCACGGATTATCTGTACGACTGAGTAATTAAAATCTCCCTGATGAAAGAAAGAAGGATGGATTTGTGCACAAATAAACATGATTTTTGGTGAGTAAAATATGCCTATATTCCTCAATAGTGGCGTAATTCTTTGATGTTTTATTTGATACTTTTTTTTTATGTGTCACAGCTGTAAATGTTTTATAGCCATAACATAGTTATTGGGGGATGAATGGATTCAGAAGTAGCACTACTGAAGGTCTAAGTGTGAAATTCACGGCTTTTACCTGTAGTTTGATGGAACAGGCCGCGTTTGGAGAAGATAGATCTTCCAACTCAGAGCTGCTGGAACCTGAAGACGAAACACTGATCTGGTCAGCTGGCGTCTTTTTGGATCCGTCGCTTATCGCCAAAAGACTAAAGGAGAGATTCTCATCAGCTTATTTAAAGTTGTACAAATAGTGTACAGTGAGAAATGAATAGCTTGCTTTTGGTCACTTCATCCTGTCCCATGATACTCACAAGGAAAGTTTCTTAGTGAGCGTTTTGTGATTCCATGTGGTTGGTGAGCATGCATCCACTGGAGGCTCCAACTGTCTTGAAAGGTTATAACTGTAAAAAATGGCACAAGACTATCAAGTCTATTGGATTGAAAAAAAATGTATCAACGAGCAACTGAAACGCAACAGTAAGTGAACTATGTGGGGAAATCATGTGGATGTTAAAGACCCCCATAGTGATCATTTTGTGTGCATGATACTATGTCAGTTCAGAAAATTATTTTAAGAAAACGGAATATGGAACCGCAGGGCGACAAACAACTGCAAAAATCGGCGGTGGCATAGACCCATTGGTTGGCTAACACCAGGCTGCTTGTCCTTTGGTACCGAGCCGCACAGAAAGAAAAAATGTTAAACGAAATGAAAATGATCTGCATTTATATAGCGCTTTTCAAGTCAATTACTTCCCAAAGCGCTTTACAATGTGCTCCACATTTCCCAATAGCGGCCTTGTATTGCAGCCATGTAAGACGCTAACCTGCTTATTGGGGGTATTAGGGGTTCAGTGTCTTACCCAAGGACACTTCGACATGTAACACGGACAAGCCGGGATTCGAACTGGGATCCCTTGATCTACCTCCTGAGCTACTGCCACCCCAATGTTGCATAAAAGTTATATTTATTTTGTGTTCACACTCAATATCTTTTTTATTAGTATTGACCTTAATTTGTGATATTCTGTGGTGGTAAATTGTCGCATTTGGGCGTAGTTAATCAAAAGACACATGGCACAGATCACATTTGCTCAACTTTGGATGCAACAACATTTGAGCCCGGATCAGAGCACCATTGATGACAAAAAAAGGCATGATATTTTATTTCATCACACTATTTTTACCCATGGTACTATACTGTCTCGCCTTTCTAATCTTAAAGGTACACGTGATTGGTAAATCGTTGTACAAAACTTGTTTTGGCTGAAATAATTACCATTTTGCGCCATTAAAACATTCCAATATGTGGCACGGCAATAAATCAATAAATACTGCGCACATTTAGGAGTTTTCCTTTTTAAATATTTCTGATAACCCCGTTAAGAATGTTGGCCCATGATCCAGGATTTAGCACTTTTACTGCAACATTTTTGAATATACTGTAAGGCTATAGTATAAATAAGAAGATAGAGTCACATGTTTCAAGTCAGTAACTATGATCACAGTATTAAATTCTGCTAATCCTGCAATGTTTAGCTTTCTTAGGTATAAACAACCCGCTTTTTTGATAATCTAATTCAAATACTTATTTTGATCACAACATGCCAATTTACTTCAAATGTGGGTAAAATAATACCCATCACCTATTTGAGACTAATTGGCTGAGCTCATCTATTCTCATTAAAATATATTTTAATTGGGAGTGGCATGCATTGGGGAGTAGAGACAGCAGCAATCTTTAACATGCATTTACAGATAATTTGAGGGTCCAACCACACCCGTACACAACCTCAACATCCATCATCTTTACCTTAAAGAGGTACTAGAATCGTTTGTTTGCATAATCAAATAATTTATACACAAACTGTCACAGAAACTGATGCATGCTTGCCGTAGTCGATGTTTTTCTTTTAGTTTCTTACTCTTTTTGTAATTCTTCTGAAAAAAAGTTAAACATATTGGTCCCTCTACGCACCTTTCTTGGTCGGTGAGCAGATTGTGTCCTTGCATCCATGCAGAAATTCTGGGATAATGAGGCAGGTTGAACTGATCACAGGAAACTTGCAGTACACGGATTTGAGACAGGACCTCATACTCCTGCAGGGATAAAACACATTGGAAATATGTATACAAGAAAAAAAATGCTCATCCCAAAACAAAAATCAGGAAACTTACTCTCCTCCTCTTCTCAAAATTAATGAGTCCATCCTGTAAAGAAGATACATTTTCACAAGAGTTTATATATATTGCCACAAATGCTCAAATTAATAGATTTACTCTGTTCAGGTTCATGGTTGTTGCTTAATAATAGACACAAAACTGCAGCTCATAAAACAATAAATACATTATCTTCAGGGTAAAACAGAGAAAGGACTACAAATTTTCTGAGAACAGCATGTATTTTTCTTGAGCTATAAAAAGTAAACTATGTTCTGTAATTGCCATGCAGATTCCAACTTTAAATCACGTGACATATTCAAATGACGGGCCCCAAAATAAAAATAAAGAGAAGGAACAAGTAACAATAAATTGTGAGTATGAGAATCACGTTTTTGTATGTACCGCACCTCCACTGTGTCTGGCAAGGCTGTGTCAAGCATGGTTAGGACCGTCAGGTATGTTCCCAGGTAAGGCACCACCCCACTGGAAGTATTCTGCATGAATACAACAATGAAGTAGTTCATTAGGCTACAGTAATTCTGTCTCGTGCAAACCTGCAAACACATGTTCAGAGCGACTCTTAGTGGACTGTGTGACCTACTTTCATTCAAGGTTCTTATATAGGCCTGCATCGGTAGCTGAACTGGTTTACATTTCAGCCCGGGAGATGGAGTTTGTGCAGATGACTTATAAAGCACTCCACTCTAGTCTATTATTACTGGACTATAATCCTGGTGGATCGTTGGCAACTTAAATCTTGTTCAGTACTGAACAGGGCCGAATATAGTTTTGGTTTCCGGCCACGTAAGAAGCATGATTTACACTGAAGTGAAATTGTCTGTCTTGTGTAGCATTGTGATATATAAATGTTTATTTATCCTGGCATCAATGATGGTATTATGTTTCTTGAAGCATTTCCTAATCATAATTTAAGGATTTTCCTCGGTGATTGGTAGTGTAAGAAAATGCTTGGCTATTATGGGAGAAATATTATATCTTGTCGTTTGACCTCTCTCCCATCCAAAAAGGTCACAGGGTGCCAAGTTCACTTGGGTAAATTGATACAGTGAATAGCCATGTAATGAATGTTTGTATTGTCCATTTCATGCACATCGCCATTTTAATCACATCCTACTTTATAGAGTATGATCTGACCTTAGAACTTTCAGAAAACAGGTTTAGGTACACATTAACTCGGATATCCTGTTTAATGGTTTTCTTTTTAAAGGGAGCAAGTTTCTAAGTAATCCAGAAGTGTAGGGATATGATGATCTACAGGCGCATGACCAAAGTTGTCTCAAGGAAGTAAACAACTTCAAAAAAAAAAAAAAGTAAAACAACAGCTGCAAAACTGCAGTTCTCTAGTCACTTTATTTAATCTAGAACCTTAACATAATTGCAGTATTCCTCATAGTAAATAAAGAAAATAAAAATATTCTGCTGTTCCTCAATTCAGTCATTCATTTACTATTTAGGTACAATGCACTGTATGCACTGTACTCCAATGTGATGTTTTTGAAAGCCTCCACTACTACTCCACTAACTTGTTTTGATAAAGTCTCATCTCATCTCATTAGCTGCACCGCTTATCCTCAGTAGGGTCGCGGGGGTGCTGGAGCCCATCCCAGCAATCATCGGGCAGTGGGCAGGGGACACCCTGAACTGGTTGCCCACCAATCGCAGGGCTCACAGGGACAAACAGCTCGCTCGCTCATTCAAACCTAGGGATAATTTGGACCGGCCAATCCAACTGAAATGCATGTCTTTGGAACGTGCCCGGAGGAAACCCACGCAAGCATGGGGAAAACATACAAACTCCGCACAGTAAGTCCGGCAGCTTGATTTGAACCCACAGAGGAGGTTCCCAAGACCTTAGAACTGTGCCTGCACACGCACTAACCACTGCGCCTTGATAAAAAGTAACTTTGAAAAATTTTGGTTGGTTAAACAGATGGTGACGTTTGAACACTAGTAACACTTTTTAAAATAATACTGTGCTAAAGCAGCAAATGTATCTGCTGGATCCAGACTAATTGAGAGTATGATAAAAGGTTATGAAAACTCAAACCTTTTATACTCAAAGTATAAAAGGTTATGAAACCTTTTATACTAAAATAAAGGTTATGAAAACTCACCTGCACCAAGATTTCTCTGTTTGTCAGAAGACAGTTTTCATCTGGAAAGGTTTCACACAGGTTATCAAACACCACCATGCTGTCCCTGAAAAAAAGAGTATGCCAACCATTAGCTGCACAGCAAATACAGTATGTGATTGAACGAGGATCATAAAGTGCTTTATGAAAAACCGAGAGCAAGTGTTATGTCAGAGAAAATTCAGTTCAATCGCTAGAATCATTTTACAAGCGTGCAGCGAAGGTCTCTGGGTCATCTAAAAGCGGGGAATTTGCTGACACTATTTTTGCACAAAGTTCAACACTCTCATAAAAGAAAATGATAGCCCTTAAGACAAAAAACAACCTGTAACTTTACCTGCTTACAGCACTCCAGGTCTTTCTAAGTCTATGGATGGCATTGGACTGCAGAGCCGACAAAATTGCTTTAAGGGAAGAAAAGTTCTTCAACCGGTGACAGTCCTGCAGAGAAATACAAAAGTTTCATTTCAACAGTTGTAATACTATTAGAAAGGCCACATAGCATCAAACTACATACAAAGTTCTTACCTGTGCCACTCTGATCCACTTCTCTATGATCCGTGCTCGCTGCAATGGTGTCGGGCAAGTTGTGGCGCACGAAACGCCAGAAAGCAAAGACACAATGACCAGATTGGTGACAGCGTTAAACTGTGCGATGGTGGCCCTGATCGTGGGGGACGTGTTCTCTTTCTTATCTCTTTGTGACCACATGCAGCCTAAACACTGGTAAGGAGCCACTTTGACAAATAAAGCCTGTGAAAACATGAAAATAGATGTAAAGAACTAATAGTTCTTGCATCATCAAATTTAGGGATATAGTAATCCCTTGCTATTTAACCGGCTCTGCTACTTTGCAGATTTCCATTGCGCATTGTGCTCTGGATTCTGATTGGCTAAACAGTCACTCGGCCTTTGCGCTACATGTGCGTCAATCACATTACGTACATGCAAATTCTCTTTAAATGTTGTGTTCGTGAACTTGGGCAATTAACTTTAAAATAGGAATCTTTGATGAGACGTCCATTACAGTTCTTCAACGTATTTATTTCTACAATTCTGATTCATCTGATAAGAGTGTTTTTCTTTGGTTTCAATGTAAAGAGTGTTGAATTGTATAATAATTGTTAAAAAAAAAGTTCTACTCTGTGGGTTCTCTTTGGATCTAAATCCTGCGAGAAACTAGGAACTCGACAAGGAAATTAAGTCTACCACTTTTGAACTAGAAAATGTGCCTCAAAAAAAAAAGATTATTTTAAAGAAAAATATGGCCTTTAAATGTGCATGAAATCACTGCTAATTTCTATTTTTGTTTGTATTTCAAATGAGCAGTAGATACGGGTACCATACCAATAAAGATCCCGACTGAAGCCAATATTTTAGCCCCAAATATTCTAACATCCCCAATCGAGAACCATAGTATTTGAATGTTTTTTTTCCGCTCACTTACAGAATCGATGCGCGTGAGCTGCTCTGCGATGGCTCTTGCTGAGAAGTCTGTAAAGTCACTTTGATCTTGTGAGTGTTCACATCCTGAATCATCATCACCTGAAAGCTGCTCCTCTTTTTTCAAATCAGCCTGAGTAGGACTCATACGAGGTTTAGAATCTGATGAATCAGCAGATTGATTAATTGATAAATGAGCATGTTTATCTGAGGCAAATAAATAGATTTGCTCTGTGATAGATTAAGAAGTGACACCTTCTTCTTGGAACCTTCGAAGCAAATGTTCAGTTTGAGCAGCCAAAGAACAGAAGTTGGGCTGACAGTGAAGTTGTTCGTGTACAGAAGAGCTGATCTTAAGGTGATCCAAAAGAAGTTGCAGACCAGAGTGCAGCGGAGGGTCCCTCAAGTCCTCACTGCATTCATCCAACCATGTCTGGACAAAGGCTAAAAGGGGCCTAGGGTGACATTAAGAAAATCATTACCTGCTAACATTAACTTCTGGTCAGAATTTAAAGGATAACATGCACATTTGTTTGAAAATTGGACCATGTCGCAATTATAAACAGTGATGGTATGACTTATTTTATGAAATAATAAATAATCCACCCACCTGAGGCTGCAGTCAGTATTTTCTACTTCCAATGTTGCAGTGTCTCTGGAGAAAGATTTGAGGGAAGAGAAAGGATTTACAATTATATTGTCACAGAAGTAAGCACATGTGCATTTGTTTCACACAGTAAAAATACTTGCCAATAGTGTATTTCTAGCCTTATCCCGCACGTGAGTCAACCAAACCTAATTGCAGCCTGTGAGTTCGTAATTGCTGTTTTGAAAGCCTTTCATTAATGAGCACATGCAGTGCAGGCAACATTTAAGATAACTTGGAAGCAACACAAGTGTGCAGTATGAAGAGATGTTTTTCAAAAGTCATCAAGATAAAAGACTTTGGAAAAAAAAACTCTGAATAGTATCTGTATTTAGAAAATAGGCACATTGATTTTTGAGTTAATTGAAAAAGCTAAACAGAATTTGAAACTCTTTTTACTCGCAGACAAAACCTTTGGCTTGTGTCATCATTGCAACCTCTGTCGGGCACGTTTATGATCCTCGTACAAGTTTGTTTATGTTTACAGACTGCAGCCAGATGGAACATTATAACAAAACTACGACATGCGAGAGCACAAAAATGACATCTTACGAGGCATTTGTATCGTTACTCCACTACTTTAAAAAGTGTCTCAACAATGAACATACATTTGTGGTCAAAATTTTACATACACTTGTGAAGAGCATAATGTCATGGCTCTCTTGTGTTTCCAGTTATTTCTACAATTCTGATTCATCTGATAGAGTTATTGGAACAGTTAGTTCTTTGTCACAAAAACATTCATGAAGTTTGGTTCTTTTATGAACTTAATATGGGTTAACAGAAAAAGTCATCAAATCTGCTGGGTCAAAAATATACATACAGCAGCGTTAATTTTTAGTAACATGTCCCTGGGCCATTTTCCCATTCAATTAGGCGCTTTTGGTGGCCATCCACAAGCTTCTGGCAAGATTCTGGTTGAATTTTTGACCACTTCCCTTGACATAATTGGTGCAGTTTAGTAAAATTTGATGGCTTTCTGACATGGACTTGTTTCTTCAGCATTGTCCAAAAGTTCTCTATGGGGTTTAAGTCAGGACTTTGTGAAGGCCATTCTAAAACCTTAATTCAAGTCTGATTTAGCCATTCCATTACCATTTTTGATGTGTGTTTGGGGTCATTGTCCTGTTAGAACACCCAATCTTTGGGCTGACTTTGAATTTGAAGGTAATCCTGCTTCTTCATTATCCCATTTATTCTCTGTACAGGACCAGGTTCTTATGCAGCAAAACAGCCCCACAACACAATACCAGCCCCACTGTGGTTGACGATAGGCATAGTGTACTTGGGGTTAAACGCCTCACCTTTTCTTCTCTAAACATATTGCTAGGCATTGTAGCCAGATAGCTAGAATTTTTGTTTCGTCTGACCTCAGAACTTTCCTTCAGAAGGTCTTATCTTTGTCCATGTGATGAGCAGCAAACTTCAGTTGAGCCTTAAGGTGCCGCTTTTGGAGCAAGGGCTTCCTTCTTGCACGGCAGACTCAGTCCATGGAGATGCAAAACACGCTTGACTGTGGACACTGAGACCTATGTTCCAGCAGCTTCTAATTCTTGGCAGATCTGCTTTTTGGGTATTCTCTGTTGAATATTCTCAGTATCAGGTGATAGCTTGTGTTTTCTTCCCAATCGTGGGAGTGACAAAACAGTGCCATGCACTTTATACTCACTAACAATTGTTTGCACTGTTGCTCTTGGGACCTGCAGCTGCTTTGAAATGGCAAGTGACTTTTCTTACTTGGAAACTGACGGAAGTATTCATGGATGCTAACGCTGTAGCGTATTGTGCGACGGGAGGCTGAACAGAGTTGTCACCCCAAATATCAATTTAATTCAAAACCTCACTTTCCCTCCATTGAATTATTTCAGTGTTTTTGTTCTCCTGCAAAATCTGATTCCCCTTCGCGTGAACACGCACTATGCTTAAGACAGAACTTGTGTCGCGATCTTAGTCTGTATAATGTGTCTATTAAGGAATATTGTTTGGCGTGATTAAAACAAAATACAATTGCAGTCTATATAATGAGTTTATCAAATAAATATAGTTCACACGAAGGAGTCATATTTTGCAGGGGTGTCGGATTAAGGCACAACCGCACCCTATCGTGCAGTGCGTCCTGCGTATGTGTTAAATACAAAAATAGAACCAGCTACGGAGGCTGTGCCTTTTAATGCAGTGCGCTCTATGGTCGTGAAAATAAAGTAATTTTAATAAATGCACAATACCTTTGAAAGATGAGCTCTAATAACTTGTCTGTAGTGGTGAAGGTTCTGTATGTGGAAAGGAAAATCCTGCCATAGTCCTGCTCCTGACAGTCGGGATCAAGGAGGTGACTGACGAGCATTTGAAGACTTGCTGCCTTCAGTCGACGCACTTTGTTGGTCCGGTACTGGACAAATGCGCAGGACGGGTTTGAACTAGAGTCATGCGAGGAGGTGACAGGCACCCGGTGCAGCGTGATCCCATACACTGCTCCATCCTCAAACTCTTCACCCCATTCCTGCACTGGGTTCTGCGGTTTAGGAAGGGAGAGAATTATGATATGCAATTGAGAGTCTATAAAATAAGTTACCCAAATGAGAAAAACATTAAAATTCAGACTGTACCAGTTCAATGGCAAATTCAGTTTGCATTTTAGGAGCAACAATTAAAAAAAAAAACTAACTAATTTTAAAACAACTATAAATAGCCCCACATTTATGTAGCCTACTTTTAATTTAGGTATGTGAAGAAATGTTACAGACTTAACCGGTAAATCACAATTAGAACTGTCTTTGTCATTGATAACAACATGGTGGAAAGGTTTACAACGTGATCAGATGTGGCACTTAAGACTTAAAAGAGAAAAAAAAATGAATTCTTGGAAAAATAAGCAATATTTACTGTGAAAAGCCTAAATTGTAAGTGCATTAGAACAATAGTGCAATTAAATTAGAAGTAACATACTTCCAAAACAAGAGTCGAGAAATAAAATATGTATACGGTTTCTATACATACTAAGGTATATTTTTGGGTGTGCATTGTGAATTTGAACTATTTAGTTTTTGTTGTTTTTCCAATAAGAGGTGGTATACTCAACTTAATAGTCAGTTATACTTGTTTGTATTTGTCAGAGCCCTATTTTGTGACAGCTGAGTCAGTGCATGTTCACAAGTGTTGATTCCCAAATTTAGACTAACCTGAAATTTACACAAATCATTTCAGCAAATATTTATGGACAAATTCAGGATTAGTGACGTTTCAGCCGTCTTTATTAAAAAAAGGGAAACGAAACCTAAAGTCATGTCTAAATGTCATGGTGTAAAAATAATATGCAAATACAGAAGGCCAATCATAAATCTGCGATTTTAAAAAAAGTTTAGAAATATCTAGTGAATTGGTTGGAAATGTACTCTTACCCCAAAGATTTAAAAATTAAATGACATATTTTTAACACAATTATAGATTGATTTAAGAAAATGAACTACTAAGTGATGGTGAAGAAATCGAAAAACGTATCCTTTATACATTGTTAACTAACATTTTCTCTTTTTGTTAGCACATAATTGTGCTTTTTTCAAAAACTAGTTATCTTGTTAACTACTATTACCATTGTTATAGTTTACTTTTTCCATGTTGAATATATCCTTTTTTAGCAGTGTGAGCTGCAAAAAATAGAGGACAATAAATATAATAAATATAATAAAGTAAAATAGATATAATGTTAAAATAAGATCAGATTACAGAAACACATATACTTAGAAAGGTTATTGGTTTTTATTTTACCAAATTCCTTTTAAATCTTTTTACTTTTAAGTTTTTTTAGGTGTAATTTTTTAATAGAATCATTTGAACAACTACTATGAGGTCTTAAACGTATTTACCATGTCATTATGTGGCTAAAATAAACACTCCAAAAACATGCCTTAAACAATGCCACCACAACAGAAAAATGTATTATAGTAGGTACAGGAACAACATCCATTTTTGCGTCACCTTCCCTCACCCTCGAGCGGGAATATCTTGTACCAAGAGCAAGGCTCACCAATACCGGTCCTTGAAGGTCACCTATCTTGCTTGTTTTAGATTTGCCCACCTCCATTGCTGATTTATATGAGCACCACAAAGGCCAAATTTAGATCTCTAGCATTTCAATCAGTGGTGTCAGAGGAGGAAACCACACAAAACATGTTGGATAGGTGCCCTCGAGAACCTGACTTGGTAAAACCTGACCTAGATAGAGAAATCCCTGACTAGGAGACCAGTATAGACATGATGTGGTAATGAAGATGTACAGTACGTGCACATCATATTTAGGGTTTAGGAAAAACAACCCGTGGGCATTATGTTTCTTATTTTGTTACAAGAACAGTTTGAGGCACAAAACGACCAGCCACAAAAACAAAGTCATCATCTGCTATTTTCTTTACATCAATTAAAACCTAGTGTCTATAGAAAAAAAAGAGGATACCAGAAATGTTTTTAGTATTCTCGATATGTACTGTAATTCTCTGAATGTAATGTGATATGTGAGTGTACTCCTACTTGTACAAAAGTGATCAGTAACCAGTGTTGGGGATAACGCAATTACATTTCTCGGTAACGAGTACTGTAATCAGTTACTGATAACATGAAGTAACTCAACTGTCGTGACATAACGGTCCGTTACTCTGCAATTTTTTTTAAAGTGGACCATGGAATTCTATGTTTCGTGAATTTTGACAGCTCATTCTTTGTTCATGAAGTAACATTCAATTCTCATTCCGTCAGCAAAACAATGCAGAATATAATGTTTGAGAAGGGTGGACATGTTTATATGTATATACAGTATACCTACAAAATACAACTGAATACAGTTATGGTGCCCCTTTCTTAAGCACAGAGTATGTGAGTGCAAAATGTTGCCCTACTAATATTCTGATATTTCTTCTACTCACATCTAAACCGTGTTTACAACCATAAAATAAAATACTGAAATCAGGTGGTCAGTTTAGTTGCGTGTAACCAGTAGTAAATGGTAGGCAGTGCAGGGACAGGGGGCGTGGGTCATACATGAACAACAAAAGCACAGAATTTACGGTTAAAGAGTGCTGAATGTTGGTCTTTTTTTTTTGTACAATTCCTTTTGCAATACACCGCCATGCCTGGCGAAAAATATAAATGTCTTGGACACCACCCAGAAAGGGAGACTAAATAGATGTGAAGTATTTGGTTTGCAAGCTCTCAAGATTGCACAATCCAAGAGTTATGAGGCTTTTACCACTTCCAAGGGGTTTATTTAAACATTTTCTTCCATTTCTTTTATTATGTGGCTGTTTTAAGCAGTTTTACGGGGACAGCTTATATAAATGGTAATTTAAAACTAGAGTAACTCAGGGTAACGCGCTACTGTGTTTATTACGGTCAATCATGGACAATCCGGTCAATCATGGACAATTTCGGTCAATCATGGACAATTTCGGTCAATTATGGACAATTCGGTCAATCATGGACAATTCATCACATCCACTACATAGCATTATATCCAGACAGAAGAGCAGCTTCAGCGACTGACTGCTGTCACTGTCTTGTACCACGGAAGAGATCTTTTCTTCCTCATGCCATGAGGCACTTTAACTCCACCCGGCGGAGTAAAGGCCCACATTAAACCACACCCCCTACATTGCATATTACCATACTTCTATTGCAGTGTGTATTTTATGTAGCACGATTTAAATACTCTATACAACACGCTACAGTGGGTATTAGCACGTCACATTGGGTATTTGTATATTGTATTCCTTTTGCTTTATTATTGTATTGTTCTCAGCGAATGGATGCTGCTGGAAATGTGGATTTCCCTGCGGGGATGAATAAAGTATCTATCTATCTATCTATTCTATCTATCTATCTACTTTTGGGTGTCAGTAATCTGGGGGGGTTAAGTAATAATTTTTAAATGAAGTAACTATTAACTGTAACTAATTACTTTTTTTTTTTTTTCAGTAACCAGCAGTGTCAGTAAGACATTTTGGGTAACTACATTCTGCTCACCTGCGGAACACATGAGCGTGCAGGTGATTTACAATAAAACCCTGACCTGTATTCTTAGGTTGAGTAGTAAATCTAAATCTGTTTTCAAAACAGTTTTGAATTGGTACTTATTAACCCATTAAGTGCCATAATGTATACATGTGTTTTAAGAACCATTGTCCCTGAGTGCCAAAACATAAAGAGTTTTTTTTTTTTTTTTTAATTCTAAAAAGACTTTTCCACTGTTGATCAGTAAATATTAAGCGCCCGGGAATTATTTCAGTATGATAAGACTTCACTAGATGGCAGGAATGGCTTTTATCATATCTAAGTCCACACATCAAGGCGCCCCTACTTCCTCTTGTTGCTCCCTCGATCCAGCAATTGAGAGTGTGCAGGCAGAAATCCTATGATCACGTCACCCTAAACATCAGGAGTTTCTTAAAATGTTCATGCATAATGTCAGGGTTGCAATAAAATGTCATTTTGGAGGCAAAGTGCCCTTGTTTATGGAAAGGATTGTTTTGATATTGGAGGTGTCTTAAATGCAAAAATAAAAAAAACAATCAAGTGAAAGTTCTGCTTGAAATGCCGATCTTCTCAGACGTTTTCTGGAAACAGGTATTTTGAATGAACTAAGCAAAGTTCAACTGCTGTTTACTAAAAAAATGGCAAAGCTAAAGAACATATTTTTGTCCAATATAAATATGAGGGTTCAAGTTTTCTTTTGGATGTCCTCTGCCTATTTAGCTGCAGAACTACATTTTTGTAGGCCTTCCAAAATGAGTCAAAAACAAAAAAAGAAAACAAAAATCACATTACATTTGGACTGCTCAATGATAACTATCAGTTTATCAAATCCTTTAAACCTGAAGTGAAGTTGACAAGAAACGCTCTGAGACAAACTGCTTCAAGCACACATGCTTACATAAGCACCCTTTGTCCCTTGTAGAAACGAGTGGTGTGTTCGCTCAAAAGAGTGGATCATTGTGTGTTGCCTGCACCCATTGAAAGGGATGCACTGGTAGCACGAAGCACAAAACACCAGGACCAGTCAAATGGAAATTGAGCAACAATGTACTGTACACGCAATTTGCAACTTTTGCAGGGTAACATATGGAACTTGACGAGATGTGTGAAAGAGGTAGTACTTCTAGTACTGTACAGCCATTTGATTTAGGTGAATGAAAGTTGGAGGGGGAAACGTCTTGTTTAGTTTTCAAATATAGTTTTGTGATGGGAACTCGGGAACCTTTTCAATATGTTCCCAAGCTATAACTTTCAAACGTCATCAGAGGTTAACAGGGATGACAGTGCAGTGAGGACCCAAACCCAAACGACCACATAAATTATCGTGGGGTCCTGTTTGTAAAGGGAGGTGGGGGGTCAGAAGAAAGGGAGAGTGAATATGGAAGACCAAAGACTTTGGACACCCAAAATTGTAATATTTTAAACCAGGGCTGCTACAAATTTAAGAATTTATTATTCCAATGTTATTTCATCAATGGATCTCACAAACTTAAAATGATTTTGTTTTGATTGTTATAGCATAAAACGAAAAATGAGTTCAATAAAACAAGATTGTAAACATACGTTCATGTTAAATTGGTTTGCAGTTTGGCCTGAACAATTTTGTAAAATAGAAAAACTTTATTATTATTATTTTCAAAAATGCTGGGGTTGGGCCTAAACAAAATTTCAAAAAAATAGCTCTTTTAAAGATATCCCCAATGGGTCAAGAATAAATCGTTCAATAAATCATAAAATTACTTATTAAAATGGTTGTAAAGGAATAATAGCATCGCAATAAAAAATAAATAAGAATTATGAAATGTAACTATTTCTGACCCAAACATTTTGAGTCCAACATTAGCAAAACTTTATTTCAGTTCAACCCAAAGATTGATGGTCTTCTAATATTAAAGGATACTTCTTTTTAACCCATCATTTTAGTACTGTAAATACAATTTCAGGGATTGCATGGAGAGTTTTGCTAATTTCCAGAACACAGGGTTTGCACCTTCTTTAATACCTAAATTTAAACACTTTTTAAGGACTTTCGAGGACAATTTTCCATTTCCTCTAGTACTATTATTGGAAGAAATCCGGGTGAATCGTGAATTTTGCAGATCCTCAAATATACAATTTTTAATCTTGTGTGAGAATTCATCACGACATGTGATTTTTAAGACAAATCTCTCATATAGGATTTGGGTAAAGTGTATGGCAATTTGTAGCTTATACTTTCAGTTGAGGAAGTTCTTCCCATTTCAATTTAACACTAGGAAACGCCCCCTTAATTTTTTACATGGCCCATAATCCATCCATCCATTAATTATCTGCACCGCTTATCTTCAGTAGGGTTGCAGGGGTGCTGGACCCCATCTCAGCTATCTTCGGGCAGTGGGGAGGGGACACCCTGAACTGGTTGCCAGCCAGTCATAAGGCACACAGGGACCGACAATTTGCTCGCTCATTCACACCTAGCGACAATTTGGACCGGCCAATTAACCTGACATGCATGTTTTTGGAATGTAGGAGGAAACTGTAGTGCCTGGAGGAACCCCACACAAGCACGGGGAGAACATGAGAACTCCACACAGGATAGGTTCGATCTCATGACCTCAGAACTGTGCCACACACACGCTAACCACTGCGCCGCCATGCTGCCCGGGGCCCATAATAAAAGTCCATAATTGATACGTAATCATTTCACTTATCAATAGCTTCATATAATGTATGATCTATCGAGTCAGACTGGCGGGAAACATATAAAAAATTTCAAGCATTTACAATCACCTCACCCAAAATTAAAGCACTTTTCAAAGTTGGAAAACACAACATCAAAATAAAGAATTTTAAAGGATTTCAAGAACTTGTACTAACCCTTAATACAGTGAATTTTGTGAGATGTTAAGTGTCAATCCTGTAGAGTTTTAAATAACCTTTTGTTTGTACGGATACATTATCTGTACTTTTGAGCAAATATTGGGTGTGACGAAAAAACTATTAGATCTAATAGAATTAGATCTGATAGAGATGTTTTTTTCCCCTTTTGTGACTTTTTAAAAGAGACGGGCGGAATTTCGAACTTTGCAGCCTCAGTTAACTCGTTCATGATGCGTGTGTGAGTACATGCATCAAAATCAATTTTGATCTTTCTTGGGGTTTGGACTCTACTTGAAGAAAGCCTCTTCTTACATTCACCATTTTGAAACAATAGAGTCCATTTGATTCCTAGCACAGCTCTCGCCCCCTTTTCTGCTCCCCTTTCGCTCAGCTTGTGTCACTTGCAGCATAGCGGCGGAGTCTGTGGAGGCTCCAATCTATTAGGGTGAGGATATGTTATTATGGAAGCCCAAGAGTGCCATAATTTAATTTAAAAACTGAATGCAGTACTGTATTAATTTAATAAAAATGGCCTTAAAACAAACATCCAATTTAAAAAAAATGGCCTTGAATGTACATTCAATTGATAAAAATGTCCTATTAAAATTAAAAATAGAAAATATTCTAATTAAAATGCTATTATGATTGAATTTTACGTATTATATCACTTTAAGTGAAATAGGAAAAACATATTTTTAAACCGGGGCAGCAACCCGGCACAGAGGTTAGCGCGTGAGCGGCACAGTTCTGAGGTCATGAGGTTGAACCTCCAGTGTGGAGTTTGCATGTTCTCCCCGTACTTGCGTGGGTTTCCTCCGGGCACTGCGGTTTCCTCCCACATTCCAAAAACATGCATGTCAGGTTAATTGGCAAGTCCAAATTGTCCCTAGGTGTGAATGAGCGAGAGAATTGTGTCATTGTGCCATGCGACTGGCTGGCAACCAGTTCAGGGTGTCCCCTGCCCATTGCCCGAAAATAGCTGCGATGGGCTCCACCACCCCCGCGACCCTACTCAGGATAAGCGGTGCATATAATGGATGGATGTATGTTTTGAAACCATCCAAACACAAATCTCTGCACCTAAATTTGCCCATGAGCCTAGACATTAAAAAAACACATAAAATGTGAGACGTTAAAGCAGTTATCATACCTATCAACCCGTACGGTTTTGCCGTACAAAGTACATTTATCATGCATTTTAAGACATGTACAACGTACAAGAAAATCTGTAAGGAAAACCGCAAATTGTCAATTATGGGTACCATCCGGTATACACCGACTATCACAAAACAGCAAATCAATAAAGTCAAACGAGTTCGCCGCGGAAGCCTCTATCTCTGTATCGTTTTTTTCGTTGCAAACGAAGTGAGCAGTTTGATGTAGTGAAACGAAGTCCGTCTCTTTTTTAAGACCGGCTTTTTCGTCTCAACTCATTTAAGAGAGCCGGCTCTCAAACGGCTCACTTGCTTTGATGCGTTATATTACGAATTATTATGTTGTATAAAGAAGTTAAGAAAAAAGTATAAAATGAGAAAATGAAAAACGACAGGTTTGTGGTTATCCCGTTAATCAGTATATTACCAACAATAATTTAATACAGAAAATGAATTCATTTTTTTAATAAGAAAATGTATTATTCTACTTAATTATATTTGCATGTATTGTTTCCTTCTACAGTGAACGTCCAAGCTACTTCATTTTTGAACTTTTTTTATAATAAACCTCATTCATGTCGAGCAACTCAGGATTTCACAACAAAATGTTAATTAACATTATATACGATATAATGAAACACGGGCAGCACGGCGGCGCAGTGGTTAGCGCTTGCGCGGCACAGTTCATGTCATGGGAACCTGTCATGGGTTCAAATCCAGCTCCAGACTTCCTGTGCGGAGTTTGTATGTTCTCCCCGTGCTTGCGTGGGTTTCCTCCGGGCACTCCGGTTTCCTCCCACATTCCAAAAACATGCATGTCAGGTGAATTGGCCGGTCCAAATTGTCCCTAGGTGTGATTGAGCGAGTGAGTTGTCTGTCCCCGTGTGCCCTGCGATTGGCCGGCAACCAGTTCAGGGTGTCCCCTGCCCACTGCCCGATGATTGCTGGGATGGGCTCCAGCACCCCCGCGACCCTACTGAGGATAAGCGGTGTAGCTAATGAGATGAGATGAGATGAGATAATGAAACACATGTACAATATCACATGTTAAACTACATAAATAAACACGTTTGGGGAAAAAATATGGTGTAAGATTATTTTGTAATTTGTAAGGGAAAATACGACAGTTTGTAAGGGCATGGAGGTATCAGTTACAATCCATTATCACACACAATGTTTAAGGCTGTTTAGCAGTTGTTACATTTCCACGACAGTATAATAAACTCCAAAAGTCTTACCATTGTCAACTCCCATTTCCCCATCTCGTTTGGTTTCTTACGGTAGACGTTCATCCATCTTCCCCGGAGACGTTTAAAATTTAAGGCTGCATGTTTCTTCGGGATAAAAACTTGACAAAAATAGCTCACTGACACATTCCCGATTTAAACTAAAAGTTTAATAATTTTGTGGAGGGAAATACAGTTGAAGACCTAAAATCAGAACATTAAAAAATAAAAATAAAAACTCAGAAGGAGCGGCTTTAGTGGTTGTTAGGGAGTTGCCGAAACTGGTTGGAGTGTTAGAAACTCCGAGCTCAGACTGGACACACCGGCTGGCGGCTGGGGAGAGTTAGCGCACTGTGGTATAAATAGCAGGAGGAGCCATTTTGGGGATAGCCGGGGAAACGCCACTTGACAGCCAATCACTATCGCTTCTCTTTTCTTCATTTCAACCTGCTTCTAAACACTTGATCAGGGGTGGGGAACTATTTGGAGTGGGGGCACATCGAGTTTGTTAAGATTTGTCAATTTAATAGCGCTCTTACTCAGAGTTGGGTAGGGTTACTTTAACTGGATTACTTTCAATTACTTTTGGACTACTTCAATACCAAATATGCTAATAAAAGACAAAATAAACTAAATATGATGAAATTAGAACATTTTGTGCAGGCTTGGGGAGTAACGGAACACATGGAACGGCAAAAATGATGTTGGCAAGCTGTTTGGATTTATTTTCATTTTGTTTCTGTCGCATTTTATGTTAGTTTTGCCGGAGATCAAAGAGATCAAAGCCAGTAGAGAAAGCTTACCACGTGTTGTGAGTCATAATTTTATTCATATTTCGCGTCTTTTGTCTTTTATTAGCATATTTGGTATTGGAGTAATCCAAAAGTAATTGAAAGTAATCCAGTTAAAGTAACCCTACCCAACCCTGCTCTTACTCGTGATATTGCGGGGAGACGTTTTCCATTGTGTGACGTCATTGCGCACGCACCATATTTCGTTTTGCTATTGTTGATTGCCATATTGTATTGGATGGAGCTGCGTTCTTGTTTGCTTGCTGTTAAAGAATAAATATGCTTAAAGGCTGAGCCATTCTCATAATGAAAGTATATTAAGTAGAATAATACTTTTCTTATATAATAATAATAATTTTCTTATTCAAATTATTAATTCATTTTCCTTATTAAATTATTGTTGGTAATATACGGATAACCACAAATTATTGTTGGTAATATACGGATAACCACGAACCTTCTTTTTTCATTTTCTTCTTTTATACTTCCTTTTTTTCTTAACTTCTTTATACAACAATAATGATTCGTAATATAATCCATCAAAGCAAGTGAGCCGTTTGAGAGCCGGCTCTCTTTAATGAGTTGAGCCGAAAAAGCTGGTTCTGTAAAATGAGACGGACTTCCTTTCACTACACAACTTCCACGGAATGATGCATGATGGGAAATCGCTCGCTTCGTTTGCAACAAAAAAAAACGATACGGAGATAGAGGCTACCGCGGCGGACTCGTTTGACTTGATTGACTTGCCGTTTCGTGATAGTCGGTGTATACAGAATGGTACCCATAATTGACAAATTTGCATTTTTTCCGTACGGATTTTCTTGTTCGTCGTACACGTCTTAAAATGCATAATAAACATACTTTGTACAGCAAAAACTTACAGGTTGACAGGTATTATTATGTTTTCCCTTACAAAATACAAAAAAAACGTACACCATATTTTTTTTCAAACGTGTTTATTTATGTAGTTAAACATGTTATATTGTATATTATATTGTATTCCGTTATATCATTCTGTACATATTCTTAATAATAAAATAAAAAATTAAATAAGAAAAAAAATAAACAATCAGGACCAATTGTTTTCAGCGTAACTAAAATATCCGTTAATAACACTTTAAATTTAAATTTGTAAATAAAGATATTTATGGACGAAGAAATTAGTTGGCATTTCTATTTTGTAAACCAAACCACAATATCAACCATTGATGCTTGTATTTTTAATCTGCAGCTGTTGAGGAGTCTTCCGGTGTAGTGCCTAATTTTGACTCCCCTGCAAAATCCTACCCCCCTCGTGTGAACGAGCATTCTTCTGCGCTTCCGACAATAGGTGTAATGTTTTAAAAACCTTATTATATAGAATACAATCGCTATTGTCGAAAGCGCAGCAGAATGCGCGTTCACGCGAGGGGTGAGGATTTTGCAGGAGAGTCGAAATTAGGCACTACAGCGGCAGACGCATGCGCACAGTAGCATCAAACGCTCGCTTCGTTTGCAACAAAAAAACGATACCGCGGCGAACTCGTTTGACTTGATTGATTTGCCTTTTCGTGATAGTCGCTGTATACCGGATGGTCCCCATAATTGACAAATTTGCGTTTTTCCGTGCAGATTTTCTGGTACGTCGTACACGTCTTAAAATGCATAATAAACATACTTTGTACGGCAAAAACGTACACGTTGACAGGTATGCATTTGGTCGATCCTGGAAAACTGACCCTTTTTTAATATTAGGATTACACATACATTTAGACATCTACATGTTATATTTCTTTTGAAAGAGATTTTCGCATCAATTCGGGTTTGAAACGTTCAAAATTAAAGTAAAAATATGATATTACGTGGGCAGCATGGCGGCGCAGTGGTTAGCGCGTGTGCGGCACAGTTCTGAGGTCATGAGATCGAACCTCCTGTGTGGAGTTTGCATGTTCTCCCCATGCTTGCGCGGGATTCCTCCGGACACTTCGGTCCTCTCCCACATTCCAAAAACATGCATGTCAGGTTAATTAGCCGGTCCAAATTGTCCCTAGGTGTGAATGAGTCAGTGAGTTGTCCATCTTTGTGTGCCCTGCGACTGGCTGGCAACCAATTTAGGGTGTCCCCTGCCCACTGCCCGAAGATAGCTGGAATGGGCTCCAGCACCCCCGTGACCCTAATGAGGATAAGCGGTGCAGATAATGGATGGATTGATATATTAGTTCCTGTTATCAAAGCCCCAGTGTGTAATACTTGACCACTAGATGGCACTGTGTTGTCTGGTGCAAGCGAGGGCCAATGACATAGAGCACAGCGTGGCAGCAGGATGTCGGGATGTCAGGATGGGGGGATATCAAAAGAAAATACAAATTTCTCGACCGATGATTTTATATATATATATATATATATATATATATATATATATATATATATATATATATATATAAAAAGATTAACATTGGTATGATACTTCATGTGTTTTTTTAGTATTAAAATCAATGTTGTCTTTTTTTAATGAATGAAAAAAAGGTACCACCAGGAGGCATTACATATTACAGGCTGTCCCTTGAAGATCTTTATTTGATTTTACATTTTGTAGTAACATGCAAGGGTCCCCGGTTCAAAACCGAGTGTAAACATAGTTGGCTGGGGGAGGAATAGGGCAGTACTTGCCCAAGACACACCACAGGAAATAGTGCCCGCTACGACCTGTGTGGTTAATGGATCCAACCAACCAAACAACCAACCAGTAACACTCCAATTGAATTTTTGTAGTATTTTTGCAGTTGGATGTTTGTTATAGTTCTGTAGTGTTTTTTATTATTACAGTAATCCCTCTGTTATCGCGGTTAATGGGGACCAAAACCACCCGCGAAAAGCGAAAATCCGCAAAGTAGCGACGCCCCTTCAAAAATGCTTTAAAAAAAATAATACAAAAAAAATATTTTTTTTGTTTTAATTATTTTATTTTATCATTATTATTTTTTAGACCTGCGAAGCTCTGAACCCGCGAACGTGGAACCACGAAGTAGCGACGCCCCTTCAAAAATGCTTAAAAAAAATTAAAAAATAAAATATATTTATATATATTTTTTATTATTATTTTATTTTATTATTACAGTGGAACCTCGGTTTACGAACGCCTCTTTCGAGAAATTCTTGCTTCGCTGTTCGGTCAAAAAATCGGAGTTCGAACGCCGGTAATGCGTGAGTGCTTACGCTAGGGTGCGATGCTGAGCGGCGTACGGGTGTAGATCGATCTTTTCGTGACCAACTATTATCGCGTGCGGATGTACTTCGTTTTGCTTTCGCTTTTAATATAGGTGTACAAAGTGTTTTAGCCCCTAAATTGTGCCTCCGGAGAAAGTCAGTGCAAGCAGCAAAGTTGCTACAGGTGAAAAAAAAAATTAGTGCGTAAAACTATTGCATTTAAGAAAGAAATAATAGCAAAATATGAAGGAGTTGTGCGAGTGTCTGATCTTGCCTGCGCCTTCTGCTGACCACCACAAAGGTAAGAAATCCTATTCATAATTATTTTCTTTATCCTTTTTTTTATTTTTACTCGTTCATGTTAGCGTAATCTTTCGTACGGAAGATTATGATAAAGCGAACGTACGATTAGCCTGGGTTAGCTTTATGATTACGTTAAACATTCAAGGTAAACATTCAGGGTGTTGGAACGGATTCAAACGATTTACATTATTTTTAATGGGGAAAATGATTTCGGTGATCGAACAAATCGGTTTTCCAACAGGGTTCTGGAACGGATTATGGTCGAGAACAGAGGTTCCACTGTATTATTTTTTAGATCTGCGAAGCTCTGAACCCGCGAACGTGGAACCACGGAGTAGCGAGGCCCCTTCAAAAATGCTTAAAAAAAAAAAAATATATATATATATATTCTTCTTTTTTTAATATTTTATTTTATTATTATTATTCTTTAGACCCGCGAAGCTCTGAACCCGCGTACGTGGAACCGCGAAGTAGCGAGGTCCCACTGTACTGCTGTTTTACCTTTGCAGAATTTCTGCATTATTTTTGTAGTATTTCTGTAGTATTTGCAGTATCATCGAATAATTTTTGTTGTATTTCTGTACTATTGTTGTAGTACTTTTGTAGTAGTGTTTTTGTATATAGTATTACTGTAGTGGTAATAGTGTAGTGTTTCAGTTGAAATATTTTTGATTTCCAAAGTAGTTGCCAAGTTTAGTTTTTTTTCCAGTGTTTTTTTTTTTGTAGTATTTCCATAGTAGTATTTTTGTCGTATTTCATATGTATTTTTGGAATATTACTGTAGTTGTATTTTTGTAGTGTTTATGTATGAGGTCAGTGTTTTAAGCACTTTATTTGATATTTAGTTTTGTGATCATTTTGTAGTGTTGTGGTTGTATTTCTGTCATGGTTGCCATGGCGCCCAATTGGCCCCGCCTGTGTAGGCAGCACGGCAGCGCAGTGGTTAGCACGTGTGCAGCAGACAGGTCGACGTGGCCGACGGGCGCGGCAGAGAGGCCGACGGGCCTGTCTGCCGCACACGTGCTAACCACTGCGCTGCCGTGCTGCCCACATGGGCGAGGCCAATTGGGCGCCATGGCAACCATTACAATTTCTGTAGTAGTATTTTTGTTGTAGACACACAAAGGGACAATGGGGACGAAGTTGGCACCAAAGAAAAAAACGTTTTTTTTCCTCAGGATTAACTTTACTTTTATGTAAAACACATCCCTGAACAAGCACATGAAAAAATAAATCAAAATATTTTCAAATGTACAAAAAAAAGATAGGACACAAAACAGTTTTAACATTTTTATACGATACAAATAAAGTCAACAACACATCATCCTTGAAATACCATGCGTATCGACCAATCACAAGAGAAAAAAAACGTCTCTAAAGGAACCGGCTCTTGATTGGTGGGGAGCCGGTTCCACACATAACTAGAGGCCATCACTGAAGGCCTTGGTGCGAAAGGCACCGCCCGCCACTGTGTTCTCATAATGTGAGCTATTTTCTGAGATTTGAGTTTTGCTTGAGATTATCATGTGTGGTTGGATGCCATCTTGGTATTGTGTTTTAAGATTCCTGGAATTCAGCGATACAAAGAAATGAGTGGTTACACCAATGTCAAGGAATGCAGACAAACACTTCTTTATCAGCACTAGACGCGAGTAGTTGTTACAAAGTCCTCACATTCATATGACACTGTGCAGAATTATGTATGTTAGACTGCATTTTAGTCTGTTAGAGTACAAATATTTCCTTATACTTACCAACACAACAAATTTACGCGTTAAACTAACATTTGTCTCCCCTTAAAAACACTTTTTGTATGTAAAATAACAAAATCTCGACGAGAGACTAGTATTTTGGTCTACAGCTGCTTTATTTTGAAGTGAGATGATGTCTTTGTGCATGAATTAACCCTTCTGAAGCATTGCATTTGCGTTTTGATAAAGGTTTGCTACTTCAGGTTTTAAACAAGCCCGTGTGTCGTTGTTGTTGTTATTCTGGGGAGTGACTGTGTTTTGTGCTTAAAACAAAAAGTGCGATAAATACTACACATTTTTAATGTCAAAAGATTGGTCTTCATGATTTTCGCACACAAAACAGAGTTTTAAAAAAACCTTGAATAAAGTCAATTATGGATGGGCAATACTGGGAATTCCAGTATCGATCCGATCCAAGTAAATACATGGTAGTATTAGTCGGTACTGATACGATACAAATACATTTTGCTTGGAGATGGCATGTCAGGTTAATGGACAGATCCAAATTGTCCCTAGGTGTGAGTGAACGAGTGAGTTGTCGGTCTTTGTGTCCCCTGCCCACGGCCCGAAGGTGACTGGAATGGGCTCCAGCACCCCTGCGATCCTACTGAGGATAAGCGGTGCAGATAATGGATGGATGGATATATGGTGCACAGATCCAGGATTCAATTCCAGCTGTCGCAGCCTCCCGGTGTTGAGTTTGCATGAGCTCTTCATGCCCGCATGTATTGCCTCCCACATTCCAATAAACATGGCTTTGGCTGTCTTTTTTGCCTGGCAGGCAAAGAGTGACAGCAGGCCATGTAGGGAGAGGTGTTAAATGTGTGCCCATCAGTCACAAAAACAGGTATAAACATAGATGGTGGCCGAGGGCGCTGGGTGAAAGAGAGAAGAACTGCATTATATACACATTGAAGGGGTGCTTTAAATAAAATGTAGGAGTGGCAAGTATTGATCGTAGGACAATAGTATCGATCAGATCCAAGTACTTGCTGACTATCAATAATATTGATATCTTGTTTGATCCGCCCACCCCTAGAGTAAATATGGGAAGGGTTTTTTTCCCCTAAGACAACTGACAAAAAGATAAAGTGATTCTTTAAACACAATGTGGTCATGTCAGTGCAAACAAGAAAGATAGCGTTCATCAATCTGTGAAGAGTGTTCCTCGAACATCTTCATAAAATCACACAACAAAACCAGCCTTCCTTTTTCTTACTGCCAACTCATTCAATGTCAGGACATATAAATAAGTTTTCGGAAGCATTAGCCCTGAGTGCCAAAACATAAAAATGTTTTTCTAATTGTATTTTTTTTAAACATACATACATACACATACACACACACAACAAAGGGTTTGGGGCTGCCCGTCAGAAAGCATCAAGCCTCTGGTAAAGATTTCAGTATGATAAATCACCATTAGATGTCAGGAGTGGCTTTAATCAGATCTTTGTCCACACATAAAGGAAGCCCAATTTTGTAGTGTTGCTTTCGGTATCCAGTGAATGAGTGCGTGTATATGGTGATTAGGCATGGTGCAAAGTGTGGTGAGAGTCGCGAGATATGGACATATATGGGCAGTTAACTTTTCGAAAGAGCCTTTCTTTTTCAAAAAAATACGAAGAAGCCCTTTGTCATCCTCTGGTCAAAGAAGGATGACATTTTATGCTCTTCCGCATAAAAATAATTTGCCTGAGGGAACATGATCGTCATAGTGACCAAAAATGCATGCATTGTTCATGCATCAGTTCGATGTTATTGCAATAAAATGTTATTTTGGAAGCAAAGTGCCTTTGTGTTCATGTAAAGCATTGTTCAGATATTGGAATTCTAACAAATCCAAAGAAAAGGAAAAAAAAAAACACAAAGTGAAAATTCTGCTTGAAAGGCACCCTTTCACAAAAAGCCATTTTCTCAGAAATTAGTATTTTCAAGAAACTTAGAATGTTCAAGTGTATTTTTTACTAAAAAATGATCAAAGCTAGAAATAAAGTAATAAAAAATGAGTGTTCAAACTTTATTTGCATATTTCCTATGCCTATTTTGCTACAGAATAACATTTTCTGTATGCTTTCAAAAATCAGTCTGGCATTGAATGAGTTAAACAACAATAGATGACATTTATTCAAATAGAGATAATGTGAAAAAGGGTTCTTCTCTCAGGTGTTCAATTTGCATTTCAAGTACTGGCTAATTTCTGTCATTATTGCCCTTTGATATTTAAATATTTGACATAGATACATAATCAGCTGGATATTACACCCATGATGTTTACTACCCTTCAGGTTGCCAGGGAAATGTGCTCGTATCAAGTGCATACCGGATTGTTTTAAGGGCTCCACTTGTGCCGCTCAGGTGTTCTCCATGGAGACTGGAGTGAAAGTGAATGCTCACTGGCCAGCAGGCTTCATTAATCACTCAAGACCGATGACGCACGATTGCAAGCAAAAAACGTTTTGTGTGGTGACTTCTGAATTATCAGTTCAAGGCAAACAAATCAAAATGAAGTCATATATCCTCCAGCCCACATGAGAGGCTCATGAGAATCTTTTAACCCTGATTGGGGTCAGGGCCGTTTATAAAATTGAATTACTCAAAGCTTCTTGTGTCAAACAATACTGCACTATGTTCAGAGAAGAAAATAAGTATTTGAACACCCATCTATTTTGCTATTTCTCCCACTTAGAAATCATGGATGGGTCCGAACTTTTCATCGTAGGTGCATGTCGACTGAGAGAGATGAATTATGCATTGTGATTTCTGGATTTTTCTTTTTAGTTTATATCTCTCAAAGTGGACTTGCACCTACGATGAAGATTTCAGAGCCTTCCATAATTTCTAAGTCGGAGAAATTGCAAAATAGCAGGGTGTTCAAATACTTATTTTGTTCACTGTAAGAAGTTTTAAAACAGATGTTCAACAGGTCCGACTTGAGGACCCGCCATTCCACTCTAATGATAAACTCCAACCCGAAGATAAAAAAAAAATCCACTTCTCAATTGAAAGAAGGGATTTTGCAGTTTAAAGCAGAGATAGAATATATTCACCTTTTTTTAAAAAAAGAGAAATGATCAGCAAAATGACCTCAGTACTGTATATACTTGCTTAACTGCTTTAAAATTGCCACATATCAAAATAAATTCATATCCAAAATATTAAAAAAAAAAAGTTGTGTACCTAGACAACGACAATTACTTGTGTAGATAATAAAGATCAATACACTGGTAAAAAAAAAGGCTAGAAATATCTATCCATTATCTGCACCGCTTATCCTCAGTAGGGCCTCGGGGAGCTAGAAATATATTTTTAAAACATTCACTGTATCTTCAAGCAATTTCAGACACTCAATATTTTTGTATTCCACAATCATTTCCTTCTTTGACTAGATTGTTGTGGTCACCATTTTCACGTTTTCTTTTCCCTTATCACCAGCTTTCTGAAAAAGGAAATAAGAAAAAATCACAACGAAATGATATGTGGTCCCTCTCAATAACACAAGTGGGACGTCGCAGATTGACTGAACAGAAAGAAAAAAATTGAGCATACTACCGCTGCTGTGTAATTGCTCCACCGTTTTTGATCTTAACATTATTTTGCTGAAACCGGGCCTACTTCCCACTTTTGGGTCCCAACTCACCAGTTGAGAAACACTGCTTGAGAGTTTTGGAGTTGAAAAATTAAACTTTCCCCCCTTTTAACCATTTACAGACTTGCCTTTGAGATAACTTAAAAATGCCCATATAATTCATTAACTCAGATGTCTCAAACTCACTTTACTTGGGGGCCGCTGCAGCTAGGGTCTGGGTGAGGTTAGGCTGAATCGATTTTTCCGTAAAAAAAAGTTCTGAAAAACATTCACACGTTCACACATAGTAGTCCTTACATAAAATAAGATTTAATGATACAATTATTAAGAATAAGTATGAAATTAAACAATCAGTAATTAATCCATAATCCATTAGGGCTGCACCTAAAGGGACTGTGTTAATGAATAATCATTACCCTCGTGGTTAAAATGCCATTCATTGAAAACATTTTTTTGATAGAAATAGCGAAAAAACATGAACAGTCACATAATTTTATTTTTTTTATTTTTTTTATATAAATTTCTATTCATTTTACATAACATGTGCCTCACCCGAAGTAAAATGACATTGTTGTCCACAATCTTGCTGCTACAGTTACCCTAAAAATCAGAACAAAAAAAATAAATAAAAAAAAACATAAAAAATTGGAAACTGTGCTCTATGTTCACTAAAAAGCTTCTGAATTTTGTATTCTCACTTGTGATTTTTAGCACTCACTGTTGTATGAGAAAAAACAGTGACTTCTGGCGGTCAAATAATACACACTGTTCTTTTAACTTTATTATTATGGCAGGGACCTTAAATTATCTTGAGGGCTGCAATAGGTCCCCAGACCATGAGTTTGAGACTCATTTACTGGTATATTTGAAAGCATGAGAGAGTTTGATTAAAAAAACCTTCAGGTTTTCTGATTATACCTACGTTTTTGTCCACCAAGTACACCTAATAGTGGTTTGTTGTGGAGGATAATTTAGTGTGAGTTATAACCAACGAGATCACTTGTTATCAGTAGAAGTATTAATTTCTGCATGTAAAACACAAGACTGCTCCTTAAAACAAATACTTGTAAAAATAAATGTGTACTTACAAAGATATACACAAGATTTTTTTTAACAGGCCAAAATTAATTCTATGGATGCAAAGTAAAAGGAGGCAGGACGGCGAGGCAGTGGTTAGCTCGTGTGCCGCACAGTTCTGAGGTCATAAGATCGAACCTTCCTGTGTTGAGTTTGCCTGTTCTGTCCGTGCTTGCCTGGGTTTCTTCCGGTTTCCTCCCACATTCCAAAAACATGCATGTCAGGGAGTCCAAATTGTCTAGGTGTGAATGAGCAATTGAGTTCTCCCTCTCTGTGTCCCCTGGGATTGGCTGGCAACCAGTTTAGGCTGTCCCCTGCCCGAAGGTAGCTTGGGATAGGCTCCAGCACCCCCGCAACCCTACTGAGGATAAGCAGTGCAGATAATGGATGGATGCAAAGTAATATTCTGTAATACAAGTTACAGAATTCACCTTCATCACATACTATCAATTAAACTGTCGAAAAGATTGCATATAAATAAAACCAAAATGTACAAATGAGATTTAAACAAAGTAAAAACAGTTTAAATATACACAAAATGCAAAGTCATTTACTGGACAAAGGGACTGTAATCAGTCACAAAAGCACGGAACGTATTCACCATAAAGTTTGCTTTCATATTTTTGTTGAATAACACAGTGATGAAATGCGAATTGTAAAACAGGCCCATTCAAAATTTCAGACCATTTAGCTTTTTTCCCTTTGCAAACGTTTTTCGCAGATCTTTTACCAGTATCGTCACATGGCTATCCCAAGTTTTGGGTTAAAGTGTGCTGCGATGGGCTGCAGGAGATGTTCTTGCTAGGGCCACTGCTCATCAATGTCTGGCTCATCTTTAAACAGCAGAAGGAGGCTGTACACAGGGGGGGTCTCCAACGTGGTGCCTGTGGGAATCAGGGTGCCCACTAAGGACACCTGAGGTGCTGACGGACGTATTCTGAAAACAGCTCACCAGTGCAGGGTCATTGTGATTTTCCGCCAAATTATTTTTTTTTTTCTAAATGACTAAGTTTGAATAACCCTACTTCCGATATCTGGTAATAACATGTTATTTTTGAAAGGCATAAACTGGGTGCCCTTTGTGCTAATCAGTGAAAAAAAAGTAGCCCTCACCTTCAAAAAGGTTGGTTAAGTCATGTTTATTTGTATAGCCCTTAATCACAAAGAGTCAAAGGGCTCCACACACCACAGATTATTGCAAACCACAGACTATTATTACACCATCCCCTGATCTAAAACCTACATGAGGGCAAGGAAATACTCAAAAATTTCAACATGAGGACAGCGCTGGTGGCCCCTGCTTTACACCAACAAAAGGACAACCAGGTGATAAAGGCGCTGTATCGGAGTCAGATCAGGAGGCTTCTCCTGGTAACTATGTAAACCAGTATTTTTTCATATAGGGGAGCAAATCGCAACCATGAACAAAACAGCCTGGAAAGGGCTAGGCATCACTAGGCTGTGCTTGTCCAAGACACACCACACTAAGTGGAAGCTTTGATACATTAAATAGGCATTAAGTAAAGAGTTGGTGTATGGTTATATTACCACGTTCAATAGTTCATATCAACAAAATGCAAATCTAATAGACAGCAACCAGCCAGAGGCTTTGTTTATTTTGTTTTCAGTTTATAGTCAGTTCCATTCCCACAAGGGAAAGAGTACGTCATATCTCTGACATGCGCAAGCACAATATGACCTAATAATAGTAACTCGTCATATATACTGAGAGGAATAATGTTTATCCAAAGGGGGGAAACACGTTGAGTGAATCATCTTGGATTGAACAACATATTTTAAAAACTGCCATACAAGTGAATTTAAATACTCCCATCATAACCTTAAATGCTAGTAACATGTTGCTAAGCAGTTCTCTCCGTAAAATTCCCTGCATAAATAATTTATAATACATTTACTTCTGTAGAAAAGAAAGGCCAATAGATGTCGCAGTAATTACACAGCAGAACAAGTTTCCAAGTCATTACCTGACAAATTGCAGGCAATTTATCACAGTGATGGCACGTGTTCTCGTTGACACGTGTCTAGGCTTCAAAATTCGATAGCACAAAAGTATGTAGTTGGTTATTTTGTTAACTAGATTTAGAGAGTTGGTCTTATTTAGTCAAATGTTTATAATTGTTGCTGTATTCTACAACTGGAGACTTGACAGCGATCTTTGACATTTTATATAAATTGAAAAACTTAAAAATTCTATAGTTAACAAGAAATTTTCCACATCCATCTAAAACGAAGATGTCAATCTCAGTTCGGCTCAGGGGCTTGATCCAGACTTTCTGATCTCAGCCAGGCCAGTAAAATACAGTAATGTGAACTCCAAATTTTTAACTTTGTTCTTCAGTAATATGCTTTATCATTAGGACTACTTTAGTAGCCTACCATACACGTTATGATCATGGACGACAAGGGATCTTTTCTAAGCATAACACATTTATTCATAACACCTTTTTCTCAACCACATCAAGCTTTCTTATTTCACTTTCATTTAAAAAACGGAAATGTTTCAATCTAAGCTTAAAACACACTTCTATTCTATAGCATATGAATAACCTATATTTTATGTTGACAATATCGGTTTATGATTTGTTATTGCAACATCTATTGCAGCCTGGTCATCCTGGAAGGGGGATTACCTCATGTGCAGTCCCTTCACAAGGTTTCTTCATTTTCCTCATATTAAGGTTTTTGAGATTTCCCTCGCCCTTATGTAGGTTTTAGATCAGGGGATGGTGTATAATAGTAGTTTGCAATAAAGTGGTCTGTGCAGCCCTTTGAAACTCTTTGTGATTAAGGGCTATACAAATAAACATGACTTGCCTGCTATCCAGCCGCCAGAGAAAGGATTTGGTCTGTATTTATTTAGAGAGAGGATTTGGTTTGTATTTATTTAAAGAAAAAAAAGAAACATAACTTGATAGAAATTACATAGAAAATCGCCTTTTTTTTACACCAATTATGGCGGGTAGGAGGCCGCATGCTGGAAATGCTTGATCAAAATTAAAAGAGGACTTTTAAAGTAGTATAGTTGTTACAAAAAGGTATCTTTCTTACTGCTCCTGTTCAGATGTACTACTACTGTCAAACCCATAGTAATTAAAACCAAAAGGAATGTACAAAACTAGTTTATTTTATTTGTAAATTTGTTTCAACTCAAGCCATATAAAAACCGTTGGAAAAATAACAATAAAAAGTTCAGAATAAGTTTTCAGACATGGCATGCAGTGTGTACTGTTGTACAATGGCTTCAATGTTAGAGGAAAAAAAACATGCAGGATAATAAAATTGTACATAATACAACAGTTAAAGGTAACCCTGACACAAAAGTAGTTTGTTTTAAGGCTTATCTTCATGTATTTATCAAAAAAAAAAAAAATGGAAAAATATGCATGAGCAGGCAATTTTTCTTTGTCAAAAAAGAAGTACTGCAATAGTAAAATGGTTGTTGCCTGAACTGCAAATGTACAATAAGCTTCAACATTGTTAAATGCACACAGCTGTATAATAAATAAATAAATGTGTGATAATGTACCATCTTTCTGGTATAGATAAACTCCTTGAAAATGCTCATGTAAGAAAAACGTGGTCATCACCTGAGGGTTCAGCTAAGCATCAGAATCGTGTGCGCTTTTGATTCAATTAACCACTCTTGACACCATTGCCGCTTGCAGGGAGGACGGCATGCTCTACTGAGCCGGAGCATTCTTGTTCTTCTTGTTCAGGACTTTGCGGAGGCTCTCAGGCATGAGGTAGGGCCTCTCCGGACTGCCGTCATTCCTTTCAAGATCCTCCACTGATTAAAAAAAAAAAACAAAAGTTGACTTTAACATCATTGGAACCGCCATGTTTATCAAAAGTCTACTTTAAAACATCTCAATTTAGCTCACGAGTTTCAATCTTGTTGGTATTTATTCTGCTTTATTAAATTGAGTACACAGACAAATATGTCAAAAGTGGTAAGGTATTGCCATTAAATTAGGCAGATTCACAGTTAAAAACACTGAAATGCAGACGGCACAAGGCAAAATAAGCTCCGAGGTCATCATCAATAGTACAGATCCAATATGATTAAAGCTTCTAAATTTCAATTCTAACTGACATTCACTCATTAAATTGGGAAAGTAGGCACATAAGTGGTGTCAAATGGCTACTGGCCTGCATTAACAGTATGTCACAACTAATAAAGATTCCTGAAGGATTTTCTGTTGAGAAACATGACAGGCGCAGTATTCAGCTGTCCTACAAACTTTGTTAGTCACTAAACTTCCCTTTAGATACTTGCCACTTCTGCGCATGCCAGGTAAAGGCTAAAACAGAGACCAGTCTTCTAAAAGTCAATTCTAAGTGTCTTTATCGACAAAACTCGGGTCGATGAAAGATGTGTCCACAAATGGTTTTTCCGCAGTGATTTCTTCATCCCGAAGTGGCGCAGAAGATGGTGGACCCTCTGCCTCGTTTTTCCAGAGAACCTCACAAAGGGTAGCGCACATGTAATAAGGCCTCGCCGCTGAACCGTCATTACGCTCCAGGTCTTCACCTTCATTTGGGTGGGAGTTTTTGGTTTGTTTAAATAAATGTGTGCATGATTGTAAATGGGTGAGGTGATTAGACATGGAGTCAAAGTGAGGAGAAAGGTGTTAAAATTATCAACAAGTAAAGGATTGCATTGAGAATGGTGAGGGGAGGAAGGGAAGAGACAAAAAGAGAATAAGTAAGTCACATAGCAGGCAAGCAAGCCAAACAATTACCACAATCACTTTTTAGAAAAATAAATTTTGAGGACTTAGTAGGTCACTGAATGTTATTTTTTTTAATGCTAGCTTAAGTTCCTGTTTTCTGTTAAGATACCCATTTTCATGCAGACAGCCCAACACCAAAAGCAGAGCAATAATTAAAGAATTTAGTTATAGAAACCCCAAAACATTTTTTGGTTTTAAGTGTAGTAGAGCAATATTTTTTCTGCAGTGTGCAATTCTTAAGTAAACCAGTCAAGAGATTATACTTACAGAAACAGAGGAAAAGAGTGTCAACGCACATCGCGTATACGCTGAAGAATCCATGGGCGATGAGATAGGAGCCAACCACCACAGTCTAGTGACAACAAGAACAGCACAAAAACACACCAAACATGATGCAATACTGTCAAGAGAGCTGCTGCATTTTTTGATGAATGCTAAAGTGCATTTGCAAAGTAAATGACTCACAATGATTGGTACCCAGTAGTAGTGGAGATTTGGGGCAGTGTCTTCAAAGGCCCTCACTCTGCCAGAGAAGAAGAAAAAGGCAAAGACCCCTATTGGGGTAGAAACATAACTTTACAAGTCCAACTGCTACAACGATAAAGTCAATCAAGATTTACTTTTGGTTTTGTGAAGAAAGACAAAATTTACACAATCAACACATGTTGCTAGAAAGCCTCGGGCAAATCTCAAATCAAAGTGTGAAGAACGATAAATCACTCACCCACGAGTCCAACTATAAGCAATTTGCCCAAAAACAAAAGGAAATCTGTAACTTTATCCAATACAGCCACCCTAGAGTACAAAAACTTTTTTATACCGATGCAAACTGCAAGAAAATTTATTGGTTTTTAATAGAAGAAAAAGGACCAACCTGATCATATTCCTCATGAGCAGAAAGAAAGCATCTCTTGCTGAAGTGCAAAAGTTTTTCCCGTATATTGCCACCTATTGGACATACAAAGTAAAGCGCCTTACTGCAAAGCCTTACGTATGTGTTAAGTCAACTTACCATTATGTATGCGTTTCTATTTAAGAACTTGATACATTTCTCCAAGCACCAAAAGCAACACTTGAGACAGCACATGAGGAATCGAGTACATTTATTATGGGCTCCTGCAAGCAAAACAAGGGATTTAAATTAGAAATTTAAAAAAATCTGTGTGCCGTCAAAAGCCTTTGATTTTTTTTTTTTTTTTTAACAGATAAACGGCAAATGCCTATTACCTGTTCAGTAAACAAAAAAATCTCAGATTTTTATGTCAAAACTTTGAATTAAAAGGATATCACAAGTATATCACTTTAGCTATGGCACAAACAACGAGAGGTGAATTTGTCTTATCGGGTTATGTCTTTTGAGGCAAACAAAACCTTTCAATTTTCAAAACTTTGCTGATAAAACATTGATTTGAAACTCGTAAATGGTCTTCATGACCTAAGTTTGTTCGCAAATCTATTGGCACTAAGAAACTTGATATAAGTGGTATTAAACTCCTTACAAAAAAAAACCCTGCATACAGTCATGGGGGGTGGAGACACTATCCCAATCCAAATGATTGCAATGATACTTTTCATTACAGAGGACCAGCTCGGTGGTCTTAGGCGCCCATCTTGAGACTGAGCGGTCACAGGTTCGAGACTTTGCAGAGTCATACCTACAACATTGGTACCCATTGCCTCAGTGCTGGGGGGGTTTGATCAGCCAATGACTTGTAAAAATAATGTCCTCAAAGAGTATAATGGGAAATTATGCCTTCATCACCTAAAGCATGACTATTTTTGTCCAAAGTGCAGCCATATTTAAAGAAAACAAAGTTGTCGATGTTACATTATCATAATTTATAATTCCAAGTGTTATGGTGCAGTCAACCAGTACTGCATGTTTTAGATTTATTTTTCAAAACACCTCTGAATCATGTCAAGATTGTTAACCAGGTTTGTTCAGTAGTGATTTGTTCCAATAACTCATATAGAAATTAATTTGACGATTTTTTTGTCAGTGAAATACATTTTTAAAATGAAAAAAAAGTGTAAATACAACAATTTTAGGACAACTTATTTGGGCACACCAAAAAGAAATTAGGTTGAGAAACACTTTTAGGGAGCTCAACAGTATCGGCCACCCAATTGTGGCCATATTGCAGTCATTAGTTCAAATGAGAAATTACAAGAAAATGCATTTTATTATAAAAGACATTTAAAGAAAAAATATGGACTTTCTTCGAAAACGCCATTGACCATTTGTGAATTGTATCTATTGTCAGTATTTAGAATCAGAATAGATGGATTAAAAGTGCTCATCTTTATTTATAAATACATTTAGTTACAAATTTTAAGTGTTTTCAAACCAACTGGATGAAACGGTCCAAATATTTTGTAAACACAAATGACAAAAATTGGTAATCTTTTTCATCATGTATTGCAGAGGAATCAGATTGAAAACGCAGAGGGATATAAAACTTTTTGGATATGCCGATACAATCAGCCATTTATGTTTCTCCTGGCCAAGTCCCAATGCCAAAGTCTTTGACCCAACGGGGCCCGCAAATCGAAAAGTTTGCCCATCCATGAGTGGAAAGGTGTACTCTGGAGAGATTTTAAACAAGTGTTTCGTTTTTACAATAGGTTTCCTAATTACCGTAAGAAATTTTCAGAATATTCACACAAGTTAGTAAATTTTTAAAAGTAATTCCCATTTCTTATCTGGCATAATTTGGTTGACCTTGAGCCAGATCCATATCTAATAAGGAGCTATCAGGTTCAAAAGGTTTAAGTGGCCACACATTTTGTTTCTCAAATTCTTTGTATACAGATGGGAGCAAAATGTATAGAAAAATACTTCTCTAAATTGTGTAAGCAAATGTCTACTGACCTTTAAGTTTATGGTCCAGGTATTCGAGCAGAACTCTAATGATCTGGATGACTGAAAGGATCAGAGAGCCAAATGCAAGGGTTCCTGTGTGGTACCTAAGACAATACAAGTTGTTTACATAGCGTGTTGTATGACAAATGAAGAAGTATGATAATAAAAAAAAAAAAAAAAAACACCTGAGAGATCTACCAAGTGAGGAAAATATGGGGAAGGAAGGCATATCATCTGGCTTGACAAAAGCCCAGTAGTAAGAGGCAAATGCCCCCGCCAGAGTCATCTGTCCCAGCGCAGTGACAAAGTTGGCACACCAAAAGAAGAGGAAGACATTGTAGAACTGCAACGCGATCAGGTACTTGTGGTAAACAGTCTCGCCACCGTAGAAGGCGAAAAGGCACTCAGAGTCTGGGCACTGCACTTTCATACTTGTTGTGGTGTAGTTCTGAGCACAAAAACATATGTTGAATCAAACATGGACGCAAGGAGACGTGATTATGTTGAGGTATTCTGCGATAAACTAGAGATGACTGAAACCTGAAGGACAACTAAAGTCAACTCACAGCTGGGTCACACGTTTTCCTCGAGTGCTCACATGCAGACTCGTTGAACACTTTGTAGATGGGCTCATTAGAAGTGGACAAGAAACTTATCAGATATGTCAAGGACCATTTTTGTGAAGATGATAATTTCATTCCTCATTTTAAGAGTAAAAAGGCTAGACACTCTGTTAACCAATACAGATCATATGGAAATTATTGCTCACTTAATCATTTTGTCATATTGCCACATTTCAGGCTTTAAACTTAAAGCTAAAAAACAGAAAATATTTTCTAAAGAATCAACAACATGTGAGACATTTGTGAAGTGGAATTAAAATTATTTCACCATGTTATATTATTTTGACAAGTCAAAATGGGGTCTGTTGGTGTAACACCTTGACTGTAAACTGTAGTCAAGATGGTGCCATATACACATACATAAATACACTGTACCGATCCCCATGGGTGGGTAGTTTCATTTCAGCTTTGATGTGCCAAAATCAGCTCTGCATGTATAAATGATGTTGATAATTGTGCAGGTTGTTATTTAGTTCTGAGCCAGATATACTCATGAAAAGAGCCATAGCTTCCCGACCACTTTTAAAGAGCATTTGTGGATGAATCTGGAAAAATGCTGTTCACAAACGATCACCATTAAACCGTATGGAACTTGAGCTTCTTTTTAAAGAAAGGGCAAACATTTTTGTTTTAAGATGTGCAAAACTTAGAGATCCATCCAATAAGGCTTGTGGCTGTAATCACAGCAAAAGGAGGTTGTACAAAAATATTACTTCACGGAGGACCAATATTTTTGCAACGCCTATTTTTCTTTTTGGTAGCACAAAAGAACATGTTGAATAAATTTGGTTTATTTTCACAATTGTGTCTCACATGTTGTTGATTCTTAGAAAATATTTGTAGTTTTTTATCTTTAAGTTTGAAACCTGAAATGATATGTAAATAGGTTCTTGGAAGCCGAAACCGATGTAAGGCACGGTAGATTTCAACCACACACACAAAAAAGGATACACAGCAGTGGTGGCCCAGTAGGCAATGACTATCGCCAGGAGGAGAAACGTGAAGAGTGGGTAGAGGAGAGAACACATCACATGTCCAATTGCCCTGTTGACACAAGCGTATTAATCATTTTCAGACAAATGATTTACAGTATTTAGGTCCAAGTGATCTGATATAGCCAGCTGCCGTTTAAAAGTGAGTACTTACTTGCTGGCTTCTTTGATGAGTGCAATAGCAATCATGATCCTTTTCCTGAGGAAGATGAGTAGAAGGATGATGATTACCTCTACTATGGCGAGAATGATCACTGGAAGGATGAAAAGTAGTGAAAAATGATAGTCATTACCATGTTTCTACTGAAAAAAGGTACCACTCCAGTGCAAGCTACATTTTGAACAGAAGGAAACTAATGCACTGCCAGCGGCAAAATAACTGGGCAAAACCTGCCACTACATTGTCCATCAGTTTTCATTCCGTAAAAGGAAATCATGTCTAAAGAAAAATCCAGTGGTTACACTAAGGATAGTATTTCAACCTTTATGCTGTGATCAAACCAACATCAAGAGACAAAAACACAAGCGTATACAAGATTATCAAAAATGGAGACGTCTACAGTGTTATCAAAAAGGGAGAAACAGAGGCACTCAAAGTGTAATCCAGATAAAAAGCCTTGAATATAACATACCATTCCCTGACAAAATCCTAATGAGGTCAAAACCATTGCCGTTTTTAATCAACTGGCCATGATATATTAAAAGCTTTTTACCTGCATTATACTTGAGTGCCGTACTCTCAAATTGTTTTGAGTTTTCTACCAAATCCCATCACTGAAGAGCACATAAAAACATTTTTCAAGAAACAAACAAGTCTGCACAGCAATCCTGTATGTTTTGATTGAATGCTTTAAACTTTGTTTGCCATTAATTACGGCTAGTAGATGAACTGAACTAAACTGATTGCGGATGTTGTAATCAAATTAATTCTCTTGCTGACTCAATAAAAATCACATCATGTGGTTTAACTCGGTTGTCTGAAAACAATGACAAATGTTAGGGTCTCAGACAAACAACATTATGATTAATTGCAGAAACAGGACCTACAGCAAATGGGGGAATACATTGAGTAAAATCTATCATATCAATCGAAAGCAATATTTTGTTGAACTCACTGAAGGCCAGCCAGGTCTGTCTAATCTGAAGGTAGACTGCGAAGTCTGTCTGAAAGCCAAGTTCTTGCAGGGTCACATCAGCACCAGGTGATCCCTTCAGGGCAGCGTACTCCAAGTAGCAGTGTACAATACCTGAGTAAATATCGGATATAAAAGTGTTTTAAAACAATTGAGTGGTATTTTTTAAGGTTTTCTTTAGGTCACCCTTTCTTGAAACCTACAAATATTTCTCATTGATCTGCAACGCAAGCTTTCATTTGTTAAAACTACACAGTCAAAGTAAAACAACACACTTGCAGACAAACATCAATGGCGTTTTAATATGAATTTTGCATTTTGTAGAACTTAAAGCTACTCTTCTTACAACTGTTTGACTACTTCACTTTTCTTAAAAAGGTAAAATTTGTTTTCCAAAAACAAGTCATTGTTATTCTAAACTGCATGATTAGATCTTGTAGTTAATAATTACTTTTTACACATTGGCTAAGATTTTTCCCCCCAAAAGCATGGCTGTGTATTTAATATTTAATGAAAAACATCTATATTGAAAGAAACTAAAACGCCAAGTTGCACCATCACCACACACCAAGCCCCAACAAAGCATAACGGAAATGTGACCACACAGGGGCGGAGCCAGGCTATTTTGGGGTAGAACCAGCAAAAAAGATAATGGCCGATTACTGTTCTGCCACAAAATGTTCCGTTTATGAGGCAGTTCAAAATAAAGGACAACAAGCAGACACAAGTCAAAAAACTTGTTTTTTCTATTGCATTACAACTGATTAAAAAGACCACTCTTTGTAACAGGGTAAAAATATATTTAAAAAGATCCGAAACTTAAATAATGACAAATAATCTGACCTATAATAAAGAAGAGAAAGAGCAAGAAAATTAAAAATAATTTCAACTAGGAAGTTAAAATAGAAAGATAAAACACATGGGAAATGATGCGCCTCATTAAACCAATGATAAACTTCCTCGCTGGAATTGAAGATAATTGTTGCTGCAACAGCACTACTTTTTGGTCTTCCATGAACAAGACCACCACAGTGTAGTATGGTGAGGTCTTGGCCGTTGTGAGGTGGAGATAAATCTAAAAGATTAATAGTTTGTATAGTTTCCCCACCAACAATTGGCAATCCAATGCTCGGGCACGTTTGGAAAGAATTTGACGATCGGTTTGATACGTGCCGAGTGACCACTGGTGCCCATATTGAGCAACTTTGAACATTTCATGTAAAAATGAGATGACAAGCTTACTGAATTTACCTGTGTTTTTATATCCTTAAAACCTTACAAGATACAGTATTCAATGTCAAAACGGGCCTATGCACAAAAACTTCAGGATTCTACTAGAACAGCTCTAACGTAATGAAGGTTAAACAAAGTCATATTTTTCCAAGTCTTGCGATACTTTCATTTGGATTTTTGTGATTGAATTGTCCCGTCATCAAATACTTTTGAATTTTAACAGTTAATTGCAGTCGCTGAGGACCTCTCACATGGACCCTCAACACCACACAGCTGGTCAGGAAAGCTCAACAGCGACTATACTTCCTGAGGAGGCGGAGGATGTTTGAAATGTCAAGCAAGATCCTCAGCAACTTCTACAGCTGCATCGTGGAGAGCATCCTGACCAGCTGCAAAGCTGTCTGGTTCAGCAGCATCACAGCCATGAACCGCAAACGCCAGCAGAGTGGTTAAGAATGCTCAGAGGATCACCAGGACTCTAATGCCCTCTCTGCAGAGCATATACCACCGCAGAGTCCACAGGAGTGCTTCGTCTATCATTAAGGACCCCACCCACCCACAACACTGAATGTTTACACTTCTACCCTGAGGACGGATGTACAGGAGTGTGAAATGCAGGACCATCCGTCTACATAACTTTTTTTTACCCCTCTGCTATCAGACTCTTAACGGCTGTTGATTGAACAATACACCACAGACACACTACAGTCACTTTCAACTGTGTTTTATCTTATTGCCTTAACTCATCTTGAGTTAATCTTGTATTTCTATCTTTTTAATATTCGTAAAAAACAATTATGTATAAATGTATATAATTTCTTAGTTTGATTACGCTGGCAACTGTGTGGACAGCAAAGTAAGTATTTCGTTGTGCAGGGAATCATGGTTCTGTACTGTGCATTTGACAATGAACACTTTGAATCCCGAGACTCACCATAAAATATCTTAATCATTAAATTTAATTGGTGCTTTGTGTAGGTTCTCTCTTTCTATACTGAACCACATATTCACCAGAACAATAATTTCTGAAAAGAATCATTGTATACCTAAATTGAGTGTCTTACCATATCCTATGACTATGATCACCATAGCTACCATGATCCAGACCATAATCCCTGCCAGGAAGCGCAGAAGCACAATGAAGACCAAGCTGAGGACAGTTGCAATCACCAAACCTCTGGAGACAGGAGGCCAAGCACAAAAGAGATGTAAGCCAACTAATCTATGCTTTTTGCTCAAGCTTCCAACAATTTAAAAAGGAAACTCACATCAAGATCCAGTACCAGGACTGGGTGTAATCTTCAAAGATTTTCATGACTGCCTGGCGAGCTTCACTCACTATTGTTGCATTCCTGAGAAGAAAAAAAAACCTCTCCTAATTAACATGGCATTTGTATGATTTTAAACTGATTATTTATATTTTCTGGTTTATTTTTTTCTTTTCAATTATGTTGCAACAACACCACAAAATGAGCAAATCATCTGAATAGAAAAAAGGATGACAGGTTGAAGCCTAAGGCTTATAAGAGACCCCTACCCAAAATTACTTTGGAGACTTCTATCAATCATAGAAATTATTATATTATAATAACAATCATTCTATATAACACGCTACAGTGGGCATTTGCACGTCACACTGGGTATATGTATATTGTATTCTTTTTGCTTTATTATTGTATTGTTCTCAGCTCAGGGATGCTGCTGGAAATGTGAATTTCCCTTCGGGGATGAATAAAGTATCTATCTGTCTATCTACTATCATTTGTTACTTGATTTAGTGATATTCACATTGTTTCAATCACGATATAAATTTGACAGTTTCCTAGGGTGTTTTCTTATCTAGTCCTTCTCCTCCTTAATCTCCAACAGTATACTGTGTAAAACTTTAAGACAAATAGGAATTTTGGACGTGAACCAAGGATGAGTTACGAGGGCCTGACGATACAAAGTAAAAACCTGGGCCCGGGCCCTCACTTCCATCACATGCCTTTGAGATGTCTCAATCTGTCTCTTCTTGGATGGCCAGTTTAACAGTGCTCAGCAAAAACACATTCCAATCCCACCAAGGTCAGGCAGTTTCATTATACATTAGCACAAATAGTTCAGAAAACTATGGGTCTTATTTTTTATGTGATAACGTCAGCACTCACTTCACTCCAGCAACAAGATCCTTGGCATCTCTCATTTTCCCAGTTCCATCGTCAAAGTGGGAGTTGTTCCCCACAGTTATTACGCCCCCTTTTACGCCCAAAGCTGGGAAGCACCTACGGGTGACTGAAACAAACTCATGTTCGAGATTCGACATGTCATTACTATAAAAACACTAAGACTGAACTCACAAGGTTTACTGGGGGTAAGCATGGCAGGACATAGACCCAACCTGAGGATTTCAGTTACAGCCTGCAACACATTCAAAATGGGTCAGTGTGTGAGAACATTACATTTTTTAGGGTCTACTTTAAAAGTTGACAAGCAAAGCCTAAAACAGACCATAGAGTTAGTTACGCCTTCCTTGCAAAAGGACTTGTAGTAGTCAAAGTCCTTTCTGTTGCTGTAAGCTTTGATCAACGTCATGAACTTATCAGGGCACTTCTCCACACACATCTAAAAAAAGAACAAATAACACTACTGTCCCATAGGAAACCCAAACACATCTGTGATCCTGAGCAATAATAGTACAATAAAATTAATAAAATAAAAATAATAAACCTGTGTGGTTGGACACTGGAACTCCAACAGCACCATGGGACTGGCACACTTCATGATGTTGAAGTAGAACAACAGTGGCTTGTTTCTTATAAAGGCACACACAAAATAAGGATTCAATATGAATTCCAAATTGCAACTGTGAGCAGTTTTATATATATAATCAGTTACCTTTTGGTTTGACCATTATTATTTGAAGTTTTAAAAATCTTTTTAGCTGAGGGTGTCTGGATAATGGAGCAGGGCTATTTACAGCCAGGAGCCCATGTTTCAGCAGTCCGCAGCCTATACAACAGCAATGCTCTAAAGTCTTAAAAAGGTGATTTTAGGAAAGGAATCACCTGACTTAACATTTATTCAAAAGAAAGTTTTTGAATTCAAAAAAGTATCCTGTTCAAAGAGGTGGGACAACACTCCTTTTAGAACTGTTAAAATAGAATATGAACAAAGTACTATATTTATTTACCATTGTTTTGACACTCATTAACACTTCTGTTTGAAAACATTTACTCATTCCGTTTTTTGGGAGAGTTCTAGCTAAAACTTTTAGGTAGCCTCAGCTGCACTGGGATAGAATGACGCAAGCGTGGTTGCCAGTTCATGCCTATGGCCCCTACTATCACCACCCAAATTAGCACCTTTTATTCTCATACTGGTAGAGGGCCTTTTTCAGTTGCGCCAGTTCTCTCCCCACCCCATTTGCCTAAGTTACATGTTTTCGGATCATGTGACCATTCGAGATGGAAATTTCAAAGCAGAGCACTGTGTGGAAAAAAAAAAATAAAATAAAATAAAAAAAAAGGGAAGAATGCGGTGATGGACCAAATTGTATTCGCTTGTCATCGTTTCTCGTGGATTAAAGGAAACTACAGCGACCTAACATTGACGTAGATGATATGGAGAGAGAAGTTTAGCGTTTTTGATGGATAACTTCCACTGCTGTTCAATTTGGATGCATAAATTGAGGACTTGATTTGTGGGTGCAAAAGTAAAAATATGGTGGGTACTTTGTAATATTGTCTACTGTCAAACCTTTAGGTTTTGCTTCTTTTATGTATCATGTGAATAAAATTGGAAAACAATGGAATAATGTCCCTCGAATAAATGTTTCCAGACCTCACCACGGTGTTTCATACGCGTTTATTGTATGCGCGCCGTTTCCCCTAAGTATTTACACAGAAAAAGATATTACAGATGATTTTCCCCCTTGTTTTAGGCAGCTGCCAGCCAAGGCAACCAGCCGGGGACGCATCGCGGGAAGAGGCTAGGCCCAGCGCGCTTCCAATGTCGCTGAGGAAACCTTTGCAACCATCCGCCTCACGAAAAAAAAAAAAAAAAAAAACGATTAAATCGTACTGTATTTAAACCCACAGTGCTTAAAATGCAGGAAAAAAGTAGTGGCTTGTAGTCCGGTATTAATAATGACCCATTTTTAATTATAAAAAATAATGGAATTTTTTTACGTAAATTATAGTTTAAATGCCCCTTATCCTTTGTGTGCAGCACTTTGAGGAAAACCTGCAAAAAGGTCTGTTTAGGACAATACTTTGCTATTGGGAAAATAGGCAACCCATGAAAAGGTGAAAAGTCCTAAGTTAATTCACACGAAAATATAATTTGGGTAATTTGTCTAACTATCAGAAGACAAGCTTTTTTTTTACTTTTAGATTGAGGCAAAAAGAACTTGGTACTGTATGAAATCAGGTTTTTATGTATCTTATGATAATGTCAGTATATTAAGCTTGACTAGCCTGAATAGGCTCTATCTTAATTATGGACCTAAATGAGTTGAAGATGTACATATAATGGTAGACTTGTATGTTTTCAAATTTTTTAAATCCAAAAATGATAATATCGTAAGTTCTCAAAAATAATAACTTGGCAATTATGCAAACAGTGGAAGTTGGCAAATTGACTTAAAACAAACATTTGATTTTGTGGGTACTCACTCAAGTGGGGTGCCAGCTTGCCCACAGAACTGGCCTCGGCTGTCCGTTGGATAGATAACTTTCCTGGGGTCACCCTGTGACCAAGCTTAAAAAATTAATCAAAAAAGTGATTAAACAGGGTGCAAATAACTTCCAAGGCTGATCTTTTTATTTAACTTACCAAGTATTCCCACTGCAATATAACATAATATGGCAATAATGAAGAGGATGCAGCACACAATATCTGTGCAGCCCCTGGAGGAAAAAAAGAAAATTTTGCTGAAATCATTTTAGACAAACTTCACTTTTAATCATTCCCCTCTCACCTTTTCTGGATTGGGCCTTTAAATGTAGGATCATATTTTCGAGGCTCGCCTGTAGGACGGATTGACACAGTACATTTATTTTAATATGAAAAAACGTAGTGCATTTCATCACGGTAGAAATTCCACATTGTAACCAGGCTGTCATAGTAGGGAACTTTAGAAAGCTGCCACATGTAGAGCAGCCAATAGCATTGTGCTACCGACCTTTTCCACAGGCAGACACGCCTGGAAACCCAGCAAATTCCACCCTAGTGACTAATCACGATATAAACATGGATAGAGGACACCCACTAGAGGTCACTAATCCGCTTTAAATGCAAGGCTAATTTCACCATTTCTTGTAGTTCCAAATAAAGATTGTGGGCAAGTGTCGGTGTTGTGACGTAAAACTTAAAATGAGGTTCATTCCCATGACAACTTAAAAAAAGCTGAAAAGTTTGTTTTCTTCCTTTATAAGAAAACTGAGGTCATGAGATGAGTCACTTATGTGACACTCCGTATGCAATAATGGATCATAGATGCTAGTCCAGACAAAGGACAAAAAGCCTTTGCTTATGAATTATGGATGCTTTCAAGTGGATTAATGCAGCAGAAAGCCTCTATCAGAGTGGCTCTTAGAGAAACTATCTCCTAAAACGTGTGTGCTTGTTGTTGCAGTCCATGATCACTCGTGTTACTTTCAGTGCATACAAACAGAGCCTACAAGGCCTAACTATGAGTAGTTCAGTACTAGTATCAGTATGCCCGTTTTCAACATGTGCTCACTGATGAATGTTTCTAGCACAGGACTACAAAGCAACTAACATGCACACCTGCATAATCAGAAGTACACGCCTACACTTTTCCCACAAAGCTGACATTTTAAGGCTATTCCTTCCAGTACCGCGCTCCGCAGTTCACCTCTTTGAACAGAACACAGCTGAAAACACTTCAGGAAAATGTGAAACTCGAGCCGAAAGGGTAATTACCATGTTTTCCATAATATTCGCCTTCCCTTGGCATCTTGAAATTCCTTGCAGGAGCAAATGTAGAAATGGGCGGCGTACCCTTGTTACTTTCTGTTGCTTTCTTTCTACTGCTTTTCAAAAGACGAGGAGCTGAGAGAACGGTGTGGGTGTAAACCAGTCTAACCTGCCCTTGAGCGCCCCGGCCATTCAACGAGGCTCCACCTTTCTGTTGCCCCTTTTCCTGCCTCACCTTGTTTATCCTGAAACAATTGGCTCTTTCCCAATCAGTATATCACCTGTGTGAGCTCCCCAGCCCCACCTGTGAAAAAATACACTGTTGCCTGTCTGTTGTTGTTGCACTCCAGAGATCAGAGGAGTCAGCAGGAAGTTTGAAAGGAACACAGTGGAGGCGTGTCTTTTTGAAAGAATGGGTGGAAACTGCTGGTGTATAAAAGGGTGCCATGTCTATATTATGAAAAACATCTGGGTTTTTTAAATTTTATTTTATTTGAAAGCATGGGAAATTGTAACTTTCCGTGAATCGCCGGGACGATAGTCTGCGGCGCCTGTCATGAAGGTGGGTGCGCGTAGTTTGAGGCGTCATTAACAAGTGTAACATGAAATGTTATTTCTATTAAAGGATACCCAAATTCTAAAACATCCAACATGTAAAAAAACAGTGCATGATTTTTTGCATAATATCTATCATATATAATATCTATATGTATGTCATTGGGGGCAGAACGGCAGTGCAGTGGCTAGTGCGTGTGCGGCACAGATCTGAGGTCATAAGATCGAACCTTCTTGTGTGGAGTTTGCATGTTCTCCCCGTGCTTGTGTGGGTTTCCTCCGGGCACTGTGGTTTCCTCCCACATTCCAAAAACATGCATGTCGGATTAATTGGACAGTCTGAATTGTCCCTAGGTACGAATGAGCAAGTGAGTTGTCTGTCTCTGTGTGTCCTGTGACTGGCTGGCAACCAGTTCAGGGTGTCCCATGCCCACTGCCCGAGGATAGCTGGGATGGGCTCCAGCACCCCCGCGACCCTACTGAGGATGAGTGGTGCAAATAATGGATGGATGGATGGATGGACGGATGTATTTGGTTATTGCAATTATTTCCCAAGATAATGCAAGCCGCAGTGTGTCATATTTCACAACTGGACGGCACTGTTGTCTAATGCAAACGAAAACCAGCACCTCAGTGTGCAACAAGACTGCAGACAAACATGGTGGCGAACTAAGTAGGTATTCCACTATGTAAGAGAAATATAAATTCCCCAATCTATGATTTTTTAAATGATAATTAACGTCAGTGTAATAGTTTCTGCCTAGTATTCAAATCAATGTTTTTTGACTGAATGAAAGGTTTTTTAGTACCACAAGGAGGGACTAAATATTACACACTATCCCTTTAAGAATGCCCAACTGAGTTCAAAGAGCCTTTATATATTTTTATCACCACGCCTATCTTAATTTTACCTTTGTTGTTTCAGCCACGGAGCGCATTACGCTGGAGGAAAGGAGGCGAGGGGGATGGGGGAGAGTGATTTCACACACGTGCTTGCGGTATTATTTTGTTCTAGGATAAATATGGTCAAAGTAAGAAAAGGACTGTTTCAGATACAGTCCAAATGCCAACCTAAACCCCAAAAAACGATAAATAAGGAAAAGTTTATTTGCACACATCTGAGACTAACATACTTGCATGCGGAACAAAAGATGTTTGAAAGAGGCTAAAAATGCTGATTCCAGCCAAAAGGATGGCGTCAGAAAATAGAATATTTTGGAGTGCCTCAATGCTATAACATATCCCCCAGACTGTTTCTGGAAGCCACCAGGTAAATTAAGTTTGAGAACCCCGATTTAAAGGAACAGGGCGCATTATTCAGCACAACTTAGCAGTTGAAAAACCTGTATTCATTATAAAATCAAACATTGAATTAAATGATAAGCAAAAGTACATTAACTATTATTTAAACATGCATTTTTTTTAAATACTAGGAGGTTGAGAAATTAGCATTTATTTTACATTCCATGAACCCTATCCAAAAGGAGCTGACATAAATATTAGCCATCTTGCTGCTAGAGGTACCCAAAAACCTCAAAAAGGCAGTACAAAAAAAAGAGAGAAGTAAAACAGTGCATTTAGGTAACTTTAAGTCTCTGAAGTTTGTATTCTTCCTTGTACTTTTCAGCTCTCGATTTAGGTTGTACTTATCCAATGTTTATTTATTGGTAGACCGTAAACCAAAAGTGGGTCTGGGAACTTTTTTCAGTAGGTAGCAGGCCTTTGCCTTCAAAAGATAATGCAGAAAAAAGGATAACTGAGGGTTAACTACACTTCTTAACAGTAGATGGAAGTAATGCCCTGCAAATGGAAGTTGAAAGCCATTTTACACCGAAAATAAAGACTGTTACAGTTTGTTTACACATGTTGAGAAGATTCGGGCAAAAAGATATGAGATATGATTTTTATTATCTTTAAGACAAAGGAGGGTAAAAAATTGTTTGTGGTTGTATTCTACTATCAACGTAAATCCTTTCATTCAATAAATTTGAAAAAATTGACATATTTTCTTGATTTGGGCCACAGCTTGTAATTACGGAAGAATGGTGGGTCCTGAGGTCAGAAAAAATGAGAAGCATTGCTCTACACCATGCCGGGCATCCATTGGTCAAATAATACACACTGCCCCTTCAATTCCTTACTATTTTAGAATTAAATTCAAGTTGACAATCACTGTAAACAGCAGTCAAGTGAGCAAGCGGGAAAGATCAGTTTTGATATGAATAAACAGCCCACACAGTGTGACAAAACCGGGATTCCTGACAGATGATGACATAAACGGAATATGACTGAACTTTTCCATTCGTTTTGTGTGGGTGAGCATATGAACTGTACATGGACCAGTTAGAATTTGGATTTTCTCTCTCTTCAAACCCTCTCCTGCATAAAGTTGGTCACTGAATCCAAAAAGTGAAATTCAAGGACAATTTTGATTGATCTCAACTTGATGTTGTTTATAAAGCACTTTAAAACATGACACTGACGAGTGGCTATACTAAAATCTTTAATCTGCTAAAAGCTCTCCAAGGGGACCTAATCCTATTCCCCAATTCTATTATAAGGAATTAAAAAGGTCTCTTTACAGGTTTAAGAGCATTGATCATTTAATAGTAAGGATGTGGGATACTACGTTTTTATATACTAATATTGATACCCAAATCTTGAGTGGTCAATAATATCACACACTCATAGCATTAGTGCGTAGAATTGGCTTCTCCCTACAAAAAGTGACTAATATCGTTATAAAAATACCTTTAAATCCTAACAAAACATATTTCCCATTGATGTGCAATGATATTAATGGCAATCTATTTATTTCACTTCAGGTTGAGGATTGGCAAAATTTCACTAGGAGAAAACCGATACTTGAATCGGCTATAATCATGAGGAGCAATACTTTGAGTAAGAATGGTATCAACACCAATAGCTGGTATCTTTACTTTTTTATTCCCTTGTAAGAATACACAGCTGTGAAAACGGAAAACCTGGAGATATAAAAAAAATTCTGAACACTTATGATAGTCAAGTGACACGCCTTGCATTTCTTAAAGGGAAACTATGTAAAATTTGACCACTAGATGTGTAGTGCAACCAAAATTGAGTCCTGCAAATCACAAGTAAGAAACAAACAATGGAGACTCAGATTGAACAAACTGCACCGTTTTTTTTCTCTTTCTTGCCCAGCCTTTCACAAAACTTTTGAAGGTGCAGTAGCAAGAAGACAATCATGTCTGCTCCCTCATGGTCAGCCTGATGTTATGCAAAATAAATACCTATATGATTTTTTTTCAGATGCACGTTTACATGACAGTTCATGTATTTTTGCTCATTGATCAAATCAATTTTTTGAAGGGATTTTTTTACCTCTAGGAGGCACTAAACAACAATACACAATGCCCCCTTAACTTCCTAGAATTCTTCAGCAAAATTAATATTGTCTTCAGAAATGCTATGGGAATTCAGGTTGGAACTAATACCATGAACAAAAGAAACATCCGTATCTATTCTGCACACTTCTGTTTGACGAGATCATAAAAGACTATGCTGCTGGAAGTTAAGCTCTAAGTCTTCCCCATATTTAGTTTCAGGGTAAAATAAAGTCACGATCTGGATTTCACCGAGCTTTAACTGTTTGCAGTACTGTGCTTTAGTAGCTGTGTGCTGTCAAACAGATTGTGGTGTTAAATCAAATGTAAAGTTATATTAATGTTGTACGGTATCACAATTATGAATGAAGGCACCATGTTTTAAATCATAAGAGGGTCTATTATCAAAATGATTAACAAGACTTCACCAAACTTAAACAAAATTTGGTATATAAAATACAGAATGGTGTTTGGCACAGGAAACAAGCATTGGTTGAATCCAACAACATATATTTTACTCGTGAAACCCCATGAAAAAACAACAGTAAAAATAAATATGGGATGATAATTATTGATGATAATTATTGTGTAGCTCTTCATTTACTTAAAGATAACGCAATGGATATTGTTTTAATGTATCTTCAGCCCCAAGAGAAACAAAGTATGGCTAATCCATAAGACAGGTTCAAATTTGTAGGTTCTAATAGGGAGTGTAAATATTAAAATATATACAGCAGCAGTTTCTCAACCATGTTTAAGAAGTTTCAGTCAACAGTCAGATTTTTTGGGGGTAATAAAAATCAATAATTAATAATTTTTTTGTGTTGTTACTTCGGTTGTTGTTTTTAATTTTAAAATGAATACATTTATAATTAAAAAGTTGTATACATCTTAAAAATTCCAGTTAGAACATTAAAATGATAAAAGGTAAAATAATTATTTTTCCAATTAATTTTTTTGGGGGTTAGCAAATAATTTGACACATTTTTAACATCCCTTTTCTGAGTTCACAATTTATTTTAATAATCATTTCAGGTAAAATAATAAACAATATGTAAAATAATCTAATTTTAAATCTGCTAACAGTTCATAGTAAATATAAGTTCTAAAAAAGAATGTTAATTTATAAAGATTATTTAAAAATGATTGGCCTTCTGATATAACATAAACAAATAGAAAAATGGCAGAGCACATGGGTGCAGTGGCTGTTGGCTGTCCAGCAAGTTTACCTTTTCTGACAGTTTCATAAATATTGCGACATATTCTGCAATTTTTGTTGCTGCTAAATGTTAGTGCACTGCTTTTCTTTGCACTACTGTTACAATGCACTATTATTCATTGCACTATTATTCATTGGGCCATTTTGACTATTTACCCTGACATTCTTTTATCCTGTTTTTACTACTACGACAATGTTCACTACCTTGTTGTAAATGACAATTCCAATCAATTCACTTTATGTCCAGTAATTATGTTTTCATAAAATAATAACATAATTTATTTATAACTTTTAAATTAATCTACATTCTTCTTTACACTTTTAACATTGAACATCTAAATCAGGAGTCCCCAAACTTTTTCCTGTGAGGGCCTCATAACTTTTCCCCTTCTCTTATTGAGGGGCCAACCTCAGTTTGTAACAGAAAAAGATTGCAGAGTGCCTAAATAATGTAAAAATGTATTTTTTTCCCAGAAACCCACAATCTGATAACACTCCTGGATTCTTCACAGAACAATAGTCGGAAAATAAATAACAACACTATCTGTGAAAAAAATAATAAGCAAAACAAAAGATATATTCTATTCTTATTTTATATTCTAAGCATTGTAAGTGACAAATGTATTGTCATTGTAACATGTGAAATGCAAAAATATATCATTCGTTTCTGTTAGACTAAAATAGTGTGATGAGATAAAACCCAATGTCTTTAACATATATCATCAATACCACTAGTCCAGTGGTAAGAGCTAGACACTCTCACCGCCATGACCCAGAGTCGAATCCCATTACAACCAAAACTGCGCATTGAGACTTTGAGCTATTGTTCAGGGAGCCAGAACAAATGTGGAGACGGGCCGTAGTTTGGGGACCACTGATCTAAATGATTGACCTCATAGAACACAGTTAACAAAAGGCACATGATGTTGCATGAGTTAAATAAGAATAAGATCGGGCGCACTCTTAAATGGAAACAGATGGCTACAAGTTATAAAGAGGTTCTTGGTTGTCTGCGATCAGTTGGTATGAAAAAACAATGTAGTACCAGCACGGAAATTCAGCTAATAACAAAAGGAATATGCAAAAATCTGCATCTCTTGTAAGTAACCAAACGAGACAAGAAAGAAGGACAGAGAGAATTTGAATCACGTTTCAAAGCACATTTTTAAATACGGACTGTAATTATAGCTTGACTGAAGCAGGGCATGGCTGCATCAGATCCTGTCATTGTGGTGTGCGTCCGTGTGTGTGTTTTTTATTTTCTTTTTTCCCTTTTTTTACAACCAAAATTGCTCCATCATGTGAAGCCCACAGCTCAGAACCAATAAAAATATTTGGTCAATGTCAAGTTCCAGGTATGTACAACAATGTGAGCACTATGTTAAAAAATGTTTACATCCATGAGTATAGACTGCTGTTTTTTCTTTTTGTCTTTATTTTACCCTTGACAAAACCAACATGTCATATTCAGACCTCTTTAAATGACTCATACCTCCTAGAAGGGCTTAAGATATTTTTAGACTGCGTTAATGTTGTGTTGTTTAACTGTTTTATATTAGAGTGTTCCAAAGGTATTGGGCATCTTTGCAGTCCCCATATCTTTTTAACTATAAATAATAGTAACTTATTTAGATGAAAGATGTGCCATTTTAAAGCTTATTGAGTTTTTTGTACGGCTATTGATTTTTTTAAAATTGCTTTTCAGCCCATTAGTGGCGTTCACCTAACCAGAAAAGGAGTTTTGTGTGCTTGAAATTGTAAAAACTGAATCATGGACTGTTGTTCAAAATTTAAAAATGAGACACCAGAGAGGAGTCCCATGGTGAGATGGCATGGTAAATTCCGAACAGATAGGTGCGTATGCCCAGTTAAAAGAACGTGAAGCCCCTCGACTTTAGAAGATGTTATTGAATAAGTGGGAACTGGTTTCCAGCGGCGCCCACGTAAGCCGATCAAAAGCGATGAAGCGACTTTCCACGTAAATGGAAAAGTTAACAAGCATAACACTCACATTAGGGATACTGAGAACCCACATGAGCTTTTTGAGCATAAGCCAGATTCACTGAAAGTAAACGTGTTTTGTGCGTATGTGGAAAGCTGTCGTCGGACCATTCTTCTTTCAAAGAGCAGCATTCAATGGTGAGACGTACCTTGACATGCTGGAAAACTAGTTAAAGAATCAGACAAGATGGGGCGCCACCACACTTGAGCCTCAGGGTTAGACAGTTACTGAACAAAACACTGCCAGGTGGATGAATATGACGGTCTGGGTAGAATGATCAGGATCTCATGTCCTGGCCACCCAGATCTCCAGATCTCACAACCATGTGTTTGTTCTATGTGTCCCCTATTCATAAAAGACGTGGATGAGCTAAAGGCGCAACTAACATAAGCTGTTGCAACAGTTGACAATCCAATGCTCGGACGCTTTTGGCAAGAATTTGACTTTCGGTTTGTTATGTGCTGTGTGACGACTGGTGCCCACATTGAGCAACTTTGAACATTTGATGTAAAAATTGAGATTACGAGCTTACTGAATTTACCTTAAAACCTTCCAAGATACAGTATTCCATGTCAAAATGTGCCCAAGACTTTTGGAACACCATGAATTGTGGTAGTATTATTGTTGTTTTTCTTTGACAAAATACAAATCACATGTGACATTTGTTAAAATGGAAAAAATTGAATATTTTAAACAACATAAAACAAACATCTAAAAGGGCTTATGACTAAAGGTTTTCCTTACATGTCAATGTAATTCATTCAAATTAATCTACTCTCACACGCTCCCTTGTTTCCCCTTTGTATTTAATGTGAATGTAAAGTACAAAATAAAGACGTCTTGCAAATGTATTACACTTAATGGAGTTCCTCAGTTGTCTATCAGATATCAAATATCTTGTTTCTCGATATTGAGCCGTTATCCACGGTTAAAGGCTCCAGTAGCTGCCAATATACGGCGTGGTCATCCCTTGACGCAGAATTTCAAGAGTAATTGGTAGTAATTGCTTTAGTCAAAGTTAGCTAAATGCATGATGTGGTGGTAGAAATCGTCCATAGAATTATAACGATTGCAATAGATAGATTATTTCTGACGTATTCAAATTCTTCTCTTTAGTGGGGGAGAGGTGATTCAACCTCTAAAAAACATGAGAGAAGAGTTTAAAAAAAACATTTCCATGTCTGATTTACTTTTAAATATAATAAGAAGTCATTTTCTGTCTCAACATGCATTTCATCACTCACGACAGTACGAGATCATTTTAAAAATAATAAAGCAACTCCAAGTCAGACATGATTGCTCAAACTTGCTTCTGTCTTTTTGAGAAATGTGAGTGAAGCTTTTGTGAAAGAAGTTCATCTCGTCAACACTCTTTTCAAATTACAGATTTTGTACTACTTTATTCATTTCCCTTTGAGCAAAGACCAAAATAGTTCACTGTTTAAAAAACAACAACAACCTTATTCCAAACGAGATCCCAACCAAGTTTCCACACTACATGAAACGGATGCAACTAGTACTAAAGGTTAAAACGATACTATAAGTTTGACCACAAACAGAAGTACATTATATAGCTCTTTTTCTCAGAAATTAAATGGATACGCTTGTTGACTAAATTTAGAGCTCAAGAATTAACTAAGCAAAATAGACTATCTAGACTGCGATAAATATCTGAGAAAGAGGACATGCTGAGAGCAAAAAAGAGGTTATTGTTGTCTGAATTCTTGGAGCCAAATTAAACATTTTGAAATAGAACATAGCAAAGGAACACACCAAATGAGGACGGTGATAAATGCATGCCACTGCTGACAAAACAATATGCTGTATGCCTAAGCACATTTAATTCTAGTTCAAGGAAAAATTGATCATAAAACGTCCTTTATTTGTTTAAATGTGGTTCCAAGATTATTTATTACCCTGATTAGCGACTCTCAAGTGTCACCATCATAGTCATCAAAGACAAGAAATCACAGGTCTTACGTATTAGTAAGATTCACTGTTTTTTGCATTTTGGGGATTTTCAAAGTTGACTCAAAACAGTCACCTTCTCCGAATTGTTTGTACACCAAGCAACACTGACAACTGTGAAGTATTCGAGCTCACTATACAATCCTGTCCTTTTCTATCATTTAACATATGTGTAACTTGTCACGGTGTACTATTCTTTTTCATTCACGAACATTGCACTATTATTATAACTTGTGATAGTCTCTAATCACTACTATGTAAATAAATTAATTTGTCTGCCTTTCATCCTGTGCCATTTCCATTCTTGTTGAATACAATGTTTCACAACGTAGATATCAATGACAAATAAAGACAATTTAATACAAGCTCATGGCCAGTGGTCCAAATTTGGCCCGGCACATCATTGTATGTCGCCTGCGAGAAATGTCAGAACATCTAAAAAAACAAATCGAAAGAGTTTCCCATAGTGTCTGTCAACTACAATATCCACTAAATTACATCTTAGCACCACTACACGCCATTATATCCATATCCATGAGTGGAATTGAGAAATAAAGGATCCTAAAAATTTTCATGTTGATATACAGTGATACCTCTAGATAAAACATTATTTTTTTCCTGGATTGTGCATGTATCTCAAGCAAATGTTTTTAAAATGAAATAACTAAAAAACAATTATATTTCGTTCCCGGCCTCCCAAAAGCATCCACGTTTACCCTAAATAGCTATAAAACACATCTTCCTGATCCTTAAAAACACATTCAAATAGTAATTGAAAAAACTACAGTAATTGGATTAATAAGATGATCATAAAATGACTTTAAAGCCCTGGTCTCCAGTGGTAACATCTGGTAATTCTCGTAACTTGGATTTTCTCCTGCATGTGAGTGAAAATCTTGATGGACATCTCGTATATCGAATTCCTCGTAGCTCGTATGTAGTTAGCTCTGTATTATTTATAACATATAGATGTGTTGACCGTGGTCTAATAAGTACCCCAGTGTAAAGCTTTTCTTTGAACAATTATAGAACTGAAGTCACAACACAACCTATTATCTCAATTTATTATTTGCATTTTTCTTTGACACTGCAACTGCATGTTGAAATGTGTCCGTGAGTAGCTTTTAAACTATAATAACAGTTGAATAACAGAGGAACTGGAACAAAGGTCCTCATAAAAGCTAACTGGAAAAAACGGACCTTCTCCTCTTGCCATCGGTATTTTTAATCAACCAGGCTGCACCCTATACAATGCTGGACGTCAGCTAAGTTGCCTGCCATATCAATGTGAGGAATGTGGCAGCAACTGGACAAGCAAGGGAATCTGGAGAACCACTCCATCGGTGCCACAGCAGCATGAAATACATTATACGTTCCTTCATTGTATTTCGATGGCTTTACGTAGCAGATAACAGTAGCAGATAACTTGTTTACTCTCACAGTAGGTGCTTTTGTTTTACACAGCAGAGTGACACAAGTGAAAGTGGTCCAGTATTGCCAGCTAGCCTGTAAAAGTATTAGTCGAACACTTTGATTTAAATCCCATTAAACATGTGTATTTGTTAACGTTGTCCTAAAGAACAGCCCGCTTTCATGTGGATCTGTTTAGACACGCTGACATGTGATGTCCCTTTATTGCAGCTATCTAAACAGTGCGTGTAATAATGAAGTTACCGTATTTAGGTTTCTCTTCCAGTTCCATGGTATCCGAATGTTTCTTGTCACACAAAAGGGCTCATGTGCGGCAGTTAACGTGGATTTCCAGGCTCGGGAGAGGTTATCCTCAAAGACTTGGAGATCTTCTGGACACAGGGTAAAAGTCCGCTCCAAAATCTTGACTGCTCTACTACCGTTTAAAGGGGTATTTCTCCAACAAGAATGCTGACCAATCAAGACAGGTTAAAATCGTGATTGGCGTGGTGCTTAGCCAATAAGTAACAAGGAGCAGGGCGTCACTGTGTTTTTCCTCTTTATAACAATACTGTACCGTTAAGTAGCAGAAGAGCAAACGGTCAGAGCTACTGTGAGTTGGCTTCGAATTTTGTTTTTATTCTATTCATATTCTTAACAATTCCTATTTAATATTTTCACACCAAAGCATTCCTATATGTGGAATAAAAGTATCAATTTTTTTTCTTTCTTTTTCTTTTTGGGCTGTTTCCAAGCAGCAGTAATCCGACACCAAAAATGTTCCCACCCCTAAAGCGGTGACATGGCATATATATTTTTGGGGACCTTTTAAGGCCCAAGCAACATAAATTATAAATACATAGTGTGCATTTGTAATGTGGACACGGGACGATCCTTAGCTTGGTTGACCCATAAGTCTGAGTCACAGCAGTTTGAAGAGGGAAGGGAGCACTGTAGTTGCCCCATTTAAGCAACACAGTGACAACCAAAAGAAATTGAGAATGTGATGTATTCTGGGCAGCAGGAAAAAGTCATGCAATCAACTAGAGATGGCCAATCCAGGGTGTCGCCATATGCCGGCAATATGTCCCTTTAAGGGTTTTGTGCAATAAAGGCCCTTAACCACAATCAGATCAATCAAAAGTGGTTTATTAAAATATCCTGCCCAAGATATAACTTTATGATGCATTTTGTCAGGCAGTTCCTGTCATGATTACTGATTAGCATCACCTGTGCCTACTCATTCAGCACCAGCTACTGCAGGCTACCTGATTGGTTCCCTGTCCTTTTTTAAGTCCAGTCCTGTCACTCTCCGGTTGTCAGTCCGTCAGCGAACCTCTGTTGTTACAAGGTAAGCATTTTTTACCCTGACGCCCGGCTGCCCCATTTTTGCACCCGTTTTTCCACCTGTCCGTTCCTGATCTCCCCGTTTGTCTCTGGCTACGACCTGTTTTTGATCCCGACCAAGTTTGCTCTCCCGTCCCGGCTATCGACCTGTCTTTCCGTCCTTGACACCGCCGTCTCCCGCTACGGTAGATCCACTTCCGTATTCGGATCACGATCCGATTGCATGAGCGGCTTGCTTACCGCATCCAGCGAGCACCGGATCGCAAGCGCTGCCCTTTCTCTTTCTCTCAATAAACTTGTGGTTAACGCTACGCATTTGGGTCCTGATTCCGTTCCGGTTGTGACAGTTCCACCTCCCTATGTATAATGAACTCAAATATCTTCCGTCGCAAGCCTGAAATTAAAGGAATAGAAAATTGCCTTTAAATGAACACAATATTAAAGTATGCGCTGTTGGGGTTGTCCTTAAACAGTAGAAATTTGAATATTTTCTCTATTAAGTATGTGTTAACAATACCTAACTGATTTCAAAGATCCCTTATGCTTTATTTTCCACAGTCCCTGTCTGCTTTTATCTTACTTTTAGCAAGGCTGTCCGGTTTGGAACACATTTGGTAGGAAGAATGGCGGGGCGGAGGGAAGTGCTGGAGTACCGTTAGGCTCATCCCCACGTTTTTCTTTCTTTATTTGTTAGTGTTGCAAGAAAATAGGCCTTCTTCTGGGACAATCCAATCGCCAAACCAAACCCCCAAAAAGATTAAAAAACGAAGAGTTTAATCAACCGTGTCTAAGAAATGCATGTAGTTGCACGCACATGGAGGACAAGCTGACGAGGCTGCAATGATGAAATTAAATGAAATGATCTGCATTTATATAGCGCTTTTCAAGTCAATGACTTCCCAAAGCGCAAGCATTGTGCTTCACATTTCCCAATAGCGGCCGTGATCTGTGCAGCCATGTAAGGCGCTAACCTGCTTATTGGGGGTAATTGGGGGTTCACTGTCTTACCCAAGGACACTTCGACATGTAACACGGACAAGCCGGGATTCGAACTGGGATCCCTTAATCCTAAAACGATCGCTCTACCTCCTGAGCTACTGCCGCCCGTCAAGAAGATGATGGCAGCAAGTAAAGTTTCAAATTTTGTAGAGCTCCTTTGAGGAAAATATTTTGTTTAAAAAATAATCAGAAAGATGTGAATCTTAGTACTAATGGTATCAGTTTGTGGTATCCGCATAGTTTATCACTTTAGATATGCGTATTACTATTGGTCTGAAAAGTGTGATCATGAATATTCCTACTTAATATAATAATAATAATAATATTTTAAACCTGAATGGCCCTTACGTGTGGTATGTTTTTAGCCATTCCATTTCAGCAGTGCTGTTAACAAGACACCTCTTTGCTGTGTGTCAAACATAAACCACATTTTTATTCCCCTTTAAAGGCCTGTCAGAATTGTGTAATTATAAATTGGTGTAATTTACCAGGTTAAACTCAATAAGGCTATAATGCTGCTCAGTTTATTTTACCATAGGAAGCCTACAAGCCATAGCAGGACGATCACACAGATGAAATTGATCCTGGTGTACTTGAGTCAGAGAAGTATCAGTGTTCAATTAACCTGATATGCTTGTTTTGGCAGTTTTGCAGAAAACCTACATGCAAGCACTGGGAGGAATTTTAAAGGGAACGATTTTCAAATCCTTATTTTTAGGACTGTGTGACAGAACTAATGACCGCTTTATTCTGTTTGATTTGTTTCATTTCTACCCTTTTACTGTAACGTACTTTACTTTTTATTTCACATGTTTATGTTTTTTGTGGTTTTATTTTTATGTTTTTATCGTTTCAGTGGTTCCTCATGGGTCGGGGGGGGCGTCGATGATAGGGTGTGGTTCAATGGCTGAAAATCCTGAGGCCAACTGCTGCCGATGTTATCAGTGAGAATGAACCTCCCTCTGGTCTCTTTCCTCACATGGTTAGTCCGTGCCTTGAACATTGACAGATGTAATATCACCCAGAGTAAGAATATTACTAGATCATCTATTTTCCATCTTCGCAACATCGCTAAAATTCACCCTATGCTGTCCCAGTCGGATGCGGAGATTATAACTCATGTTTTGTTACCTCCCGTCTCGATTACTCTAATTCACTACTCTCCGGTCTCCCAAAGTTCAAAATCAAGAGCCTTCAGCTGGTACAAAATGCTGCAGCAAGGCTTTTTAATTAAGACAAGAAAGTTTGATCACATTACCCAGATTTTAGCTAACCTGCATTGGCTCCCTGTTAGCTTAAGATGTAATTTTATGGTTCTGTTGGTCGTATATAAAACATGCAAGGACTTGCTCCCTCATATATGTCAGATTTAATTTCCTCCTGTGTCCCGGTACGGAGCCTTTGCTCTGAAAATGCTGGTCTACTAGTGATCCCAAGAGCCAAGAAGAGATCCGCAGGTTCGAGAGCGTTCTCCATTTGGGCCCCGGTGCTATGGAATGCTCTTTCCCCTGAGATTTGATCTGCAACCTCAGTGGAAATGTTTAAATCTAAGCTTAAAACACACTTCTATTCTATAGCATATAAATAACCTATATTTTATGTTGACAATATCTGTGTAGTATTTGTTATTGCAACATCCATTGCAGCCTGGTCATTCTGTAAGGGGATTACCTTCTCAATGTTTCTTCATTTTCCTCATGTTGAGGTTTTTGAATTTTTCCTTGCCCTCAGGTATGTTTAGATCAGGGGATTGTGTAATAATGTGGTTTGCAATAATCTGTGGCGTGTGCAGCCCTTTGAGACTCTTTGTGGTTAAGGGCTGTACAAATAAACATGACTTGACTTGTCATAATCGTATTTTCTTTCTACAGGTATTACTTTTTTTTTTTTTTTTATGTAACGTAACCCTTTTTTGTGTGTGCATTAAGTGTTTCGGGTTGTTGGATGGGGACAAAGCAGGGTTTTTTTAATCGTCTTATCATACACTGAACATTTTGATACAGCACTTTTCAGGCAATTTGATTTGATTTGTCCCCTGTGATGGTAGATTATTTCATAAACATGGTAAACATTTTCAAGACTGGCAGCATGGCGGTTGGGTGGTTAGTGCGCAGCCCCATAGTGCAGAGGTCCAGGGTTCAATTCCAGCTAGGTCCCCGCGCACTGTTTGCATGTTCTCCCCGTTCCTATGTGGGTTTCCTCCAGGCCCCCGGTTTCTCCCACATTTCAAAAACATGCATGTCAGGTTAATTGGCCACTCCAAATTGTCCCTAGCTGTGAATAGGCGTGTGAGTTGTCTGTCCTTGTGTGCCCAGGGGACTGTCCGACATCCAGTATAGGGTGTCCACTTCCATTAGAAAGCTGGGATGAGCTCCAGCACCCTGCGACCTTCGTGAAGATAAGCGGCACAGAAAATGAAATAGATCTTCATGGCTAAATGCATTGTTGTACAATATCAATTTGTACAATATTGTTGACACGACACATTACTCTATTAATGCATTGATTGGAACAGTAGTGGGCCTACATTGTTTGTTTTTTAATTGTACTTAACCCTTTTTTCTGTGGCAAATAAGAATCTTACGCACTTCCTGTCACACGCCCCCGTTAAAGGACCAACCAGGATAATCATCAGTTATTTAAAAGATATTTAATTAAAAAATTTGAAGGGTAACCTTCCTGATAAAAAAAACTATTTGTGAATGCATTTAATTATAATAATTAGTTCGCGTACAGAAGTTGACCAACTACTCAATGTTACGTCGTGTTTGTGCAATTACGTCATCCGTCACGCTGTCACCAAACCAAAGTGGAATCAGGACAGACGTCTTTTCTTCAGAAGACAGGTAAATGAATCGCTGCGTTAATTTATTGAATGTTAAACATCTTTTAAACTTTCAGGAATGTAGATAAACAATATTAATATAATAAAACAATATTTAAAAAAGGTCTTGGCTCTGTTGTTGATAGCAAAGCTAATGCTGTTGGCTAAACTAACATGCTAGCCGAGCTAGCTGAGCTTGTTTGTTTTGAGTTCGTTAGTTATTAGACATTTAAGGTAATAACGTATTTTAAATGCATCTGACTGCATTCGTTTTGTAAATTTTACAGTGTTTAGGGTTAGTACGTAGCCCCTACTCAACATAACAGGTTGTGTAACTACACGTCCAAGGTTATGTCACTGACGCCTTCACTTTACCTTTCCTGATGTTGTTTTACTGATTTACTTCTTAGACATTGAAATCTCTTATCATGGCACTGAGGAACGTTTGTCGCTTTCTGGCTCAACCTCAGAAATGTGCCCTGCTTTCGATTACTCGAGCTCAGGGAACTGCAGCAGCTGCTCGGTGGGGTAAGTCATCGAAAAAACACCAGATTTCAGCACAGTTTGATGAATCTCTATTTTCATGTTTGCATGGTCATGCAGGGTTGTGTCTGAAATAAGTACCATCAATTATTTGTATTGTGAAATCATTCTGGAACATAATGCTGCAGTGATTTTTTTAAGTTGAGGAATGCTGATGTAATTATTACTTTTAATGATTGACTTTGTTTTGATTTTTGCTTTGTTTTTTTTGTTTTTAGATGCAGAAAAGATCGAAAAGAGTAAAGCGAGTAACGGTAACTATCATTATATTAGATGGAAAATACAAATTAATAATTAAAGGTTGATTCCTGCGTCGTCTTTATTTCAAAACCGAACAACAGCTAAAGTTCAGTTCAACTGGCGTGATGCTCTGGACCTGGAAGGCTTGCTGACAGAAGAGGAGGTCATGATCAGAGACTCTTTTAGAACTTACTGCCAAGAAAAACTGATGCCACGAATCATTTTAGCCAACAGAAATGAAGGTAAAAGTCAACACTATGTAAATCTTGAGGGCTATTTTATATTTATCACACTCCCACCAATGAGTTTGACTTGTTATCTTTAACACTGATTGTTGTTGTGTAATTAGAATATTGTTTGCTCTTAAACCAGATTTTCTCCTTTATAGACCTAGGGTGTTGAATTAAAAACATATTCTATGAGTGATTTCCATATTTTTAAATGTGACAGTAGTTTTGAACTCATCATTGTTTTTTTAACCAGTGTGCCATATGAAATTGTCTAATTTTATCATCGCAAAAAAGGCACCACATTGTTTGGTATCTTTGCTATATTCCACTGATCAGCTAAACAATTAACATCCGTATCAGCATAGGTGGCAGCAACTTACGGGTACTTTTATTTGTTTTCATATACTAATTGTCTGCTCATAAGGTAATAAAAGAAAATGTATTTAGGAACTTATTTTGTTTTATGAAGTTGGTTTAGATTGCACTCAAAATATTAAATAATCAAATCATGCACATTATTTTGGTACTTTACTGATTTTGATTGTTATTTTAGTTGAAATGTAATCTTTGCTAATTTCAAATATTTTGTTACTTTCGGGATAGCACTGAAAAAAAATATATTTCTTAAAGTTGCACATGATTTTGTGTATTTTATTATTGTTATTTTTTAACGAAATTTAAAGGGAGAGAGTCTCACAGGTTTTGCCCATTTTGTTATTTGTCATTCTTCTTTAAAAACAAGATAGAACATAGTAAAACACGATGAACTGGTAATTATATATATATATATATATATATATATATATATATATTTATGTGTGTGTATAATACTTATTCTTATTCTAAATTCCAAAATCATAGCAAAATTAACCAAATTTCTTAACAATTTAGGCAACATAATAATTAAAATTTGAGATTTTGTCTGAAAAAAAGTGTGCCTTGGCTCAAAAAAGGTTGTCAAGCACTGAATTATTTAATTGGGATATATCATCATGTTACTATTCAATGAAATAGAAATAATTTCATGTTCAAAACACAAACCAAACCACCCTTTGTTTCAGTGTTCCACAGAGAAATCGTTTCCGAGATGGGCGAGCTAGGTGTACTTGGCCCAACCATTAAAGGTCAGTGTCAACACACAGTCTACCTGCTACTCCTATTTTGCGTATACAAAATTAACACCCCCAATCACACATTTTAGTCATCAAGACTTGTTTTTGGAGAATGATTTATTTAAATTTGAATCCACCCAGTCACCATTATTTGTTTCTAATATTGTCCTTGGTGTAAAGGTTATGGCTGCGCGGGGACAAGTTACGTGGCCTACGGTTTGATCGCCCGAGAGGTAGAAAGCGTGGACAGTGGCTACCGTTCAGTCATGAGTGTGCAGTCCTCACTGGTCATGCATCCTATTAATGCTTATGGCACTGAGGAGCAGAAGCAGAAGTACTTGCCCAAGTTGGGTAAGTAGAGCAGTATCAACAATAAAGCATTGTTATTTCCCCTGATGATTTTGCTCTTATTTATTTGTAATCCGAGTACTTTAAATTCCAGACTACAAGTCGCTACTTTTTTCCTATATTTTGAAAGCTGCTGCTTTAAAACGGTGCGTCTTGTTCTTTTTTTCCTCCATGAATCTCTCCAGCTTAGAACTGGTGCAGACCAGGGAATGCGGCTGTCTTATTAAATAAAAAGCATTGTGATTTCTCCCAAGTGCTCTGAATGTCAAGTGAAGAGGCCCAATGAAGCACAGTTAAATGGTGCAAGTAACCATGACACCCATGACCGTTAGCCAAATGCCTCGCCAGCAATTAATGATGCGCACGAATGGATGAACGAGATTCGCACTGTCCCGATGGAATAAGATCGCGGTCCTGGCACAATCAGCAGGGGGAGTTCTAAGAAAAGTAACACATTGTGTCACAATTGAGACAGTCTGTCTGCAGCTGTCAATCTCAATCAACTAGTGCAGCAGTCAATATCAATGAAATTGAACATATACATAGAAGTACATCAAACAAATGCTTGGAATCTTTCTAACAAGTATTGTCTCCTGATTGAATATTTCAGTGTGACAGTGGAGGACTCATACCGGATATGTTTTTCTATATATAAGAAAGTTTTCGGCCCAATAGGAAAAATATACCCGATATTTAGTGACCTGCCGCCACACTAAAACATTAAATCAGCCAAAACTACTTCTTCGAAAGATTTCAAACATTTATGTATAATGATTTTGTCGCACTCATGCGTATATGTGAATGCCAATTAATTAATATTGACTGCTGCGCTACTTAAGTATGGTTGACATCTTCGGACAGAGTCCGCAAAGGAGTGTCTTAATCCCGGCGCAATGTCTTACTTTTCATATTTTAAAAAAATAAAAATAAAAATGAAAGAAATGAACGTGAATTAGATCATTTCTATGGCTGATAAAGCCTGCAGCCTAAAATCTGGTGTAGCCTGTACAAAAACAAAGTTGAGTTTCTTACTTATAATTGGCACTCAGGTGCGCGCTCTGTAGTCCTTAATTTATGGTAGTCAGGAAATGCCACAAAGTGAATGCACATTGAGGGGGGGAAATAATTGTAATTTTTGTCTGTTTAGCTCGTGGGGAGATAATAGGTTGCTTTGGCCTGACGGAGCCAAATCACGGCAGCGATCCAAGCAGCATGGAGACCAGAGCAAAGTACAACCCGTCCAGCGGCACTTACTCCCTTACTGGTTCAAAGACATGGTGAGTTCTCCCGTTATGTTGATAAGCTAAAAACATTTTGGGGGGTAAATGTCTCTGTGACATTGTAGTAGATCACATCAAACTTCACTCACGTCACCCAAAATGTAAAATGATATATTTAAGATTGCTGGCAACAGCTATATTAACATCTGTGCAATGTGTAACACCAAATTATGAAGGTAGATGTTAAAGGAGTCAAGTCATGTTTATTTGTATAGCCCTTAATCACAAAGAGTCTCAAAGGGCCTCACAGATCAAAGACTATTGCAAACTATTATTACGGACTATTATTTGACACCATCCCCTGATCTAAAACCTACATGAGGGCAAATAATACACAGATATTGTCAACATGAAATATAGGTTATTCATATGCTATAGAATAGACGTGTGTTTTAAGCTCAGATTTAAACATTTCCACTGAGGTTGCAGATCAAATCTCTATTCCACAGCACCGGGGCCCAAATGGAGAACACTCTCGGACCTGCGGATCTCTTCTTGGCTCTTGCGATCACTAGTAGAAGGAGCTGTTCATAACTTGGAACTTTTTTACCCACTGCCGCCATCACTTAGCTTGTGTTATAATTGAGTCCTCTGTCAAGTCCCATTATGTCGCACGCGCAAGTACATGCATTTCTTAGAAGCGCTTGAATACACTTTTTTCATCTTTCTTGTGGTTTGGGTTTTTGTTAGGACTGCACTTGAAACAGGCCTCTTTTTACTCTCGACTTACAAATATAAAAAAAACTATTTAAAAAAAACGTGCAGTGGCGTGACGTCACTTCAGCATCTCTCCATTTACTTTTAACTTTTAAAGGACACCTCAAACGGCGCAACCCACCTTTAAATTGAGATGAAATTACAGAAGAGCTGAATACAATGATTATTGTTTCGACTTGATATTCTTACACAACATCTGCACTTTTTCAATAGTAAAGTCCAAGTAGTTTATGGTCTGGGTTTTATTCTTAATCTATTTGCACTCTGCGTTAAAATAAAGTCAAAATAACTGGCGGCAGTTCGACACCAATTGTGTAATTTGTCCACACGGTGGCAGTCTTTACATTTGGATTAGTGCATTAAACTCACTGCATATTGCTGCATGTGAGCATGTGATCGTAATAATTACCTCACAGACGTTACACAGCCCTGGTTAATTACCTTAATATATTTTAAATATGTAACCTAACATTTCAGTTAGGTTAACAAGATACTCTAAATTGTCTACAGATGGGGTTGCAAATTGGGGCACTGGTATCCCTGAGGGGTGGTGGGTAGATAGATCCCTTAACCACGACACAGGTCGTAGGGGCACCATTTTCTGTGGTGTGTCTTGGGCGCCCATCCCTGTCCAGGCCAACATAATCTAGAAAAGCGTAAGACCACTTTTTAGCTGTTCAAGCAATAATCATACATAATGAACTATCTTAGTCCTTTTTTAACCGGCTGCGAAAATAAATTTCTACATTTTACCACTTTTGAGTAAATATTGATTGATTATTTGGATTTTTATGAAGATGCTAATTTTCTGGGATTAAACATGAATGTTTTTTATGTAAGGATGTATTTTTACATCTGTTTAGATGTAATGCATTTTTGACATCACAAATATCCAAACATTTTATTTTTCCCATAAATCATCACAAAGGACTCCCAAAAACATACTTTGATTGCAAAGTAACCTTGAGTTCAAAGAAGAGGACAACACACTTACGCTTACTTTTTTATTTTGTTTTAAATATTTGTGGCTGTCTAATGCAATGCTGGTACTTAGGGCTAGACTTCTTCATGCCAAATCAACACAAAGGGAGTGCCCTGGGGACAAGAAGATTGTTTTCTGGACTAACAAAGAGCGGATCGAAACAGGTCCTGCCATGAAGTGGTCATTTATCATACAGAAATCTTTATTAGATCCATGAGAAGCTGCATGGGCAAACAGTTTTACTCCATTATTTTTTGTTTCTTGATTTTTTTTCCCCCACTTCCTTGGCACCAAAGACTGATTGCATGCAGATGTCTTTTCATGTCGGTGTCATCTAATGAGTATCAAGGGGCCATACAAGATTTGGTTAAACCAAGAATATACCTTCACAAAACAAATGAATAGAAGTCAATGTTTCAAAGTTTCTCCCATCTACAGGATCACTAACTCCCCCGTGGCAGACATTGCAGTCGTGTGGGCTAAATGCGACGATGGCAGGATCCGCGGCTTCATACTGGAGCGCGGCATGAAAGGCTTCTCTACTCCCAAGATCGAGGGAAAGTTCTCCTTGAGAGCGTCCGCCACCGGCATGATCGTCATGGATGAGGTGGAGGTTCCTGAGGAGAACTTGCTTCCCAATGTATCCGGCCTTGGGGTAAGTAGAGGAAGAACTGAGAAGATTCAACAGCTAGAGAGGGGCCTATTTGGGGAATCTTTTCAACAGGCCGTAACACAGACCGTTTAAAGTAGCGGAACAGAATTTGGAACGTTTTTACCTGCGGCCGCCACCTCTGGCGGTATGTACATGTGTACATATTCGAGCCCGATCAAAAAATGAAACATACCTGGGATGTTGGACAGAGCACAAAAATGAAGCCCTAAAGAAGGATTTGTATGGTCACAAATACAACAGAGATTCTGAATTGCCTAACCAAACATGTATTGATCTGGTCAATCGATGAATTTGTCATCCAGTGCTACCTGATAAAAATTTTGAACTGTGGATACGTTCGGGTAACGAGCAGAATTGATATTGAGTTACAAGGCCAGTTGGAATTAAGCACGCACACTTATTGGATAGCTCCTCCCGAAAATACAAAGTAATTGCTATTTTGTTATGAAATCCCTTTCTTTTTTTCTTTTTTTTTTTTTTACGTCATTTTTGCTCTGTGAGTGCACCAAAAGTATTCATGCACCGGTAATTGCAGTGCTGGAATACATACCGTATTATTTTACTCCAAACGATCGTTTCTGTACTGCACACAGCTGAACTGTACACAACTACCAATGTTACTTTAAAAGGCAACATCTTCGTCTTTTTTTCTAACGTGTAATGTTTAAAATATTTCACCTTTCACCAAATGCACGGCAATTAATAACCATCGATCATACACCCACGGAAAGAAACCAATAATATTGCGGGTACAAGCATGACGTCACTCTTCACTCCTCCCCTCTCCCCCTATTCCTCCATCGTAATGTGTACTGCAGCGAACAGCTTTGCTGAAAATAAGATCAAAGCAGATAATTAATTGAAAAAAAATGCATAAGGGCTCTTTGAACTCAGTTGGGCATTGTTAACACATATATTTCACTTTTACCTCAAACGACGCACCCAACCTTTAATATCTGACAATATTTTTATGGGTTGGCACTAGTTTGTACTGTTTTCTAAGATTACAATAATAATATCAACACTGATAACAGTTATAATATTAAAAAGTATTTCCAACATAAATAAGAACAAGAGTAAGTGTGAATCCATTTTGTAATGTGCAATATTTAGGTCTCCTCGAAACATTCCAACCTCACAGGACAGGCATAACTGGGCCTACTCACAGCATTAAACCCTATATTAACATCTAAATCAGAATTTCCCATTGAGTCACTTGCAAAGTAATCCAAAATACTAACGCACCAGATATACCAGTCCGTGTTGCGGTGTTTGGGGATCTCTGCTCTATGATTTGCATTTTTTTGTCAAGGTTTTCTGTGAGTTTGTGATCTGACCAATTTAGATTTACAATAAAGTACTTGTTCTGGACCCCCCGGTTAAGAATGTCTCCACTAAGAGATGTAAACATTCCAGGGTCCATTTGGTTGCCTGAACAACGCTCGCTACGGCATCGCATGGGGAGCTCTCGGGGCGGCAGAGTTCTGTTTTCATGCAGCTCGCCAGTACACACTCGACAGGTCAGGAGTCATTTCCAGGGTCTGGCTTTTTTGACGTCAGTTGTGATGTCAGCATTGTGTTCTTGCTCTCCAAACCAGGATCCAGTTTGGAGTCCCGCTCGCACGCAATCAACTCATGCAGAAAAAGATGGCAGACATGTTGACCGAGATCACCATCGGCCTGCAGTCCTGTCTGCAGTTGGGAAGACTCATCGATGAGAAAAAGTAAGAAATGATTTTCTGCAAGAAGATACGTGGTCCTTCTTATACGAGCACCTCTCAGCACGAAAAATTTAGTGTACGAGTTTTTGGGAACAGAAATCTTCACGTATAAAAAGTGTTTTATGGCATACTCGATGTGCACTTATCAATTGTATATGTTTTTAGGTATGCAATCTTTGGTACACCTCCTTGCAAACCCCGCCCGCCCCTTGCACCACTCCCACATGTTGTTTACAGTCCTCATGATAAACTCTCACTCTATTTTGTCAATATCATTTTGTTTCTTATTACTGTGTTTTTATGTTTAATAGAATAGAATATAGAATAGAATATACCTTTATTGTCATTGTTACAAAATGGGTTGAACATATTGTGACAACGAAATTGGGCGTGGCACTCCAGTTTCACATTTAACAGTGAGGATAAAAGAAAACAAAGAAGATAATGGAACAAAGAAGATAAGGTTGTAATTTACACAATATAAAGGAACAAAGATGATAAAGGTATAATTTACACAATATTTACACAAGAATTATTGAAATGTGTTTTTAGTGCTTAAGAAGTTTTTTTTTATAGCTATTGAGGGTTCACTTGTATGATTTTGGGAAGACTACAGTTTTTAGTTGTTTCGTATCGGTAAAATTTGGTCGTGACGCGAGTAATTCTAAAAATGAGCTTAATTTGTTCCAGAATTGCGCTCATATGAAGGGGTACCACTGTATTTTGTAATGCGGGATTCGTAAGGCAAATATGTTGGTTTGTGCACAGAGCCGCCCCGGAGATGATCTCCATGCTGAAGAGAAACAGTTGCGGTAAAGCCCTGGACGTTGCCCGACAGGCAAGAGACATGCTGGGGGGGAACGGCATCGCCGATGAGTACCACGTCATCCGCCATGTCATGAACCTGGAGGCCGTCAACACATATGAAGGTGGGAACGCTCACAAAGTTCCCTTACGTACACAACTGGCCCCAAAAGAAAACGTTTTTTTGTTCAAAACAAATCATTTAAGAAAATCCAAAAGACTTACCTGGTAACTCGTGTTCTAACCATCTCCACCTCTTCTTAGGTACCCACGATATTCACGCCTTGATCCTGGGCAGAGCCATCACTGGGCTTCAGTCCTTCACAGTCGACAAATAAACCCCATTTCGTGTTGCTTCTTTCAAACAACCAGAGCAAAAAGACCCGAGACTGTACACATCAGTCCTGTAATTTGAACAGAGTTATTTTTGTAATTTGCTTTACATTTGATATTTGATGTCATCATTATGATAGAATGGCAACTTTGGATGTTAAATATAGGTTTGCCGCAGGTTACTGATGCAGCTCTCTAAATCCCAGCAATAGAATTGAGATGAATGTGTCGTCCCAGACATGACTTAGGATGCAGGAGCACTTTAACTGAGATGGTCATGTCCATGCATGATTTGCTCAAGGTCAAGTTGGTATCAGTACCTCTGAATTAAACATATTTAATGCTTTGTCAGATGTGTTCTTAGATCTTTTTGCTTCCTTTACAGACCTGTGCAAAGTTTTGATCAAGGGAACTTACTCTCAAAACAATAAATAACATTGTGATTCTGTGAAGATTGTTTTAGTTGTTCCAGAGGTTTCAAACGCACATGGGCACTAGTTACGATTATGTTTTTCTGTTACTGTGGGGAATGATCTATAATAGATGACTCAAAAATCAATGAAACCAATTAGAAGTGAATAATGTTATGTAACAATTGATGCGTAATGAGGCAGCATAGCGGCGTAGTTGTAAGCGCGTGTGCGGCACAGTTCTGAGTTTGTGAGATCAAACCTTCCTGTGTGGAGTTTGCATGTTCTCCCCGTGCTTGCGTGGGTTTCTTCCGGGCACTCCGGTTTCCTCCCACATTCCAAAAACATGCATGTCAGGTTAATTGGCCATTCCAAATTGTCCCTAGGTGTGACTGAGCGAGCGAGTTGTCTGTCACTGTGTACCCTACGACTGGTTGGCAACCAGTTCAGGGTGTCCCCTGCCCACTGCCTGAAGATAGCTGGGATGGGCTCCAGCACCCCCGTGACCCTACTGAGGGTAAGTGGTGCAGCTAATGGATGGATGATGTGTAATGCATGTTAAAGAGGGTTACCAACTCTAAAAAAACAAATTAAGGAAACACCTCAGAAGTTGTGACTTATGTTTCTCATTAGTATACTCGTTAAACTAAAGTTGACTATGATGCACATATTATGGATCTTTGAAATTGTTTTCTCATTCATGTGGCCCTTTAACAGTCATGAAAGTATTGTTACGGCATAAATGAATGAATTAGTATAAATGAATTATACTCTACTTTGTCACTGCATATATTGCATTGATTGTAAGGTGTCTTCATAACCATTACGTAACGTTCAGTTGTAAATGTTTGGTTTTTAATCTACATAGTTGTATATAGGACCATCTTCAGCAACCAGCACTCTAGTTTTCTAAGTACGTTGTGTTTGCTAATTCCGTTAGAAAGCTAATGGATGATGAGAAAACACTTGGGCACTTAAGTTAGCACAGCTGAAAACCGTTTAGCTGTTTGGAGAAAAAATAAAACAGACCTTCCTTTGAACTAGTCAAGTATATGGAGCATCACATCCGTGGGTGTGATTAAACTTTCAGAATGGCCAGAAAAAAAAAAGAACTTCTTTTCTACTTTTGTTCTAAAAAAGAAAGGCTACTCCTTCCGAGGAATTGTCAAGACACTAAAGATCTCCTAAGACTGTGTGTACTACTCCCTCCAAAGAACAGCACAAACAGGCTTTAACCAGAGTAGAACGAGAAGTGGGAGGAACACCCCAAGCACGAGGGCAAGTACACGAGTCTCTGAGAAATGGACACTTTACAGGTTTTCAACTAGCAACTTGGTTAAATGGGTGGTTGTGGAAATATTTTGGTGTCATTATTTTTGCACAAAAAGAACATCCGATGTTTCATGTTTTTATGATATTACATTACTAATATATTTAACACTCAGAAATGCATAGTTGTCAAGCTCAGAAATTGATGCAATTATAATTTATAGCCTTTCTTAAACAATATCTGTTTCACCCCTACTCATTCGCCACAGACATTGGACAACTCATTTGATAAACGGAGGAGACTTTTTTATGGAAAACACTAACTTGGAAGCATAGCGTACCAATTCCACTTATATTTCTCTAGTTAGCTCAAGCCCTGTTTGTTTTCAGCTACTCATCCTATTTCAGACCTCAGAGTCCAGTTTTAGTCAAGGTAAACATTTTGCGAATTTTACAAATGTTTCTGACTTTACATGCAGGGGGAGCGAGGGCAGTGAGTGGGTGGGCTGGCAGATAAAGACCACAATTCCTCCCAGCTTTATTGCCTGCCTCTGTGCCTTTTTGACTGATACAAGTTAAAGAGCCGCAATTCCCTGGCTGCGTATAGCTCTTATATAAGAAAATAACTTGAGATTTTTCCATGACTAGATGTGAGTCACCGTTACTAATTATGGCACAAACCCGCTTGCGTTTTGCCTCCTAGCAGCGTTGGCTGACGTGATGCTCTCCTACATCATGAAACCAAGTAAAGTGAGAGAAAGAGCTGTCCTTTCCTACCATTCTGATTTGCTCCCATCCACCCTGATATTGCTGTTAAACACTCAAGACACATAGGATAATGGAATGATTCATCAAGGATTAAAAAAAAAACAACTCTTAACACAAATACTCACTCAGTCACCATTGCCAGCCCATTGAGACTCATAATTGTATGTAAATGGTCCAAATTGTCCCTAGTTGTGAATGAGTGACTGGCATGCAACCAGTTCAGAGTGTCCCCTGCTCACTGTCTGAGAATAGCTGGGATGGGGTCTAGCACCGTCGCAACCCTAATGATAATAAGCGGTGCAGATAATAGATTAATGGACGTTAGACTGTCTTATGTGTCCGTCACAACCCTGCATTCCGAGCTTTGCTTCTCTCTCTCTAGGATCCTCACCTCATTTGGTCACTCACTACTGGGTTTTATATTTCTCCTCAAACTGTTGTCAGTTGTCTTGATTTCCTTGTGTTTTTTCTTCCTATCACAACTCTTCCTCTTTCTTTTTTCAATACTCTGTCCCCTTGGTTCTTTACTAGTTATATTGTCAAATTATTTATCTCGAGAGAGATTCAAGTCCAATCCTTGCTCGAGCCTAAAAGTCTGTGTGAACCAGAGGTTGCATGATCATGGTTCCTCTTGCCACATCAATGATGACCCACTGTACCGAACCCTGTACCGAAGTAGAAAAATCAAATTAGTCACATTAGTCCACATGCATGTGGTGTCTCTCTCCCTCTTATCTCTCCTTCTATCTCTGTCTCTCTGTCTTTCACTCCTTGTCCCTCTATTTCTTTCTATCACTCTCTTTCTCTCGGTCCATCTGTCTTTTTCCCTATGTCTCGCGCTCTGTCTCTTTCTCTATTACTCTCTATCACTCTCTCTCCCTTTCTGTTTTGTCTCTCTGCTTATCTCTGCCTTTTTCCCCATGTCTATTTCTTTCTATCCCTCTGTCTCTGTCCTTTCCTCTAACCTTCTGTCCATCTTTCTTTCTCTGTAGCTCTTTCTCACTGTCTCTCGCTGAGTATCTTCATCTTTCTCCATTTATTTCTGTATCTGTCTCTTTGTCTTCCTTCTTTCCCTCTTTCTCTCTGTCTCATGCTTTCAATGTGAGTGGCCAGTGAAGTGCACTGAGTTTCAAACAATGACTCTCTTTTTGCCAGCTATTTATCCGAAACACTGTAATCGTGGCTGCATTTCCAAGTTACTTTTTCCCAATTTTGAGCATGGCCTAACTAATTAGCACAGATGTACCATCCATATTAAACTTGCGTGGGCCGCTCAGACTTTGAACCTTCGTATTAAGGCGGGAGCTTCAATCTATCATCGTGCAGGCTGCAAGCTTGAGACCCTGGCGTAAATACTTTGAGCCTGCAATGCTAGACAAGAAAATCCTGCGGTCCACCTTGTCGAATGCTGCCATCAGATTCAACAAGACACACTTGTGCTCAAGAGCTCAAACGTGAACGCTTCCCAATGCAGCAGCTTCTGGCGAACTTGAGGGAATTAAGGGCAACATAAGCCCTGTAGTGAGCAGAGGCGTGTTGATGACATGACCAGAGCAATGAGGATCACGCAGTGCCTCTGCTGAATAAGCAGCAGCTACCTGGTGGTGGTCAGACTTAGGGACAAAGCCCAGGGTTTTGTGAGGAGTTTACAACATCTTTTTCAGATCCACTTTAAGGAGCTTTAATTTTTTTTCCACGGGACTTCATGCAGAAAGAACAAAAGAGGCATCTTTTAAGAACCATGAGTGGATTTAATCTCAGCGCGTGGAACTCCACAGACGAGGCTCATTCCTATCTATATTCCACATCCTTAGAGGAGCCCCTCTACAAGCAGTACAAGCCAGTGACTAAGGATCTGATTCCACTGCCCAAGGCGGTGCTTTACCTGCTCATGGCTGTCCTGGTGGTGGTTGGAGTGGCTTATGCAATTATCGGACATCTCATTAAGGACCTGATTATTGATATTGCAGGTATGTTTCCAACAACTATCCATAGTATAATAAGGGCCTTTCAGACATGTTTGCCTGGAACATATACATGGGAGGCGTCAGACTCATCTGCACCGCTTGTCCTTACTGGGGTCGCAGGGGGGTGCCGGAGCTCGTACCAGCCATCTTTGGGCAGTGGGCAGGGGACACCCTGATCTGGTTGCCAGCCAGGCGCAGTATATATGTTAAATACAGTAATACATTTACATACGAGCTGCTTGAGCTACGGGAAATTTCAGATACGTGATATCTTTCGAGCAAAGATTTTGCCCGACATATGGAAATTTGTAGACATTAGCACTAAGGACCAGGGATTTAAAGTCCTTGTTGTTAACATTTTAGTTATGTAATTATCATATTTTTCTGTTTAACTACTATTTGAATGTGTTTTTAGTGCTCTTCTAGACATTTCTAGGCTCATTTATTTCTCAATTCCACTCATTGGCATACTAGTTTTTCTTTTTTACTTTTTCTTTATCTTGTTTCGCACATTCTCTTTCTCCCTTTCTCTAATTCTTTGTCCCATCCTCTCTCCCTTTCTCTCCCTCTCAAATCTACTTGTCCGGCCCCCGAGAGAATGTTTGCACTATCGCGTGGCCCCCCGAGTTTAAATGAGTTTGACACCCCTGGCCTAAGTAGAAGTGGGCTGTTGGAAAATGGTTGTCGGATCGCAAAACACGTCAGGATTTAAATGTTGTGTTCAGGAGGTATCAGTCTTTTTTCGGTTGTGGTCCTGATCTGATATCGATGTTGACTCATCAGGACATGTGAATTTCCCTTCGGGGATGAACAAAGTATCTATCTATCTATCTTAAGCATTGATAGTCTAAAAAAAAAACAGTTTAATTCATTGCCACTAAAGACGAACATACCTATGATCCATAGAGATGGGCTATCGGATTGGATGCTTGAAAGAGCTAACTTGTAAATGATAACAATTTACTTGTAGTGCTTTAGAAGAAAACGCTTGATATTAGAGCCAGTTTTAAGGGACACTACCTGTTGTTGGACTAATAGATGTTGGAATAATCACTGTATTGCGTAGTGCAACCAAAAACTAGTGCTACAAGGAACAAGGACGAATACAATCAGCAGAGACACAAAGAGACCATACCACACCATTTTCCTTCTCATTCTTTCACAAGGTTTTTGTTTTTGGGAGTACCAGTGAGGTAAAATGGAGGACAATTAAGTCAGCTTCCTCTAGGTAAACGTCATGTTATGTATGATAAGACACGATATGACAGTTCATAAATTTATGCTTAATAAAAAATGTTCAAAGAATAAGCTATTTTCTACCACTAAAGGGCGTTAAATAAATTATAGTTTTCGCGCAACGTTACATGCAACCCAGAATGCAAATAGTCGGCCATACTGGATGGGTCCACCAGACGCGGTTTGATGTGTTCACGGGTCTACACTAGTTAGAGCTTTGACCAGAGTGGCGGGCTGTGGATTTTACACTTTGGCCTTCAGCTCCATTCTGAATGAGTGATCTGTTGTTGGCGAATAAACAGGATCTATGTGCCAGCTCTTGGAATTGAAATTTCCTTTTATATGTGAGGACTTGAGTGGAGGAGAGGCGACCCAGGGCCCCCTGCACCTCTACTTTTCTAGGTCTGAGTGCGGTGGAATCAGCCACCGAATGCAGTCCACTCTGGGAGCTGACAACACGAATTGCTGTATGAATGACGGGTGGATAATAAAAACAAAAATCTGAGAGAGAGAAGCTCAGCGCGACCCCAATGTACTTACCGAGCCTGAAATCTGGATTGAGTCGGGCTAGAGATTTTACTCTGGGCTGACAGTGGCGTTCCCGCTTGCTAAAGGCTTTCTCGCTCCGGTCCTGTCCAACCTTCTGCTATTAAATCAATACAATATACAGTATATGTCCTTGTGTAGCTCTTCTTTTCAGGTTTAATGGCTGTTGGCACAATAACTTTGATGGATTACTGCCCTCGAGCCAATATTAGTCTGAGAAAACTGACTTTCTCAACGCCAGCTAGCTGGCATTCAGATGCCAACTCATAATATGATTGGCCATATGGGACACGGCCTTTAGGATTTTTTGTTAAGGCCTCCAGGTAGATTTCCGAGCCGAGCAACAAGTAATGGCTGAGATGTGATAAGCTAAATGCACAGCTGGAAGCAGCACAAATAGGGAGAAGCAATTAAAGGAAGCTGACAGACAATTAGCAATAAGTATTGATAGACTAAATATGATTAACATCAACTGATTCAAATATTTTTTAGGCCAGTGGAGAATCCTTGCAGGCCCTCACAGCCCACCGCTGTTTGAACCCTATATATCTAAAGTCATTCACAATAATAATGAGGTAAACTTATCCAGCATGGCTGCCACTACTCTAGTTGTTGTTCCTGTGATTAGGAACTGTTTATACACAATGTCCCTTTCAACAAACCTTTATTTTATAACAGAAGTTTCATAGTCTGCAGTTCTTAACTTCAAGAGTTTAATCCAAATATGAACTCGATTTCTGTTCTGTCCAGACTGTTTGCTGGGTCCACCCGGTAATGAAGACAAGGAACAGGACGGCAACCTCCACGGCACGACCAGTCACCCCCCTCCCCACCCGTTTGCACACAACGCCTTCCACGTGTGGGACCAGGACGATGTAGTCATCCCTCTACCGCTGGACGAAAGCCCCGAGACCAGCCCCTTGCTGTCCTCCATCCCCTACATCCCCTCTTTCTTCCCTCACCTGCAGAGCCCCACCAGTCAGAACTCGCCCGCTCTCCTCGAACTGGGCGATCAGAACCCACGCTGAGGACAATTGCCACCCTCGATCAAACCCTCACTGTAAAACAATGAATTATGGAAAGATTTATGGGGATTATTTCCCATTGCATGCCATGCGTCAAAGCCTCATGCGGGAGATCAAACCACTGTGCCGCTTTTAAGCCTGCAACGGATTCTGTGAATAATGCAACGCTCAGGACTGTATTTTGGCTCACTTGAGATAAAACTGAGCATACAGTCAGGTAAGGAGACGCCAAGGACAGGGGAGGATTATCAGAAACGATCATCGGATCATTATGATGTGCCGGCTTCCACTAGAAGAGGTTTAAAAATACATACAGGGACTTAACCATTGGGTGTTTTTGTTTATCTACGTATGAAATGTTTAATGCAGCTATCTACTAACTTTTTTTGGAACCCACATTCTTGCGACACTGTGTGTAGACCTCAGATGGAGTCTAAATGGTAGTCAGGCGGCCATTCAAACCTTTAAAGCGATCACATGACGGTTGTACACGCCTCACTTAAACTCTATTTGAAGCCACGGGGAGATTAACCTTATGGCGAATGCTTAAGGAGTTCCAGGGAGTCCACTTGTACACAACAAGGCTTAATCCTTGAGCTTTTTTTGCGTGTGGGAAACACTTGAGGTTTTCCCAGCTGGTGCGCTCAAAGAACAGAAAAACAGACCCAAAGGTATGGGTCACTTCTACTACACTGAACAAGATGTCTCCCTTGTGGACTACACTCTTCTAGAGGTTTTAGAGCCTTAACTGTTTGCATGGGGCAGAAGCAACATTGTTTTAAATTCATCATATTTGGAATGAGGTACCAACAGTTCTTGCTGTGGGTCATGCAACATATTCCTATATCCATTAACAAACAGCAAACCAGAGATTGGTATGAATTCATGCATTTCATGAGGATCTTCTTAACGTCCCAATAAAAAAATCCCATACCTGTCAATCTCAGCAAATTGCTCCCTTTATTAAAGATTGCAGTTCATTTTATTAAGCGATAATAAACCTTACAGACACAACACAGCATCTATCTACTCACAGCAAGATAGACTGCAGAATATTGCAACAATATTGGTAATCTGGGATGACACTGAGGTCTGTGACCATGGAACGAGATGATCCTGATTAAAGTCGAAACGGGTATGACATGATCGGTTCTAACAAAAACGTGTTTTAAAAAAATGTATTCCTTGAACCTTAATTGTCTCCATGCAAAAATTGTTACACGGTGTGAAGAGTTCGAGAATATCCGAAAATGTATAAAGTATGAGGAAACGTATACGTTGACAGGCGTGCAATCGTGTAAATCTTTTGGAATACGGTAAATGATGTGCTGTCAGGCGAAGCAGGTGAGACTGTGCCTCACATGTCATCATGGAGATATAAAATCAAAAATGTATTGAATGGTTAAATTTATAACGTGTTAATGTTCTTCCCCATGTAACCTCTGGAATTCTTCAAAATTGTTGACTTTTCACATTATATAACAATTATTAATAGAATTAGTATGTAACGTGTTACTATGCTGAGCGTCTGCAGTTGACGAGTGAGACGTGCAATTCTCTTGCCTCATAGCAGAGGGTGATAGTGAACCAAAAAGATGGATTAGGCGCGCATAGAATAAGTCATAGTATTAGCAAGCTAACAGCAAATCAAGCCATCCAGTATTTATTTTCCCGTTGCATGGACTTCTCTCATAATAATGGATTACCAATCCAATGATTCAAAACGCGCAGACTTCATTTATAAGTAAAGGTATTTTTTTATCTATTCTAAAATCAGGGATCAGAATGGAGATTTTCATTTTCAGCTGAAATAGCCAGGGTCCAGCCATCAGCATTTATCTTATTTGCTATGTGAAAATTGCACTAGAATGAATTAAATCCAACAAAACAGAAACCATGTATTTTATATATATATATATATATATATATATATATATATATATAAAATTAAAAAATAATAATATATTGACATTAAAAGCATTTGTAATATTGAACATGATCATGATGATACAAAATAATTTATTTTAATCATGTTTATAATAAATTTTAAATTTTGTTTATCCTGTTCTAAATATTGTATAAACACAAAAGATAAAATCATTTCATAAATAAATAGATTTATAAATACCTCAGATTGGGATTTTCTGTCACACAGGGGAACCAGTGGTTGACTGCTGCTAGTATTTGAAGTGGAAGGATTTGGAACGGCCAATAATGTTGAACCGGTGGTGTTACTGTTAGTTTCACTGCCGATTTTAAATGCGGATCCGAGTGCATAATTTGATCGCCGGCAAGCTATTTTTGCTTTGTGCTTGTTCATTTTAGCATGATCGATCCGTGCCGCACAACCTCGCGTACCATAATTGATCAGATCGACACAGTATAGACACTTTGCTTTCCCTGGAACATCACACTTTGCGATGAACTGGCTCAAAGTTTCTGTAACTTCCTCGATCTTTGCGCCGATTTTAACGTTTACTGTGACAGTCTTCTCCAGCCATGACCACTTAAATTTATTCTTGATTCCTTTATCAATCTCGGAGACAAAAGCCTCGTCTTCTTTTCTTAGTATTTTCATATTTACTTTTTCAAACACTCATTTCATCGTTTGAAAAGACCGGAAGGAGCGCCATGTTTGAGAAAGCCAATGCTCTGAACAAAAGCTCCGCTGATTGGTTATCAGCGAACCTATCGACCAATGGTCTAAATGCTAACTTGGGGGTATGAAACAGTCACGTATCATAACTCACCCCCCCAAAATATTTTCTCATCGAATTTAGACGATTTAACGGGAATGACCTTTGGGGTTCAAAAACAGCGGAAATCCGCGGAAAATTCTGATCCCTGTAAAATGTATATATTGAGTTCTTGCTCTGCCAAGCAAATGATAAAATGTAGGTCCATTTAATTGTATTGACTTAAAAAAATATAAACTCACAACAAAAATACATTTACAATATGATCTATGCTTGATCACTACACTTAAGCACAATTCTGATTATTATTGCATTGGTGGAATCTTAAACAGCTACCGGTGATTCAAATTGACCCAACTTAATCCATCTCTGGGGGCGTCAAATAAGCTACGAGTTGTAAAAAGAAAATGCTATCAGAAATGCCTAGGCCTCAGTTAAGAACCAATCGCAGATTAACATTGACAAACCTTGATTAGTTGTTATTGGGAGCCTTGAGTGACTGAAGTTATCTTCACAATACAGTGGGAAACAGTGGATATTGCTTGTTGGCTATATCAAAAAACAATATACAGTATATCATAATGTTGCATTAAGAATAGTGCATCCTCATGTAACATATCATCGTTATTTTCAGAATTGCTCTGGTTTGATTTCCGCTTTAAATATTCCCAATCCAACATACAAAGTGAAAAGGTTGTGAAAACCTCCACCAATACATTAATTTTTTAGATTTAAAACAGTGGTTCTCAATTGGTCTTACTTCAGGACCCATCAACTCATCCTATTTACAAGTCAAAACCCGAACCAAGAAAAATAAATTCACTTCTTTAAAGTATTGAACAAAAGAATTTGCAGTTTAAAGCAGAGATAGAATATATTAACCTTTATTTGAAAAAAAATTAAAATGACCCGCGAATGAGTACCGTGTATACAGTACTCGCATATAAGCAACCACCTAAAATTGCTTTCAAATGGCCAAACTCTAATAAAAATTATAAACATAAATAAAGCATGTACCTAAACATCAATCATTATTAAATTATACAGTTAATAAAGAAAAAAGTTAAAAGTATAACATTTTAAAAACCATTTTTTGGGACCTCCCAGCAGAGCTTAAAAGCAGACGTATACTATTTTCGTATTTTGCAATTGTTTCCTCCAACTTAATCATTGTCACAGTTTTCAACTTTTCCTTCGCCTCATCACTAATTTTTGGGGACCCAATGAGATGGGGGAAAAATGAAATAGAACAGAGAAAAATCACAATAAAATGAGATGTGGTCCCTCTCAAACGCGCTGTTGACTGAACAGGTAGAAGCGCTAAAGCAGGGCATTATTGCCATCTACTGTTAGGGAGTATATTTAAAGCTCCATGTTTTCTTCTTAGCCTTTTTTTGCAAAGGCAAAGGCCCTCCAACTATGAAAACGGATTCTGACCCACCAGTTGAGAAACACTGATTTAAAGGAAATTAACCACAATAATGTTACTTACATTTAATTCATTTCAGTTCAAATGCAGCAAAAGATGTCAAAATACACTACCCCAATTTGACAGTTTAGATAATCTTATTTTGTGCTATTGACAACTCTACACAGCGAAACTACAATTTATTTTGTCTGATTATATCCACAAACAAAATGTCTGCCAGATGCGTGTCCCTAAAAGCAGTGTGTGTTGTTCTTTTGGTGAATTAGAAGCTTCATTTAGCCACTTTGCAGGTAATGAGTTCAATTTTTAAATATTTGCCAAAGTGAGGAAAATTCATTCTGATACAGTTTGGAATGAATGATCTGAGTTGTAGGCAAGACGGAATAGTGCACAAAAAAGAAGTGCCATGCTCGAGTGGCTCTTATTTTTGTCGTTGGAACCACAAAGTTGGATCAAAGAAGTTATAACATTGCTATGATTTGAGAAAGTAAAGGTTGTTTGAATTTTTTAAATTATTGTTCAATAGCAGAAAATCTCTGCAAGGACCCTGTGATTTGGCCAGTCGTACAAGACATAATAACCACCCAGAAACATGTATAGGCAATAGGTGATGTTTCATAATTGGAAAAATGTTTATTTCATGATTCAAAAGGAACCAATTTTCTATCCAGAGGTGTTCACGCCCGATATCGAATAATGTTGGTTCCAAGATTATTAAATTGCATGATAGCGAATACAAAAACCTGTCTCCTGATTAGGGCTACGGTGGCAGAGTGGGTTCAAAATTCCCCAAAAAGTTAGTCGGTGCCGAGCTCAGGAGTCTAGTCGACAAATAGGACTATCGTAGACCATCTGGAGATTGACCTTGTGTCCCACCAGTTCTCTGATGTTGTTGATGCTGTATTTAATCATGGTGGGCCTATAAAACAGGAAAAGAAAATTACCTCCCAAACAAAAAACAAACTCCCACAAAATTTCACAAAAAATAATTCTAACTACAGTACATAAAGCCCAACGCACGCCTGGAGCCACCCGTGCGATTCCGCTGGAAATCGGCATTTTTCTTCCTGGATCATTTTGGTGCTTGGTTGTATAATTCCTCTCGTGCGAAGGGCACATGGGAAAATAGCGGGCTGCTCTTTTCTACAACACATGCACTCCTTTTAAAACACACCCCGGTGACCTATGAAAACATTTCAAACGCCCCTCTGGGAGGATAAATGACGATGATTTTGCCAAAATTATTCATAAAATTCTTAACAGGAGCGAAACACGAGGTTTGACGGTACTCTATACGATATTTACTATGTACTCACAACATTTCATAGTTTTCCATCCACAAATCAAGCAAAATAATCTAGATCCCATTTTAACAGCAGGGCAAGTCATCGATCAAAAACGCTACAGTTTCCTCATCATTGGAGACATTGTCCAGTCACTGGATTTCCCTTCAATCCTCAAGGAACGACGACAAGGGAATGGAATTTGGTATGTTACTTTGGCAACCACCAATGACAACGTCAGAAAAAGAAAACTTCTCACGCCTGTGTTGCGATCTGGCCCCATTCTCCACAGATTGGTTCATTATGGGGATGATGAAAGTTCCCTGACACTGTTGTCTAGACATTTAGGGCTTACGCTAGGGCTGCAACAACAAATTGATAAAATTGATGACTTAAAATCGGTGGCAACAAAGTTAATCAAGTGTCTCGCGATGTATGCATGTTAGTTCAATGCAAAAAAAGCGAGTGCATTGAATTTCCCCTTGAACCAGCGAGTAGAACTTTGGTCCGGCAGAGGGGGCTTAGAGGCCATATTTGATGCACCAGGTCATCTTGATCCAAATCTAAATTTATTTAGATAGCACTTTTATGTCACTGAAATGCAACTCAAAGTGCTGTATAGAAACATTTAATGTAAACTAGGAGGAGATCCAACTAAGTACTTGCATTCTCCTCCGATGTTACTTTTTTTTAAAAAGTTCACAAAAAAAGATGTAACAGGTGTATAGCATACATTTGTATGCGCGGTGGGTGGATGCTTTAACCACTAGGGTCGTAGGAGCACTATTTCCTTGGGTGTGTCTTGGGCAAGTACAGCTGGTTGGCACCCAACCCTCTCGAAGCCAACTAACGTTTCTACCCGGTCTCAAACTCGAAACGTTTTGCGTGTGAGACAAGTGAGCTAACAACTGCACGACAGAAACACTACAACTGTATGTATTTTTGTTTATTGATAGGCTATTTGACAAACACTTGGATTTCTCAATGTTTCTTGTTATAGAACATTCTGTTGATTTGTGCAGACCGTCTAAAACTTCAATACTTAAATAGAGGAGGAAATGAAAACTCGTTTTTTTAAAAGCTGATGTTCGTAGCTTGAAATTGTGCTACTCTTTGCTGCAATCTCTTGCCTTAAGGTCATGATTGTAGACTTAATCAGCTCATTCCTGAAGCACTATACATCCATTCATTATCTGCACTGCTTATCCTCAGTAGGGTCGCGGGGGTGCTGGAGCCCATCCCAGCAATCTTCAGGCAGTGGGCAGGGAATCCCTCTGAACTGGTTGCCAGCTAGCCACAGGCCACACAGAGACACACAACTCACTCGCTCGCTCGTTCACACCTAGGGACAATTTGGACCCACCAATTCACTTGAAATGCATGTTTTTGGAATGTGTGCCCGGAGGAAACCCACGCAAGCACGGGGAGAACATACAAACTCCACACAGGAAGGTTCGATTTCATGACCTCAGAACTGTGCCACACATGCGCTAACCACTGCAGTGCCGTGCTGCCCCTCCTGAAGTATCAATAAACTGTTATTTATTTCATCTTTTTGGTGGTTTGGACTGTATTTAAAACAGGCCTTTTCTTACTTTTAACATTTTCAGACTACACTAATAAAAAAAGCACCCGGAAACAGGCATGAAATCACTCTCCAACCCTCCCCCTTTCCTCTTACTAATGTATTGCAATTCCCGGAAAAGCAGTGGTAAAAGTAAGATAAAAGATTATACTGGACTGTCTCAGAAAATTAGAATATTGTGATAAAGTTCTTTATTTTCTGTAATGCAATTAAAAAAACAAAAATGTCATACATTCTGGATTCATTACACATCAACTGAACTATTTCAAGCCTTTTATAATTTGAATATTGCTGAATTTGGCTTACAGCTTAAGAAAACTCAAAAATGCTATCTCAAAATATTAAAATATCATGAAAAAGTATACAAGTAAGCTATTCAACTAATCACCTGAATCATCTAATTAACTCGAAACACCTTGCGAGGGTTTCCTGAGCCTTAAAAACACTCAGCTTGGTTCAGTAAACTAAATCACAAGTATGGGGAAGACTGCTGATCTGACTGCTGTCCAGAGGACCATCATTGATACCCTCCATCAGGAGGGTAAGACACAAAAAGAAATTTCTCAAAGAGCAGGCTGTTCACAGAGTGCAGTTTCAAAGCATATCCACAAAAAGTCTGTTGGAAGGGAAAAATGTGGCCGGAAACGCTGCACAACCAAGAGAGATGACCGCAGCCTTAACAAAATTGTGAAGAAGAGCCGCTTCCAGAATTTGGGGGAGCTTCAAAGACAGTGGGCTGAAGCTGGAGTCCAGGTATCAAAAGTCACAGTTCACAGACGTGTCCGGGAAATGGGCTACAATAGCCGTATTCCCATGGTCAAACCACTTCTGAACTCAAGACAACGGAAGAAGCGTCTGACTTGGGCTATGGAGAAGAAGCACTAGACAGTTGCAGAGTGGTCCAAAGTCCTCTTTTCAGACGAAAGCAAGTTTTGCATTTCATTTGGAAGTCAAGGCGCCAGAGTCTGGAGAAAGGCAGGAGAGGAGCAAAATCCAAGTTGCTTGAAATCCAGTGTGAAGTTCCCACAGTCAGCAATGGTTTGGGGAGCCATGTCAGCTGCTGGTGTTGGTCCACTGTGTTTCATCAAGTCCAGAGTAAATGCAACTGTGTACCAAGAGATTTTAGAGCACTACATGCTTCCATCTGCTGAAAAGCTCTATGGAGATGAGGATTTCATTTTCCAGCATGATCTGGCACCTGCCCACAGTGCCAAAACCACCAGTAACTGGTGCACTGACCATGGCATCACTGTCCTTGATTGGCCTGCTAATTCCCCTGACCTGAACCCCATCGAGAATTTGTGGGGTAAAGTTAAGAAGAAGATGAAAGACACCAGACCTACAAATGCAAATGAGCTGAAGGCCGCTATCGAAGCATCCTGGGCATCAATAACACCTCAGCAATGCCACAGGCTGATTGCCTCCATGCCACGCCGGATTGATGCAGTAATCCGTGCAAAAGGATTCCCAACCAAGTACTGAGTGCATCAATGGACATTTTCAAATGTTTGATTTAGTTTTGCTGTTATAAAATTATTTTTTTACTTGGTCTGAGGAAGTATTCTAATATTTTGAGATAGGATTTTTGAGTTTTTTTCAGCTGTAAGCCAAAATCAGCAATATTCAAATAATAAAAGGCTTGAAATAGTTCAGTTGATGTGTAATGAATCCAGAATGTATGACATTTTTGTTTTTGTAATTGCATTACAGAAAATAAAGAACTTTATCACAATATTCTAATTTTCTGAGACAGTCCAGTAGATGTGGTGGAAAACATTTTATAAAGGCCCTTTGAACGCAGTTGGACATTGTTTACACATACTTAAGAGAACATATTATACTTTCAATTTATTTTAAAGACACTTTAAACGATGCACCCCACATTTAAAAATTCAATTCAGCGATTACTTGTAAAAATGATCGACAATTTCATCGATTATTAAAATGATTGTTAATTGCAGCCCTAGTTTAAGCCTCATTTTACGCACCGCAGCCCCCCCTATTCGTCTTTATAACTAGCAAGCTAAAAGTGCTAGTCTTCGTAAACGCCAAGTTACTCTGTGATATTCATCATCTTGAATTGTCACGTGATCCAAAAACATGTGACCAAGACAACTGTGAGTAGAGGAGCTGAAAACAGACCCAAGTGTGCGTGGGACATTGCCATCGGTGTTCTTCAGCCAATGGCATTTATGGGCAAATTACCCACGCATGAAGTGTGCACAGGAATTAACAGCCACCAACACCCATCATAACCTCACTCATTCGATTAATTCTGGCTGACCCAATGCCAATTGGATGATCCATTCTAAACCACTTGTCTAGTCCAAAAATAAAAAAGTACTTGATTTATTTGGTTACCTTTCCAGGGAAAGCCCCCAAGCAATAACAGAGACGTCCTCAGGGAGACCCATTGGAAGCAGCATCTCAGGTCTGAAAATGCCTGAGTTCCCCACTTCCACCCACTTTTTTAGTCCTGTACGCAAGAGAAGATGGAACAAATCATCGTCTGTCTTCATTTATTTCTGTTAAGGATCAAAAAGGGCTCTACAGGTGCTGGATAATAGTGGAGTTCAATACGGAAGTCAAAAAAAGAAAAAGTACTGTATGTAGCAAAAAGCAAAGAAACGGGCGAAATTTGGCCTCATTTAAAATTATACTGATGGCTCCGAAGTAGAATGCCTTCAATTTTTCAATCTTAGAGACTCTTGATCTTTTGACTTTTGTTTTAACATATATTTTTTACGTGTTTTTCAGAGAATCTGTGACTAAATTGGTTAAGATTGAATTGTAAATAGTTATCTACTTCATCGTGTACTTATAGCACTGAAGAGTTTATATATATTTTCTATTTTATAGTTTTGCATTCTCAGGGTTTTGGTGGTGTTGATCGACTTTTAATAAGTTCAGTGTGTAAAAGGCGCAAATTATTTTGTGTTTCACAATTCTTTCTGCAGATCTGTGATTTTATATATATATATATATATATATATATATACATATTACACGTGTTTCTCAGGGGTTCCCTGCAAAACAATGTTTTTCTTTTACGTTGGTAATATATCATTGAAATCTGAGGAGTTTTAAGGGAGCCAAAAAAAAGCTCTTCTCAGTGAGCTGAACCAAAAGAGCCGGTTTTCTAAATGGAGCTGACCTTTTGGGTGCGACCAGTAGGGGATGATGGCGCTTCACATGACAACGCCATCATGACAACCACAAGAGCAGGTGTGTTGGCGTCATTTCACGCACGTTTTTACAACACAAAATGTCTTCATTTCTTTCGTGGAGACAGACTTCCAAGAAACATGGCAATGGAAACAAAAGTCAAGCATTTTCTTGACCTTGAAAACACAACAATAAAATGCCAGCATTTTTAAGGAGTACCAGCACCCGAACGAACCAAGCGAACATGATTTTTGAGATGAAAATTAGTGCTGCGTTATAGCAAAGACAAAAACACGCCTGATTAAAAAATGAATACATTTTTTCATTCTCAGGGAAAGTAGCGATAAGGTGAAGAGATGAATACCTTCGTGATAGCTGAACACCTCCATACTGGGCTCTGTGTACGGGTTGTAGGCAGGCTTGAAACGAAGTTTGGTAATTCCTGGAGGGAAAACAGAGTGAGGAATACCAATTCTTTGTCCAGTATAAACTTAAGAGACATACTCAGCAAAATTAACTTTTGGACATTTTGGCCATTTGAAAATGCATATTTATGAGTAAGTCAATGAGGTGTTTTGCTCAAATTTCCCATCTGAGAATATTAGGACATTCTTGAGATCCAACTAGTGAAATTGTTCCTTTGCGTGAAAATAATAGAGTGTGTACTTTGGACATACAACTGTCAGGACCCTTCCATGTTAAGATGTTTTTATTAGCAACACTCGCAATACAGTTTTAAAATTAGCATTTATCAAGTGAACCTCTTTGGAACAACATTTCAAATAAGCACTTTAAAATATAAAATATGACTGAAAAAATAACATTCAGATGTAATAAGTCTCTTCCACTTGTTTCAGTTTTTAATATTGAATACCTGAAAAGGTGATTGCATAGGATGCCCGTTATTTTGATTATTATTCCTCACCATTGTTTGTCATTTTGACTATCATGCACAGTGTACAATATTGCTACTATCGACTAATAATGTTGCAGTTGTTAGATTTCCACTTCCTTAATGGCAAATCTGCCTTAAAACCTAGGAGATTTAACAAAGGGCTCACAGGAGGGCTTTTAGAACAGGTTGGAATTTATTATCTGAGGTTTGGGCTCTCTTCTCTGTTCTCCTGGCAATTTCAAAATCAATTGATGTTTTCTCTCCTTATTTATATTTATTATATTATATACATTCCCTTGTTGTCCTATATTACTTCTATTAAATCCAAATATTATCAAGATGCCAGTGTTTTTTTAATATATATATATATATATATATATATATATATATATATATATAAGCCTGGCCATGTGAGTGCTTTTGATCATTTATGGTTACATTGTATTGTAAAAGGGCTTAACATCACGGGTGTGTCCTTTAAATGACAAAATTACAAACTTCTCAATAGATTTTTCTGGCAGGGTCTAAGTTGTTAACGATATTCGGGAAATAAATGTGTAAATTCGAACCTAATTTAGTAAAGAACTGGTGCAAGACCCCCATGAGGTCGCCCAAGGTTAGCCCATAGTCAGCCACCACGCCCTCAATTTGGTGGAACTCAGCCAGATGGGTTGCGTCTAATGTCTCATTCCTGAAGACCCGGTCGATGGAGAAGTATTTGACAGGGGTGAATTTCTCCTGGGGAAGATGAGACAATGTATTCAGGTGCTAAACAAAAACAGCGTGTGACCGAAGACCATGCCAAGGTTCTATTTAGACGATCTCCACTCAACACGGCTTTCCAGGAAACTTTTGAACCCGAGTGAGGAGATTGCTCCAGTTTAGCTGCCAAGAGCTTTGATAAGGTCAAAGGTATTGCATGGGAAGGTTAAGTCTGGGTGCACTGTCTTAAAATTGTTCCACACAGTAACACTTGGGCACACTCCAAAAGGTTCTCAAGAGGATTGTATATTTTCTCACAACTGCAAATGAAAAATAATACTTATTTCGATAGTTCTGAAAAATGCAACCTACCTGTTGTGCAAGCTTATAAAGCATACGTGCACTGACAGCTGTCGTGTGCGTGCGGAGAATATTTTTCTGTGCTTCCTCAATTTTCCAGTCATATTTGTACCTGAGGGTGCAGCACAAGGAAAATCTGTAAGCCATTCGGTCTCACTCCATAGAACAGTGGTTTAAACTGGATTGACTTCAGGACCTAGCCTAATTTCAAGCTGCCAAATTAAAAAAAAAAAGTCTAAACTTATTGAATACAATTATTGTGCAGTTTAAGCCAGAGATATACAATTTTGTCACATAAAAAATGGCCAGCAAAAACCACCCAAGTATTTGTATTAGCTGCGTTTTCAGGAAATCCATGAAGCTTAACTTTAGCCACTTTGTCTTCAAGATAAGGAAATCCATATAATATATTCTGCGCTGTTTCCAAGTCTGGTCACGCTCAACTTGTGTAAACAAACTTTATCTTTATTTTTCTGTGGTGTGAAATGGTGGGTGACAACGCAAAATTGAAGGAAAATATCATTATCCATTGTGAATTACTTTAAATGACCTTCAGTCGGTTTTTGTTCTTTTCTTAGCATTATTTTGCCCACTGAAGACCCACTGAAGACCCACCAGCTGAAAAACACTGCTCTAAATTATATTTCAAAGACAAGGTCCGCAGGCCAAATGTGGCCCGCTAGGTTTTCTTCTGCCCCTGAGATGACCTTGATTCATCATTTCACATACACCAGGAATCATGTTTTATTTTACCGTACGTTACGTCTTAAAAGTGGGGTGCTTCATTTGAGGTGTCCTTAAAACGTTGAAAGTAAAATTATTTCTCTATTAAGTATGTGTTTACAACGCCCCACCAAGTTCAAAGACTTAAGAAAAAACATTCCACAACACCTATATGCTTTTGTCTTACTTTTAGCAACGCTGCTTGAGACACGCAATACATCAGGTATGGAGGAAAGGGGGGAAAGAGAAGGAGGTTGGAGAGTGACTTTTGGCTATCCTCAGTTTTTCGTCAGTGCAACTTAACAATGGTGAAAGTAAGAAGAGGAATTTTTCAAGTAAAGTCCAAACGCCAATCCAAACCCCCAAAAAGATGAAAAAAAGAGTTTATTCGAGCACATCTAAAAAATTCCTGTACTTGCACGCGCAACATAAGCAGCTTGACAGAGGCTGCAATAATGACAATAGCCAGAAGTTAGCATCACCAAGTTCCAAATTCTGTAGATCACTTCCAAAGATAATAATGTTTTTGGCTAATAAATGTTTGCACTTTATTATATTGTATTTCAATCCAATTATACATTTTATAAAAAGTATTTTAATTGAGTCAATGATAGGAACCTGTTATTGTTTTATTTGTAGTAAATCTAGCCCACTTTTGCTAAAACAGACACAACAGGCTACCAATGTTGCCTCAGTAATAGAAGCTAGTGTTGCTAAGGCAGCATCTAGCGTCAATCTTTACAATAGAAAGTTTAACAACTGAAAATGAATGCACATAATACACTGCAAAAAAATATTTTCTTTCTTATTTTAAGTAGTGAGCACATAAGGTATTTAGATTTAGCGGTTGGCTTTAGTATTCGTATCATTTAGCATTACTTTAGTGGTCAACTAGACCAACATTAGCAACTTCTAATAGCAGCTTCTTTCATTACTGATCGTGATTTGGAGATTTTTTTTTATATAATAAAGGAATTGTCTCTATTTTGTCTGTTGAAAAAATAATAATTACTGACAGAGCCATAACAGATATTGTTTCATTTATATGCTCATATTGGAATTTGTTAGGTTTTAAGTAGGTTCAATTAGCTTCAATAGACTACACGAGTCATTAAAATATTTTCCAAGATTCAACCAGTTTGGCTCTCAACTGGAAGTAAAATTTTCATTTGCCCCTCCGTCCATTTGACTTTAACCGTTGAGTATAGCATTACGTTTTAAAAAAAGAACAAATCCCTCACAACGTAGTCGCTTTCATTTTTAAAGAATACGTAACGGATTTAATTTGTGAATCAAATAATATATCCACTACAATAGGTATCTGCAGACCTAGGTTGACTTGCATATGAACTTATGTGACACAACGTTCTTAATCTGTTCTAAGTCGACTCATTGCACCTCGAGAGGGAAAATCCTTTCTGAGAAGCCTTTAAACAACTTTTCAGAGTGTGATTTGTTGATCATTGTTCTGGAAGCCTATTTGTATTGCTAGCCGAAAAATCCTAATCTTGTTGCGATTTTAAAGTTGGCTTCTCTTTTTTTTTAATAACTTTTTATTTCTCACACACTCTTAATTTGAAAATGTCAAAAAAGGACTACAGGTTCATCCATCCATCCATTATCTGCACCGCTTATTCTCAGTAGGGTCGCGGGTGTACTGGAGCCCATCGCAGCTATCCTCAGGCAGTGGGCAGGGGGAACCCTGAACTGGTGGCCAGCAAATCACAGGGCACACAAGGACAGACAATTTGCTCGCTCATTCACACCTAGGGACAATTTGGACAGGGCAATTGACCTAACATGCATGTTTTTGGAATGTGGGAGGAAACCGGAGTGCCCTAAGGAAACCCACGCAAGCACGGGGAGAACATGTTAACTCCACACAGGAAGTTCGATCTCATGACCTCAGAACTGTGCCGCACACTGCGTGACCGTGGTGCCCGACTACAGGTTCCATAAGGTGTAAAACAGGCCTTAAATACAGCTAGGTGCTTGTAGCAACATTATTCTAAAAAACAAAAAACAAAACATGGAATGCATGTTATCAGTCTTTTATGTTGCATTCTGTGTAAATAAGTGGAAGTAATACTAAACTCTAGGACCTTGATTTTATTGACGCCTCGTAATTCTCTCACCCTTGTGAACCAAAGCCGCCCTCTGAGTGGACCCTCTTTACTCTCTCCAGGTAGTCCTTTGGTAACGCGAGTGTGAGAGCAGGGTCTGAAAAACAAAAATACTTTTACAATAACACTACAAGCAAAAATATTCAGTTACTGCGGAAGAAAAATCAGGCACACACCGGAAAGAAAGAATGTGTCGTGCTGGTCTCGAGCTGGATGCTGCTGCGGCTGAAAAAGGGAGTCGAAGTTCCAGAAAGAGCTCTCGATGAAGTTGTTGGTTGGCATTTCAGTGAAACTAGGCACAAAAATGCTCATTAGGTTGGTTTGAAAATCAAATTCACAGCTCGATATTGTATAGAAAATAGGCCCAGCACAAGATCAACAACTCAATTCTTCTTTCCCATTTTTTATTTTCAAAGACTGTCCTTTTCAATTACACTCGACGATCAAACTACGTATACCTTCGTTTTGTCAGGACCACCATTTCCCCTTTTACTTTTAGGTTATCACAGACAAAAGTGAACATTCGCATTCCACCCCAGTTCAAAGGACTCAGGTCTTTGGGATGAGTGCAATAATAATAATAATAATAATTTCCTTGTATTGTCATTCTGTGTAACAATGTACACAGAACGAAATGTCGATTGCACCTGACCCGTTGTAGCGAGCCGATGCAGCCGCAGCCAACAGAGGGCGCCGCCGACCACTTTTTAAGTCTTAGGAATGACTCGGCCGGGGCGCGAACCACCGACCTCCCAGTCTCAAAGCGGGCGCCTTACGTCTACATCCCCTGATGGACAGTTCCTGGACGTACCCGGGTCTCCCCACAAAGACATAAATCTACAGTGCATTACAATAAAGTCTGATAACGTATAGTTTGTGATAATATTAAAACAATTAAGACTATGTATGAAACATGACAAATGATACCACTTGTTAATAATGTGTGTGTCGTGTTGGGATATTCATAAGGCCTATTCCGTTTTAATTGCCCTCTGTTGGCTTCAAATCAATTTAGGGGTGAGATTTTCCCCTCTAATCTAGAAAGCTGTTTACCCCTGAAACCCACCGGGAAAGTGTCAGCTTTCTCCCAAATCAAGCCACTGGGGTGTGATCTGTAAACCCACGTCACTGGCCCTTTAAGAGGGAACCTCGGACAGGATTTGCTCTCATCTTGCTTGTCAGGCAAACAAAGGGAATTACAAAAGAGGCCATATAAACAAATAATCGTTATAACGGCACGTGGTCTCTGACTGCATCACTGTTCGACCCCAACTGCCATCTGCGCTGTGTCCCGACCGAGACGTGAAACATCAAGGCATAAAGCAACTCAACAAGGTAAGAGTTTTGATTTTTAAATTTTATGCTACTTGATTCTGTGGGCTTGGTAACTATAGCGAAAAAGCCTATGCAAATGAATATCTTTAATTAATCCTATCAAAATTGAAGTTCCGTTTTTTTTTTTCTTTCCTTTCCTACTACCCACGTTCCAGACACCTGTGTCTTCAGTTTTCATTCCTTTCGGATTATATAATTACTATTCAAAATTCATGAGCTGTAATTTAAATAATTAAAAGTTGAATATTGATCAAAGAACTCACCCCATCTCCAGGAAAATCTGCCTGAACTGTGTTCGCACTTTCATCAGTGGATGCAGATGGCCGCAGTCAGGGGCCACGCCCAAAGCATCAAAATTGTAGGGTTTGAAATTTTTCTCCTTCCAACTGCCCCTACAATACAAAACAATACAATAATTTAGTCGCCGAACTGGGCCAAGTAAGCATTATTACCCTATACTCGGGGTGGGAGACACTGGGAATTCTGGTATCGATCCAATCCAAGTTAATACACGTTAGTATCGATCGATACCAATCCAATACCAATCTTTTTGTTTGGAAATGTAATGATCATTGGACAGTTGAACCTGTCCCTTTATTTTATGCTGTGTATACGATCAACACAGCACAAAAATTTAAGGCACTAGAATTATTCATTTCTTTGAATTAAATTAATGGATTGCAAACTTTAACAGTGTAATAAAACAAACAAAAATATTGATATTACAACTGTTTCAGAAGTAAAACCAAAAAAGCAGCAATGTAACAAAAATACAAATACAGTATAACAATGACAACAAGACAATGAAATTACCTTCAATTGTATAATATCTTGAAATTAAAGTCAGTAATTTCAATAAAGTATCAATTGTTTCTCATTGACTATGTTGCCAAACGGATTTACAGGTTTTGTTCAGGAACAGTAACATTTTTGGTTGCAGCTCGTAACTCTGTTTGGGTGAACTTTGTTCATGTGTTTCTGAAAGTTTTTGATGTTGCCAAAGTAGCAGACCATCTCACCACACAAATTACACCTGGCACTGTCCTTTACTGTAGTTGGAAAAAAGCACACCGCGCTGCGCTTCCGGTTTGCATCTGTCATTATTAGTTTCTGGTCCCGGGGAGCACAGCTTTGGTCCCCTCTTCTGCTTGGCAGGCAGGATGCAGCAGCAGCAGGCTAGGAAGTGCTTTAAGTGTGCCTGTCTGTCACCCACTCATGCATACACTTAGAAAGTGGTCCAGGGCACTGGGTAAGGGAGAGAAGGGCTGCGCTATTTACATAGAGAAGCTGAACTTTAAACAAATTGGTGAAGGAGCGAAGGATTGATCTCAGGACAATAGTATCGATAGTATCCATGTAATTTTTTAGTATCAATAATAATATTTGCATGGATCCGCCCACCCCTAACATACACTTGTTCCGCCATGCCTTTAGGACAAAGCCCCTGTCTTTGGAACTGTCCCCTTTAATGGGCGCTGAGCACTCTTTGTCCTTTGTCTGAACCCCTTCACGCTGCCACTGACAGACAGGTGAGGGCAGAGAAGACAAACAAAACAAATTGAGAGAACTTGAACTTACGTTGCAATCATCTCAGGGGTGAGCTCGGTCTCCTGCTTGGTGATGGTGGTGCTGAAGCCCTTGCCTTTCGTTATCCAGTATGACTTAACCGTCCTAAACAGTGGTATAAAAACAGTTGGTTTTTTTTTTTTCATGTGTTGCATGAGTAACACTTTTTTAAATTTCTAAATAAACAACTTTGGTTACAAATCAAAAACAAACATTTGAAACAACTAACTTGATGATAGGAGGGTAGTTTGATGCTCTTGACTTAGGTGATAATTTCAACTTTTTAAAGAATACAGTATTTTCTGCACTATTAGACACACCGGATTATACCGTGGACCCCCCCCAAAAAATAGTCTCTCTCATATTTGTTATACTTAAGGTACACTGGCGCATGAAATTTAGACTAGTGAGAGCTTCCGTGTGTATTTGCAAATATACACGCGGATATATTAATGAATTGATTGAATAATCGCTAAGACTCGTTGACCAAAATCGCAAAACATTGTATGCAACGAGAATCGAACCCATGGAGCAGCGGTAAGAGCGCTGACGCATTACCTCCAGGGGTAAGTAAGACACATGAAAAGGCATTCAAGCTTATCTTATTATGGCACTATTTTTACTGACAGTACCTGAAACATTTGCATAGTACATTCTGATGAGTTAAACAGTCTGCTTAAAAATAGTGTAATAATAAGCTCTAATGCCTTTTCATATGTAATAAATACCACTGGTGGTCCAGTGGTAAAGTGTCAGCACACTCACTGTCACTATTTGGGTTCAATTACCGTTGTTGACAATGTTTTACACCGATTTGATCATTCATTGGACGATCATTTCTCAGTTACGGTAGTATATCGTAAAACCTTGTCTGGTAACGCATTAATTACTATATGCATTTTTAATCTTATCCACCGTATTCTGCTGCATGTAAGGTGCATTTTCAAATTCCTCGCCAAATAGGTGTTTTAAGTTGCGGCTTATAGTCCGGAAAATACAGTACTATTTACTCATAAGAAACAAAAAGATGGGTAAAAGCCAATCATCCAATAATATAACACCGCCGGCGGCGAAAGCCCATGTTCTATCGGGAAAATTGAATTAATTTACGAGGGGTTTATTTTGCAATCTTAGCAAGCGGTTTGCAAAAAAAGGTCTCTCATCTTTAGCACTGATGCAAATGTGGTCGCACAACTGCCAGATTTGCTAAAGGTGACAGTTGAATACCTCTTAGCTAAGAAAATATATCATCATTGCAGAATTGAAGCTAAAATACAGAATAGTTGTAAGCTATAGCTAAACACAATGCTACTTGAAATACGTAAGGTATGCCACAACCAATCGGAAATCGATTGTAGCATAGAAAACGTGATACCACTCAGTTAAAGGTAAAATACAGAAGATTTGTAAGCCATGACTAATAGCAATATAACTTGAAATTTGTAAACCAAGGGTGTCAATCTCAGTTTGGCTCAGGGGTCGGTTCCAGACTTTCTGTTCTCGGCGGGCAGTTTTATGCATTATCATTAAGCCTATTTTAATAGCATACCCTATATGTTCTCATAATGGATAACAACGGATCTTTTCTTAGCAAAATACATGTATTCACAAGAAAATGGGAAAAAAACGGTTTTCCTGTTTGGCATTAAATGCATTAACAGGTTCTCTTTAACAATTGAATGGAGTTTTGCACCTGAACCAACAAACAACGCTATACAAATTAGCTATGAGTCTTGAAAAATATGTGCCTTAAATGTCATACTGGATTGAAATGAATGAAAGTGAAATACAGTAAAACATAAACGTTTTAACAGTAAGTGGACAATAACAGACTACAGTAAGACCTCGGGTAACGCGGTTAATGGGGACCAAAACCACCCGCGATAAGTGAAAATCTGCTAAGTAGCGGCGCACCTTCAAAAATAAATAAATAAATATTTTATTTTTCTTAATTATTATTTTTTTAGACCCGGTTAATGGGGAACAAAACCACCCGCAAAAAGTGAAAATCTGTGAGCCCATCCCAGCCATCTCCGGGCAGTGGGCAGGGGACACCCTGAACTGGTTGCCAGCCAATCGCAGCTGCAAATCACATTAGTTCTCGCAGCTTGCTGCGTTCTTCATCGACGCACGAGCCGAGTGATCCACCGCTAAGAGTCATACAGCTGGGCGATTTTACCTACGCCCACACGATCGGAGACAAATTCACGACAGGGTGTTTACTTGCGCGCACCGCGGGTGCCGTTCGTTTGCTCCCGCGAGCGGGCCCCTAACCCGCGGTGCGGGTACTTTCGGGCGCGATACGCACGACACAGACACAGTTACGGGAGTCCCGCGCACGTACGCCGCCTTTCGCCTGCCTCGCGCGGACGGCCAACTGTCGTCGCGCCGCGCTACTGGGGGCGTCGGACAAGCGGGCTCCCCCCACTTACGGGGGTAGCCTGATCACGCCCGCCGCCTTATCTTGCGTTGCGCCGTGTGACGCCACGTCCGCCGAACTCGCTCAGTCGCGCGGCCCGGGAGTGACCTCCGCCGACCTCTCCTAACACCAGACTACAGTACTACTCAATCCTCCTGCAAAATTGTCTTTTACTGCCACCCACTGATACGTGAAGAAAATGCATTCCACAACTTACACCTCAGCAAGAAGTTTGCGCTTTTTGAGTTCGTTCTTTTCTTTCTCTTCAACATTTGAAGAAAGTCCTTTCTGGACCAGAAGCAACTTCTCTCTAACCTGGTCCACTATGGACTCTACCTGCGGAGTCAAACAGAACCACACCAAAGTATTGCCAGTCAGAAACATGAAAACATTCAAGGTCAATTCTATAACAGGGGGTAGTCTAGTAATTCAATGAAGTATAAGGTGTGCCTTAGATGTAGGGATGTGATTTTTTCCGAGGCTCACAATTATAATTTTAGGGATGCAAATGAGTTGAATTGTCTTGATTGTCATGGCACCCCAGGGTAAATATGTAATAGTCTTTAAAGACAAAAATAGGTCTTGAATACAATTTGATGATAAAAAGGTTATTGAAGCTTATTATGCCGCGTAATTTTATTCCTTCACTAAGATTCAATCTTTTGTAATGTTAATCAACTGTACATGATTTTTAGAAAAGCAAAACAACAATTGAATTAATTTCCATTACAGTTTATTGAACTCGAGAAACTGATGCAGACTAAAAAGTGGCAAAAATAGCATAGAAATACAAATTTAAATCACTGATTTAATGATTTAAAAGTCTTCTTGCTTTTTATTTTCATTATGAGAATGTTTACCAGAATAGGGCAACTTTGCTTTTTAATTTCAAATTTATAGAAAGGATCTAACGCTTCTTTCAACTTCTGCAAAGACACCCATGAGCTAGTTTTTATTCATTTTTATTTTATTTATTTCACAGCTTCAAACAGAGCATCCATAACTTTTGTTTTAAGTAAAATAACGTCGGGATGGGTTTCCTCAAGGTTCTCCCGTTGATTAATGGTAGTCAACAAATACAGCTACAGCGGGTGCTTTGTGAGTTTGGCGACATCTAGTGGACATATTAAAAGCTGCAGGTCATTGTGGCTCATTTTTATTTTTTTCTCCTCTTAGCATGGTCTTACGGGCCATATAAAATTACACGGTAGGGCACATTCGTCCCCCAGGCCATGAGTTTAAGACATGTGCTACAAGACAAACATACATACAGTCCTGAATATCCTGGGCCCGCCTTCATGCGCCTTGTCCAATCGTATCCACTTGTTGGACATGGCCTTGCTGAAGCCAATCTTTCCAAAGGAAATTTTCTGAAGAACACCACAAAAATATTCTGGATTTAAAAAAAATACCTCACAAAGACTTTGATTTACCTAGCCTGTCTTTTTTGACTACAGGTGCACAATAAATTGTGGGCACATTCACAGGAATTTCGTACAACATCAAAAGGCCCTGTTTCTAGGGGCTGTGACCAACAACTAGTTTAATAGTTGACTAGTGAAAGAATATGAAAACAATGAAAATGATAATTTTTATTATTTTTTAAATTAAGGATGAAGTTGATTTAATTATGTGGCAAATAATAATTAACACAAGAAAAATGGGTACCATGAAAAATACATTTTTTATGGAGCGTACTGTGCATTCGTACAAAAACTAAATACAAATGCCCTATCTAAAACTAATTAGGCACAGTGCTTGGTCAGTAAAGACATAACTCCATAAATCAAGTAAACATTTGTATCCCAGTAAACCAAGAACCGGCTCATTAGTAGCAGCAGAACAGTTAATAAAACAAATATGATGCCCGTTTTGTGAATTACATGGAGTGCTCAACCGCTAAGTGTGTCACCAAAAGGTAAGATATAATTGTTATTTTGTTACAGTTGTATACTGTCAGTCTCTAAGGACTTCATCTTGAGGTAAGTTTGCAACTCACTATGTTTAAGTTCTCCCCCCAAAAACTAGCACAGAAATGCACTTTTTTTAATGTAAATCAATCATTGCATCGAAACTGCAATACCGGTCAGAAAAATCGCAATTTATTTTTTATTTTTGGTGCAAAATCGTGCAGCACTTTTGTCATATTATTCCCTAGTTAGCCCTCCCCTTTCGATTGACACCTTTTCCATAATGAGAATGTGTTCATGACAATTTATTTCATGCACAAAGCTTAAAGTTACATTAAACTTGGATCTTCCTCAACACATATTCCACCTTTCTTACTCTTACCATTAGTGGTTACTTGGGTGGCCCTGGCGGCCGTTGAAAAATAAATTAGACACATCATTGCATAAGCCGCAGGATTGAAAGCATGTACAAAAGTCGCGGCTTATATATGGTGGAATAGATTTCTTTTTTTTTTTCGAAACATTAAAAAGACTGAGTTAGTCCTTGCGGTGAAAAGCTCTTAGCCTTACCATCAGGTCATTTTGAGTCAGACCCTCTGGAGGGATAGCATTGAATACCCGAGCTTCCTGGCTGCCTTGCTCAGCAATTTCCTTACCCTCCACTGTCAGCTCCCAATGTTTGGAGGAGCGGAGCTCAGCTGAGATTATCTGCAGATCAGACAAAAAAAAAAAAACATCAATTTGCGCGATATTTTAAAGCAGGGGTCGGGAACCTTTTTGACTCAAAGAGCCATAAAAGCAAAAAATATTAATTTTATTTTGGGAAAGAGCCACACCATATATTATGAGACAAATTTACTAAATTGCTAAACCGGCGCCCCAGACAAAACCTTAGTCTTCAGCACATTTATTTTTGATGATTTGATAAAAATTATGAAAAGAGAATAATGCCAGAGCCCGTGTCCCAAAATCAACAAACAGACCACTTTAAACTTGTCTCTTTCTTGCAATTACTCAAGATCGGTTAAACTCCTTTTGACCTTTTTTTTCATACATATTGGTTTCAAAACCAGATGCAAGCATTTATTTTGTAAAAACGTCACAACATTCTGAGAATAGGGAGCCTTATGTGCTTACCTTTGGCGAGAGATGGGAGGGAATGCTTGTACTTTTTGCATAGCTCCACCCATCCATCCCACTCACCCAATCAAATGACTAAGTTCTCTTCCGGTGTTTTGGCGTATTTACAGTTCTGTGGATTCATCATAAAGTATCTGAACACTGAACACAGATTATATAGTGAACTTTTAAATAAAGGATTCTTTAGCGTTGTACAGCCAAAACGAGTTTTTTTCCCCCTTTTTTGTGTGACGCCTTGACTGTAAATCGTAGTGAAAAACGTGCCCTATATATACTGCTAAGTGTTACACCTTTATTTAGCTTTGGTTTGGCTTTACGTGTACCTGAATAGGATAGACAACTCCGGTTTTGAACAATATGGAGAAATTTTGCATGCAATCAAATTGGTCTCTGAGCCACAGATACTCATAGAAAGAGCCATATATGGCTCGCGAGCCATAGGTTCCCGACCCCTGTTTTAAAGAGACAAAGTGTATTATTTGAGGCCCTTTTTGAGGTGAAAAAAAAAATCTTTAATCAATAAACAATAACAGTATTGGTTTGAATAATCAGCACGAACTGTCCTACAAACGTGAATTTTCATAAAATACTCCTAGATCAAGAAATTTGCATTTCTTTGACAACGTGAGCTTCAACTAGAGCAGGGGTGGGTGAATGTAAATGGTCTGCATTTATATAGCGCTTCTTCAAGTCAATGAAGACCTCCCAAAGCGCTTTACAATGTGCCTCACACTTTTCCCTTTTACACACTGACTAACCTATAGCAGTGACTGTTTGATTCACGGGCAACATTGGGTTAAAAAATTGAGATGAGGGCCAGATAAAAACAAAAAACGATTGACTGATTTCTCCGTATCAAAATGTCTGAAACCCCGACAAGACTTAAAGAAACAAGACCCATCTAATTTTTCTCATGTATTTATAAATACTTTACCGTACTTGCAAACGTCTACACATAGATGTAATATTTCAGTTGTGTTTATATATAGATTACTATCATCTTTGGTTTTGAAAGACTCAAAATTAAAGCAATTGATTATATGATGTCCAGTTTTGAGCACTCCATTTTATATTCTTATGTATTAAAAAACTCAAAATGAATTAGAGCTAATTAAAGTATTTATTTTTTTGCATGTCATACAATAAATCTACTAATTGATAAATACACGATAGTATTAAAAATATAGCAAGATCAGAAAAATACTTCACCAGGGAAACCGAGAACAGTCACAGAAAAACAAAAATAAATTCTACCATATTGCCAAAGCAATTTCTAGAATTTGAGAAAAAAATCGCATTATCAAGTTCATGATTAAGGCAGAAATGCTGTTTTTAAATTATCTGCAAAATAATTGGTTGACCGACTTGGGAACTAATGCAGATAGTGCAGCTTTCTTTGGGAATTAGCCCCAAAAAGTTAGTTATGTTATTAATTACTAGTGCGAGGATATTAGATTAGCACTATATTTATACCGTTTTTGTATGGCAGGCCGAATTACAAAGATTGGTGGGCTGTATTTAGCCCGTGGGCCATAGTTTACCCACCCCTGACAAAGAGGGAGCTGACATAGCTGTCTGCCATCTTTGTGCTCTGGGTAAAAAAAACTTTCAAAAGTGCAGTTTAGTCACTTTGTGTCGCCATGGTTTGTTTTCTTCCTTGTGATTTTTTTCCAATTATACTACACAATACATGGACATCGAGTGGTCAGATAATACACACTGTCCCTTTAAGCAACTTCACTCCATTTTTGTTTTCCATCTCTCCTAGGTGTCCTGAAGTCCTATACCAATTTAGTCAAGTCATGATACAACTTATTTCACAAACTCAGTTTTCTGGTTGATCAATTCAAGTTAGCCCCCTTTCCAAGAAACATGCAAGATTAGATTGGAAATCAGTAAGTATTACCTAGCATTTTGTAATCAAAGTTTTGATTGTATTCGGTTTTAGAATGATTACTTTATAAATTCTGATACGTGTGTATTTTTGTATGCGACTTATATGCTCCATACTGGTTGAACCAATTTTCGTGAAAGTTTTCACAGTAGTACTTTAGGTTTCCCAGATAGTCTTTGGCTAGGTTTTGTGTCAAGGCAACCCCAATAGGTACCAACAATATCACTTAACATCTGCTTTCATGTGGTCTGCTTTCGCAGGGTCTTCAATGCCCTCTGGCAGCCAAATTGGGTACTGCAGGTCCAGACAGCTGACCACTCCAAGCAGCCCAATCCAATGTTATGTCGAACAGTCAATGCCAGGTCATTTTGTTTGTTCATTTTTAAGGATAAATTGAGTGTTCAGTCCTTTTGGTACTGATACCGTACCATTTAATGTTTTCCTCAGTTTTTTTAATACGTTTTTGGATCATTTCAAATTTTGTTTGTCAAGTCAAGTCATTTTTATTTGTATAGCCCTTAATCACAAAGAGTCTCAAAGGGCTTCACAGGTTATTTATTACACAGACTATATTACACAGACTAATTTTCAGACTATTATTACACCATCCCTGCTCTGGAACCAACATGAGGGCAAGGAAAAACTCAAAAAACCTCAACATGAGGAAAATGAAGAAACCTTGAGAAGGGACCGCACATGTGGTATCCCCCTTCCAGGATTGCCAGACAGCGAAGGATGTTGCAATCCACGAAAAGTATAGGTCATTCATATGCTATAGAGTAGAAGTGAGTTTTAAGCTTAGATTTAAACATTTCCACTGAAGTTGCAGATCGGATCTCTGGGGGATTTTTTATATGGGCACCAAAAAATAAAAAAAAAATGTCTTGCCCATTTTGGCTCTAATCCAGATCCTCTCAGTCACTGGTAGCAGACGACAACATCATCGTAGATTGTGAATAATGTTGTGGTATTCTACATAGTCTGTCTAGCTGTGAGAAGAGGTGATTTTAGGTTGAGAGCTTCAGAAGTGCTGAGCACCCAGAGCAGGGGTGGGCAAACTATGGCCCGGCAGGCTTTTTCATTAAGCCCGCCAAACCAAAGTGCCCAAAACAATATATATCATACAGTATATATGCTGTTAAATATAGAACTACCAAAAGAAAAAATGTTTTGGGGGTGAGAGCTTTGTCCCCATTGTCACTTAGTATGTCCGCAACAAAATTATTACTACAGAGACACAGAAATAATACAAAACTCATATCATATTTAGTGCTTAAAATCAGGGACCTAGTATATATATTTTTTGTCTTCATAATATAATAAAATACTTAAAAAATAAATAATAATAATAATAAAAAGAAATACTACAAAAATACTACTACAGTAATATTCCATCCATCCATTCAAAATACTTCAAAGATACTACTAGGGAAATACCTTTAAAATACTTCTACAGAAATACTACAAAAAACATTCCTAGTAATACTACAATACAAAAATACTGCTACATAATAATGTGATAAATAATAATGTGGAAATACTACAAAAAACGTAAAGTGATACTATAAGTTACTAAAAAATATCACAAAAATACAACTAGAACGACACTACAATACATACTACAGATATACTAGATGCTATAATTGAAATACTAAGAAACCATGACTTCCAAAATACTACAAAAACACTACAGAACTACAGTAATACTACGGATAAACTATAAAAGTTCTACCATGGGAATGCTACAAAAATACAATTACAGAAATACTGAAAAAAATACTATTATAGCATACCTGTCAACCTGTACGGTTTTGCCGTACAAAGAACGTTTATTTTGCATTTTAAGACATGTACAACGTACGAGAAAATCTGTACAGAAAATCGCAAATTTGTCAATTATGGCTACCATCCAGTAAAAACCGACTATCACAAAACTGCAAATCAATCAAGTCAAACGAGTTAGCCGCGGAATCCTCTATCTCGGTATCGTTTTTTTCCCGTTGCAAATGAAGCGAGCGGTTTGATGTAGTGAAAGGAAGTCCGTCTCTTTTTAGAGACCCGGCTTTTTCGTCTCAACTCATTAAAGAGAGCCGGCTCTCAAACGGCTCACTTGCTTTGATGCATTGTATTACGAATTATTATGTCGTATAAAGAACTAAAGAAAAAAAGGAAGTATAAAATGAGAAAATGATAAAAGACAGGTTTGTGGTTATGCCTTTAATCAGTATATTACCAACAATAATTTAATGCAGAAAATGAATTCGTAATTTGAATAAGAAAATGTATTATTTTACTTAATTATATTTGCATGTATTTTTTCCTTCTACAGTGAACGTCCAAGCTACTTAATTTTTGAACTTTTGTTATTATAAACCTCATTCATGTCGAGAAACTCAGGATCTCACAACAAAATGTTTATTAATATATATGATATAATGAAACACATGTGCAATATAACATGTTAAACTACATAAACACGTTTGAAAAAAAAAAATATGGAGTAAGATTATTTTGTATTTTGTAAGGGAAAATACGACAGTTTGTAAGGGCATGGAGCCCTGGAGGTTGACAGGTATGTTAAAGATACTACGGTTTAAAAAATGCTATAATTTTGGGGGTGCTTGGGTAGAATGCTTGAGCACCCCCCAAAACGGGTCTGTTACGCCCATGACTGTGAGTAAATAGGTGCGGCGTTGTGTTAGTGAGATTTGATATTGCCTGCAAAGGAGAATCACAACCATTAATACGGGGAGTATTTGGCTGAGGTCGCCAGGTATGAGATGCAACGACCGCATTCACACCAGTAAAGTGTAGTTTGACACGTATGTATTATTTAAAAGAGTATGTTTTGTGAGTGTTTGCAACTGTGCCAAACGCTGCAAAACAACGGTTATTACTATTATTTTTATCCATTGTACTACAAAAAACACACTAAAATACTAAACTTTACAGGAAAAAAGCATACAGTAAACCTGTTTCACATCTCAAGTCTCATTGCATCAGTCACATTGCAACTGTTGACGTGACAGCCTGACTGCCGCCGGAAATCCAAACCGGGTAAACTCACTTCGCCGAGAGACTGCAGACTCTTCACGGCCCCGACGATGATCTGGTGGTCCACGCCGAGGCTGCATGCCACATTTAAGCTTTCTACGCCGTCGTCCGCCTTGTCAATCCGCTCAAGAAGCGTATCCAACACACGCGTGTCCGCCATAGCCGGTTTCTCCACTGAGCCCAAAGGAACCGGAAATTACGTCACAGTCCCCATATATTTTCATTTTGGTAAGATAATCTGGAGCAGGGGTGTCAAACCTCATATTAACTCGGGGGCCACACAATAGAACAAAAATTCTGTCGGGGGCCGGACTAGTATATTAAAGAGAAATAAAAAGAGATAAAGAAATAAGAGAAAGAGGGAGAGAAAAGGAGAGAGGGCGGGACAGAAAAAGAGAGAGAGAGAGCGTGAGAAACAAAAGATAAAAGGTCGTGAGAGAGGGGGGAAAGAAAGGGAGAGGAAGAAAAAAATCCAAAAAGAAATAGAAATCCAAAAGAGAAGACAGAAAAGAAAGAACGAAGGGTATGGAGAGAGAAAGAGAAAAGGAAAAAAGGAAATTAGAGAAAAAGAGGTTAAAAGACACACAGAAATAAAGAGCAAGAAAGAGAAAAAGAGACAAAGAGTGAAAGAGACAGAGTGGAAGAAAAGGGGTGGAAAAGAGAGCGAGAGAGTAATAAATACAAGTACAGTGTCTGTGTGGAAGGTACCTGGCTTTGGCAACATCAAGTTGACGTAAATCGACCTGCAGTTTGTTTTTCTCTTGCGCTTCTCTGAGTGTTGTCTCGCGGGCCTGATCTGGCCGCCTGTTTGACACCTCCAGATTCTGGAAGGACGAAAGCATGGCCAATTTGGGTGCCGAGGTGCTTAACTTGTTTGGGTAGGCCATTGTCAATTTTTTGTGTGTTTTCTGCTACTTTTACTCCCATTTCTTTGTTTTTGAGTACGTGTTTGTCCTGCTGTCGGTCACCCCACTCGATGGATATGACCGGGCTAGATAATTAGTTCAGGGGTGGGCAAAACATTTTTTACCAAAAGGTCCGAGAGGAAAAAAAAAACAAAAAACAACTAGATTTTGGCATTTGTATAAATGTTTTTTCATTGTTTGAGCATTCAATTCAGGCAAAGAAAAAAAATAAAACAAGTGGGGATAAGTATTTTCAGTCGTGCAACCCGAGTGAGTATAGGCGAGGCAGAAAAACGATGGATTTAAATCTTTTCAGAATCCCAGACATGTATTAACAAATAAACGTGCAAAAACTTACAATTACATTATTGATTTCCTTTTTGGTGACTGTCTATTTATAAAACATGTAATCAAATTGGTTTTGAAAACTCCAGAATTAAAGAAAAATAATTGTGTGCCTTCAAAACAATCAATTTAACAAAATGCATTGAAAAACTTACATTAACAGCAAATTTCAAATTACTGTACGCATTTTCTATTGAAACAGAAAATGGGCGGGGTGGTGAGACACGAGGACGAGCAATGTTCATTTTTGGAGTGAAAATGTTTACTAGTCCTTAATTATTTATTGTGCATTAGTGCTCTCTGCTGGACATTTTCGTTTACAGCATCTCTGATCATGAGCCATTACTTTACCCAAGCATCAGTCCATTTAGTTGCTACTTGATATTCACAAATTAGACCAGTTATTACAAATAAAACAGTCTGACACAAAAGTTCTAAACAATCAATTTATCTAATAGAAATACAACGTTAAGACCACTCAAATTCCACTTACAGTACATAGGGATTTTCAAGCAATTTTCCACTAAAATTATAATACTATCACTGTTGATTTAAAAAAACAAAATGAAATATATCTACAAGTTTGGATTTTGGGGAAGTTAAAAGTTGCCATGCAACTTAAATGCCAAGTCTGCCTCCGAACTGTTTATCATTTCATTATTTGTGGTCTAAAATAAAAGTCAAATAACCCAAATAACAAGTTCGACAATTTCAGTAACCTGGAACAAACTATTGTTACAATATTCTAAACATGGGCAACACCACAGAACCAGATATGCACATATAAGAGCACTGAGGAGGTTGAGGAACACAGAGGAGCCATCAATCACATTCTTCAGAGAAAGTTGGAGGCAAAGCTGATGTGGCGGGGGATGGTGAGCCAATGTCTTACAGCAAAAACTCAGTCTATCTAGACTGGTAATTTCCGCTGGAATCCCCCTTGTTGTAGCTTTCAGAGTTGCGGTACTGATTGTGGCAGGTGTTGAAACCTTGGCTTTCTCCTGCGCCCTGCGAGTTGTAATTTGACTGCTTGGTGAAACCTATCCCAGGAAAAAGTGCGATAGGTAAACAAATGTGGCTAAATGTATGATTCAAACTACCCATGTACTGTATTTTCTGCACTACGAGGCGCACCTGACAGGGTGCAGAGAATTAAAACTACAGTAAGGACTAGGGTTGCACAAAAAATAAAAGTACCACTGAAATATATCACTGATAGTAATTGCGCAACACTGGACTCAAACCCGGATCGCAGCAGGGAGCGGGCAGGAACCCTTCCGCTGCACCAGGAATACAAAGGACAGATGAGGGCATTCTGTTTTATCTCATGACACTATTTTAAACCGCAGTACCTGGCAGGGAGAATATTGTCAGACATTATAATGGTCCGTGGTACAGAAAGGGTTTGCGACCATACCGTTTGAATTGCCAACTCGCAGAGTCTTAAAGATGAAGGCATTATGGCAAGTACTTCAGTCATTCTAAACTGAAGAACAAAAGTATTGTGGGAAGTAATTTTGTCGTCCTGAAAGATATAAATGCATGGTTGGACGTATTCAAACAGGTTCACATTTAAAACGCTTAAATTTAGCTGAGAAAAGTGGGAAAAAAAATCTATACTGATATCTTATCATTTTGTTTTCTAATTTTTACAACATATCTGTTAATGTGACTATAAATAGTGTGACTATGAGATTTAATGCGTTGTCTGTATCATTTGTGATTTTTTGGATGGGATTAGACACTCTACCCGCCGCCATCAGTTTGATTCCCGTTGCATCCAATGATATGCAATAGTGAGCAACCATACTTGTCCTTAGCAACCTTGTGGTTAGGAAATCAGTTGTCTTGGCCCACGTGCTGAACTCAAGGCTGCAATGCGGGCCCACACAGCCTCTCAGGGATCATTTGTATAGTTTTTGACTTATTTTTGCGATCTGGAGATGGAATAAGAGCTTGCTCTGTCCACTCCCCGCATCGGCCCGGTATTGTAGTACCTCCGGGAACGGTGCATTCGCAATGATCGCAGCAAGGCTTTAAGGCTAGGACCTTAGCTTGGCCTTTTGGCTGAGAGTAAGAGTCCCGGCTCCTAGGCTTTGTAGCGTATTATGAACTGACCGATAACGGATAATGAATCAAGAAGATAGAACAACAACCCTTAAAAAATCCCCCCACCCTTGCTATCCAGTTTGATCCCCAATGCTACTATTGTTATACAATTGAGTTCAGCAATTCTATCCGCATAAGTCACAACCTCAATCTTCTGTACAATTTAGGGATTTTGGGTTTGCTTTACAGTCTGGAAAATATAGTACTCTTGACCAGGTGTCACGTTTGTGATTTTTGAATTAATTTATAATAAATTAACATGACTCCCTTCACTTACCATCATAAGTATAATCCTTGTTTCCTCCAGCACCACCAGTCACCTGGCTCGGGTAGGCAGTGCTGTATGCGTATCCACTCGAACTTCCCTGGTTATAATTCTTCTTTGCTGAACTGTATCCATGGCTGTACTGGTTGTAGCTGGCCTGTCCAGAAGTGTTGTTGCCCTGGTAGCTCCCAGTCATACCTGGGGAACTCTCAAAAGACTTCCCACCCCTGACAGGTGGCTTCTTTTTGGCAATTTTGCCAGGAGTTGAGGAACTGTAGTCTCCATCATCATCATAGTATGAGCCATATGAGCTTTGTGACGAACCCTGTGCTTTATTGGCCAGAGAACCACCTGAATGGCCACCTGAAGGCCCGCCTCTTCTATTTGCGCCACCATTGTTGTAGTAATCTGAGAAATAACAGTGTGGAGGTTTTTTTAAAAAAATGCTGCTTGCAACAAAGATACAAAACTAGACGTAAGAAAATGATAACTGTAAAAAAAAAATCCACATTTATTAAAAAACACACACAAACTAAAACAAGTACATGATGAAATTTGAAACATGCTGCTCCTCAATGTTGAGACAATATTTGAAAAAGAAAAAAAAATCCAAGTCATTTAAGCACTATTTTTTTCAAAGCACTATTTTCTAAGATAAGTTGGTCCTATCTATGTTTGATGAATCCAAACAAAGCAAAATGGCAGAGGGTCCTCTTGCCAAATTGGCAAGTGAAAGACAAAATATGATTATCGTTGTTACAATTCCAAGGTTGCAGTCATGAAGTTGAAGGGTGTTCTGGATGAGCTGGAACACAACTGGGAATTTTTGTCTTCTATCATGTTTTACTTTTTTCTCTTTTAAAACTTGGGAAGGTCTATTTCTGAAACTCTTGGTAGCCATAGGAGTCAGAGACAAAGTCACCTAAAGAGTGAGAAGAGGCAGAGAAGGGGGGAAATGTCAAAATTAGTTTTGCCCAATAGAAATTTGTTCTGCCATAATGGTAGCAGTCAACTTGATTCATTGGACCAAATTGCATTTCAGGGATTCAATGCATTTTATCTTATGTTTTGCAGATTTCCCTCCTCCTGTCACACTCTGGAAGCTCCGTCCACCCCCAAAATAACAGAAATTAAAGCTGGGATTGCAGAGGTTTGATGTCAGGGTGGGCATGACTTAATATTGTTTAGAAGACTTACAGAAAGTAACTCGAAAGGCTGTATCTTTTGAATTACTCAAAAGGCTAATCATTTTCTTTATATTAAATTTAAAAAAAAAACAATACTTACTGTATCCAGACATTGAATAATATGTCCCAAAACCTGTTGAGTAAGAGAACACGTTTAATATTTACTATAAATGACCAAAGGTTTAACATTCTTGAAGTGTTTTCAGAAAAATGTGTATTTTGTTGTTACTGATGGTGAAACTGGATGAACACCCCTGGAATATAAAATGTGATTAGAATAAGAATTAGTTGTATAGTCATTGATAACTCAGTAAACTGTGTTTTAGATGCGATTAGACATGGTACCTCTGGATAAACAACCAATATAAAACATGAGAAAATCAACTAAAGTCTTGTTTTTCTAAACTTGTCAACTTTTGGAGAACTATTTTAATTTACTCACATTATAATTCCTTTGTGTGTAAACTCAACAAACTTAAAACACCCCAAAAAGCTATTGTTGCTGGTCAATCTTGTCTGCAGTATATTTGCATGTATCAGGGTTTGTACTCCTTTTCCATGGCCAAATTCAAGCACTTTTTAAGAACTTTCAAAGCCAGTTTTTGTAATTTCTTCAATTTCTCCATCAAAAGAAATCTAGTGTGAATCGTGCAATTTGCAGTTCTACAAATATATCTGCGATTTATATATGTGATTTTTAACCATGTGTCTTCATCGATCAAGACGTGTGATTTTAGATTAGTCAATTCCTAATATATTTGTGGATCTGAACAATACGTGGGTAAATATTTTTTGAGACAATTCTCTCCCCCATATAGGTAGGTGTTGGGCAACGTGATGGTAATATGTAGCTTATATTTTGCACGAAATTCTTTCCATTAAAATTTACTACTGAGAAACGCCCCCTCAATGTTTAGCATGGCCCGTCATATATGTCCATAATTGATACGTAATCATTGCACCAAAACATACTCATAGTGAACCGTTTGGTTGTAGCATGCACCTGTTCTCTTGGGCGCAACCCCAAGGGGGGAATGACACTTCATAGGACAATACCATACAAACTGATACCAGCTGCCGTTAATCACAAGTGTAGAAGGCATGCAATGGCAAAGGGATGTCACCAGAAAGCGGTGTCTGTCATTTTGAAAATGTAGAACAAAAAAATAGAATGTTGAATCCAAATATTTTAGTGGAGTTATATGCTTCTATAAAAAGTTGTTTGAACTTAGGTCCATAGATAAATGTATTTTCAGAGTGAAAGCAGTTGTAAACCTAAGTTCTAAGGCAGCAGGCAAATCTTTAAGAAAAAGCTGTCATACCTCCTGGGCCATAGCCCCCTCCGTTATTGAAGCCCCTGCCCCTTCCACGGCCTCGTCCTCTCCCTCTGCCCCGGGGCATCGCGCCATCACCAGGTGGCCCCATCATGCCGTAACCTTCGTCCTGAAAATGAAACCATAAAATAAATTCTAGTTTGCAATAAGGGCCAACATGTGAGGCAAGAAAGAAAATCAGGAAACTCTTTCCTGAGCACTTACCATGGGAGGTCCCTTTTTCTTTTTCGCCACTTCAGCCACCAAACCCTCAGGAAAAAGCTCCTCTAAAGCTGCCAGGGCTGCATACGCCTTGGCCACTTTTTTGTTAGATCCGCTACCTTGAAACTTTTGTTGGTCAATTTCAACCTCCATGACAAAGCGCTTGTCGTGGCTGCCACCGGTCTCCAAGATGAGCTCGTATTTGAGGCCGCGGCGCTTCTCATTCAGCTCCATCACAGGGTTTTTGCCATGTTTGGTCAGGATTGGACCTTGTTGGCGAGTGGCCTATTGAAAGAATAAAAAAACGTTGAATTTACCGTAAATTCCGGACTATAAGCCGCTACTTTTTCCCAAACGTTCAACCCTGCGGCTTATTCAGTGATGCGGCCAATGTATGTAATTTTTCTAACAGCTGCCTGAGGCGCTCGAGTACAAAAGATAAGATTAAGACCGGTGGAATATATGCGCCGAGGAAGACTGCAACTTCTTAGCTTGTGCACAAATTAAATTAGCGTAGAAATATCCTCACTATGCAAATTGCAAAAAGAAAGGCACATGACGCAGCTTTCAAGCTAAATGCAATAGAGCAGTCTGATAAAGAAGGAAATAGAGCTACTGCACATAAACTTTACTTTGCGAGCGTGTTGCTAGCATGTTTTTGAATAAGGGAACGTGGGATGACATCTATATGACATAGTCTCTTTCCCATACTGGGGAAGACGACTTTGATGACGTCAGTTATAAGGAGGAAGACGAGGACGGTTTACCGTGATTACTACAAGTACGGTATGTTTTTTTTTAACAGAGTCGTTTACTGTGTTGCGAGCGTGCTGCTAGTAGCGTATTGCTACCCTTCACAGGCACGGTTTGGGATGAAAGTTATAATATTCATAAAGCTTTGAAAACTCTCGGTGTACCATCTTTGTAAATATGTGTAACCATGTATAATATGGATTTGCAACTGTATATTTTTGGAATGTATTTATTTGAGAGACTTATTCTGATATGTTTTCCACAGGCGAATCAAAAAGAAGGGGCAAAAACAACGGTGGCTGATGGGAAGTGGAGTAAAGGTGAGACGTGTTTGTGGACGCAGCGGACAATAGTGGATATATATTTACCCACCTTTACCTCTGGAAATATATATATTTTTTCCCTTGGATTATTTTCAACGGGACCCGGACTCTGCACGTCTGCATCAAACCTTAAGTACCGGTATCATTTTCCGTTCATTTTGCCGGCTGTGGTTTTTGGACTGTGTACTTTATATTCAGTTACAATCGCGGGACTCAAAGTCAGGTTTGGGTTAAATTTGTGTTTGTGTTACATGTTTTTACGTGGGCGCTTGCGGCTTATATGCAGGTGCGCCTTGTGTAAGTACAAAAGCGGTTATCCTCTTAAAAAGGTGTGGGTGCGGCTTATAATCAGGTGCGCTCTATAGTCCTGAATTTACGGTACTATAACTAGCAAATCAGTCACTGCTTCTTACACAGAACACAAATATTGAGCACTTTCATGAGCAAGTCCAAGTATAACCCTTGTCGCTACAGGTATGTCACTGTACTAACACAATCACCGCACCTCAGCATCAGTGCTATCTGTGTTGGGTGTTCCTGTGTGCCCAACTTCAGCAGTTGCAACTAAGGGCGTTGCTGCTTGTACTGTGACTGGGGTGGAGGATTCTTCAGGCTTCACAAGCTCTTCCATTCCTGTGGGTAAACCCATGTCTTGCAGTGCCTGGATTGTTAGAGCACAATCACACTTTAGTAAAAAAGAAAACATCATTGGGTTTTGCGGTGGTAATGTGCAATTTACTTAAAAGGAATGTTTACCTTTTGAAACATTCCAAGTCACTTGAATGAGTCATTCAAAGTCAGTGCAATCTTTTGCAAGATATAGTACAGTAGTAACTCTTCAAACAATCTTAATTTGTTCCAGAATAGTGTTTGTAACTGGAGTTGCTCGTGAAGCAAGCAAATTCTACCGATATGAAATAATTATAAACAAATTGGTCTGTTCCCACACTCCAAAAAAAGCATACAAGTGAAAGTTATAAAAAATAAATAAATGTGAACGGCTTTTTACAATTGTTATACTAATTTTTTTTAAAGACCAATCTTATCTTGCCCATTGTTTTGAACCAGATTAGAGGTAAGATTTGGCCTAAAAAATCCAGCCTGACCCGACTCGGCCTGGCCCAAGGATATGAAAGCCCAAACCAGCACGAGAACGATCTGTTAACTGGATTTGAGGGACCGTGCCTGCAGTAAACCCGATCAGCGCTTCGGCTGAAATACGCAAGCTCTGTCCCTCAAATCAAGTGCGCACTTTGGTGCCAGTGTTTTACTCAAGTTTAAGTACCGTTTGATTTAGAATAATAGCAGCATGCATGATGTGCAGCTACTCCACAAAGGTGTAATACAAAAAATAACGAGAGAGAAGCCCGGGCTGACTTAATGATTGACATTTTATGCACAAACCTGGCCTAAAATTCGCATCCTACCTAATCCAGATAGTCTCTGTCACCAGTAGTAGGCGACAACGTCATCGTAGATTGCTAATATTGTTACGGTATTCTACATAGTCCGTCTTGTAATCGGAACAGTAATCACAATCATTATTGCAGGGAGCAATTAGCTGAGGTACGAGATACTGTTGATGGTACTTAAGCACTTATAGTTACTGTAACTTTAAATGAACGTACACACAAACAAATTTTACGGCACAATTTTTTCTTTGTTGTTGTCTGTAGTAGTTTGCATGAGCAAACTGGAACCACCTGATGCTGAGCGGTCACGTGCGGTGAGCAGTCTAGAGAAGTCACTAGTTTTTGTTGCAAATAAAATTTGTATAACGGATTTCTCAGGTTTGGAGGTGCTCCTATAAAAAAGTATCACTGTATATTAAAAACAAGGTGTCTTATATTAACTGACTTTGCAGCGCCAATGTCACTTTTTATATGAGATTACCAGGAATTCAATAAAATTAACTTTTAGAGGCAAGACCATTAAAGTACAGGTAAGTTATGTCTTCCTGTTATGCAAATTTTCAGTACCCAGAATAATTCCAAAGTTAAACTTATTTAAATCATAAGGACTTTAATCCTTGTCATTGGTTTCAGGTACAGATACTTGTTGAGGTCGTACTGGAGACATTAGCGTTTTAACTTATTTTGCACTGTTCCAGTTCTTTAAACAAACCATGACATTAGATTGCCTGTAAAATAATGCCTACTTGATCAAATTTACTTTAACAACTGCAGTCCTCATTTTTGCATCGCTAGTTAAATTACAAAAATTATTTAGTATTTAGCCAACTAATCAATTGGACAACACATTCATTACAATAGATTACCCAAACTTCTACTAGGCCACTAGATATTACATTGCCCAACACAATCATGACCTGAACCAACTCACCTTAACAGCTACATGCAGCTTGGCAGTACGCTTGGACGGACCAGAAGCTTCAAAAGTCTTGCCATCGACTTCGATTGCCATCGTGAAGACGGGGACATGAACCGGGCCAGTCTGGGATATCAACTTGTATACAAGACCTGGCTTTAGCTGGTTGAGACGCATTAGAGCATTCATAGCCTGGGGAGGCTCTGACTTTTCCTCTGCAGCTGGTGGACATAGATCAAAGAAAAAATATTATAACATGTCGAAAATGACTAGAAACTGAAGTCAGCCCATGTATAAAAAGTAGCTAGCGTAGTTAAAAACAATCCCAGCAAAACCTGAGGGTCATGTAAAATAACCCATAAAAATCTTGAAGATTAAAACTACTGAAGTGATTGTGCCGCACCAATTTTTTTTCAAGCAGTAAATTGCAAGAAATAGAACTTTTCACGAGCCTGTATTGTCTGAATTTTGCATAAAAAAAATGTGGGATTCAGACTAAACCAACATTTTCTTTCAACAGCAGATTTATGACAAATGGAACAAGGTATCAGAAATGTTTTCCCTGTTTTTGTTTTCCAATTAAAGATAAGCTAATCTTTTATTTGATAGCGTCTATATTTAATTTACCCTAGAACACCATTTTCTATAGTTCTTGGCAGATTAACATTATCAAAATCAGCTGGTGATGGTAGATTTTACTTTTGGAAAACAGCTGGCAGAACGACTTTGATTAATTTTATTCTGCGACATCCCCGAAAAAAAGGACTCCTTCGTTGAACAATCTAAATCAACCTTTGAAACTCTTTGGTAGGCAAAAAATGTATTTGTTCACAAGTCTTGAATGATGGTAACTCCCTTGAACAACACTTCTCATAAATGATACATAAATCTTGTCTCAAGTGTTTTAGGCTGTTAATGCGGCATCCAAATCCCCATCAAACAACAAATATATATTTTGCTCTTTACTGCATTTAAATAAGAATCACGGGTTTAAGTCCCAAAAAAACATATCAAAAATGTATTTGACTGTCTTAGAGGGAAAGATTCGTTTTTTTTTCAAATAAATTAGCAGCACCATTCAAATATACACAAACAATACAAATGAATTATCTCCCTGTATTTAAATTTGCATGGCGGCCCGTGGCATTCTTTAATGGTGTTCATTGATGGCATTGCACTGCTTTAGTCACCTTCAGCAAGATGATGACAAGCCATTGACCTGAAACAAATGAATGCCACTGAACGCTTCATTCAGACTAAGTAAGTTTGCGGGTAATAGCATCATTTCATTTTCATTTCTAACTCACTTCGGAGGGCTTTAACCCAGGTCAATGTACTGATCTTTACGGAGCCATTCTCATATTCCTTTACGCATACTGCTCTTGTAAAACATTATGCAAATTCTAGAAAAAACATCTTACACTTCTTTTGCAGCTTTTTCTTCTTTTTATTGGGACTCTTGTCCTCAATTTCTTCCTCTTCTTCCATGGGCCGTTTCATTGGGGGGGCACAGGCTGTACTTGGTGGGATTTGCACTAATGGTTCAATTATGTGATTGTGTAGTAGGTGGGGAGAGAGTTATGTTAATTCACTGAGATCTAATTGATTTGGAAAAATATTTTTTCTTTGCCACGGAATTGTTTTACCTGTATAATCAATTGGAGGTCCAGGAAGCTTTTTGGGTATCTTTGAGGGAAGAGGATCCATCCCAAGCACTTTGTGAAGCTGCCCAAAGGCTGATAGCCTTAAGGCATGCTAAAAACACAAGGAAGGATAAGTCATCAATGTTTTGAATTATCATCCTACAAGGCATTCGGCGTACTTGTGCACTCAATGTGATGTCCTCTCTCTGTTGGTAGTCCAAGTGAGATACAACATCCGTGGGCTCTTTTTCACACGGATCAGCAATTCCAGCCCCACCTTTAAAACATTTTAGAAACTTTATCAGACCCCCATGTACCACATTCCACATGAGAAAAGGGGCATATTTCTGTTCTACAAACATTACCTGGCATCAGGATCCCTGAAGCCAGGCATTCTAAGACTCTGCGAAGTGCTTCTCCTGCCATCATTGGCCTGTTTCCGGTGCCAATGGCCTTTTCACAGATCAGCTCAAGAGGCTATAAAACACAGAGGAAGAATTGAGTGCAAATGATAATGATTAACAATCTTTTTTTTTTAGTTTAATCAAGATGAGTTTATGTTTTAAAACCACCAGCATTACAGCAACTACTTGCACTTTAACTATTAAAGAGTACGACAATTGAGAGTGCAACAAATGTAAAAGAACACTCTCACCCAGCCACTAAGCGGGGACCACGTTGGGATGCGGGCACACAGGTCCCGTAGAACACGGATAACAATCACACAGGAGCGTAACCCGTTGGCTCTGGCCTAAGGACACAATAAGGGAAGCACGGGGACGAGAAGAATAGAGTCAAAGGGGAGTGATGACAGATGGTATGAAAAACAATATAAATTTCAAATAAAGTCATGACATTGAGGCCACACAGACAGAACTTTGGCACAGTCATTGTGGAAATAGTTTAAAGCTATTTGAAAAGTTTAATGACCCATACTGCAGAGTGTGAGTGATAAGTCAACTGATAATCGGATACACAGCAATGTGCTCCAAGCATAATACATTCAGACCACAGTCCAGATACAGCAAAGATGACTTCAAAATAATCAAAGCGTTGAATGAGACAGGTGCGTGAACAACTTTCAAAATGAAGGGAGTGTGAATTTTTAGTTGCGTAATGCCATCATCTGTGGAGGTTTGCAAAAAGATGGGCACGCACGCACACACACCTGTCGACACTCACACCCACAAAGTAACAGTACTCAAGGTGCAATATTTCCCATAAATTTGCAGAAAGTTATAAATTTAACAGACCAAGGAAAGATGGGCTGAAATAGTAGAATCAACACCAAAAAGTCACCCATTTTAACTATTGTGTACTTTATATTTCCTGAATGCAAAAACATCCATTCAGGTCTGATTAATTGAACACGAGACAAAAATATGCAGATCAAAACAATGTTTTTAGCAAGGACTTGCAGTTTGTTCTTTTTAGCACAGAAAAATGTTTTTAATTTAAAAAAAAAAGATTGGAAATAAACATGACTTGATAAGTCAAAATCAAACCAATTGTAAAGCCAAGTTAGCTTCAAGGGAATTTGCGGTCACAAACACAATGACACGCTTTTCTCAAAGGTATATTCCAATTCATTATATTAAGTGGAAAACGGAAACGTTTTTGACAAGAATGTTGCTTTTGTACAAGTCATTATGTTTTTACGTAGTTATGTAGTAAGAAAACCCCCTTCCAACCAGATTTCCGAAGTACATGACGCTCTGGATTATAAATCGCACCAGCCAAGAAATGCATAATTAAGAAGGAAAAAACATTTAAGTTGCACCAGAGTATAAGTCGCACCCCTGGCCAAACTATGAAAAAGATGCAACTTATGTTCCGGAAAATACTGTAACTGATCTATATATCCAGACGGAAAAACCGTCAAAACGCCACACTGTACCCCTTTTGGGTGGCATTATGGGTCAGATAAATGAAAAGAAGATAAACCTCCATTAGATTTCCTGAACAAAGAAAGTAATGACAGTGACTGAGATCAGACCTGCTCTTGGCTGTTTACAAAAACCAAAAGCCTGCAAGCTGTCATCTTTTACGGGTCGCTTGACAGGATTTGTCAACAGTTTTCTAAATCCTGGAGATTAAAAAAAAAACAGTATGGGGGAAGGGGTACTTTCTTGAACGCGTCCCCCCCACTATTTTTCTGACCTTTCTAACCACCATTTATACAATAAGTTATACATTGGAAATATTTATGAAAATGGGTAACATATATGTCTTAGGAAATCAAAACACACACAAAAAAGATATGGAGCAAAGTTGTCATTACGGTCAGGTTTCACTTCAAAAGCGTAATTCAGTCAACCAAGATTATTTCTTTAGTGTGTCGTATGGGCCCCAGGCTTGTCGAAACAAGAAATTTTAATCTACATTTTTATAGAACATTTTATCAAATGCAAAATCCAAATGCTGTTATCCATCTTGCAATTTTGTTATTTGCAGTTATCTGAAAATGTCAAACAAGGTGCAGGTGACAACAAATCAAAGCACTCAGGTTTCTGAAGCTCAATACCTTAAATCTGATCAGTTTTCAAGCAAGTTTCAGTCAACAACAAGTACCAATCTATCTCAGGCCACACTGAGATAGATATTTGAAGTGGCTTTCATGGCTCGTTTGAAAGTCAACAAACACAATAATCACCAGAATAAAGCGTTGAAAGTAGTTGGGAACCACAACAAGTTATGATAGATAAGAAAATTTTGGGGGGTTGAATAAAACTATTAGCATTGAGTTTGCACACAGGAAATATCAATAATTATATATAATGTAAGCTGTAACAATCTAACAGCATTGTATTTCCCAAAACGGTCACATTCAATATGTCTCCCTGGAAGACAACTACCTGTACCATCTTCAATCACAAAGGTATCAAAGAAATATTGCACCTGGATACATGGTTAGTCCTAACAACTCATGTGTATTTTATTGACATAAATTGGGTCGTTTTAAGGTAAAATATGTCACTATAACAGCTATGACTTGGGAATTACCAAGAGAATTGAAATATCCCTGCATCTGAACAAGTGAAATTGTGAATACAGACGCTGCCCTACTTACGAGATATGTTCCGGACGATCGTTTGTAAGTTGAATTTTTTCATAAGTTGCTTTAAAGCTATATTTTGTATGGACTGTATGTTTAGGTCTGTATAAGTAACCTGTATTTTGTACTAAAAAATAAACATTCAAAAAAATAATATGCTCTAGAAAAAATGGAAAAGTAAAGTTAAACTTTTTTGAGAGAGATGAGCTTTTAGAGTTCATCGACTTCCTACTCTGTGGTAGAAAATGTCCGAAAAAAGCAATCCAACCATTTCCTCAACCGCATCAAGCTTTCTTGTTCCATTTTCATTTTAAATAAAACGGCTCGCCTCTTCTTTACACTTTCCACCAACAATGTTGAATGGATGCAGAAGATATCAATTTAAAAATGTCAAAGTTCTTAGCACCCTGGAAATACTATATAGTATGTGTACACATGAACTAGGAAGAGGATTTCTTTTTCAGGGTGGATGCTGGGTGAGCTCTCACAGCGCCACACGCCGGTAGCGGCTGAAAGAAGCACTACAGTAATATCCTGTACTCGGAAAAAGGTGCACAGAATACAAAATGTAACTTACAGCAATGTCCGGATATTTTTCGACATCCCCCCCAAAAAAATCTTGTATCTACCGGTTTTCCTAATCGAATGTTCGTGAGTAGGGGAGCGTCTGTATTTCACTGACTTGGGTTTAGGTAATTATTAAAGGAAGTATTCTGCATAAGAGCAATTTAAGAGAAATACAAATAAAATAGGGAGAGACTAAAGAACATATGAATTAAAGTTTAAACCTATTCTGTTTTAGAGACAAATAAAGACAAGATCCAAACCTGAAACCACTTAGCGTGGCGAAGAGACGCCAAGGCAGATATGCATTTCTGCCTGTCCAGAGCATCCGGAGGATCGTTGACTGATAGCGTTTCTATTGGCAGGTGGAATAAGAAGACAAGGTACGGTTTGACCAAGGGGAGTTCTGTCAACCGGCCGGGGGAACGCAGGCAGCTTTCCCAAACCACAGACACGAGAGGAAAGGGGAGAGGGACTCCTCCACGGGAGAACCACCAAATGCTCTTGACCTCTGAAGTCTCTTGGACTTTTAATTTTACATGACAGAAACAAAATTTCAAACAGACGGGTAAAAGTGATGTAAATATAAATAGGCATTTTTAAAACAAAAATCTATGTGGAGGTTGCATCTCCATTATTGCATTTTCTGATATTAAAAAGAGGTAGAGCCCCTCCCCTTTGCCTCAATACTGGGTACACTGCACTTTGCCCCTTCCGAGACAGAGAGCGGCCAGTTGGTCAAAGGTCCAGCGTCCCTAAAATTGACAAACTAGAAGGCTTGACAAAGAGAATCAGAATTGGAACCACAGGTACATGATATCAGGTACACAAAAAGGTGGGTATCAAAACAAGTCTGCACTGCAGCAAAATTGATGGCTTATAAAGACCCAAACTAGGGGTCACTTTCAGCAAAGGGTTGCAGATGAGGCCATTGTTTAAGTGAAACCTCACCAATTACATTCCTAGAGGGCTAGAGCATTCCAGGTTAAATACATGAAGGCTTGTTGTCAGGCTTCTGAAGAGCTACTACTGTGGAGGCAATTATATTAATCAGGTTGATTGTTGAAATAAAACATTTTACACCCAAAGGACTCTTTTTCTTCAATATCAAGCTGGAGCTTTGTTTAACACCTCCTAAAGTTTTAAACATAATTTTAATCAATACGGTGGACAATGTTCAGTGTCGAAAAAAGGCCCTCTTTAAACATTACAGTAGATTAAACAAATGAAAACAGATCACAACCAAATGGAGGCTTCAAGTTCAAATAACTAACAATTCATTTTTGCTTTGATGGTTGTTCATTTGCAAGTTATACACCATTGTGTTGGTAAACGGGGATGAGAGTTAAGACTATTTAACTGACAACCTGTTGCCTCTACCCTGGTCTCTATCTTGAGTCGCCTGAGTAAACCTATTCCTGATCATGCTAAAGTCTAAATTACTGCTAGGTGGGGACATATTATTTGCTATTTAAGGCTGTGAAGAACTTTCTGCTACTCAACCGCACTAGATTCTGTAAAATGTCAATAAAGGTTTCGAAAGCCAAAAACTACTTTGATCTTATCTGCAACCCTAAGCTGTCCCTGCGGAAAAACATTGCAGCCAAAAGCCAACCGCCGGGTTAACCAAACAAGGATAGTTTCAGGATACCTTATGCTACTCATTTTTGCTGCAATGCAAACGGTTCAATAATGTTAATAACACATGCAAACAAAGTGGTCTCTTTTGTGTTTAAACTCTCAGTAAGCCTTCATTTCTGTAGTGACCTTCACCACAATGATGGGAAGCCTATTCCATGTCTTCAGCAGTCAATAAAGTTACCTGTTTTATACTGTATATTGGGCCATCAAAAATGTACAATTACATGGAACTATGAGAACTATACAGAGCTATAAGCATAGCACAGTTTTAATTATGTGAGAGTGTATTCTTGTCCCCTAGCTCCATTGAAGGCCCAATAAACACTATCCATCTAGTCTGAATGGCATCCCAGCTGGTAGTGTTGAGGTGCCATAAAAAGAACTTAAGTGGGAGTCTGGCCTTACCTCCAGCAGCAGCCTTCTCCCACTCCTCACGAACTGACGGTGACGTCACATGAATGGTGAGGGTGAGCGGGGGTTCCTTTGCGCTAGTGATGATAATACAGGCATCCTCGATGTGGTGGCTCACAATATACTGGTCTTCTGTGACAGTCTAGAGAAAAGATTGACATAAGTGCAGAGACTCAATTTATGCCTTTGTTTTTTAAAGTCAGGTGTGCCCAGGTGTTTAAGCTAGAGCAGTTATTTTTTTCTCAGCTGTCTCATCGCAGAGCATTTGATGAGGGTTATATGCAGAGAAGCCTTATACACCTTTTAAGGCCCATTTACAAATTCCAACTAAACAACATAGTTGTTAGACATTTCAGAAAACTTTGGATTGTTTATTCCCTAATCACGGAATCATTACAGGCTGTCCTTACCAGGGGTTGTCCCCTCTTGGGAAACACGTTGGCGACACTTATTTTACAGTACTAACTTGGTTCCAATTTCTACAAACATAAATCACGCCAGATAAACAGCAATTTCATGAACTCAGTGTTAGCTTACCAGCCCTTATCCAGAACCTTAGTGAATCTATTGCTCAAAAGCCTAATATAATTATCAATTTACAGCAAAACAAAAGTGTGGTGTTCAAATTAAAAGTCATTTTAGGCACCGCAAACAAAATTCCTCTGTTCATTACATCCTCTATTGGGCCCCTGACAACAGTGCACCCACTGAGTGAGTTTTGCACATATTTACCCTCAACCTTGAACAATACTCACCAGATTGTGTCTCGCTTTCAAAAAAACAAAAACAAACGGGAGACAAAATTCTCTTCTAACTATTTACTGGATGCCAGAAAGATAGATTACACAGCAATGGAGGCTCCTTCAACATGACGCGGAAGAAGTCCAACTTATCAGAAATATGGACAAGTTTTATACTGCCTTGGTCGCCAACCCACGCAGGGTTGGGGACGCGGCCTCAAGGTGTCAATGAGAGACTCTACGGTCTTAGCGGTTTCAAACTGGAGAATGTGCGTAAGAGTGCTTGATAGGAAGACGCCAAGCAAGGATAAGTCACAGTGACCTGATGGCATAGTTTAAGTCTTTTATCTAATATTGGAGAGGCCTAATCGAACAACAGCATGGCGTGTTTTAACAAATTCACCTATTTCCTCACCTTAAGTTGTACATCCAGGTTGTCAGCCACCTTTGCTAGCAAAGTGGCGGTTGGCTTTTCTTTGCAAAGGAGCACCAACTCGAGATCCAGATCCCCTTTCAGGAGAAGGCCTTTGGCCACAAGGCCCACCCTCATGACGCCACGAAGGGTACGTGCGACCTGTTCTTTTTGCTCACTGCGGCATGGAAAATAATCAGTGAAATTAGAAGCAAAAATATTCCTTAATTCGTACATTTACAAATCACCACACACCTCTCTTTGTCAGCATCTGCACCATCAGAGTCAAACTTCTCTTGTATATCCAGCCAGTCTGAGACTGCCTTGAGGGCTCGTTCTGTGTGGGACACCATATTTTGCACATTTTCCAGTTCTTCTTGTGAAGGGTAGATGGCAGAATGCTTGGCCATGACATGACGGTCATCATGCAAGAAAACACGCAAGGATCTGTGCCGTAATGGCGGCGCCTGTGGGTGAAAAGCAGCAGAACATTGATTATGAGTTACCGAAAAGATGTTTGGATTATTTCAAAAGTAATAACAAAGTCAAATATTACCATTTTAGTTTCAAGGATGACTGCTGCTTCGGGAAAAGTTTACGATGTCAGCTGACAACACAAAATAAATTGTTATCACTAACAACATATTCCTGCAAGCATGAACTGAACAAGTATGGACGGGCTGTGCAGACCGTTTGTTTAACATGAAATGTTATTCGTATGAGTAGACAGTTTCATCACTAGGATGTTCTTGTTGTGATATCAAAAAGAAAAAAGGGTGCATGTGTAACGGAGAGTCATATACATGAATAAATTATGGCGGAAGTGATGCAATGGCGCACGGTGTGACTAGCATGGCTCTGTTCGGTTGCCGTCAGTCCTGCATGAACGAGTGTGGGGTGAGTTGAGTCTCATTGATTTTAAGTTCTGGCAGTATTTATGTAGATTATTTTGGTTTCTAATTACTTTGATTTGTGTTGTACTCCTGAGTTATTCTTTGATTGTTTTGATTGTGTTTGTGTCTTTATTTTGGTATAATTGACTTATTGGCAAAGTTTGAGCATTCGTGTTTGTGTGTGCATGATTGTTGTATTAACGTACGTATCGATGGGACAACAAACACTTTCATCACTGCATGTTTCTCACACAGTGTTGCAGCTAAAGGCCTTTCCTTTTTGGTCTGCATTTTATTTCACATTCTGTAAATTCTACGATACGATCACTGTGTAATGGTGTGAGAGTGTTTCGTTTCAGGTCAATTATTGTAAATGCAGACTTTCAGGATGGCATGGTGAATCGATCCGACCATAAACTCATCCAGCACTACATGTTTGTCACACTGACGTTTGCTCATTTGTTTTTCTGTTTTACGTTTTGAGAAATTGTTGGAGAATAATGAGGAAGCCTTGCAATATTTGTAATGAATATTCAGAATAAATGAATAAAACAAATGACAACACTGTGTTGCCGTCAAAATGAAATAGGCAAACATCTGCCGTCCATCTGGCCGTTGTCATGTGTTTATCAAAACCAACAGTGTAGTGCACGGTTGTGTACTGCAGTTGTCATAGTTGGTGGCGCACCCTGTCACACATGGACACTCAAAATTGCTGCCCTTTAAAGCTGAATTGGATGTGTTAGCAACGTCGCTTTAGGTGCATGCTAAAACATGGGTGCACTCATGTTCCGCTTATTAAAGCTAGAATAGATAGTAAAACAAATCTGAATTGTACTATGTAGCATCAAGGGGCACTACAATTCTTTCAGACTCGTTGTGTATTGCATATACTCATACCTTTCAGCTTTAGCCAATTGCCCCCCTTATTAAGCGATAATGAACCTTACAAGGACAACGTGGCACCTATTTACTCACAGCAACTAGTAAGGCGTGCTGCTGCAATCCCGGTCAGTGTGGATAAGCCACTCAGAATCCTTTCCTTGCGTGTTTGGTCTGTGCCTTGCCATAAATAAATGTTAGCAACCAGTTCAGGGTGTCCCCTGCCCACTGCCCGAAGACAGCTGGGATGGGCTCCAGCACCCCCGCGACCCCACTGAGGATAAGCGGTGCTGATAATGGATGAATGGATTTTACCCATTGTGTGCGTTTTTAAATAAGTTGTTTGGGGTTGTTTGGAAATAAAGGAGATTTTATTGTTTTAATGCACACTGAACGTTTTTATACAATAAATTGCCTGAAAATTGATTTACGAAATCATATAATTTAATTTAGTGGACCGCGACAATATCAGCCATCTACGATGATGTTGTATGCCACCAACGATCGAGACGATCTGGATTGTAGCCCAAATGGGCGAGACGAGATCGGCCTGGCAAGAAAACTAGTTATTTTCCCGCACGAAACAAAATGTTAAACGTCGTACACAATTCGAAATGATAAAAAAAATCGTTTAGAATACGGGGAACTTGTATAAGCCGATAAGTTGGTAGGTTTGTATTGTTGAAGAATACACACGAACGCGATGTATTGAGTGTATAACTAAATGTGAATTGGTGTGCATTTGTGTCCCCGCAATTGCATTTATTTTTTAAAGGGAGACGCCATTTTATTTCACCCAGTGATGGAGAAGGCAACTATCCCCATTCAGACGATTTCTGAAACTAGCTCATTTTGTCGTTGCTAACAATTACCAACCTAAGCAACTCGACCCAAACGTTAACATGCAAGATAATCGCATTGGCGGAAATCAAATGCCGACGTGCACGAGACAATGCACCCAAGCGAAAAGCATGTCTTTTCAGCCGTGTTAGCTTAGCATTAGCCGATCTTTTGTTCCGTGACCGAGTTAGTTCAATGGAGGAGGACAAACCAACGCCCTTGCATTTTATTCTTATTGTATTGTGTTTAAAACAAATGCAATACGTGTTAAGAATTTCATTCTTAGTTTTATAAATCTTACCTACTATGCTCTTGAGAGTGACGTGCCAGGAAGGAAGATCGTTGTCTTTTAGACTGACCCGCCCACTATTTTTCGATTGGATTGATTGGTATTTTTCTCAGCCAATAGAAAATAATTATTTGCGCGAGTAAATGTCGTCACATTTGAAATTACAGTGGGACCTCGCTACTTCGCGGTTCCACGTTCGCGGGTTCAGAGCTTCGCGGGTCTAAAAAATAATAATAAAATAAAATAATTTTAAAAAAATAATAAATATATATATATATATATATATATATATATATATATATATATATACTGGACTGTCTCAGAAAATTAGAATATTGTGATAAAGTTCTTTATTTTCTGTAATGCAATTAAAAAAAACAAAATGTCATACATTCTGGATTCATTACACATCAACTGAACTATTTCAAGCCTTTTATTATTTTAATATTGCTGAATTTGGCTTACAGCTTAAGAAAACTTAAAAATCCTATCTCAAAATATTAGAATATCATGAAAAAGTATACAAGTAGGCTATTCAACTAATAACCTGAATCATCTAATTAACTCGAAACACCTTGCGAGGTTTCCTGAGACTTAAAAACACTCAGCTTGGTTCAGTAAACTAAATCACAAGTATGGGGAAGACTGCTGATCTGACTGCTGTCCAGAGGACCATCATTGATACCCTCCATCAGGAGGGTAAGACACAAAAAGAAATTTCTCAAAGAGCAGGCTGTTCACAGAGTGCAGTTTCAAAGCATATCCACAAAAAGTCTGTTGGAAGGGAAAAATGTGGCCGGAAACGCTGCACAACCAAGAGAGATGACCGCAGCCTTAACAAAATTGTGAAGAAGAGCCGCTTCCAGAATTTGGGGGAGCTTCAAAGACAGTGGGCTGAAGCTGGAGTACAGGTATCAAAAGCCACAGTTCACAGACGTGTCTGGGAAATGGGCTACAATAGCCGTATTCCCATGGTCAAGCCACTTCTGAACTCAAGACAACGGAAGAAGCGTCTGACTTGGGCTATGGAGAAGAAGCACTGGACAGTTGCAGAGTGGTCCAAAGTCCTCTTTTCAGACGAAAGCAAGTTTTGCATTTCATTTGGAAGTCAAGGCGCCAGAGTCTGGAGAAAGGCTGGAGAGGAGCAAAATCCAAGTTGCTTGAAATCCAGTGTGAAGTTCCCACAGTCAGCAATGGTTTGGGGAGCCATGTCAGCTGCTGGTGTTGGTCCACTGTGTTTCATCAAGTCCAGAGTAAATGCAACTGTGTACCAAGAGATTTTAGAGCACTACATGCTTCCATCTGCTGAAAAGCTCTATGGAGATGAGGATTTCATTTTCCAGCATGATCTGGCACCTGCCCACAGTGCCAAAACCACCAGTAACTGGTGCACTGACCATGGCATCACTGTCCTTGATTGGCCTGCTAATTCCCCTGACCTGAACCCCATCGATAATTTGTGGGGTATAGTTAAGAAGAAGATGAAAGACGCCAGACCTGCAAATGCAAATGAGCTGAAGGCCGCTATCGAAGCATCCTGGGCATCAATAACACCTCAGCAATGCCACAGGCTGATTGCCTCCATGCCACGCCGGATTGATGCAGTAATCCGTGCAAAAGGATTCCCAACCAAGTACTGAGTGCATCAATGGACATTTTCAAATGTTTGATTTAGTTTTGCTGTTATAAAATTATTTTTTTACTTGGTCTGAGGAAGTATTCTAATATTTTGAGATAGGATTTTTGAGTTTTTTTCAGCTGTAAGCCAAAATCAGCAATATTCAAATAATGAAAGGCTTGAAATAGTTCAGTTGATGTGTAATGAATCCAGAATGTATGACATTTTTGTTTTTTTAATTGCATTACAGAAAATAAAGAACTTTATCACAATATTCTAATTTTCTGAGACAGTCCAGTATATATATATATATATATATATATGTATGTATGTATGTATGTATGTATGTATATATATATTTTTTAAGCATTTTTGAAGGGGCGTCGCTACTTCGCAGATTTTCACTTTTCGCGGGTGGTTTTGGTCCTCATTAACCGGGTCTAAAAAAATAATAATAATAAAATAAAATAATTTTAAAAATAAATAAATTAAAAAATGTAAGCATTTTTGAAGGGGCGTCGCTACTTTGCGGATTTTCACTAAAAGATAATAATAAAATTATATTTACATGTGTATATATATATATATATATATATATATATATATATATATATATATATATATATACCACAGCCATATCCCCCTAGTGGGAGGTGGCTAGAGTCATTTCTGACTCTTTTTGGGAGATTGATTCAGAGGAGGGGATTCCCAGCCCCCTCGCTCAACCCAACTGAGGTATTGGGAGTCATTAGGTGACCAAGCCCCCCAATTCCAACCCCTAATGCTGAACGCCAAGCAGGGAGGCAACGGGTACCAATGTTTAAGTCTTAGGTATGACTCGGCCGAGGCTTGAACCACAACCTCCCAGTCTGGTGGCGGGCGCCATACCCCCAAGGCCTCCGAGCTGGTTAGTAATAAAATAGAATAATTAAAAAAAAACAACAACAACAAAAAAAAAACTATCATTTGCAGGATTGTAGTATTTCAGCATTAGTATTTTTTGTAGCGTCACAATCAAAACGTAACAAGGAGGTCTTAGTACTACTCCCTGCCGCCCCCTAAATGTGTTTCAAACTGATGGGAATACGCAACTTTTTATCAATCAGCAATACCAAGTTCCAACACCACATCCATAATACTGGCAGCATCAAATGAGATTATCCATACTTTTGAGTATTGGTCAAATACAACTAAGAGTACTCACCGTTCTATCTATAATAGGACTAATAACGATTCAAAGAAATTCAAGCCCAAAAAAAGCTATTTGTATTGAGCCTTTTTAGTCAGCTCAATGAAAAAAATCCACAAAATAGCTCATGTATAATAGTGAGTGCCACCTGATATTATTCACCTCTTAAGTTTTAATTATAAAAGACTAAAAAAATAAAACCATTTGAGAACAATCATTTTTAAGATTTTTACCTAAAATGAAACACAAACCCCCCAAATTTCAGAACAAATTGTGACAATTTGATTTTTTCATATAAGACTGTTTATTCTACATTTACACAACCAAACAAATTCACTTTTTTCATGCACACGCTTTCACATTTTCAGGATGAGGTAAAATTGACATCTGTTATCACCAAAGTGAAGTAAAAAATATTCATTTTTTTATTTTACAAAATATACAATATGAACCTCCAGAAGACTAAACTTGCCTGAAGTATTATTTTCTTAAACAGATTACAAGTTGAGCAAGAATGTCCATGTAGTTTTTTTCTAACTCCAGATCAACCACATTTTAACTGTTGACGGCAAATTATAAATTCAGTTAAGATCAGGTAATATGTAGAGGTCTCTACAAGAGGTAAAGAGGCAAAATGGCCACCTCCTGAGATGCATTAATAACAGGTTGATTCTGTTAGTTAATTCATCTTTCAGAATGACAGTAAAACGTAAAGACATGTAGAGCTACTACATATATTTTACAGTATAACTTTAAATTTTGTAAATGTTTTAATATACCATGTTAATAGTTCACATTTTGTTCATTTAGCTTCTGACTTCTCTAGTAGTCTTCATTGTCAACAAAATTTGTCCACCTCTGGGTCTACTTCCACAAAAAAAAAAAAAAAGACTTACGTTTTGTTCTCATCAAGGACACGCACCAATACAAACATATACATTTTCCATTCACGATAATTACTGACCATTTTGTTACGGTTAAGGAATGTTCTCCACTATAGTGCTATAGTGATTAAAAACATATTGGTGTTCCAAAAGTCTCTGACACATTTTGACATTGAATATCTTGGAAACTATGAAGGAAATAAAATCACATCTGGTGAATTTAGAAAGCTTGTAATCTCAAATTTTACATAACATGTTAAAGACATTGAATGTGAGCATCATTGGTCACATGGCACAGATAAAGCAGATGGTCAAATTCTTGCCAAACATATCCCAGCATTGCTTGTCAATTATTGCAACCAATGTTCCCTCTAAGATGCGCACATCCGCAATTGTGCACTGCCCAGACCTTGTTAGCGCATATATATGTCAGAACCAGAACAGGAGGAGGACCCAGATGCGTAACGTTTATTCACAAGTTTATTGAGATATATGGCGCTGACGGACTGACAGGGAGAGACTGGCGTACTGGGTATAAATAGGAGGGGAATTAATCAGGTAACAAGCAACACCTGGCGCCAAACGAGCAGGCACAGGGGAGGGCAATGAGTAATTATCACAATAGAAGTCTACCCACTGCATATAAATCAGAGCTCAAAATTGCAAAATTAATTATCCAGCAAATTCGTCCAGAATTACAGTGAATGCAGGTAAAAACACAGCGGGTGTGTTTGTTTTGTTTGCTTGTGTTTTAAACATGGTATTTTGAAGTCAATATCAACACAAGATTGAGTAAACAAAATTAAGCGCGCATGTGAGTCAAGGAGAGTAGGGTGGGTGTGGGAGTACTTGAGAAGCGGGGGCAAGGGTAATGGAGGAGACTCTCCTCGCTTTTGAACTAGTGGATGCACCTTGTACATAACTTTCAGAAAGTGCCTTTGTACAGTGTGTTAAACATGTTTATGCTTGGAGATGGTTATAAAACAACGTGACCTTTTTTGCTTCTGTTGTCAAATGCTACAGGAGTCTGACTGTTCACGTTTACATGGAAAATATTTTCTTTTCTTGGGTTATAAATTGCTAAAATCTGGTGTTACATTCAAATAATTTACAAATATGTCAAGTCAATAAAAGTGTGATTAAATATAGTCCTATATTGTACAATAAACCAAATAGATCCACAAGATGTTAGTCTTATGTAAGAAAATATACTTTTTTTTAAATGGAAATTTTGCGTAAACATTGTAAAAACGTTTGTGGGCCATGCATACTTTCAAATAGTACATTGGAAAATTCATTAATATGTGAAAAAAAATAATTTACTATTGCCAGAAATATACGTCTATATGATAGGGGGCACATACACCAATCCTTTCACGAATCCCCACAAAAATCAATCAATCACATAGTGTGAGATCTGGGTGGCCAGTACATGAGATCATGATCATTCTGTCGAGACGACCAATCCATTTTTCTGGCAGTGTTGTGTTCAGAAACGCTCTTAACCTGGGGCTTCTGTGTGGTGACGTGGATGAGCTGAAGGCAAGAATAACTGAAGCCCTTGCAACCATTGAGAATACAATGCTGGGCAAGAATTTGCCGATAAGCTTGATGTGTGTCGTTTGACCAATTGTGCTCACATTGAGCATCTTTGAACAATCCATGTAAACATTGAGATGACAAGCTCTCCCAGTTTACTATATGTGTTTTAATATCCTTAATAGTTACCAAGATATTCAATGTTATACTGTTCCCAAAACTTTTGGAACAGCCTCATATGATTTGTTCAGTAATTATGTACAGTTCTGACGAATCGGAGAAGTCCAAAGTTTGGTGTCAAACGTCACATCTTGTGGCATGAGCTTGGCTTCTTATAGCTGGACAGTGTTTTTTTCTGAGCTCTGAAAGGAGCTGAAATCCCAGCGGAAAGAGCGTAGCATGCTTCCCCTCAAACTGGCTTGCCTCTTTGTAATCCTGTAGATCTTCTTAAGGATGGCACGCCGCAGCAAGATGTAGACCCATGGGTCCAGGATCTGGTTGCACGTAGCCATCCGAACACCAGTTATCATTAAGGCCCTGTAAGCAGCCTTATCAGGGCCAAGTGTGCCGCTGTAGGACCGGATGGCTGACATAAGTCCAAAGACCTGGAGACAATTATGCAACGTTAGGCTTATTTTATGCCATCTAATATCGAATATAATATTCTCAGCCTAATAGAATAATTGTGTTGCATTTGTGGTTTGATACTGTTTTACAACAGCTGTAAAAAATAAACAGTCAGAAAAGGTGCATTCGAGTTTAGTTCAGTTCAGCAAATTCTAATAAAGTTTTGTTGTAAAGGTTACTGCGCATGCTGAACTAATACTGAAAGTTTACCAAACATCCCTTATGCAATCAACATAGTTTCTGGTAAGTAGTGTGAAATTATGTTTTTTTTCTTGGATACTTTGAAACTGTCAAATTATTTTACCATGCCTTCATATTGTTGTCCTATGTTTTGGTAAGCATTCTTATTCGGGTATACCTCAAACACTGTAGTTAATACAAGAATAATTCTGTTCTCTGGTTTTGTTCTGTTGGATTGTTTTGCTCATTTTATACGTTATAATTTGTTATTTTTTTCTTATTCTACAGACAAAACAAATGTAGTGAAATAGATATATATGAGCAAAATGACTTGATAACCAATTTTTAAAAACACCCGGAAAGATGATTGCTGTATTTACATTACTAAATTTCTCCTAAGTTTTCTAGCTGGACTTTTTGCAATGGAAACTCAAAAACATGTTCTTAATTACAAAATTATAGCTTCCATCCAAGAAAAATAAATGAAAACAGGTGACGATTCAAGGGACAGCATTCACACAAGTAATTCCCAACCACTGTGTGCCCGGTATTACGTGTACTATGGAATGACAATGGCACAAACAACAGAAGTGGGGTCAATTTTTTTTCAATGAAAAGGTTTATTTGATTGTATTTGATTTAATTTACAACTTAGGCCAGTAACCAAGCCTAACCTTGTAAATATTTTATACTGTCCATGTCTAAGCTTGTTGCAATGACAGACAAGACTATTCTATTCTATTCTATTCTATTCTATTCTATTCTATTCTATTCTATTCTATTCTATTCTATTCTATTCTATTCTATTATACTTCATTCTACGAGTGACAACATGCTTGTCAACTTATGATTCCCTGTATTTCATTCGTTTTTTGATCATTTAAAATTGTGAACACCGTATAACAATTTTTGAATGTGAAATTTGTTACAATTTTATTTTTGTTACACCGATCCAATTTCTGCTGTATTCAGGATCGTCTTGGTCACTGGTAGCAGACGACAATGTCATTGTAGATTACTCATATTGTCACAATAGGTGCTGTATTGTGTTTGTAAGGTTGTAAACGTTTAGTAATGTTAATTGTATTGTCAATTTATACATTTTTACCATGATTTGTACTATAAGTGTAAGCCGTATAACAATGTTGGTACGGGAAATTTATTTTTAACCCATTTTTTTGTTAGACCGATCTCGTTTAGCAGATTTGGGCCCGAATCTGGGTGGTCTTGGTCACTGGTAGAACGACAATGTAATCATAAATTGCTAATATTGTCTCAATAAAACAAAACAAACAAAAAAAAACTTGTTTAAACAGATGATCTTTTGTTTTTTTTATTCTACATATTCTGTCTTGTTTTGAGTAAATAGGTGTCACGTTGTGTTTGTGAGGTTTCTCAACACTTAGTAAGAGCAATTGCAATAATTAATAATGTATACGTAAGTGTATTCTAATAGTATGAATATATATTCATATATATATATATATATATATATATATACACACACACACACACAAAACAAATGTAGTGAAATATATATTTATGAGCAAAGTTACTTGATAACCAATTTTCCAAAATACTTAGATTAAAGTGATACAGATGATTGCAGTGATATAATGATTTAAATAGTCCCTCTTGCTGTGAGTAAATAGGTGTCGCATTGTGTTTGTTAAGTTTATTCACTTAATAAGAGGAATTTATAAGGGAAGACTTGGCTGAAGTTAATAGGTATGTGACAATTACAAAAAGCAGTTATTTTCCAAAAAATGATGAGAATACAGTATCTGAATTTTCCTGGCTTCAGGCGTGTGTTTGACTCACCAGCAGAGGGCTCCAGCAGATGCACGAGGCGACCATGATGCCAACGAGCTGCACTACCATCTCAGTGTCGTGGGACCGAGCCGAGCTGCGCTGGGAGCCCGACTTTTTCTTGAGCCTGGCTCTGACCAGGGTGATACCGCTAATAGTATTGCAAACGAAGGCCACAGCCAATGAGCTGAATGCAAGACTGGAGAAAAGCATCACGAAGGCCAGGTCTGTCACCCGAGTTCCCTCCATTACCCTGATGAAGCACCACGTGCCCGGGTATTGATAAGTGTAGCCCCCCAAGCTGAAAAACGGCAGCAGTGCGACACACAATGCCAACAGCCAGATGAGCGTTAGTGCCATCTTTGTTCGAGCGTTGGTGACCAGACGAGCATGCAGCAACGGCCTTGTGACACCCAGGCATCTCTCTGCGGCCATGGCGCAACCGAGGAAGAGGGGGCACAAGCCGAAGAACACCATACAACAACCCAAGAACCGGCAGGGGACATCAGGGTCGTCCATGAGATTCCCCAAAACGCTGGAGGGAGGATAAGCCGAATTCACGATCCCTTCTGTATATCTCCTCAGCACCAAGGCTCCATTGATGACGTGCCCGGCCAGGTCTGTTGCCACAAGAGAGCTGGCAAAGAGAAGAAAAGTGGCCTTTGACCTCCGTCGGAAGCGGTTGTAAGCTTTGGCCAGAATGATCAGCGCCACAACGTTAAAGACGATTCCGAGCGTCATGGTGATGCCAGCAGCTGCAGGATTCGTTCGTGGGCGAGTCGAGTTACAAAAAATGGACCCCACTTCTGTTGTCCGTGCCATTGCGCTGTCGTTTGTGGGGGGTAGTGAAGCAAAAATGCTTGAGGAGTTGTGGCGCTTTATCGCCAACATGCTGCGAGATTTTCAGGTCTGATGTTGGTTTTGTCAGAGAAGGCACTGAAAGAGAAAACACAGGATTAACATGATGAAAAGATTCTTATAAAATCACTCATTAGAGCGGAACTCTTGGCCTCCGACAACGTTGGCAAATGTAGGGAAAAAAAATCAGATGTGCGATTTTCCTGTCATGTGAAGTGTGTGCTCTGACAAGAACGAGTAATTAGGAAGAAATAACATCTTAAAACACAAATTCTTTAACGCTGGAGGGATTATGGGACTAGGCAGGCCTGACTGCACCATTTTAAAATTGTATGATACACTTTATCGTGAAACATTAATTTATTTTAGTACACTTTAATCCACATATTTCTATAATTAATATTGTTTTTCTTTTGTGTTTACATCCTCCTAACTAGTGTTACGCAACGGCATTATTTTTTCAGTAACGGGTTAATCGAACAAATTATTTTTCCCTACATTACAACGCCGTTTTCATTACTAACGATCAAAAGTTGTGTGTTACTTTGGCTTCACAACGCCAACCGTGGCATGCCTTCACAAACCTGATATGCCTGTTTTACTCAGAATTATTTACGTCACCTCTTTTTGGATTAGCATTCGAAATAGCTATTACCATGTAGTTAGATAGCAATTAAGACTATAGTATTTACAAATGTGGCGAAAGAAAAGGCAAATGAGAGAGTTTTTACACCTCAAACTACGCACTCAACCATTAACAACTAGTTCCCACTGAGACGCCTTTTTAGATGATTCTGTGTGGCTGACTTTAATTTGTTTTAGCATAAAAATGTTAAAATTCTTTTTTAACGTTTTTTTGGGTGAATTTTTATTATTTTATTGATATCTCCTTGGTTTTCAGTGTTAATGTGTTTATATAAGAATGTAAAGTTTATTGTTTTTTTCTTCTTTTATCATTCCTTTCCCGTTCTTTATTGTATTTGTTTTCTTTCATTTTTCTTTTCATTTAATTTTCCCCTTTTTAAGTGACTCCGATCATTATGTTTCATAATAATTGGCAATGTGGGGATTCGAGCAACTAAAACAACCTGAAAAGCTGTTTGGGACCTGAGAAGGCCGACTCTTTTTCGTGAGCCGAGACAAAAAAAGCCAGTTCTATAAAAGTAGTCGGAATTCTCTACAAGTAAACGTTGTTGTACATATTTGCTCTGAAATTTTTAAATCTTCAACATACAACATCTTCTTTTTAAAGTAACGTAAGTAGTAACTTTCCCTGGTAATTCGTTACTTTTACTACTGAGTAATTCATCTACTAACTCAGTTACTTTTTGGAGGAAGTAATGAGTAACTATAAGTAATTATTTTTTTAAGTAAGCCCAACACTGCTGCTAACTAATAAACTGCCAATGAAAATGTTACCTTAAGCACATTTCCTTTTAAGAGTGTAATTTTAATGGCTACAAATAATTCTAAAATGTCCATAAGGTTAGAGTTGTGACATTTTGATAAGTTTATGATTCAGTAGACACTCAAATTATGGATAGAAAACATTAATACATTTTGAACTTGCAAAGACAACAGGAGAGAAGTGTACAACTTCAAATTCATAAACTGTTGAAAGGGTCCTCCCCTGAAACCCTCCTTTCAATTGAATTTCACAAGTTACAAAAGGATATCCGTCCTAAAAGGCATGGTAATCAAAAAACAGCAAGACGATTGGCTGATAGTGACAACGATGCATAGTGCATAATGGTAAAAACAATACACTGGTCTCCTATTCAATCTCCTTTGCAGGTGTCTAATATTAAAAATAGAATACAATTATGCTTTTAAAAGTCCTTATTGTCCTTATTAATGTGAGTGAACTTTGTAATGAATATTTAAGAAAAAAAGCTTTTTAAAACAGCACGTCTTTAAGAAAGGGCAGTGGGACGAGAGCATTAGCATCACCAAATGTCTATCTGTGCAACTGTGCAATCTGTCAACTAAACAATGTTGTAAACTGTCACGATTTGTCAATTTCCCTCACCTGCGCTCACTCTTTCAGCCCTAGCTGCCGCTCGTTCCCTAATTAGCCCGCTCCCTATTTAAGCACATCATTTTCGTTCACTCTTGGTCAGTCCGTCAGCGAACTTCAACGCATGCAACGCAAGCACTTTTGACTCTGGCTCCAGTTTTGATCCCGACCTGTTCCCGTACCCTGCCTAATTCCGTCCCCTGTTTCCTGTATCGATCATCGATCACGCTTCGTTCTCCCGTCCCGGCTACACGACTTGTTCCGATCAACAATCACGCTCCGTTCTCCTGTCTCGGCTACCCGACTTTTCCGGTCCAGGATCACGCTCTACTCTCCGGCCCCGCCTGTCCGCCTCACCATCTGTCATCGAGCGCGGGGGCTTCCTGTTTCACCTGGCCAGCGAGCACCAGATCGCTGTCTTTTTCTTTCGCCCTGACTTCCCCGATCCCTGAATAAAGCATTGTGTGAAACGTTACGCATTTGGGTCCTCTGCTTTTTCGGTCATGAGAGTAAACAAAGATCTTGAAAATGGCAAAGTCCACATTGTCTCCAACAGTCCATTAAAAATGTTTGGACAGTTTTGCTTTCTTTACATACGCAAATGGAGAAGAGATTTCGCATTAGCCAAACAAATAAGCCTAGGTCAAGCTTATGACCAGTTAGAAATAAATTAATCTGTAAATAAATAAGAAAGAATTCTTGCTTCCCATAAGGTGAATTGCTCAGCAAACGATAAAAACATGTTTTCTTTGAATGAAAACATCCAGAGACTCAGTTATCATTTTTACTAAATGTGGTTTATGACAATTACTTTGTATTCACAGAAAAAAATATTGCCATTAAATTTCCCCCTCATTTTACAATATTTTAATCCCCATGATAAAATTATTAAACATAATAAAATGAGCAAAATTATCTGTTTTGATAGAGCACAGAACATTTTTCTCACTTCAAGTATTTTTTTCTGCCTTCGTACACAACATTTTTTAACTTAAATGATGTTTCAATACATTGTAAAATAAGAAAAATAATATTAACACTAACTAGAAAAAAATATTATTTATTTAACTTTACATATAATGTAAACCCCCCGCGACCCTACTGAGGATAAGCGGTGTAGCTAATGAGATGAGACGAGATAATGTAAACCAAATTATTTGCCCAATACCATATATTTTTTTCTCTCAATATCAGCCCTATTATCTGTTTATTTTACAATTAATTTAAAAAATCTATTATAGTGCATGCATGATTTTTTTACTGATTAAGAACATTTTAGTTAAAAGTGGGGTCAGTAAAATCAAAATACTCTTCTTGCTAACGGCCTCTTCTGGCTAAAATCCTCATTGCAGCCTCTGTAAAGTTGCATCTGTGGCATGTCCACATACGTGTCTCTCTTAGATGCACTCAAATAAACTTCTTTTTTTAAATCATTTGGGGGATTTGGGTTGGTATTTGGACTGTATTTGAAACATTCTTTTTCCTTCCCTCACCATTCTCATCCTACAATTAAAGAAAACCCCGAACACGAGCGAGAATTAACTCACACCTCCTCCCCCCATTTTAAGGACAACTTAAACTACGCACTGAACCTTTAACAAAGATGGTTGTCTTTATGCTTTTTTATTTACCATTTTTAACTGTATTGTTTGCAGTGGTTACAATTTGCTGTTAGTTTTAAAGCAAAGCTTTCCTATCTTATGATAATATTACCCTACACCCCCTCCAATTTTCTGATTTTCATGAAAACAGGTTCTAGACAGTATTCAGACGATTTAGCAATAGCTATAAACAATTTTTATGCTGAACTATGTTTTATTTGGGGGCAAGGCAAACACAAATCTGTTCTGATTAATTGTTTAAAATTAATGGCAAATGTAATAAAACAGAATAGAAACATCAAAAATAAGTTCACTAACCTTTAAGTCAGGAAATCCGTAAAATCCAACATTGCTTTGACTTTGACAGTGACTCATTGTACCTATTCAAAAAGTAACTCCAGCTTCCAGATTTCAGTCCTTTGTAAAATTCTTCGTTTGTAATACCTCACATTGTGGCCCTTTGCCGAGTCGTGTTGCAGCAGGCAGCAAGCAACCTCCCCTTCACGTTGCACGAGCATGTCTTCTGCTCTTTGGCCGGGAATGGCTGCTTTTATATCTGGGAACTGCAGAAAGACGACATCACCTCTGGGTGTCTCACTTGGAGGAAAAACAAGTGACGCCCTTGGAGGAGAGACCTGGACCCTTTGGAGCAAACGTAGGTTTGATACCTCTTGATGAAAAATACGAAATCGTACACATACTAAAATCTTTAAATCAGATTACAGCAAAGTCTGTAATGTACTGATAACAGTGATAACAAAATAAGCTGTACACTTGCACTCATGGACAAAATCGTTGCTATCTAGTGATGGGCTGTCAGAGCCTGCAAAGCCTTCTCTGCCAGCCTAAAAATGATTACGTAATGTTAATTATGTTTTTTCCATGAACACTTAATATATAATTCCAAATTGTCTCCTTTAATTGCTGTTCCCCTGGCTGCGCTGCCCTGAGTGTTCATATTTAAGCATCTCACCAATCACATTTCAACCATCACTTGTTGCCAGGGTCAAGAATCTACCCGGAAACCTTCACAATCAGTTCTGCAGGCATTAATGCATAACATAAGTGTGGGTAAAGCTTTTGGTTTAGCCAATCAGATTTTGAGTTGGTGGACCGGGGCTTTCAGTTTAAGGATACGTCAGCGGTTTCACAAACTATGAAATGCCAGAAAGCGGTAATGGAAGTACTGTATCACGACGAAAAGGTGAGGAAAAGTACAGTATCCCAGTGTCCACTGCTTCTGTCGAACAGATGTTCTCAGCCCTGAATCAAATAAAAACTCATGCCAGGAATACAACCGGACAGGCTTGACTTTCAGCATTAGCTTCAATGGCAATAAAAAATAACTTTTTGATGGAACTGAAAAATTGTTTTTTTTTAAATCTTCTTGGAGAAACAAAGGAGACAGAGAGGATTTTGTGAACAAATAAAAATGATTTTTGGTAAGTAAAATGTGTCCGTGTTCCTAAAAAGAATCGTACAATTGTATGAGGTTATCATGCTACTTTTTGTATGTGTTGCAGCGGTAAATAGAATATATCCATTAAATACTGATCGAGGTTTGGATTAAATCAGACATAGCACTACTGAAAGCCTATTCACTGAGGTCAAGATTTATGATACTGGTTCCAAATGTTCCTGGCACTATGATTTTGTTTTTCTATTTAAAATGTAACAACTTCAAACGGCATAAACAAGGTCAGAAAAATCTTTCCCTGAAGATTAATGTTTTGTTTTAACAACAAATATCTTAGTCAAAGAACGATTCCTGGTGAATCGGTAAGAAAAAAAGCACCCCCTTTGTTGCGTGTTCCCACAAAACAAACACAAGAGCCTTGTGAACAGCTTTACATTCACACAAGCTTCGTCCCCCTTTCTTTCACTAGTACCTCCACAGTGTGACCACAATTCTGACCAATAATGAACTTCTTAAAGAGGTCAGCCAGACCTCAACTGCTGTTGATGTCGGGGACACCATGATCTAATCCCCTCTCCAATAAAACATTTGCAATAAAAAACATTTCAAATGAAACAATTTATTTTTGGAGACCATTCTGAAAGCTGTAAATCCTATTCTGCTCGGATATAGAGTACAGTAAGTACGGGACAAATTGATAGAATCATATTTTTCCACACATGGAGATGGCCCCATCCATTTTCCCATCAACTCTAACATTTCCCCAATACCTGGTGAAAAAAGTAACCCAAGAGCATGATTCTGCCACTCTCATGTTTGACTGTGTGGATAGTGTATTCAGGGTGATTTGCAGTGTTACTCTTACACCAAATGTAACGCTTTGCAATCAGCCCAAAAAGTTACATATTCATCCCTTCTGACCAGAGTGCCCGGTTCCACAAATTATTTGTGTCTCCCATGTGGCAGATATAGGCAGAGAACAACTAATACTTGTCTTATGCACAGATTGTCACACCTCAGCCATGTATGTCAATGTGATCATGGGCTTCTTGATTGCTTCTCTGATTAGCTTGTTCCTTGTTTGGAGGGATGGCCAGGTCTTGGTATGTTTGCAGCTGTTTTTAACCTTTCTCCCTTTTGATATTATTACTCCAGGAAATGTGTACATGTTGCAAAAAATAGTCATTTGGGTCGACTTTGGATCATTCAAAAGTCATACGGGAACATCTGGAATGAGTTGGCTGAAAAGAGAGAAGAAAGTTCCAGTATTTTTGCAAAACCTACTTTTCAGTTTTTTCGATGTAAATTTATGGTAATATAGAATGTTGAAATAATTTGGTTCCACTTAACGATTGTGTCTCACATGTTGTTGATTATTAGAAAATATTTACAGTTTTTTTAGTTTGAAGCCTAAAATGTAGTAATATGACAAAACAGTTCCTGGGGTTTGATACTTTTACTAGACACTGTATGCAAATGGGGAGACGGTTGACCACACTTGAATGAAATTATCAACAAACAAGACTCCTGGGAAGCTGTTTTGAGAACAGCATAGGGGATTTTCAATAAAGGTTAAGAAGACAATTGGCCCAGAATCCAGTCGGTTCTGAAAAAGAACACATTCTGTGAAAGAAGGAATGGAAGTTTATTGAGGCTTATTTTATATTCAAACGTTACTGTAATAGCGCAGAAGCCAGACTGTAGAGACAAGAGCAAGAAAAGCAAGTCAAACAATTCTTTTATTGGAAGCAGCGTTTTACATCACGTGTAGACCCTCCTTCTGATATATTTCAGGCAGCTTTTAGAACAAATCCTGCTGAAGAAGAATTGTCACACAGGAGAACACATTTGGAAATGTTTATTAATGTTTGTGCTTTTACTGAGCCTCCATGTCTTTGGAATCCTATTTTTGGTCTAATTTAATTCCATACAAAATTCATGAGAAAAAGCACAAGTCAACTGAATACTCAGGAAATATTAAAATACTATCCAATTGAGAAGTGTTTCTGCTTTTTTGAGACAAGTCACCTTTTTTTTTTCATAATTTTTTTCTTGAAGCACACTGTTTGTGGAAAATTGAATTCCCGGTACCAGTTTGATGTTTGTCTGTTTTTTAAAGGTGGAATAATTATGTTGCCTTAATTGACAATATAAAGGTTTTTTTTATCTACAGCAAATAGCCCGGCTTTGCCGGGAATTCTATTTTGGCGAGATTATTGGGGCCGTGGTCTCTTGAAACATGTGCATAAGGAACAAGTACATCAATCAAGGGGTTGGTTCCGATAAACGATTGAATTAGGCTGCTTGGAGTGGTCGGTGGTCAGGAACTGCAGTACCCAATCCAGCTGCTAGATGGTGATCCACAAAGCAGACCAAAGTAAAGCAGATTTTTATCGATTTTGTTGTCATTTATCGGGGGTGCCTTGACCAACTGTGTATATTTTCTTGAAAAATTAGTCCAGCTATTTTGGAGCCTATACGTCACATATACACACACACACACACACACACACACATATCAGGATTAATAAAGCAGTTTAGATAGATTTGTGCCTTCCTTGGCTCAGGATTTAATCCAGGTTATTCATTTTGTCCAATAACTTGTAGCTGTAATTTGGGGTATAACTTTATGTTTTACCTGTTTGACTATATTAGTATTTTTTATTTTCTATAAAAATTACAAAAACAATACTTAAAAATGAGCAAGATCTTTACTTTATTTTACAATGATTTTGCATGCTATTGTAAACAGTGTTTCAATAAGTAGAGAGGATTCAAATGCAGACATATGTGTAAAGTTGACAGTCTTCAAAGGGGATCATTGAAATAACAAAAGATGCTCCGAAGAGTAAGGAAATTGTGAAAAAGGGTAATAAAAATACTTTATAAAGGAGGTGTCAAGGGTTTTAGGAGAGCGGTGCGGAGGAACACACTGCAGCACACTGGGTGAAAAACATTGCCATAGAGTGCAGACATCTGTCAAGGTTCAAAAACACGACTAGCAGTTTGGAATATTCACACTCCTACTTACACAGGTTTATATAGTACAGGTATATAGTGCGTGTAAATCGTGGTGAGTAGGTTCAGGTGTTAAACTTTCTTCACTCAACTGTTAAAATAATCCAGTTAACATATTCAACTCCACACATGAAAATGTATATTCTGATGTGTGGACTAGAGTAGGTTGCTAATGTAGGCTGAATGATAAAACATAATACTGAAAAACCAGGCTATATATTTCGAGATTACCTTATTTTACTGAGCTGGTCTCAGAACAGAAAGTCAGTATTTGGTCACAGAGCCAAATGGTATTTGACAACCCTCATATAGTAGGTCAGGTCTGATACACCACCCACTAAAATGTATAGAAAACCTTGTGGATCTGCTGTAAGGATACACCCTCGTGAGACCAGGGGAGCTTGTCAGTGGATAAAATGGTTGACAGAATTATGTACAGGGAAATCCTGGAGGCAGCAAAAAAACAAAACAAGAATTGGAAGACAATGACCCAAAACATAAAGCCAGATTAAAAGCTACAACTTTCGATCAAATAATTTTATGTATTAGTGACCTGAAGGAAAATCTCATTGATTATTCGTCAGAAGACTTAGAACCTGTCACGAGGATTACCAGAACAGAGCAGGAGACCCCAGAGCGTTCGTACAATACTTTTATTTGGGGAAGCACAAGGGTTAGCGGGAAACTTCGGACGACGTAGCCAATCGTAGCGTGGGACGGAAGCAGGTTGAGTTTACCGGGACTGAAGAGATGATCGTAGCTTGGGACGGAGCAGGTCGGATCGGAGGCAGGCAGAGAGAATCAGGTAAACAAGGCACAGGTAATCGGGAGCGTCATACGGGGTACAGATGTGAGAATTACAGGATTAATCCTCCGACCAGGAGTTCTCCGCGTAACGCGTTTAAAAGGGGAGCATTGACCAATCAGGAAGCACATTCCAGCGCACCACATGATTACCCCAGGTGACTCCACTTGGGTAATCATGACAGAACCCTGTTATTAATGTGGTTAATCTTGACCTTCTATATAAAAAAAAGAACAGGAAATTTCCAGCAGACATTTGCAGTGATCATTGAGAAATTCCTCAAAGTTGCTGCAACTGCAATGAAAGATGGCTCTACAAAAAAATGGACTTTAAGTACTGAATTAAATACGACTGCATCTGTAAGTGCTTCATATTTTGATCGACCCCAATTGTGGAAAACAAAACGTTTGTTTACTAAACCTTTCACTCATCATTTATCTTTTAGGGAAATACAATCCATTCTGTTCTTGTGAAAGCGGTGATTTTTCAAGATGGTGCTTCTATCCCTCCCGGATCACTTAATATATTGTAGCCATGTATATATGTATATTCGAACAAATCCTCAGCCAGAACATATTACTAGAAAATAAGAATACCAAATACAAGCTCACTAAAGTCTCTTATGCAACAGCTAATTAAATGCTTTTGATTGGTAAAGTATTTTTATAACACATTTATGATCAGCCCAAACCAGCGGACATCTTGTTTAGGGGTGCAGTAAAAAAGAGTAAATAAAATGACATGAACATGAAAAGAGATTACATACAGGGACTAAAAGCACTGTCTTTGTTTCATGCATCTACATGATGAGGTGAAAGAACGTAGAGGCACACAGGAAGTTGATTTTAACAGTTGGGGTCTTCCAACAGACCTTTAAAGGGTAAGTTAGCCACAGTTTCCTTCCAATACATGAGAATTTACTGCAAACAACATAAACAAGCACATGCTTCAAGAACACACGTGCAAATTTGTTCCTTTGCAGCTGGAAGATGTTTTTGTTTCCCCTCTGTGGGAAGGTGACGATCTATTTGAGTTTATTTATAAAGGGTAGTCAATCTGCATTGTTCTGCACTATTAACAAGGAGTTCTTGGTTCAAATACCATTGTACAAAAATAAAAATGATAATAAATAATAATCCACCCGCAAGTTTTTGAGAACTGAACTTCATTACTGACTAGTAAGAACAATTTGTGACCTCACATAAATTGAGTGGCTGAATTATGATCAGATTGAAAAAAAGAGAGACAAATTTTCTTAACTCTTACTATTTCCACATTGGGTTAAGTCAATGTTTACATGAAGCATCATGGGTTCAAATCTCTGTTAACTCTTATTCCACAATTGCAACATTCATCTATATGCAGTGTTTAAACTTGTAAAGATCAAAACATTGTCATAATTACGCATTACACTCACCTGTGCCCCCTCGTTTGGCACCAGCTGCTGCTGGTTACCTGATTGGTTCCCCCTCCTATTTAAGCTCAATCCTTTCACTCGCCTGTGGTCTGTCCGTCAGCGAACCTCTGTTTTCACAAGGCAAGCATTTTGACTCTGACTCCTTTCGGTCCCGTTTTTGTCATCCATTTTCCACTCGTCCGTTCCTGATTTCCCTAATTGTCTCCTGCTACGACCCGTTTATTGATCCCGACCACGTTTTGATCTCCCGTGCCGACTGACGACCCGTTTCTTGACCCCGACCACGTTTTGATCTCCCGTCCCAGCTAACGACCTGTTTTTCCGTCTACTACGCTACGATCTCCCGCTCTGGAAGATCCACTTCCGCATTCGGAACACGCTCCAATCCTGTGAGCGGCTTGCTTCCCGCATCCAGCAAGCACCGGATTGCTGGTGCTGACTTTCCTCTTTATTTCAATAAACTTGTGCGCAACGTTACGCGTCTGGGTCCTTCTACTGTTCTGGTTCTGACAAACATATTGTAATGCAATATGATTTTAATAAGCCTGAGCTTGTAGAAATTATTTAATTTTGCTAAGCTGATGTTTGGTCAGTAAAATCAATAAAGTCACCTTTGAGGCGTTCTTGCCCAGGGATTAATTTAGTGGAAAATGCCAATGTAGGCAGCCAGTTCATGGTTAAAACAAGCTACATTCATTGCTAAGTTTGAATGACGTATTGTTGAAGTGAGTCGTTAATTTCAGAAGAAACATACTTAATTTGCACTTGCTTCCATTTTAGTTAATTCTTCAACGTGTTCAAGAGTGAAGGCCTTTGCACAGAAATGGACAATCAGTAGATACCGTAAACACTCGTAATCAGCAACGCATATCTTGTTTTGACCAAACATCAACACTACTGACTGTATGCAGTCATCATATTTTAAGCGCATAGCTGCTAAAGCGAGCAGACTATTTGCTGTCTGCACCCATGTTACACTCACAAAGTTACAGGTCAGATACTGGAAACAGCCTGAATTCCTCCATACATTGTAAAACAAAGCAATTTGTGGATGTCTGTATTTTGATAATACAAGCAAAATTTCCGTTGAGAATTGCTTATCTCCTCATGTTATGCTGATTCAAACAAAATAATCAGCGGCAAACCGAGTTTGCATTTGTTGTGGTTTAAAAGGACACCAGACCAAAGTATTTACTTGGAGACAATTCTTTTGGTCCCATGAGAGATAACCGTGCCTTTGGTACAGAAGCAGAAAACGAGGACTAGTGCATTCCTCAGTCTGATAAGATCTATTTGTTTTTCCTTTTGGCAAGCTTACAGGTTGGAATCTCAGTGCTGAAGAAAACTGCTCACAAATATGGGACTTAGTCACATTGACAGTTTATTCGGAAGCTGCTATAGCTAATGTTGGTAGGTTTAAGAAGGATACATGCACAATTTTATTTTGACCAAAACAGAAACTAAAATCAGGCTGGATCTTTTTCTGCTTGAAATCCCGGATGCACAACCATATTATACATAAAAGCTTTTGGAACCAATTTATTATACTGTAGGGCTCCAGTTCTATATGTTTTAAAAATGAAATCATTGGTTAAATTTGGGTCAGTATGTTTTGTTGTATTAGTGACAGTTAACTAAAAGTGGTGCTTTAAATATTGTCGTGTCTTCCCGATTTAAAATATGGTGCCTAAGCCTGCTATCTATCTATCTATCTATCTATCTATCTATCTATCTATCTATCTATCTATCTATCTATCTATCTATCTATCTATCTATCTATCTATCTATCTATCTATCTATCTATCTATCTATCTATCTATCTATCTATCTATCTATCTATCTATCTATCTATCTATCTATCTATCTATCTATCTATCTATCTATCTATCTATATCATGGACCCAGAACAGATACAGGGCCCAATCACGTTAGGTAGCCGGTCTCGCATGGAAAGACCAGAAGCCAGAGACCGACAAGACCGATTCCAATTGCCCGAGTTGATATCGGACAGATGGGGTCGATACCGGACAGGAAGTGACAGACAGGATAGATAACGGATCAAGATATCGAAAATTAACAGGAGAAACCAGACGGGAACGAAAACTGGAGAAAATAACAAACTGGACGAAAACGGACGGAAACTAAACTGGTACTCGAAATTAAACAGGACAACAATAAACAGGAACAATACCGGACAGGAGATATCACAGTTAAACAGGGCCAAGTCAGAACCCACGTCTTGTGGGGCAGAAGTTCGTTTGACGGGCTGACACTGAAGCAAGAGAGCGCTGGGCTTTACATAAACAGAAAGTCAATCTCTCAACGAGCCGCAGCTAGCACCACGCAGGCGAAGCCAATTGGGCACCATGGCAATCGTGACACACACAGGCGGGGCCAATTGGGTACCACGGCAACCGTGACACACAAGGGCGCGGCCAATTGGGCACCATTGCAACCATGACTATCTATCTATCTACCCTGGTCATATCTCTCGAGAGGGGTGACCGACATCAAGACAAACATACACAAAAACAAAGAAAACCAAAAAAGGAAAAAGTAGCAAAAAAACACACAAAAAGTTTAGTGGGACCATGGCCAACCCAAATGCCCAAACACACAAACAAGTTAAGTACCTTGGGACCTAAGTTAGTCACGCTTTCGTCCCTACAGATGTAACGGGACACAAGTCAGTTGCCATCTCACTTCGGTCAGGGTGACACAACACACTCTTCTGTTCAACAGCAGGGCCCGACAGCTATCACTTGTTTACCCCTGCCGCATCATACGGGTGCCCTGCCCATCCCCTAGAACGCGTCCAAACATCCCACTATCCTTTCACAACACCTCTCCACTCATTCCTATCATCAACAAGAGCTGCAGGACAAGAAACGCAACCTCCACGTGGTGTCCTGTGGACGGCCACATGGCCAACGAATGCGTCTCCCACCCGCTACACGAACGCTTCGGTACAAGTTACCCAAAGCTGACCTCATCCGCTTTCGGAGCGGCCAATTCGCGGAACTCGTAACACAACCGAAGCGTTCCATGTCGTTCCTAAAGATCATCTTTAGACGACTTGAAGCGATCTAACAACAACAACAACATCAACAAGAGCTTGAGCTTTCACTATATTTCAACCTCTTTAAAATTTGAACATGTAACATGGTTTTGTAATGAAAAAAACATTTGCCATGATGTAAATCTCAGTGCAGAAATAACAAGAATTCACTTCTAATCTGAAACTACAAACTTGTAAAACATGTATTCATGTTAAGTTAGATTTAATATTTCATCTTAATGTAGGAGACAATATACATTCTCTTAAATGCACCAAAAAGCCCGTCAGTGATAATACATTGCCAAGAATAGGATGACATCCTTAAGTTGGATTGACTTTTATTATACAAAGCGGAGAAAAATAAAGTTTCAAAAGTCATCGTGTGCAAGCATTATGAATCGGTACACATTACGCAGTATTAAAATCAACAGTGTCCAACCCGGGTATTTTCTGCATTGTCGTACAAAAAAAAGTGGGTCAGAGAGTAACCTGGTTTGAAGATAAGCTGGAAAAGGAGGGTCCAAGTGGGTGGAATCAGTGTACACATCTTGTTTTCACTCTTTTTTGGCCTTGAAAGAACGCCTCTTAGAGCCTCTGGCCTTGAAAACAAAGAGTTCGCTTATGAAAGATCTCAATGCTGACTTACTGCCTAAATGTGTCTAAAACAGATTTGATCGTATTCTATGACACAAACCTCATTTGTTTGTAGTTTTTCCTGAATTAAATGCACCAAAAACCCATGCATCACAATCAATCCATCCATTATCTGCACCGCTTAGCCTCAGTAGGGTCGCGGGGGTGCTGGAGCCCATCCCAGCCATCTTCGGGCAGTGGGCAGGGGAAACCCTGAACTGGTTGCCAGCCAGTTGCAGGGCACACAGGGACAGACAATTCGCTCGCTCAGTCACACCTAGGGACAATTTGGACCGGCCAATTAACCTGACATGCATGTTTTTGGAATGTGGGAGGAAACCGTAGTGCCCGGAAGAAACCCACGCAAGCACGGGGAGAACATGAAAACTCCGCACAGGAAGGTTGGGAGCTGGACTTGAACCGATGACCTCAGAACTGGGCCGCACGCGCGCGCTATCCACCGCGCCGACGTGCTGCCCTGCCATACATTTACAGATGTGTGAGTGTTTGTAAAGTCAAACTATAAAATACTGTCTTTTTATCGTAAAACAGATAAAACTATTAAGCATATCTCATGATTAAAAACCTATTACCTAAATTAACATGAACAAATAGGTCATGTTCAGAGTTATACAGTGTGGTAATTTACAAAAATGTAGTTTTTGTCATTGTTTGCTTATAACTGCATAACTACAGTTCATTGAAACAAATCATTTATAATAAAGAAAATGATCCACTAGTCACTAGTGGATAATTATGCGTATCATCATATTTAATTCTAATTATATTTCTATAAAAATAGTTTCAAAATATATTGAGAATCAATTGTAACATGTCAAATGCTTAACAAAATTAAAAAGTACCTTCATAATGGTGCGAGTAAATTTACAATAAGATAAAACATAACAGTTTGAAATAATTACTCAGGGGTAACAGTATATAAAAAAGTAATATCAAATTAAATAAATAAAGACCTGATTCATTCCATGTCATTGTTGCACAATCTCTATCCAAGCATAATTAACCAGCATTGTATTTTGCATCATTGAAGATGATTGCAAAATACTAAAAAACTGCTAAATGAATAACCACAAATATTTACCTTTACTACTTCGTGAGCCTTGGAGGGCACTGTTATTGAGGATAATTTATATAGTCAATATAGTTTTGTCTTGACAATTAAACTTGGGGTGCACGAAAAACTTTCCAATGTAAAAAAAAATAAAAATATTAATGATAAAATTTGATAATGTCAAAAAGAGTCAACTCCAGTTCCACTATTGCTTAAATGTTGGTAGCATGTTTTTAGAATGTGTGTGAAAGGCTTGAGGCTTTGACTGTGTGACAGGCACGAAACTGTTATTAAATAGTAATAACCTGTCACAGTTGCTGCGGCTTGTTGACTGATTGGCTTCCCTCCTATTTAACTTCTGTGCTCTCACTCACCCTTTGTCAATCCGTCAACGAATCTCTGCACCCGCAAGACGTGTGTTTTGACTCTGTCAGGTATCCTGTTTGTGTATCCTGTCCGGTATCGATCCCGTCTATTTCGTACTGTTTTGATATCGGTCTCCGGTCTCCAGTGTCTGGTATCGTTCCCGTCTATCTCGTTCTGTCTGATCTCTGTCTCCAGTCTCCTTTATCTGTTATCAATCCTGTCAGTCCCGTTCTGTCCGGTATCGACACCATCTGTCCGGTATCGGCTCGTGCAACTGGTATCGATCTCGTTGATCTCCGGCTTCCTGTCGTTCCGCGCCAGACTGCTGCCTTACGTCTTCCGCCCAGCGATCGCCGGATCACTGGCGTTTGGGTTAAGATGCATGACTGCCCCATTTCCCATAAAATAAAGCTTGTGTGAGAAACGTTACGCATCTGGGTTCTCCTCCTGTTCCGGTTCTAGACAACAACCAGTCATTATTCTGTAGTCTTTTTTATCATGTTGGGAAACTAACCCAACCTCTACTTGGCAGGCCATATTAAGTTAACACTTAATTGGTTTCTAGTCAATCACAGGTTAACCCCATAGCTGTAGGGGAAAACATGCATACCCTGCATGAAAAATCTTTCCACTCACCAGGAGAGCTTATGGAAAGAAAAACAAGATGGGGGCATTGGCTGTGTTGACAGAAACATGGTTCTCAATTATCTGTTTGAAATTGCCTTAAGTTCAACATTTTGCTACTGTGCTCAAGCTGTTTTGTTACCGCAGACGACAGTCTTATTTGAATCAAAATATAAAACGAAAGCATCCCCAACGGAGCTATTAGGTGACGTCGTGTGTTATTTCTGTCCAGCCATTCTGCTCTTAGTACAGGAAAGACTTGCTGGTTCAAGAGAGAACAACAAGCAGCGTATAAACTATGCAGTCTCACGGACAAAAATGTTTTTCCATCACCTGACAGGACAAAAAAAAAAATCCAAAAAGGTTCCTCGTACAATTTCTCCTATTAGGCACTATGATCTCATCCTTCTTGATGAAAACATGACTAGTAGGCTTGCAAACATAAAACATGACATCCAAAACAGGCAAAGCAGATTCTTTGTGTTAATAAACTTCAACATGACTCACTTGTCTGAAGTATTGTTGTTTTTCTAGAAAAAAACATATAACAATACTGTAAAGCATGAAACACTGATTAAAAATATATTAAAATCCCAAACTAATGCCAAAATAAATAACCTGTAGCATCACTTGAATCACTGTAAAAAACAAATGATAAGAAAAACATCCATCCATCCATCTATTATCTGCACCGCTTATCCTCAGTAGGGTCGTGGGAGTGCTGGAGCCCGCCCAGCTATCTTCAGACAGTGCCAGCCAGTCGCAGGGCACACAGGGACAGACAATTCGCTCCCTCATTCACACCTATGGACAGTTTGGACCGGCCAATTAACCTAACATGCATGTTTTTGGAACGTGGGAGGAAACCCGAGTGCCCGAAGGAAACCCACGCAAGCACGGGGAGAACATACAAACTCCACACAGGAGGTTCGATCCCATGACCTCAGAACTGCCGCACACGCTAACCACTGCGCCGCCGTGCTGCCCCAAGAAAAACATGATTCTGTCAATTTAGGCAACATGATAATTTAAGCTTAAAAACAAAAACTAACATGAAACCAGTGGAATTAATTATTTCCAAAACATTTTCGACCTGCTGTGTGCCTTGAGATTTTTATGACGAAAAAAAGTGTGAAAAACGCTGCTCCATATAATCCAGACAGATATGAAACAGACTTGTAAAAATAAACACATTTTCTAAGAGATTTTTCCTTACCACAAGCTGTTTCATTGATACGACATTTCAAACAGTGATCATTTGATACACAAGCCAACATATTTTGATAATGTTATACAACTCACAGCCGCCTCATTTTAAAAGGAAATGATTTCATTTGATTCAGTTCGTTGAGCTGTTGACTTGTTTTAGGCACAAACAGAAAACGTGTTACCGGCAGTGTAAGTTCTCGCATGTTATAATATTCACTTGAGAAGGCAGCATTCATGGTGACTCAGAGTTACAAGAAAGCCATTTAACCTTTGCTGCTCTCTGCGGAGTGAGTGACTTTAACCGTAATTAGAGCTATTAAAAATGTTGCCACTGAGGCTCTTATGTGTTTCCGGATGCAGGAATTAAACTCCTTGGGTCCGTTATTCGTTTGAGCACTCTGTCATTGGTAAACACACACAACTTTTTTATGGCTCCGTAATCTTCACATTTTGAGAGGTAACAATATCTCATCTCATCTCATCAGCCGTACCGCTTATCCTCATTAGGGTCACGGGGGGGCTGGAGCCCATCCCAGCCATCTCTGGGCAGTGGGCAGGGGACACCCTGAACTGGTTGCCAGCCAATCGCAGGGCACACAGGGACAGACAACTCATTCGCTCAGTCACACCTAGGGGCAATTTGGACCGGCCAATTCACCTGAAATGCATGTTTTTGGAACGTGGGAGGAAACCGGAGTGCCCGGAGGAAACCCACACAAGCACGGGGAGAACATACAAACTCCGCACAGGAAGTCTGGAGCTGGATTTGAACCCACAACAGGTTCCCATGACATGAACTGTGCCGCACAAGCGCTAACCACTGCGCCGCCGTGGTGTGGTAACAATATCTTAATGTATAATCATACCTTACAAAAAAGTCCATTACTTTTTTCTATGAATGACTACAAAGTAAAGTGAAGCTAGTTTTGGCCCAGCATTTTTTGGGAGGGACGTTGATATCAAGTTTCAGAGCCAGAACAGAGGGTAGACCCAAACGCGTAATGTTTCACAACAAGCTTTATTGCGGAAGCGCAGAAGTCAGGCGCAGGAAACAAACGGCAGCGATTCGGCGATCGCTGGGCAGGAGAAGCAGGAAGCCCACGAGTTTGGAGCGTGGTCGGAATGTGGAAACGAGTGGTGTAGCCGGGACGGGCGATCGGAGCGTGGTCGATGTGCAAAAACGGGTGGAGTAGCCGGAGACGATCGGGAAGTCAGGGACAGACGAGCAGGATACAGGTGAGGATGGGACAGACGGGTTCGATACTGGATACAGGATACTGGATAACGGGGCTTGGATCAGGGATTGATACAAGATACAGAATAACGGACAGACGGGATCGATAATGAGCAGTATAACAGACAGATTACAGGATACGGGGCTTAGATCATGGATCAATACAGGATACGGATCAGAAGGAGCCAGGGTCAAAATTCTTGCCTTGCGAGTGTGGAGGTTCGTTGACGGACCGCCGGGGAGTGAATGAGAGTACTGAGCTTAAATAGGAGGGGAACCAATCAGGAAACAAGCAGCAGCTGGAGCCAAACGAGCGGGCACAGATGAGGGCAATGGGCAAATCATAACAAAAGTTAACAAAACAGATGTATAATTGACAATTAAAACCCAAAAAATAAAAATATATTCGTGTGCTTCATTAAATCTTGGACAAAGCCTATAAACACCTGGCTTGTTTGCTGATCAAAGCATGTTCTTCTTGCGTTCAAGAAGTAACTCCCCTCATCACAGGAATTTTATCTTTTTTAAGCAACTTCCTTATTTGAGGCCAACAATTATTGTGAATCAAATTAAAATGACAATGTTGGGACTAAGTCAAAATGAATTAAACAAAGAAACTAAGCAACCAACCAATGTCAGGATGTTTTTTCTTTAGTCTGTGTGTGGAAATCCGGTTCTACTTTTAGCAGAAGTATGTAAGGTAAACATTATGAGAGTTGACACAAGAACTGGTGTCATAAAGAATACTTGATCATGTCCAATGTCATACAATCTGTGCATTACGATGGAAAATTTTTCCAACTCTTGGATAGCGCACTAAGCAGCCAATAATGCCGGAAACTGTTAAGTCTCCGGACTTTGACAAAGTGACAAATATTCTCAAAGTTGAACAATACAAATTGATCTGGTTTATAGTTCATTAGATATTCGAAAGCTAGGTTGTTATATGCATATGTGCATGTAGTGTAGTTTGCTGTATGATCATTTTATTGCTGTTGAAAAATATTTTGCCTATCTTACTATATTTTGTATTATTATTTTCTTGTAAAATAAGTAATACAATACTTTTGATGAGCATGAGTATATGACAACAGGAAAACCAAATATTGATTCAAAATATTGATATTTTCTTGTTTTGAAATGTTTTCACTCCATTTTTTTAGCGTTGACTTCTATGTGCTGCACTACTTACTGAGTTTGTTTTTTATTGCACATGCAAGGAGCTCAGAGGCTATAGAGAAGAGATCACAATAAAAAAAAATTAAAGTTTAAACAATTAACATTTTATTATTATCAGTTATTTTTTAAACTTTTCACTTTGAGTCAATTCGGTTATCAATGCATATCACAGTGTGTTTCTTTTGTCAACCAACAGTGTTAAACATGTGAAAACCAACAGGAGTCGTCCCAATGATGTAATTTCAAGAAGTATAAATACTTGATGTTTTACTTTTAATCCAGTTTAAAAGCTTGACCAAATGTCAGGAAGATTGTGTTGAGATTACAACATTTCTTGAAGTCCCTATCTTATTCATGTATGAACTTAAAATACTAACTTGGTTATGTCCAACCAAAGGGGATTAAAACTCTCAGGCCGAGCATACATAAAAAGATGTCAAGTAAGAAGAGCAAAATATTATGGTGCAGCCTGCAAGTTTGAGAACTCTGCCCTTAGCTGGTCTAATAGTGTAATTTTATGGGCTTTGAGTGGCGTGACCTTGCAGAGGCATTATATGCCCAGGTCTACAGTTGTTTATATATTGGCTTTATGAGTGTTTACTCAGGCTCTGCCAATGCCGGCTGACTTAAATGGGTCCTCACATTTCCCTCTGTGTGAGCTCCCATTTGGTGGTTTACTTAAGGGTACAAATCAGCGTTCCTTTATGATCGCACCACATCTTTCCTTCTACAGAAAAAGGTTAGGGGTTACTTACACTGGAAGATATTTCTTTTAAAGCCTAACTCTTTGCTATTTGTGTTTCCAAAGGTGATGGCTTAATGGCAGTGAAACAGTGATACATCTGTGACTGCAGCTGGAGCAGCATGGTTCTCTATTCAAAGTCCAAACTAAACATCCAACTGTGAAGGACTTATTTTTTATGAAACCACACATCATCTATGTGTTGTCTTTTTTAGTGTAATCTACACCGAACCATTAAAGTGATTAAATCAATGTGTTAAGCCAATGTCCTGATTAATAGATTTCCCTTTTCGTTGCTAAGAATCAATTGGGCCAGACTTCCAGAGCAGAAAGTCCAAGCAAAACAATATGGACGAGCGCTATAACTGACTAGGAGTAGGCTTATCAAACCAAATATCGATATTATCGATAGTAAGCAACTCCTTCGATAAAATTGATACTTTTGTCCTGGGATTGATACTTCATCCCTCCACCAATTTCCTCCAACTGCCGCTTTTATATGTAGATAGCACAGCCGTTCTCCTCAACCAGCGCTCTCGGCCACTGTTCATGCCTGTTTTTGTGACTTACAGGCACATTCTCCTACCTGGCCTGCTGCTGCATTAGCCTGCCAAGCAGAGGAGAGTGCCAAATCTACACGCACACGTAAATCAGAATCTTAATATTACAGAGGTAAATCTGAAGCACAGCGCAGTGTGGACTTTTTTATTTTACAACATCAGAAATGGATAATGCCAGGTGTCATTTGTTTGGTAAAGTGGTCTGCTGCGGTGGAAATTTAACATAAACACATTGAAAAAGTTTACCCTATAGAGAGGAAACAAATGAAACAAAATTGTTAAAATGTTCCTGTTCCTGAAGAAAAACCTGTAAATCAGTTGTGACTATGGCAACGGAGCCCAAGATTGCTGATTTTTTTGGGTTTGACTCTCTTGACTTTTGCTCTGGGGCAGCACGGCTTGCGTGGGTTTCCTCCGGGCAGTCCGGTTTCCTCCCATATTCCAAAAAAATGTATGTCAGGTTAATTGGCCGGTCAAAATTGTCCCTAGGTGTGAATGATCGAGCGAATTGTCTGTTCCTGTGTGCCCTGCGACTGGATGGCAAGCAGTTCAGGGTGTCCTCTGCCCACTGCCCGAAGACAGCTGGGATGGGCTCCAGCACCCCCGCGACCCTACTGAGGATAAGCGGTGCAGATAATGGTTGGATGGACTTTTGCGCTGTAAAAGTTGCTGTAGTAAAAGTATTTGATTTTTCAAACTGTAAAAGGTTTTTCGATTGTATCTTTTATAATATTTGCACTTTCTGACTTTGTTTTCAAAATATCTTGCAATGGAAGGTATAGTTGACAAGTTGACATATTTGTATTTTTGTTACATTGCTGCTTTTGGATTTTGTTATGAAACAGTTGTATTTCAAATATTTCTATTTTCTTAATATGAATTGTAGTTATTTAATAAATAAAAAAACACATTGAGTGCCAAAGTCTTTGTGCTGTGTTTATTATAACTATAAATTAACCCAAGTGGGAGGGTTCAATTATTCAACGGTCATGAAATTTCTCGTCAAAAATGTTCGGTAACAGATACTACCACGTATTTAATTAAATCATCCAACCATCCATTATCTGCGCTGCTTATCCTCAGTGAGGTCGTGAGGGTGCTGGAGCCCATCCGAGCCATCTTGGGCGGTGAGCATGGGAGACACTGAACTGGTTACTATCCAGCCGCAGGGCACGCAATGACAGACACCTCGCTCGCTCATTTACACCTAGGACAACTTGGAATGGACAAATGGCCTGAAATGCATGGGCAAACCTGAAAACTGCACCGGGAGGCTGCAGTAGCTGGAATTGAACTCCAGACCTCTGCACTGTAAGGCAGCTCGCTAACCACTCATCTGCCATGCCACCCCACTTGGATCACATTGATTCTAAAATTACCAGTACCACCAACCCCAAAAAACGACATTTTGTTTTTCTGGTATTTTCAAGGTAAATCGGCAGCAATCCTTCCTCAGAGGTAATAAAACAGAATAATTTATACACCCACAATAAATCAATAAAGCTCTTAGGTAAGTCCGAGATGTTTATGTCAATGTTTGGGGAGCCAAACACGCAGCTCCTTTCAGAGCGCTTTAATCATTGATGAGAACATAATTGCTTTTCTGAAAAAACAAACACACACAATAAGAATCGATCTACCATTGCGAGCCTTTGGATGAAGGCGGCTGATGTCATTAAGTATGAGGTAAGATCATTAAAGTTTGTCTGTCAGGCAGGTTTCTCTCCTCACTAGGATGAGTAAACAGCTTTAATGATCCCCTCAAAGCACCGACTATTGATATTCTTAGTCATAACCTTGCATCACTTTGTTTTGTGTGTTACATAAGTCCTCTAATGGATCAGTCTACAGCTTTCTCTCAATTCTACTGAGCTCCTTGGCGTCTTTCATTAGAGGCTTCACCAACATCTTAGTCATCAATACACTTTTCTTGCTATGAAGCAAATACAGGCAGATGTTGGTTGTGTCAACCTTTAAAAAATGCACAAGAGATACCCAATCAAAATATGATGACAATACTAATTTCATTTATTTGGTCCCCTTAGGGAAATTCATTTTCACTGCAATATCCTGGGGGTACAGTGAGTTCTGTCGCAGCAGAGCATGGGCCAAATAACCTATTTACAGCACTTGGTATTCCTAGGCAGTCTCCAATCCAAATTCTAACCTGGCCCAACCCTGCTTTGTTTCCCAAGATCCAGCATTCTTAGGGTGGTATGGCTGTAAACAGGTCAATATTTAGGGTATTAAGACTACATGGATAGGAAAGGATAGTAAAATGTGATGTCATTATATATGTACTATACATGAACATATAAACAGTGGTGGCCTTCTTTGGTGGCTCGAAAAATATATAAATCATGTGATGTTAATTATGTGTTGTCCATGAATACTTGTAAAATAATTTCAAGTTGTATTGTCTGTAAATTTCCTTTCATTGCTGTTCCCCTGGTTATGCAGCATGCAGTAGTGTGCTCTCACATTCAAGCAATTAACTGATCACATTTCAACCTTTAGTTGTTGCTGGGCTTAGAAATCTACCTGAGGTCTTCAGAATCAGCTATACAGCCCCTGAGGCACAACATCAGGGTTGATAAAGCCGTTGCTTTAGCCAATCACATTTCGAATTGGGTGAGCAGGGCCTTCTAAAAAGAGTAGTAAAACGTCAGCGGTTCTACAAACTATGATTGGCTAGAGAGTGGAAAGAGAAGTATCATGACAAAAAAAAAGTACAAATATTCTCCTTCAAACGGACTTTTTAACCCTAAATGAAACAAAAACTTATGCTAGAAATGCAACAGGACAGGCTCAACTTCAGCATTAGTTTCGAGAAAAATAACTTCTTGATGGAAGTGAAAAGAAAGGAGGATGGATTTTGTGCAAAAATAAAACAGATACTTGGTGAGTAAAATGTCCCTACATTCCTGAATAATAGAGCATTTTTTTAGCTTTTTATTCATGTTTTTTATATGAATTGCAGCGATGACTGCAGTCCATGTTCAATAGCCATAAAATAGTCATTGAGGGTCGTACTGATTCAGACGTAGGATTGTTGACAGCCTAAGTGTGAAATACACGGCCCACCACTGCATATAATCTATGAAAACACATTTTCATTAATTGTAGATGTTTTTCCAGGTAGTTTTTAATCCAAATGTAAGACACAGGTCAAAACACAGAATGCTGGAACTTGAAATATTGTGTTAACAGCTCAAAGGCACGCTGTTATTATTTCAGCCTGTAACGTGTACATGCTTGTCTTCCCCCCCAAAAAGACCTTGAATGCCACATCCAAGCATTTCGCCACTTGCGCCCATGCACATGCCCAACTCTATCATTGTTATCAATAGAAAGTCTTGTTAGGACCTCCAAACATTCTGGAACAATTTTGTTAAAATGACTGGCCCAACACAACAGCAGTACTATAACCACAATTTAGAAGAACTGATCATTCATTTGTTTTCTATCCAGTTCAACACTATGATCCTCATCAACAGATAAAGTATTACACCATATGCAAAAACACAACAACAACAAAAAAAAACTGGAGCCTTCGCTCTGAAAATGCTGGTCTACTAGAGATCCCAAGAGCCAAGAAGAGATCCGCAGGTTTGAGAGCGTTCTCCATTCGGGCCGCGGGGCTGTGGAATGCACTTCCCCCTGAGATTCGATCTGCAACCTCAGTGGAACTGTTAAATCTAAGCTTAAAACACTCTTATAATCTATAGCATATGAATAACCTATATTTTATGTTGACAATATCTGTTTATTATTTGTTACTGCAACATCCATTGCAGCCTGGTCATCCTGGAGGGGGGATTACCTGATGTGCAGTCCCTTCTCAAGGTTTCTTCATTTTCCTCATGTTGAGTTAATTTTTTAGTTTTTCCTTGCCCTCATGAAGGTTTTAGATCAGGGGGTGGTGTAATAAGTCTGTTCGCAATAATCTGTGGTCTGTGCAGCCCTTTAGACTCTTTGTGATTAAGGGCTATACAAATAAACATGACTTGACTTGAGAGTGTGTTAGCAACCTTTCTTTCAAAGGAACTGTTACTAAAATATTGCCATCAGTGATATGTTGAATATAATGTGGAACAACAAACAGCCTGATACAAAATATTTAAAAAAAAAAACAACAACAAAATATCTGTGTACCAGTGCACTTTGAAATGTATTTAAATTATATTAGGCTATTCCTAGTTCGTCCTTATTTAGAGATTTTTTTAATCACTTTGACCTGCTTGAAAAATTTGGTATTGATGACTTTTTAATCAGGCTAAGTCCAAAAGCTCCAGCGATTGCTTTGTTCTTTGCCAAATGTGGATGAAGGACTGATTAAAGTGAGAGTAAGAGGGAAAGGTGACCGAAAAAGAGGAGTCCGAGTGCGAGGTGGGGGTGGAGTAGGAAGGGCTCAGGTTGCAGATGAAATTCAGGCAACCGTTATCGTTCACAGTATCAATCATGGCCTTTCATTAAGAAAGGCTGGACAAAGAGGCCAATCCATTCTACACAAAAACACTATCACATCCATTGTCAGAACTTTTCAACAGGAAAACAGTTCATGCTGCTGGAGAGTATATTCAGAAATAGCTTAGGTGATATACTTCATGTAATTGTTTTCTCTTTCCCATTACCTCTTTTCTTTATAGAATTCAAAGACAACCATTCTTGGGCGGTAGAACGAGATCCATTAGCGCTGAACAGGAGGCAGCCATAGTGAACACGGTTGTGGCAAACATACGACCAGCGATCCATACATTTCTGAGTATGTCAAAAACAAAAAGTCATTCTTTAGGTCATTTCTATCAAAAGTTATGTTTTTTTCTTAAATGAATGCAAACCAAATGCTCCCTCTGGCCCTTAAGGGGAATAAAGAATATAACATCAGCTTTAGTAGAGCCATCTTAGTGGTTGGATCAGATATAGTCTCATCTCACTGCTAAAACGTTTATTTTGTATTACTTTTTTATTCATTCCAAAAAATCTAAGTTGACATTCTTTTACCTATCCGGCCCGCCTGAGAACAAAAAGTCTCGACAAGGCCCCAGGGTTTGACATCCCTGCTATAAGGCTACATGGAATCGGGGCAGCAGTGATTGCTGATCAGGGAAAATTTAGCTTAAATGCTGCATCATACACTTTTCTTCTAGTATTTTTCATATTGATGAGGGTTAGTACAATACAATCACACAATTTTACTTGGACTTCTGTGAACCACTCATTCATTTTACTGGTCTACTTTGCTGGGAATATATTTCGCCCGCCATGAAAGGAAAAGAAAGGAATAAGGCGTAGTTAAAGCTGTAGAGTGTAAAATATAGCAAAAAGTAGCAGCTTGTAATCTAGAATTTTCGCATTTAATCCAAACCCCTCACTAATCTGAATGACTAGTGGTGAATGTTTGAATCCCTTCCATATGCCGGACTGAGTGTATAATGCTCACGTCACCACAGAAAGGATAATGAGATTGAAATGGATCTAGAAAATAATTTTATGTAACCTTGTCTTTGTAATTTCCTTTCCTTTCATCAATTGTGCGTACGGTTGCACAATGACAGGCGGTGAGTCACAATTATTGTTGTTTCTTGGGACTGTCCTGTGAGGAGCAGACCAATGATGGTGTCCAGAAGCAAAGGATATAATTAAGTAGGTTAAATAGCTCTTATTCAATCACATATTGTATAGTGGGTGACCTCACCAATGGATTTTGGAAGGTATGTCCTATTCCTTGTAAGGTTACTTCATGGTGCGCCCTAAGAATGCAAACTACGGAGACCCAAAGTGACCGAACTGACAATTTTTTTCTTTTCTTTTTTGCCCAGCCTTTTGTTAGGTTTTTGTTTTTTGGGGTTCTCTCTTGGTATGTTGCCCCTTTCAATAATAGATATGAAGTTTAACAGCGAAGTTTCGTACTCAGGCAAACCCATCCATCTATCCATTATCTGCACCGCTTATGCTCAGTAGGGTCGCGGGGGTGCCGGAGCCCATCCCAGCCATCCTCGGGCACTGGGCAGTGACACCCAGAACTGGTTGCCAGCCAGTCGCAGGGAACACCGGGACAGACAATTCGCTCGCTCATTCACACCTAGGGACAATTTGCCAATTAACCTGACACGCATGTTTTTGGAATGTGGGAGGAAACCGGAGTGCCCGGAGGAAACCCACGCAAGCACGGGGAGAACATGCAAACTCCACACAGGGGGTTCGATCTCATGACCTGAGAACCGTGCCGCACACATGTTAACCACTGCGCCGTTGTGCTGCTCAGGCAAACATTTTCAATAAAAAAAATGAAAAGCAGAAAAACCTTTGTAAATGTCAAGTCATGTTTAAAGGCATTCTTTCTGTCTCAGCAAAAGCCACCAATAGTGATCAAGAAGTCTTTTGAAAAGGACTTCAGTGAGATCTACCTCTGGCACATGCATTCACTCATGTCTGTGTTCCACACCCACATTCCAGAAATGGAAAAAGAGAACAATTCTATTACGGAGGTGAAGAAAATTCTGAACAATATCCACACCATTCCTCTTGAACGCAAGAGCAGCAACTTCTTGTCTCTTAAAGGACTACTACCACAAAAGCATAGCGATGGGCTTGGTAAGGGCTGTGACCAGTTCTGTGCCGATGTGCAAGGCCTGTACAGTGGATGTCTGGAGGATTTGGAGAAGTTGATGACTCCCATGCAAGAGTTCTCAACATTCATGTGGATAGATCTGAGTGAGCCACCAGATTGGAATGATGTGGAGGCCTGCATCCAGTACCTAGGAGAAAATGGGGTGCCAATTGATGATGTGAAGTGTTTTGACCAGGTCACCAATCTGAGGAAATTCACAGAAAGGTGCAACAGTGATGAGGAGTTCAGTGGCTTGCAGGTGCACCAAAAGTGGAAAAAATATTTTGAGAAGGCTAAAAGCATTGCATGTTATTCAGAACTCCTGAAGATTGCAGTTTGTCTTTGCACTTCCTTCTCATAATGCCAATGTTAAAAGAGTTTTCTCATGATGCAGATCCTATAGGCCAATGAGAAGAAAAGGCTTTCTGTTGAGTCATTGAAGGGGATTCTATTTGTGCAAGACAATTTCAAAGACACTTCTTGCAAACACTTTCATACTTTCTTGTTTAGCAACTGAAAACTGCTGCGAAAGATCAGCTCTACAGCAAAATAAGTATGGGCAGACAAGGAAGATGAAGAAGCAATAAAAGTAAAGACTTCAGTGACAGTTTTTGTTTGTTAAATTAGTATCGTTGTGAGGCCACTGTTTGTTTGATTTACCGTAAATTCTGATTATAAGCCGCACCCACCACATTTTAGGAGGATAACCGCTTTTGTACTTACACAAGGCGCACCTGTATATAAGCCGCATGCGCCCACATTAAAACCTGTAACACAAGTCAAATTTGACCCGAACCCGACTTTTAGTCCCACGATTGTAACTGAATATAAAGTACACGGTCCAAAAACCACAACCGGCATAATAGACGGAAAATGAAACCGGTACTTAAGGTTTGATGCAGACCTGCAGAGTCCGGGTCCCGTTGAAAATAATTCAAGGAAAAAAAAAAAGTATATTTCCAAAGGTAAGGGTGGGAAAAATATATATCCATTATTGTCCGCTGCATCCAAAAACACGTCTCACCTTTACTCCACTTCCCGTCAGCCCCCGTTGTTTTCGCCCCCGTGGAAAACATATCAGAATAAGTCTCTAAAATAAATACATTACAAAAATATACAGTTGCAAATACATATTATACATGGTTACACATATTTACAAAGAAAGACGGTACACCGAGAGAGTTTTCAAAGCTTTAATAATAATATTATAACTTTCATCCCAAACCGGGCCTGTGAAAGGTAGCAAAACGCTACTAGCAACACGCTCGCGACACAGTAAACAGCTCTGTTAAAAAAACATACCGTACTTGTAGTAACCACGGTTAAAACTTCATATTGTCAGATATAACGAAATTGTGAATATGCTTAATTGCGGTTAAGATTGTCGAGAAAAAAATGATCAAACCTCACATTGTTTATTTGCTGTTAATAGTGTCAATAAAATTGTTCAAACCAAAACCACGGAGAACCGTCCCCTTCTTCCTCCATATAGCTGACGTCATCAAAGTCGTCTTCCCCAGTATGGGAAAGAGACTATGTCACATAGACGTCGTCCCACGCTCCCTCATTCAAAAACACGCTAGCAACACGCTCGCAAAGTAAAGTTTACGTGCAGTAGCAGTTTCCTTCTTTATCGGACTGCTCGATTGCATTTAGCTTGAAAGCTGCGTCATTTGCCTTTCTTTTTGCAATTTGCATGGTGAGGATATTTCTACGCTAATTTAATTTGTGCACAAGCTAAGAAGTTGCAGTCTTCCTCGGCGCATATATTCCACCGGTCTAAATCTTACCTTTTGTACTCGAGAGCCTCTGGCGGCTGTTAGAAAAATTACACAAATTGGCCGCATCACTGAATAAGCAGCAGGGTTGAACGTTTGGGAAAAAAGTAGCGGCTTATAGTCCGAAATTTACGGTACACTATTTCACTGAGAAGAAAAAAATGTTTTTTGTTAAAGTTGGATATTCTACAGAGAAAGTTTTACTTATAACATTATTTCGGATTATTTATACAGTAGGAATCAAAAAGACAGCTATTATTTTGTTCAATGTTAATCAGCCAATACAGAGAAGGCATTTTTTTTTAAATTGTTATTTTATTCCAGTTTTTGTACGTTATTTTTGTTCTACTGTTTTAGGCATAATAAAGACTGTTGAGAAAACTCTGAGAAGTTGAATTTGTGTATTTGGTTATATAGTTATTATTTTGTTATAAAACTGGATTTTCAATCCATATGGAGGAGGCTGACTGTAAATATATTATTGTGATAAGGCATCTTTGAGTGAACTTCAAGTATCCTGAGGCCAAGTGTCCTCTTTTTTAGAAATCAAAATATGGTTACCCTATCTTAAATATGTTTGTAATTAGCTTAAACAGTTTGCAAAGGCCACTAATGGTGATATTTATTTCTCCATTTTCCGATCTGTATGTGATGTGCTACTAAGGGTAATGGTCCTCAGTGAAAATTAAATCATACCTGTTAATTCGGTCACACACATTTGAGTCATAAAACATACTGACGCCCTCTAGTGTTCAACAGAAACTACAAACATGTGTGATACAAATAATTTATATATATACGAAAAAAAGAAGAGTCTAAAAACATGTTTTGAAACAAAAATCCAGTTTATTGTTGTGGAGTTGATTCAACTAAAACTGTACAGTTCGACTGTTTTCTCCCTCAAATATCTTATTTTACCTTCTGCTGCCACTTTTACCTTTTTTTGCAGCTTACTCTCAGACGCAGGCTCACATTTACTTTTTTAAGCGGAACACTACTCCTACAGTAATGCAAGAGTGTAAAGTTGTGCCATTTAAAAGAATCAGTGGGTGCTTTCTCCACATACAAATATACAAAATAAAAACATATTCCTCACACTCATTCATTGCAACAATCTGACCAGCACCAATATTTTATGCAACAAAAATTTGAAAAATGTTCTAATATTCATTTTGCAGGAACGCAAGTACAGAAAATCACATGGAAATAAAATACATAGGACCCAAAGCTGAAATCAAGTCACAATGACGAAATCAAGATCATTTTTTGTACTACTTAGTAAATGTACTGAATTAAAAAAACAAAAGCAGCACCTTTCATTTTTCCTCTGATTTTGTAGCCCATAGTTCAAAATTTGACATATACATAAAAGGCTTGTTTATGGGTAAAACGTTCACAAATCTGTCAATAATGGTGGGTGAGCAGTTCTACTTTGTAAAGACAATGCACCATTTGGCTTTATTTTTTACAATGCATTAAAACATTTCAATCAACTTGTCAAATAATGTTAAAAAAATAATAATTTTTGTACATACATATTTGACTTCAGATCATTAAAGGGACAGTGTGTGTCATTTAGTGCCTCGTAGTAGTTAAATTAACTTAAAAAACATATTGTTGTAAATAATGAGCAAAAGTACATGAACTATTATATAAACTTGCATTATAGGAAAAATCATGTGCTTTGGTCAGAGTCTCAGTAGTTAATTATTTTTTGTGCTTTTTAACATTTGTTTTCGGTAGCTCTACATCAAAATGTTCAAAGAGCCATATTAAAGCCCGCCAAAAACATTTGGAGCTGCAAAAATTTACAAGATTTATATAAGCCTTATAAGAAAGGCAACACATACTGTATATTTATACTGTATGTACAGGTACATACATTGGAAAACGTTTAGAATGTGTTATGTTTGACTTCCTACAGAAACCAAAATCATTTTCCACTATCAAACAGTTTTGAAATAGTGCCAGAAGGCACCAAAAAGCCGCGTGCAGCTACACAACTGCTGTTTGCTGACCCTCGCACTAAACAATCCTGCAACATGTGATTTTAAAATATTACACATTGTCCCTTTAAAAATCGAATTAAAAAAAATGTTGCTTTTGTACTATTACTCAGTGCCGAACTGCTAACATATCTGGTAATGCCAACAGCATATTAAGAATATCATGAAGTTATATAACGTGTATTTGTGTCCATACACAGGAAAGAGGAACTTTTGAAGCAAACAGTCGAGTTAAACATGGACAACACCGGAACAAACTTTGAAGAATCAGGCTACTTAACTGTTTTTCATTTTGATATGAACACACTCAAGAATGGACGCGCAAAATCACAAAAGTTTTTCAGAGTCCTGGCTTGGATTGAAGTAGAGTTTCTGTTCATGTTTAAACATTTCAACTGGAATCTGTACACGCGAATCCCATAGCGTTCCACTAATACCACGAAGCTCCACCCAAGTCAGATCGGGGTCACCAATTTTTAGTCTAGGGGTCTATGGGACCTTGAATGCTTCCTGCAACAACTGATCCAATGTAAACACATTTTACAGAGGCAGGACAGGGAAGTAAACAGACTGTTTGGCACACCCAAAATCCAATGCATACACTTTACATCATAATCCCACGACATACAATCAGAAGTCTACATTTAAAGACACAAAGATGTCCCATCAAGCATTTTGACTTCTTTTTTTTTTAATTGAAAAACTAAAGCATATTTCCATGTACAGCAACTGCTCACAGTATTATAATATTAACTGCTACCTTATCTAAAGCGAGGCAATTGAAGACGTTTTGAATAACAGTGAGATATGAGAGGCCGTTTGAGAAGTTAATCATACTTGCTCTCACATGTCAGACTCTCATGCAGACACAATCAAACCCATGCACAAACAATACCAGGGCCTGCCTGTGCCCCTTTGTCAGCCCAGTTGTTTTATACACAAAGCTAGCCCACTTAGCTACGGAGGACGAAATTGTAATGAATAGATTAGCAGCAAGGTCGTAAGATGCCTTTCTATTGGGAAGAAATTCAGGTGTATGTTGAGCTAACAATATGCAATTTACCATTTATTCAAAAGAGAATTATATAAAGATTCTGATATACAGTAGATGACGATATATTTGCCGATGTACGGTATCAATAATTTGAAAACAAAATTGCATTCGCCTTCCCATCAGATTGTTAGGCTTACACTAAACTCATATTTCTTATGAATTAGTTTCACTACACACATTTTAATTAGGATACTTAAAACATCAATAACTTCCTAAAAGCACTGGTCTCTGCAACTTTGTTAATGGCCATGTCATTGTCAATAGACATGAAAATTTCCTTTTCAGTGCACATCAGCATGAAGGCCTCAACAACTCCCTGAGACCGTGAGTTTCATAGCCTACTTTTCACACATTTTGAAGCAGAAAAGCTCCGCTCACATGCAACCTCAGTACAGGAAAGTATTGTTTATTTGTATTTTGCAAAATCAAAAGGAACTTATATGCCAGCCCAATGAGATGGTGGGCATCTGTGAGGAGGTTATATTGTAAGAGGACCAGGTAAACACAGATGAGACCATTTTTGCAGCAGGTGCAATAGCTAAACAGGGGGAACAATATAATGATTGTTTTTTTTCTTTTACTGTATGTCAGCCACTTGCGATTAGTGCCTTACTTGCAGTAGAACACCTCAGATTTTGTGAGAAATTTGAAGGCTGCTGTCGTTGGTAATTGAAAAACATTTTCAGCTTTTGTTTTTGAGGATGAGCAACAAAATCAGTCTCCTCATCTAAACTAGCATCTGCCTGAGTCTGGGTGATCTCCTGCTGCACTGCCGTTGTGCCCTTAGTCTCTAGCAGACCTCTATCATGTCTTAATTTCGCACATTTGGTTGAGTCTTCTTTTAACACATTTCTTTTTTGTTTACTGGCTTTTTCGGGTCCACGTCCCACCTTTCTGCCCTCCATTGTACCTGACTCATATAATGCGCACAGTTCTGTGTTTTTTTCACAGCTACAGGAAAGAAGAGTGGTGGTAGGCCAAGCAAATTTCAAATTTGGGAGGGGGGATTTCCCCAGATGGTAAAACTCACTTCGTCTGCTGCGATGTCGAGGTTGTGCTGAATGTGGCCAAATAACTGACTAGAGAGTGAATTTTTGAGTTAAGTTAGACAAGGCAAGTGACAGATACTTGTTAAAAAACGGTTTTCATCCACACACACACACACACACACACACACACACACACACACACACACACACACACACACACACACACACACACACACACAACTATACGCTCTCCTACACACAAACACGTGCGCATGCCACTATAATCTCTTATACACACACAAGCATGCCACTATACTCTCCCCTACACATACACACACGCCACTATACTCTCTCATACACACACACACAAACTATTCTCTCTCACACATATTACTACTCTCATGCACACAACATATACACACTTATCGGTGTGTATTGCCATGGTTACCAAAAGTACCCAAAGTAAAACAACTCTGAGAGGCGAGGTGCGCTATAATAGTATGTTTGAGAGAGTCTAGTTGTGTGTATGAGAGAATAGTAATGTTTGCACATGTTTATTATTGTACCTGTTTGAGTGTACGACTGTGCATGTGTGAAAATATAATATTATCTATGAAAGCACTTATGATTGACTTCTCAAATGGCCTCTCATAGTAAGATAGTATTAGGTTCCGATCATTATTATTACAATGATAAATGACAGTTATCTACATCCTACTGATAGTTCTGCCCAGTATTTGGCTTTGTTAGGTCATCTAAATGAAACATTAGGACAGAGCTGGTCATCCAAATAGCCTGATGACATTTCAAACTACTACCACAAAAATACAAATATAGTTTGTCATTAAAAACTAAGCATGATCATAGTTTGTACAGTCGTAATCTTTGTCTTAGATCTCAGTAGATTGTGCAAACCTAATGTAGCTGGGCACCCACACGTGCACACACACACACACTGCGCCTAGGGAAAAAGCGCTGAGTTCATCAAATCATCCAAAATTCTACTAAACTTTTATCATGGCCTAACTTACCACATTCAGGTGAATAATAAATAAAGAATTGTTTATGGTTAAATTCATTTGAAAAAGGCAGGAATAAGATGCTAAGACTGTGAAATGGAAAGTTAAATGTTAAAAGTGTAACAATGCATGTCTTTGTTTGGTTCTAAAGGCCCCTACAATTATTTTAAAATCTGCACAGCAGCAGTGGAATATCAGTGGAATACAGTAAACTGGGACAAACATTTAATTAATGTGTGCAAAAAAATGTTATGCTACATTCAAGCAAACATGTATATTTTGGGGTCAGTATTAAATGGTTTCCCTTTGGGAGTGTGCTTCGACTTCTTGCTCTTTTAAAGGAGATACGTTAACCACAATTTCACCCAATCGATTTTTTTTACTTTAAGCATAAGTGCTCAGTGTCTATGTCAAAGGTGCCACGTATGTTCTACACTAAGTGCCAAAGTGTATTTAAAGTCTCTGTCGCAAGACTGGTTGGATTAAGGAATCTCTTTACAGTCTCAGCTCGAATCTTTCGGGCAAGACCAATGCTGCCAGCACACTCTTACAGTAAGAGTGATGGTAGAACTGGTACAGACTCTCCAGGCAGCGCAAAGTATTTGAGAGGAAGGGGACTGTAGCATGTGTGGGTTAGGGGGCATCAAACCCTTTTATCACCCAATAAATGGGTGCTGGCGTACAAAGGTCCACATCAACACCTTGACATTCAGTAAAAAACAGGCAGAATAATAGTTCATCTCTCCTAAGAAACTCTGCTGCAATCGCCCTTTAGCCAGGGAAGGACCATTCACATGGTAACAAGACTTTTTAAAAGTCCAAAAAGCTGCATCAAAAGGTGCTTGGGGCTTGGCTGGCTCTTTGGCCTCCACCAACTCTTCAAAGTGTTTCCCTTAAGGAAATATAAAGCTGGAAAAATGGAGGAAAGTCCTAAAAGACCAAGTTTGGGGTTGCTTGGTGCTTTTACACTACTTGAGCAGGAAGGGGCATAGGAACCGGGGTGAGGGATTCCTCCGGGATCTTGACTAGGTCTTCCTCTGGACCAGGTAAGAGGGGATTGGCAGCAAGGGATCGAGTCACTGTGGATGTAAAGGGGGTTGTAGAGGTGTCGGCAGCCGAGGCCCGGCGGACCGGGGCGGGGTGTTTGGCCGTGACTTCAGCACAGCCCGCCTTAGAATCTAGTGACTGGCTGTAGTTCATCTTGAAGATGTGTTGCTGGAGATGCCGAATCCAGTCCTCTTGCACAGAGAGCGGACCGTGGAACTCCACCTCGCAGAACCTGATGAGGATTACATTCAGTCAGTTAGTTTCAATTTTTTTGGGACAGTGGCTTTTAACCAAAAGGTTTGTAGAGTCTGTCTCAGGGTTTCAGTGGAGCCTCTGCCGTGGGAGTCAGGACACATCGACTCATCATGTCTATACGTAATGACATGTTCCACTTTTGCCTGATACGAGACTGATATCCAAGGCTGTTCACATTTGATATGGATATTGAGACAGCAAAAGTCAATGATGCAGCAAAAGTCAATGATGAATCGGGGCAGCGTCGTCGGGTAACCACTTCCTGTGGTATGTCTTGGGCAAGTACAGCCGGGTGGCACCCCTTTGGGTAGAGGTTTGTTCCCCCACATGAAACAGATGGTTTTCATGGTTACTAGTAAGCAGCCTCCTGATCTGACACAGATGCAACACCTTTAAAATCCGGTCGTTGTTTCAATAAGTATCTATGTAATTTATTTCAAATAATGTAATTATTTTTGAAGGAACTCATTATTTTTTTCATCCATCTAGTTATTTGTTTTTGTTTAAATACAGTAAATGAATAATTTGATTAAAGATACAAATATATAAGAAATGCAAAGTCATTTACAGGACAAAGAGCCTTTGAGCCTTAATTATGTAACAAAAGTAAAGGACATGTTCAATAGGCATTATATCACTTGTGTCTTTTATATTTTTGTTGAAAAACAAACTTTGTGACGATAAATTAGTATATCAAAACTTTAAAAAAAGAAATAGAAAGTTGACTGCATTTGAATAGCGCTTTACAAACCACTGAGGACCTCCAAAGCGCTTTACAATATACATTCACACACACACTCACCCACTCACCGATGGCAGAGTCAGGGAACATTCTGTATTGTTCCAATTTTATTGGTTCAGTGTCTCTCCCAAAGACACTTTGACATTCAACCCAGAGGAGCTGGGAATCAAACCTGCGACCTCTATAGTCCCAAGGTGACTCTTCTACCTCCAGAGCTATTGTCGCCCCAAAAGTAATCTGCTGCCACCTACTGATATGGATGAATGTTACAGTTACTCAACTGATCACTGGAAGAAAGGAAATACACTGAATGTCATGCCAACTGACTGAACAACAAAAAAAAATACACATCTTAATTCATATTCACGTTCAAATTCACATTCACATTCACAACTCCTATGTCTTCATCCTGACCCGCAGGAGTCAGAACAATCATCAGTAAACACATGTTTGGATTGGAGGTAAACTGATAAGTCTCCCAAGTGAGTTTCCACCCCAACAAATACCTAGTGTAAACATTTGCAGTTCTGATGAGAATATTCCACAGCCATATGTTTACTCACCGGCACTTCAGGGTGTAGAACTTGCCCACTAGCTTGACCAGGGGGTAGGCAGGCGGCTTTGGCACTAAAGAGGGGACTGTGCTTGTGCGTGGGGGCTTGGCAGGATCGTTGTTCCTTTCGGTCCCCTCGATACAAGATGGGTGCTTGAAGGGCCGACGTTCAAAACCTTTGCGCACGGGGGCTTCTGTTAGTAACAAAAAAAAACTATTATGATATGATTGCATCAATTACCTTTTGGATCTGGCTTAATATAAAAAATATAATATATAACAATAATATAAATAATTAATTAGTACCAAAAACAGGATTGGTATTGAATCCACACTAGAGGTAAGATCGGGCCTAAAAACATCCAGCCTGACCAGACCATCGGGTATTAAAGCCCAAGCCCAACATATTAACTTGATTGGAGAAAACAAACCAGAATTTTCATATATTATTTGTGAGCAATCTGGGGGTGGGTGATTTTGGCTCTGATTAAATGACTCAGAGAATGAATGGTGTGATTCAATCTAACAAGTTAAACATAATTTCTTAACATTTACAGAAATATCTCTATGAAACTGGAAACTTAGAAATAGCCAATAAACCTACCGAATAAAATGAAGCCACTGGGTTAATGTCTAGTCGAAGAAAAAAATGCCCATTGGCAAAAAGCTGTCAAACACGGTCAAGAGGTTCGAGATCTGACACTAGTACGCCATAATGGCTCACAGTAACTCAAGAGCAGCTAATCCCAAGGTGGAATCCTTGGTTGGAGGAGCCGGTCATCTACCATTGTCAATGTCCGTTGCATAAATCAACAGCAAATGACAGGCTCTGCCAATAAGAATCCAAGCAATTTGTGGACCACAAACTTATTGTAGTGATGCAACTATGGATTAAACACACAAAGGTAATTGCAAAAAGCATTTGATGGATATTTTAGGATTCAGCCTGTTGTTAAAAAACAAAATTATATATATATATTCATAACCAATTTCAGGGTATGTAAACCTTTTCTTGTAGGACCTTGGAGAAACAAATAATTGAATGACAGTTGGAAAAATAAAACTTTAGTAAGAATGTTTCAACATTTATATCAACACAAAATATTTACAAAATATTGGGTCGAATTAAATAGACACAAATGGGGAGATGCTTTCACTAGAGTTTCTCTCATAGTGTAAAAAATCCAGTCTGGGTCTAGTCACAGTCAAAGTCAAGTCAAGGGAATTCTAGAAAGGAAAAATACTACTACGTGATCAATGATGGTGAAAGGTGGCAGGGTGTTCTTTGTTCAAATTGGGTGGCTCGCCATCAATAATAAGCTATGAAGTCCAAGGATCGAAGGATGACCGGAGCTCTAAAGTCTACATTGTAAACTATTGGGGATACAGTTTCCAGGAAGGTTCAAAAACCTGACTAAGCTATTGGGTCTTTCCTGATTGGAAAGTGCGTCACAGGGATTCCCAATTATTCAGTGGACTTCTTTTCTTTTTTTTTTAATCTCTCATTGAGATGTGAGGATTGGGATTGTGATATCTTTCTAGCGGTGCTAAGCCCAAGTGAGTTATCGCAAGCATGATTTCTGATCTCCTCCTAAATAAAACTTCTGGTTTCCAAAATAAAATGGACTCAAACGCAAAATACAAATAAACAATACAAATTAAATAAAAGGCTTTTGTTAACTCCCTTTTCCCAGGGGGTTACATTATATTATATTAATATATGTATTCCATTTATATATTTCACCCGACAGCTTCCTCAATTTTACATTGATTAAACTCCTAGTGCAGAAGTGGGCAAACATTTAGAGTTACGGGCCGCATTGATTTGAAAAAAAATTGCACAAGGGCTGGGCTGGAGGAAAAACATATAGCCGATTGATATATAGAATTTTTGTGAATACCGTAAGTCTTTAAATCCGATACATGGCAATACATGAGAAAAATAGATCCACTTTATATTGTTTGCATTTACCTGCGCAAGTTGTTTTAATGTCGATTTGTTTGCAAAGAGACAATATCATCCAGTTGGTATTGAAACACATAAGACAGACAAATAAATATGATAATTTTCGAATGAGAATATTTAACGAAAGTAATGACAAAGTCATATGTCCCTTAAAGCACTAAATTTGATCATTTGCAGTGAAAAACTCAATGCAATAGGACTACTTCAAAAGTGTTTTATTGCATATAATGTATTATTTGGATAAATCAAATGTATTTAAAAAAAACATCATCCATTCATTATCTGCACCGCTTATCATCAGTAGGGTCGCCGAGTGGCTGGAGCCCATCCCAACCATCTTCGGGCAATGATCATTGGACACACTGAACTGGTTGCCAGCCAGTCGCAGGGCACACAGAGATAGACAACTCACTCGCTCATTCGCAGCTAGGGACAATTTGGACCGGCCAATTCACCTGCCATGCATATTTTTGGAATTTGGGAGGAAACCGGAGTGCACGGGGAGAACAGGCAAACTTTGCACAGGTAGCTGGATTTGAACCCATGACCTCAGAACTGTGCCGCACACGCGCTAACCACTGCTCCACCGTGCTGCCCTTTGAGAAAACAAATACAGAAAAATGTAGCTAGCTATTTGAATGTTGGCCATGAGCGCAATGAAAAATATAGTTTTTACAGGGGTACACAGGCTAAGAAATCCAGGTGATTGCAATTGTATTGCCTTAAACCAAAACTCTTTCTTTTTTTGAGAATAAAATAACATCGGAATGGGCGTTTCCACAAATGCTCATTGTTTTATATATGTTAGTAAGCATACCACTACAATGGGTGGTTAGGAGTGGCGTGTGGCTTTGGCAACATCCAGTGGACCTATTTAATACTGCAGGTCATTGACGAGAAGCGGCTAATTTTGTCTTATGCTTCAGCATCCTCTCACTATGTCCAATGCTACATGGTCCTATCAGTGCGTTACTCATAGTACATTTTGCTACCCTGGTTTAAACTTCAATAAGAGATGAAATATGGTGGCGGCCCGATAAGGCTCGTTTGGCGACCGCTTTCTCAAATGATTTAGTAACCGACCTGAATTCAAATTCTTCTTATAGTACGTTATGATAACACTGATTGATAATATCCATCCATCCATTATCTGCACCGCTTATCCTCAGTAGGGTCGCGGGGGTGCTGGAGCCCATCCCAGCCATCTTCAGGTAGTGGGCAGGGAATCCCCTGAACTGGTTGCCAGCCAGCCGCAGGGCACACAGACAGAAAACTCACTCGCTCATTCACACCTAGGGACAATTTGGACCCGCCAAATAACCTGACATGCATGTTTTTTGAATGTGGGAGGAAACCGGAGTGCCCGGAGGACACCCACACAAGCACGGGGAGAACACACAAACTCCACACAGGAGGTTCGATCTCATGACCTCAGAACTGTGCCGCACAAGCGCTAACCACTGCGCCACCGTGCTGCCTAATTGATAATAATAAAGGTTTATTTTCAGACTGGGGATGAAACACAAATTCAAACTTATAACAATAATTTAGTCATTAAATAAATCCAATTTATAATTTATGATTGCATGATGCCGTGTTATTTTATATTAGTGTTGGACTTGAAGCAAAATCTTACTTTTTTTGTCCAAGGGATAACAGATATATTATCAAACACATGATGGAAAAGAAAAAAAGCTTAATGTACCTCTGGGCAGACGAACATTGAGTTCACTGTGAGCCACCTGTGCTTGAAGTGAAAGGCTATTGACAAGGTGCGAGGGGCTGCTACTGCTCCTTGGACACCTGATGTGTGGAGCCCGAAGGTCAGGTTTGTCCTCTGAAGCCTTCGAAGATAATTGACCATGCTCACGACTCAGTGGGGACACCAGTTTCACTGCAAAAGCAGAAGACCATTTGGAAGAGGAAGACGATGCAGAAGAGGAAGCCTTCTGCCAGGAGGACGCGAAGTTGTGGTCTGAATCCGTAGACACAGGGAGAGGTGAGCTGCTCTTCTGCTGGAATGGGAGACACAGTCATTCAGTCAACAGCAATATAAATTGAACCAATATTGAATCAGTATACCTCTGCATAATCATAGTTAGATACTGGACATGTAAAAGAATGTAACTTGTTATATCCACTACTGCTGTTAGTGTTAGCATTAACATTAGCAATGGCTACACTAACCCTAGCTGCCCAGGTTGGGTAGCTAACAGTCTGTAGTTTGCAATAGTCTTTGATCTGTGCAGCCCTTTGAGACTCTTAGTGATTACTTGACTTGATGACTTGACTTGACTAATTAGCAGACACATTCAGGGTTGATCGATGGCTTACAGTGGTGAACCGGTGCATGCTAACTAGGGCCACGTAATATTGCAAGTTTGACCCTCCAGGCACAAGTTTCATATATTAAACAGGTATTTTGTTGTATACCATTATCATACGTTCCCTATGCCAAATTCAATTATCAATTTTTGGCATTTTTATGTCTTAGCACCAAGCTGTCACAATTGTGAAATGTGGTTGGTTCAATAATTATTTTTTCATGAACCAATTTCAAATTTTACATGTACTCGATATTGCTTAAAAAATACTCTTTTTCTTCTTATTATTTGGACCATTAGGGTGAGTGAAAACAAGCAACCACTTTCTTACAAATAACTTAACAAAGTTGAGTTAGGTGCAGTACAAGATAATACAATGAAGTATCAATGTCTGGTTTAGCATATTGGTACATTCAGGTAACAAGTACTTTGACGTAGCGAAGACAATTTTTGTAAAACCAAAAATCTATCCGTCCTTGACATATCTTTCTTTTGATATATCGTATTTATTTGAGTGTAACTCAAACACATGTATAACGTGAACCCCCAGTAATTGATTGAAAATGTGTTAAAAAATAGAAGTGATTCCCCTTTTCTCTGCTCAAACTAAGCATTGTAAGTGACACACGTACTGTGACTGCCGGCCTCGGCACCATGTCTTCTAAGTTGAGTTCAACCATGAGAAACCTGGGTGTAACTTTTAAGTCACATCAGGTTTGACAAATATATTGACCATGTGGACAGGAATGGCTTCTTTAAGCTGCGTCTTCTAGCAAATGTTAAATTGTTTTTAAGGCGTTCTGACCTTAAGAAAGCTATACATGCCTCAATAAGCTCAAGGCTAGATTATTACAATGCACTTAATGTTGGCGTCTCCCAGTCGTCTATCAGTTGCCTTCAACTTGCACAGATCGATGCTGCCCGTCTTTTAACCAACACCATAAGAAGTATGCATACCTCTCCTGTACATAAATGTCTTCACTGGCTCACCGTCATTTTAGAATTAATTTAGACTTTTAATTTTCGTTTTTTAAAGCTCTTAACAATCTTGCCCAGTCTGATTTATCAGAGCTGTTTGAATCTGGTAGAGTTCTGAGGTTCAAGGACCTACTTGTGCTGAAGTGCCCAGGTCAAATTATAAACGATGGGGTGACCAAGCCTTTACTGTTGCTGCCCCCAGGTTCTGGAATCAGCTCCCAGTCAAGATGAGTGTTACTCTGACCTGGGCTTCTTTAAATCCAGGCTAAAAATTCACTTCTTTGGGATGGCTTTTAATACTCAGTAGTATGACGACACTTTTATTCTATTTTATCTTTTTTGATACTGATGTATTGTTTTTTTTTCCTGTTTTTTTTTTTAAAACTGATTACTCCTCTGTTGTCATTACTGTAAAGCACTTGAGTACACCGAAAAGATCGTTGTAAAGGGCTGTATAAATAAAGTACATTACATTATGTTGAGGCGGACGGGTGTTGGAGGAATTGTGTTCTTTATACACAAATATACATGGTACATAGGAAAAGAATGTACTTTTTCAACCACTTGTGCAACTTAAAACATTGTCCTTCGGACAGCCTACTCATGTATAATCGTCAATGCCCTTCCCGATGGGGCCACGTAGCATGAGATTTAAAGTGAAACCCTATCTATTCTTTACTTTACACGGATAAGACCCAAAAGTATGTTTCCACCTCCACACTCTATAGCAGGGGTGGCGAACACGTGGCTCTAGATCCGCATGCGGCTCTTGGCCAATAAGAATGCGGCTCTTTGCCATCATATTTTCTATATACTGTGGCTCTTTGCCTGTTTTCATGTTTAGTTTTTTTTTGTGTATCGAAATCAACACAAACTTGTGGAAAATGTAGCGCTAGATATGATGCTGACCACTGTCTGGTCGAAATAAGGATGACGCCTTTAAGTTGGTAGGAGGACATCTGCAGTGATGCAGAGACTACCTGTCAGCTATAATAAACAGAAAGCTGATTTATGAGCTCCTATTCTGGCATATCATGACATCTGAAGTCATGAAAGCGTGTCACTAAAAGAAGCATTACAAATGAATTTTATTTGCAGTGCAGCATGTCTGGACTGAATTCTAAAGAAAGAGTGCGAAGCTTAGTCATCAGGGAGGGGCTCAACATCGAGCAGCAGGAACAGCACATCAAACGGAGGGAGGTAATATAGATAAACTTCTGAATAGGGATCGGTATTAAAAAAAAACTCGACTGATTCACGATGTTAATTTAAATTGTATTGCTTGGCATTTTTAATTGAGTATCAACACATTTGAGCTTTGGAAAAAACAACATGAGATCACCAGGGAGAAATTTAGCTTAGTCAATAAACATTCCCCCAGGGACACATTCACACAATTCACGGATCCCTGAACCGCATGGGTTGTAGTGGCACTATTGAAGACGCAACTCCAGACGGCTTCCTACACTGTTGACGTCTTTGGCCAATTTTTGGGTCGTGGCAAAGTTGGCAACAGTCCATTTCTTAATGTTGTCAGCCTGGTTCTTTTTCGGGTCTTCCTCTCCTTCTGCCCCCTTGGACTATGCCCTGGAGAATTATCTTGGCCCCGGGCCTGATGATCTTGTGACATGACCATACTACTGAAATTTCCGTCCGCGCACAGTTGACATCAGTTTATTGTAGGGTCCAATGTGTCCTCTGATGGTATTGCGCACCGTTTTGTTTGTCAATTGAGCTAAGTAACTGATGTCTAGAAGTTTTCTGTAGCATCACATTTTTATGGTCTGGATTTTATTTAGTTTTGCTGTAAAAGTCAATTTTTCACAAGCTTAGAGGAAGATGAAAGTAACCAGCACTTGCATGAGTCTGATCATTGATTTCACTGCTATGTTCTTGTCCCTCCATATAGGTTTAAGTGTGGCTGTGGTTCGAGCTATCCTGGCCATCAATTCTGGTTGTGACCCCTGTTCAGCTATGACAGCTCCAAGATATTTAAATTTGGTGAGAGGTTCTACTCCTCTGTGGCTGATGGTGATGTTTGTGGTGATACCTTAAGGATTGCTGGTCATTACTTTTGTTTTTTCTAGGAGGCTGATTTTCATCCCATAATGGTTTGATGCTTTGTCCAGGCAATTGACCAGATCTCTGAGTAAGTCTGTTTAATAAGGCACTTGACTCAAATTAGGAGTTTAAAACCCATAAAATAAAATTACATTGACCGGACTCTTACTACTTATTTTCATTAAAAAGGGTTGCAAACAATTTGGCTTCCAAGACCATCATTTTTTGCTATTATAACCCCTTGAAATCTTTGACTAGATTTTTATAAAAGACATGTTATATTCGTACAAATGTATTCCGTACGCCCAGAATCAATTATTGTAATACACTATATACATTTCAACTACAGTGGGACCTCGGTTATCGCGGTTAATGGGGACCAAAAACACCCGCGAAAAGTGAAAATCTGCGAAGTAGCGACGCCCCTTCAAAAATGGTTAAAAAAAAAAATATATTTTTTTTTATTTTTTTTAGATTTTTATTTTATTCTATTATTATAATTTTTTTAGACCTGTGAAACTCTGAAACCGCGAACGTGGTACAACGAAGTAGTGACGCCCCTTCAAAAATGCTTAAAAAAATAAAAAATAAATAAATATATATTATTTTATTACTATTATTTTTTAGACCTGCGAAGCTCTGAATCCGCAAACGTCGAGGCGTGAAGTAGCGAGGTCCCACCGTATATCATAAGTTACAACTGCAATACACATGGAATGATTTGTCAAATTTACCTCTTTTTGGTCAAAAGGTGCCCCAAAACAAATGTACTTGGATGCAAATAAATATTTGAAGTGGATGTGTGTATAGTGTACTATACTTGCATACCTCTGACATCTAGTTCATGAAACAGTTAGTTTTAGTTAATTAAACACTAGTTAATAGTCTGGATCATACTTTGCAGTTTTTGTATAAATTCACTGTGATGGCTAGTTACAATGCAGCACAGATTTCAAAATTGTGTATTAAATAAGTTTTAGTGTCCTACTCTTTCCTTTTCTTGATTTTTTTAACTTATTCTACTCAGCCCTTTGAGACTCTTTGTGATTAAGGGCTATACAAATAAACATGACTTGACTTGACATATTAGATGCATCTGAAATACTGAGATTCAGACTCAATCTATTTAAAACACAAAGACATCTCTAAGGTAATCTTTTCTGCATGAGTGTCACATCACAGCTCAGGCAAAAGGTGCGACAATGACGCAAATGCAGCAAAAAATAATTTAGGGAGGGAAGAAAAACATTTTCAGCAGTACGCCATAATTTATGGGAAGATGAAACATAAGCTGCAAGGCACCGATGTTACTATGGTAACTATGGAGTCAATAACTCACTTGTGCTGGCATCTTGTCTTCACAGAGATGTTTGAGGGATGTAAAGGACCTAAATTTACATTATCACTCAAAGCCGAAAGACAGCATGTCTCAAGAGTTCCAAGGCACACAAAGCCTGTCAAAACACTGGCGGAAGCATGTTAGAGCTCTAAGCATGTGAGACCTTTTTATAAACATAGAAAAGCAATAGAGTACATCTTTGGAGCTTCTTTATGGGTTATGATCTGAGCATTTTAGTTTGATGATTTGTCTAAATCTTTTCCCCAGAGCTAAAAGATATACAGTGAAGAAAATAAGTATTAGAACACTAAGCTATTTTGCTATTTCTCCCACTTAGGAATCATGGAGGGGTCTGAAATTTTCATCGTAGGTGCATGTCCACTGTGGGAGAGATAAACTAAAAAGAAAAATCCAGAAATTACAATGCATGTTTTTTCACAATTTATTTGTGTGATACAGCTGCAGACTATTTGAACACCCGTGTATCATCTAGATTACTGACCCTGAAAGACCTGTTCGAAGTCCACCTGCACTACATGTATCATCCGGAATCAGATGCACATGTTTGAGGTAATTAGCTGCATAAAGACACCTGTCCACCCCATACAATATGTAAGACTTTAACTTGTAACATGGCAAAGACCAAAGAGCTGTCCAAAGACACCAGAGACAACATTGTGCACTTCTATAAGGCAGAAAAGTGCTAAGGAGCTATTGCCAAGCAGCTTGGTGAAAAAAGGTCCACTGTTGGAGCAATCATTAGAAAATGGAAGCTAAACATGACTGTCAATCTCAAACGGAGTGGAGCCCCATGCAAGATATCACCTTGTGAGGTCTCAATGATCCTAACAAAGGTGTGGAATCAGCCCAGAACTGCACGACAGGGGTTGGTCAATGACCAGAAATGAGCTGGGACGAGCGTTTCCAAGGTGACAGTAGGTAATACACTAAGATGTCACGGTTTGAAATCAAGCATGGCACGAAAGGTTCCCCTGTTTAAACCAGCACATGGCCCGTCTTAAGTTTGCATATGGCCATCTGGATGATATAGCTAGAGGATTCATGGGAGAAAGTTTTGTGGTCAGATGAGAACAAAATAGAAATTTTTGTTTAGAATTCCACGAAGCATGTTTGGAGGAAGAGGAATAAAGAGTACAATCCGAAGAACACCATCCCTACTGTGAGCATGGGGGTGGTAGCATCATGCTATGGGGGTGTTTTTCTGCACATGGGACAGGACGGGTATTGTGAGATTTTGGGGAACGACTTCCTTCCCTCAGTCAGATCATTGGGGATGGGTTGTGCTGGGTCTTCCAACATGACAACAACCCGAAGCACACAGCTAGGAAAACCAAGGAGTGGCTCCGTAAGAAGCATATAAAGGTTGTAGCATGGCCCAGCCAGTCTCCAGACCTGAAACCAATCGAAAATCTTTGGAGGGAGCTAAAACTCCGTGTATCTCAGCGACAGCCCAGAAACCTGACTGATCTAGAGAAGATCTGTGTGGAGGAGTGGGCCAAGATTCCTCCTGCAGTGTGTGCAAACCTGGTGAAAAACTACAGGAAACATTTGACCTTTGTAATAGCAAACAAAGGCTACTGTACCAAATATTAACATTCATTTTCTCAGGTGTTTAAATACTTATTTGCAGCTATATCACACAAATACATTGTAAAAAAAACCTTGCATTGTGATTTCTGTATTTTTCTTTTTAGTTCCTCTCTTTCACAGTGGACCTGCACCTACTATAAACATTTCAGACCCTTCCATGATTTCGAAGTGGGAGAATCAGCAAAATAGCAGGGTGTTCAAATAATTATTTTCTTCGTTGTATGACAAGCAAAAATAAACTAAACTCTAAAAACCGAAAAATAACTAATTTTATGTCAAAATTGAATTAATCCACTACTTGGGTCCATCCGACATCCTGAGATTCCGTGGTACTTCAGATTCCAGACTGACAAGTAGCTCCCTGTAAACCAACCGAACATAGTGGTGGTGGACAAAGAGCAGAAGAGGGTGGTCTAACAGATGTGGCGGTACCAGCTGACGTCAACATCAGGTAGTAGGAGCCTGACAAACTAGAGAAGTACCAAGGGTTGAAAGAGCAGCTGTAACGGATGTGGAAGGTCAAGGCCTGCGTGGTCCCTGTGGTAGTGGGGGCACTCGGGCACACAGACTAATGTGCATTGTTTTAACATAATTCATGGTTGATTGCTCCAGAAGTGTATGATTTAAGTTCCTTGTATTTTAAGGAAAATAAAATCGCAATCATCGATTATTTAGAATCACAATACTTGTAGAATCACAATTATTGAGAATTGTGAAATTAATTGAATCTCCACCTTAATATCGTGCTACAGACGTTCCCCTATTTACGAACATTCGAGCTATGAAAAACGGTAGATGCGAACATTTTTTTTCGAGATGTCGCAAAATATCTGGACATTGCTGTAAGTTAGATTTTGAAATCTTTGCACCTTTTTCAGAGTACAGGACTGTACTGTAGTGCTTCTTTCCGCCACTACCGGCGTGTGGTGCTGTTTGCGCTCACCCAGCATCCACCCTGAAGAAGAAATCCAGCTTCCTCTTTCTAGTTTGTGTGTAAACAGACTATACTGTATCTCCAGCCCGCTGAGAACTTTGACATTTTTATTGTTTAATATCTCGTGCATCCATTCAATATGGTTGGTGTAAAGTGTTTCTTTTGAAATGAAAGTGGAATAAGAAAGCTTGATGCGGTTGAGAAAATGGTTGGATCCCTTTTTTTCGGATACTTTCTACCACTTAGGAGGAAGGCGCCTAACTCTTGAAGGTCAACTTCCAAAAGTAAGTTAAACTTAACTTTATTTATCTTTATAGAGCATATTATTTTATGAAATGTTTATTCTTTAGTACAAAACTATACAGGTTACTTATACAAGCCTTAAACATACTTATATAAACCTTAAACATACACAATATCTCACTGAAGCAACTTACGAACAAACTTAGCTTACAAACGATCGTCCGTAACGTATCTCGTTCGTAAGTAGGGCAGCCTCTATACAATCGAATTGTGACCAAATTATATCGTCACACCCCTAATATATTATACATAAAAAAATCATTTGAATAAATGAGTCATTTTGTTTTATACGATTACCCAAAAATTGCATCGTCAATGATGAAACAACCTCTAAAACAGGTCATTCGAATTAAAATGAATCAAACAAAGGATCTGATTGTTCAGAACAACATTCGTTTTCTTGTCAAATAAATCCACCAAAAATTGTGTCAATTTCTTACAAACAACCCCCAGAAACTGCATGTTAAATGACAAAATTAACCATAAAAAGAATGTTATTTCAATTAAAATAAAATGCAGAAAAAAATGGATCATTCTGTTTAGGCCAAATTATTGAATTGTTTGGAACAAGATCATGCCAAATTGTTGCAAAAAAAAACAAACCCATTGATATGGGTTTTGTTGTTCAATACAAGCCCCCAAACCCAAACCATTGGGCTTCTTGGTACATAACAACGAGGAATGATAGATCAAATTGATCAAAGTACTATATTGGTCCCATTTTGACTCAACTTGGCTTGGCACATATCATGTGTACTTACCCTCTTGGAGTTGGAGCGGGTACTCTGCATGTAGCTCCGATGCATTTCCAACACCTTCTGTGGCTTGCTGTGAATCCACGCGCTCAGTGTCTCAATAGGGGACCCGTTTACACACCATTCAGTTACCCCAAACTGCCTGAGGTGGGCTCGTGCGTGGCTTGCCAACGCCTTGCGGTTCTCAAAGTAAAAGCCACACAATTCGCAGCTTGGATCTGAAGAGTGAGGGAAGTTTTTCACAACCGGAACCATCAGATCGTTTCAAAAGCAAAAGGGAAGGGAAGTTTACCGCTTACCTTTACGGGCGAATTTATCAGGTGAGGGTTTTTTGTGAGGCAGGGGGGAAAACGCGTTAGGTGGATATGGCACGGTGTTTGAGGTATCTATGGACTCACCAGCTTCTAATGACTGTTTTCCTAGTGGGGAAATCCTGACAATCTTCTGTAAATTTGGGATATCCAAAGGGTCCATAGAACTTAAGCCCTGCTTAAAAAACCTCGACCCTGATGATGGAAAACTTAGAGGAGACTTTTGGAGCTTGGACGACTGGAAGCCAGAGATCCACAAACTCCCTGGACCTTTGGTTGAGTTAACCCATGAGGGACTTTTGGTACCTTCCTGCTTCACTTCTTCAGACTGAGAGGACATGTTTATCCTTCTCTTGTGCATAATACCTCTAAGGGTGTCGATGGGCGACCCATTGACTGTCCATTCTGTAATGCCCATTTGGCGCAGGTGAGATCGAGCATGACTAGAGAGGCCTTTTCGGTTCTCAAAATACTCTCCGCAAAACTCACAGCGAATATCCCTTGTAGGCTCCACTTCTCGAGACATAGCTGTAGTGAAAAAAATACAATTATGACCTTAATATTATACATGCTCAGACGAGAAAACGTACCAAAGTTGAGAGGGAATGAAGCGTCAGAATCACGCCATCTGGAGTTGAGCTGATCAGCGGGGAAACTACTTAAAGTGCCTGCTGCTTCAGGAGCAGTGACTTCAAGATCCACAGGTTCAGGCTTCAGCTTAATGATCAACTCGCTCGAGGAAGTTGTCAGAGTCGAATTGGACATGGAACCAGGCGACTGGGAAGGACTTGACGAGCAGTTTAAAGGGGTTTGGTTCATGACGGCCAAAGGCGAGGAACAGGTGGACAGAGGGGTACGGCGAGGTCCAGGAGAGGATGGAGGCGGAGTCTTGTGAGATTTTGAAGGACGGACACAAGGCAAGCCCCGCTTTGAGATGATTTCCCGCAGTGTGTCAATCGGGGAACCGTTTACACACCATTGAGTAATTCCCATTTGACGCAAATGGGAGCGAGCATGGCTGGATAGTCCCTTGCGGTTCTCAAAAAATTCGCCACAGAATTCACACCCTATTTCCTTTGTAGGTTCACCTGAACAGTTAGAAAAACAAACACAATGTTGAATGAACTTGGATGCCAGTGATTTTATTTAATTGTTGATATGACACTCACTTGGTGGAAGCATCATGAGCTCGCCACTATTGAGGCGCAAGACCTGCATATAAGATGATTTGAGACGCTTGGCAGCTGGGCCAACGGACGACAGAGCGGTAGCTTTAGACCCAACTCCTGTTGTTGTCACCTTATACAGTAGGGACGGAGAGGAGGAAGGTAGCATTGCCTTCTTTGGGGAGGGAAGCATGATAGGAATACTCCGGTAGTCAGGGTCAGGGTGGAATTTACTGGCTTTGTGCTTCAAGTCATCCGAGTCCATGAGCTGTTGCAGGAGGGTGATCGGGGAGCCTTTAGACTCGGAGTACTGCACCCCAAAGTGCCGCAGATGAGCCCTCGCGTGGCTGGACAAGCCTTTGCGGGTCTCAAACCAGGCACCACAAAGCTGACAAACTATGTCCTTGTTGGGCTTCACTTCAAAAGCTGCATATTTGGAAAGAGTATCTAATTTACAAAACATGTTCATCACAACAACTAGAAGATCAGACACTTACTGAGATTGAGAGGAGCGTCATTTTCTTGTGGGGCCCAGATTGGTTTGGATGGTGAGATTTTGGCAGGGGCTAAAAGGTTAGAAGTCAAACTTTTTATCCCTTTGGTCTTGTGAGCTGTGGAGCGCAACAGGGAAGACACTGGCAGTAATGAGGAAATAGGGACTTTCCTTACAACTGATGAAGGAGAGCTTGATTGAACCACAATCGGAGAACCAGCTGGAGAGGGAGTACGTGTGGAACAAGAAGGGGATGACATTGCCTCAACTGCTTTGGTCAAAAGGGAAAGGGGGATCGGCTTGTCATCCAATTCTTCGTACTTAGGGCCTTCGTCCTTGTGGTTCTCCGAATTAAAAAGGGGGGAACTTTGGGCTGAATGGGACTCTATGTGAGGTGAGCTTTTTTGGCTGTTCTGGTTGCCCTCCTTAGAAGTTTGGCAGTGGAGGTCAATCGACGCCCCCAAGTGCGAGCTAGCATGTCTGGACATCTCATGCCTGCTCTCAAATTGTTCACCACACAAGTTGCAATTCAAGTCATGAACTGTAAGAGAAACCAAACATTTTATTCATTGTAATACCCAGTTGTATCTGTTCAATTCTGTGGTATAGACTTATCTGTTATCTTGATTAAAACAAATGGCAAAACATTGCACATTGTCACAATGTTATTGGAAAAGATTGTTTTTATTTAAGCTTTGTTTATTTGTCAATAGAGAAGTTTCACAGATCTGAATGATTCTGAGGCGAACTGGACAAACCTTACTAAACCTAAACCCTCTTGTGACAACTTCAAACTGAACAACAGCTATGCTCAAATTTACCAAGGTGTTGTTTAAAAAAAAAGCACACCAAAAAAATGTAATATACAATTTCAAAAAGACACATATGCCTACCGTGGAATACAAACATGTAAATGTAAATTTTCTGCATTTATAGTGCTTTTCAAGTCAATTCAGACCTCCCAAAGCGCTTTTACACACACTAACTTACCGATAGAAGCATCAGCCATGAAAGGCAAATACCTGCTCATGGGGGGCATCAGGGATTCAGTGTCTTGCCCAAGGACAATTCAAAATATTAACCTGGAGAACTCGGGTATCGAACCTGCAACCTCTTGTTCCCAAGACGAGTGCTTTGCCTACTGAGCTACAGGCATGCTTTCAATATCATGCGTGGCTTATTGTTATGCCAGTATGCCACAATTGCAGCCTGACAACCCCGATATAAGGGTGCAAAAAAGTCTAATCATGACAATAAGCTACAGCGAGAAACTTTACAAAATATGCTTTTTCGGGAAAAAAAAAAAAACTGAAAAAAAAATATATATGTTTTGTAACGTACCGTCGTTGACAACAATTACCTTTTGGTAAGTGTGCAATGATCCAACAACTCAATAATAGACTGATGTGCTTTTTTGTCCCAATGTGTCAATAAGGGTTGACTACAGACATTCACTCCAAGAGTATTTTGGCAAAGTTTCATGTCAAATGATGGAATGCACACTTCTGGTCATTCACAAACTTCGTGGGTGAGTGTCATAATCTATGTTTTACTTTCTGAACAACATCTGAAGAAAAATTACACAATCGTCTGTTGAAATGTATTACAATCTATTAAAGTGATCCCCAACCGCCAAGCAGCGAACCGGGCTGTTTGTTCATTTGGCACCGGGCCGCAAAAAAAAAAAAAAAAATACCAGAAGTCTGAGTCAGTATGGCTCACACAGCCATGATGTGATTGATTTGCAAAGTGAAGTCAAACCCTTGCAATTCTGCATATGCAAATTTAAAGTTTGGGAACAACAAGCAGAATCCAGTAATTATAGTGATGTGATACTTTAGTTCAAGCAACCAACTGCTGGCTGGAAACTAGTAGGCTGGGAGCACAGCAGCGGACAGGAAAAACAGTAATCAACACAGCCCAAAAGATCATCGGCATCCATCTACCCAGTCTAGAGGACATTGCCGGTTTGCCATACTGTAGAAGAGCCAATCAAATTAAAAAGACGATTCCCACCCCAGCCACCACCTCTTTGAACTGTTGCCCTCTGGTAGGTGCTGCAAGTCCCTCAAAACAAGGACAATCAGGCTCAGGCAGCTTCTAACGCAAGGCCATCACCACCCTAAACAAACGCACCAAACTGTGAAAAAATATCTTGCAACTCATTTTGGGTATTTTTCCTTTTTACGATTGCACAAAACTGAAAATATAGATATCTTGTGATTTTTCTAAGTCTTTTAAAATTGCTGCTGCTAAATGTCACAACACATATTTTCATTCCACTATTGTTACGATGCACTATTAATAAAGACTAAAGTCTTTGTTACATGTTTTTCCAGATTGCCATGTCTAATCTCTGCATACAATGTTTTACAACATTCATACCATCAATAAAGACAATTCAAATCAAAATGACATTGTAAGATCGAACAGCTACCATGAAACTTGTAAAAGTATTTCCCTCTCACCTTTGGTGTCTTCATCTTCCCCCGCAGAGAGGCAATCTTCTTCAGTGTTCTGCAGACATATTCTCTTTGGGATGGAGCTGACGCCATTGACAGCCAGTGAGTCAGGCTCAACCTCTTCGTCTGAATCTCCTTCACCTACAATATAATAATGTCTATTGTAGTAAAGAATTCCACTGTATAATAGGAAAAAAGTATTCCATGAGAAAAAAAGACACATCCCCACCATCTCCTTTTTCAGTGTTAAGGTTTTATTAATCATTCTGGAAATTAGGGTTGGGAAATATCGCAAAATTGTCTGGTAAACTAAAAAAAATGAATACAACAAAGCCTTTTGAAAGGGTTTTAATTTGAAGTATAGCATGCAAAAAGGTATCATATGCGCATGGTGTTTAAGAAAAAGAAAAAGAATGAAAAGCAGACCGTTTTCAAATCACTACGTAGGGTTGGCATTTTAGCAAACACGGCTTTCAATCGACGAATGGTGGAGTGCTCCATTCCTATGCTTAGCCCCTTACTCTGGGTAACACATGTCACATAATCATAAAAATGTGCTGCATTTATAACCCCGTTTCTTTGATGAGTCTAATCAAGTTGTTTTAGCGAAGAGGGTATTTTTAAAATATGCTTTTCTCACTATTTATATCATATTGTTCCACACTGACAAGACACAAATATGACTGTCTTCATGCACACAAAGGGGCCATTTAGCGAGTCGTACGCTATGCCCATGTATGGACTTCAGGACCTAGTTAGCTGGCTTTGCAAGCTTTAGTTCATTTGTATCTCATGCAGACCTGTTTCCACAGCTACAGTACATACATTGAAACCCAAAATTAGCCAATGAATGAAGAAATCACTGATTACCAAGTAGAATGTGACTCAATATAAGAAAATAACAAACAGCATTAAGGAATATAAAGTGAGTTTAATAAATTAAATCTAAACCGAATGGTCCGTTGTAGAGATGGGAATTCCATTTTTTTTGAAGAACCGGCTTTTTCGCCTTGGCGAACTAAAGAGAGAAGGCTCGTTTGGCTTCCAAACGGCTCTTCAGTTTGTTTTTGTTTAATCCATTTATTACCATGTATTCATTATGTATTATTTTGAATGACTTAAAAAGGGGAAAATAAAGCAAAGGTAACACTTAACGTTAACTATGGAAAACAAAGGGAACAACTTAAAATATTTATAAATCCACAAAGATAAAATACAAAACAATTTTAATTTTTTTTTTATACTCAACAAATTCAAAGTCAACTGCGCAAAATCCCAGAAAATAATGCATTTTGACCAATCACAAGAGAAAAATAGCATCTGGAAGTGAACCAGTCTTGATTGGTGGGTAGCCAGCTCCTACTTCGAAGAAAAGGTCATAAAGCATTTTTGTTCGCGAACGACACGATTCAGTTGCGACTCAGTCCTCAATCCCCTTTTCTTTCAGTGCATTAGTAAATACTGTATTCATAATCGCTATCTAACCACAGCAGATGGTAGCCCGTATTTTGAATGGTGACATGATCCAGAACAACGTGAAGTAACGAACTCTGTGGAGAGCAAAAAAACGCACCGCTAAAGTTCGCCCAGTGCTCTTGAAATTAGATGCTGAGATTATAATTCATGTGTTTATTACTTTTTGGCTTGATATCTGTCATGTATTGCTCTCTGGTCCCTCGATGTCTAGCATCAAATGTTTGCAACTGGTTAAAATGCAAGACTTTTGACTAAGACAAGAAAGTTTGACCATATCAATCCAATATTAGCTAACTTGCCCTGACTACAGGTTTGCTTTAGATGTGACTTTAAGGTTCTCTTACTAACAAAAAAATGTTTGCAGGGTCTTGCCTCCTCTTCTGATTTTCCCCTATGTTCCTGCACTGAGCCTCCACAAGGAAAACGCTGGTCTACTTGCAACTCCGAGAGCCAAAAAGTCTGCAGGCTTGAGAACGTTTTCCATCCGGGCCCCGTTGCTATGGAATACTTAACTTCCTCAGAAGATCTGCAACCCCAGTGGAAGTTTTTAAATCTAGACTACAGACCTACAACTATTCTAGATCTTGTGATTGATGCCGACCTCATACTTTTCTATTCCTGTCATTTACGGCTGCCTGGTTAGTGGCGAAATAAGGGAGAAGGACGAATTGGGATAAGTCTGAGGACCAGCACCTGGACTTGAAGTATGCCATCATCTGCATCGACCAGCCAACTGAGATGGGAAGCTGCGTCATCACTGTCATGGACTTCTTGAACAATTTCACATATTACCTTTGTTTTGTGTATTGTTACACAATGCAAGATCAATTGCAGCCTGGTCATTCTGTAAAGGGGGCTTACCACTTGTGTGGCCCATTCTCAAAGTTTCTAACTTTCCGCATGCCGTGATGTAATTGTGGCTTGAGCAGTGCAGAGAGATATTTTGTGATAAAAGGCTATACAAATATGTGTAAATTGACTTGAGGTGTAGGCTTACATGCAAGTATATAAGGTACGTTAAGTCACTTTGGTTTTGCTGGTCATTTTGTTTTTTGTGGGAAAGAAATGTGAATATATTCTACAATCTCCGCTTTAAACTGCAAAATCATTAAATTTGATACATTTTAGAGGTGGATTTTTTTTCCTCCGGTCGCAGCTTGTCATTAGGGTGGAATGGTTGGCCCTGAATCAGACCAGTTGAGAACCACTGACCTAGGTCCTTTCAAACTCTGAGATGAGAATACTTTGGACTCAGTTGCATTCAATAAAAATACAGAAAATCCTTTTCAGTCATTGCTTGAAGAAACAGAGAAAACGTCATCCATCATTTTTGATACAATGTTTTTACAATAGCTGAAGCAGTAGCAGGGATTTTCAAACCCCTTTACACTTAAAACTAATATTAATGCAAATAACATATGTCACAAAACAGTGACAGCAATGTATCCTTCATCTTGTGGTTTAGAATGTTAATATAGTAGAGAAAAGAGAATGTTTTCACTCTGCCACCAGTTAATCACACACATCACGATTGCTGCATGCGCAACGTGCACACATGTCGGGAAAAGCCAAGTCAAGTCACATTTATTTCTATAGCCCTTAATCACAGAGTATCCAAGCCCACAGGCCACAATTACAACATCCCTTGAACTGAAACCTATACGAGGGTAAGAATGAACTCAAAAACCTCAGCATGAGGTAAATAGAGAAACCTTGAGAAGGGGTCACATATGAACGGATCCCCCTTCCGGGGTGACCAGGCTGCAATGGATGTAACAAGCTAGGTTTGAAATAAAATAAGGGAACTGTAGCATAGGTTGATATTAATTGCATGTGCATACGTACGGACAGAAATCACAGCTCAATTAGCCAGTGACCATAACTGTGATTTGATATCTTTACAAATGATTGAACTATTGAATTACATTAATTACTAAGGTAAAAATAAATTCTTAATTGCTTTTTTTTTTTTAAATAATAATTTGTCCAACATTTGCTACTAGATTTTTTTTTTTTTTTTCAAATTCAAGACAAACCAGTGTACTACACCTTGGGGGCTTTCTGACTTTCCAGACATATGTGCTGCACGTTGGCTTTGTTGTTGTAAAATAGTTGATGAAGCGTTATCATTTAAATTACGTGGCATGAAGACCTGAGAAGGAGAGCAAGACAGTAGTGTGGAAAAAACGTAATTTAAAGGTGAAGACAATGCATTTAATTTATGTCTTTATGCCTGTAGGGTGCACAACTGATACCACTGAAGGAAATCAATGCACAACCTTGGCCACACAAAAAATATGATCCGTTTTAATAATCGCATCCCAAAATATATTGTACATTTTGGGATCATTTAAAATTGTGTACACCACACAACATTTTTTGGTATGGGATTTTTTTAAAATAAATATTTTTATGAATAAACTTTTTGTTAGACCAATATTGTCTTGCCCATTTTGGCTGTGATCCGGATGGTCTCGGTCAACAGTAACAGAAGACAACTTAATCCTAGATTGTCAAAATTGTTGAAGTAAACTACCAAATCTTATCTTATATCAAGAATTTATTTGGTAAATAATATTTTTTTACACTGATTATTTTGTTTTGTATTCTATATAGTATGTCTTGCTGTAAGTAAATAAGTGCTGCATTTTCTTATAAGGTTAATTATAGGCTAATGAGGGAACATGCATCATTAATTAGGGGAGCTGCGTTTGACAGTTATGCATTTAATTTAAGTCTCTTTTTCTGTAGCGCAGTGGTCAGGAGACATTTTGACCCAAAGAGCCATAAAAGCAAAAAAATAATTAAAAAAACAATAATTGAAACACACTTTCAATCTTAAAACAAAAATACACAAAACCACCAAATCCGCTCTGCTCTGCAGGCAAAAGCTAATTCTTCAGCACATTTTATTTCACTCAGACATTTGATGATTTCATCAAATCTGTGAAATGATAATAACGCCAAAGCATGACACACGCATATCAAAAATATAATACTTAAAATTCTTGTCTCGCTCAGTTGAAACTCATTTGGACCATCATTTTTGTCCTAAATTATGGCTTCAAAACAAGGCGCAAGCAAAATCGTTTTGTAGAAATGTCATAAAATACTGTACTGTGTCAACCCCGACTGTAAACTGTAGTTGAAAAAGTACCATATATTCACTGTGTAGCATTTGCTTCGCATGTATCATAATCGGGATTTGCAGCGGTCAAATTTGACCGTAGGTTCCCGACCCCTGCTATAGAGTGCATACCTGTCAACCTGTACGTTTTTGCCGTACAAAGTACGTTTATTATGCATTTTAAGACGTGTACGACGTACAAGAAAAACTGTACGGAAAAACGCAAATTTGTCAATTATGGGTACCAACACCTACTATGACGAAACGGCAAATCAATCAAGTCAAACGAGTTCGCTGCGGAAGCCTCTATCTCGGTATCGTTTTTTTCCGTTGCAAACGAAGCGAGCGGTTTGATGCTACTGTGCGTATGCATCTGCCGCCTCGGATTTCATGTGGTAGTTATGTAGTGAAAGGATGTCCGTCTCTTTTTAGAGAACCGGCTTTTTCGGCTCAACTCATTAAAGAGAGCCGGCTCTCAAACGGCTCACTTGCTTTGATGCATTACAGTATATTACGAATCATTATTGTTGTATAAAGAAGTTAAGAAAAAAGGAAGAATAAAAGGAGAAAATAAAAAAGACAGGTTTGTGGTTATCCCTTTAATCAGTATATTATCAACAATAATTTAATGCAGAAAATGAATTAATAATTTGAATAAGAAAATGTATTATTCTACTTAATTATATTTGCATGTATTTTTCCTTCTACATTAAACATCCAAGCTACTTAATTTTTGAACTTTTTTATAATAAACCTCATTCATGTCGAGCAACTCAGTATCTCACTAAAAATGTTAATTAACAATATATATGATATAACGAAACATATACATTATAACATGCTAAGCTACATAAACACGTTTGAAAAAAAATATGGTGTAAGATTATTTTGTATTTTGTGAGCGCATGGAGCCGTGGAGGTTGACAGGTATGAGAGTGCATAACTGATACCACTGAAAAAACATTGCACAACCATGGCAAAATAAAATATGATCTCAGTTATTAAAACAGCATCCCATTAAAAACGCACTTAATGCATACACACGTGACAAAAACACGCTCTAAAACTTGATTTCAGTCCGCCGCCAACAGTTACGCCTTCCTCGGCAAATGTGCCATTTTCTGCGACAAATGGGAGAATCAAAAGAGACCTGGAGCCAGACAAAGCTTTTCGTCTGGTGGGCGGTCCCCTCATCTCCCTCATCTCTTGAGTGGAAGCGGCGATGTGACAACTCAGGTTGCAGACGAACAGCGCCGATTCACTCATTTACCTTCCGACACAAAGTGCTCCACTTTGGATGCCCGCAACTCAAGTCAAACTTTCAGCTAGTTAGTGGTCCGAGTGGGATCCGAACCAGGCGTTCTGTGCATTAAGTTAAGATCGCTGCCCTCCGAGATTGATGCCTCAACGTAAGGGAATGGAAGCGTATCCTCTTAAATAAATCAAAGCGAAGTAAAATGGCGAGGATTGGGCACCTGGAGACGATTTTAGGGAAAAAAAGACTGACTCGTAAAATAAACCGTGACCGCGATTGAAATGCCAACCTCACACGCGTTAGTCATGACAAATGACCCCCTTGACGACATTCGACTTGCGCTTTACCTGCGAAGGAGACGCGCATTTTTTTGACACTTTTAATGGCTGTTGTCTGCTCACGGCGGAACTCGACATGCGGCTTGAGACACCCCGGGCGTCGGGGACAGATGTCATGAAGAGCCAACACCGGTCACTACTCACCGATTCGCGAGCGTAGGCGATCGTAGCGAGGCAATCTTTCGGCTATTGTTTGGGTCCGCGGGGAGATGGAAGAAGCCATTTTGCCCCCATATGTACCGCCGAGTTAAGGCGTGACCAATCGAGAGGAGGCGGAGGTTGGGATAAACGCACTGAGTCGAGTGTGCCACATCAACGGGCTGAGGGGACTTTCTCGCTAGACTCCGACAGACTCTCTCTCTCAATGACACACACACGCAGACATTCCTGGACAGGGGGACATTCAGGTCACAGATGTTGACCACCCCTTATTTGATAGGGTCTGACAGGTGAGAGTGAAGCATCTGAAATCATCTGTCACTAGGGCGTTACTAGGGTAATGGGTGGGTGAGGATAGTCCAGTGCCCACCCATGGACACGCTGTGCCCACCCAAAGAAAACTGAATGTAGTGGTGGGAGCAGTCTCAAAACAAAACAAACAAAAGAAGGAAACAAAATAAAAAAGGAATAAGAAAAGGAGTAAAAAGTAAAATGCCGAGAAAAAAGAAACAAAAAGAAAACATGATAAGGAGAAAAAAGAAAAAACAAACAGGAATTAAAAAGCTAGAAAAAAAGAGAGAAGAAAAAAAAGACAATGGAGGAAAAAAATAAGAAAAAAAGCGTTAAATAAATCTAGGAGGGGGGGACAAAAAAGGAAAAAGGGAAAAATGACATAAAACAAAGAAAAGAAAAAAGGGAAATTACAGGTTTTGTGGGTCCCTTTGTTTTGTATATCACTATCCATCCATCCATTATCTGCACCGCCAGATAATGGCCAGATTCCTCAGTAGGGTCGCGGGGGTGCTGGAGCCCATCCCAGCCATCTTTGGGCAGTGGGCGGGGGACACCCTGAACTGGTTGCCAGCCAGTCGCAGGGCACACAGGGCCAGACAATTTGCTCGCTCAGTCACACCTAGGGACAATTTGGACCGGCCAATTAACCTGACATGCATGTTTTTGGAATGTGGGAGGAAACCGGAGTGCCCGGAAGAAATCCTAGCAAGCACGGGGAGAACATGCAAATTCCACACAGGAGGTTTGATCTTACCGCCGTGAAGCCCAGTATATTAATAATAATAGTGTAATATTCTGCACACAGTAAATGTGTTTTTGTTGCCTATTTTGCAATGTTGCCTATTGTGCACTACATTATGTTGCCTATTATGTTGCCTATTTTGCACTACTGCATATTGCACTAATACAATCCCATACTGTAAGTTAACACCCAATGTAAATATCTTCTACCTCTACATGCCCACACTTTCCTGTGTAAATATTGTGTAAATTATCTTTCCATCTTGTTAAATTGTTTTTTATCCTCACAGTAAAATGTGAGACTGGAGTGCCACGTCCAATTTCGTTGTTGCAATATGTTCAACCCATTTTGTAACAATGATAATAAAGGTATATTCTATTCTATTCCATTCTATTCTTTTAAAAGTCTGTTATTCTACTTTTTTATGATAACATGGATTTTTTTTAATCTGTCGAAAATTTTTAATTTTTTTTATGTCGATTAAAAGTATTCACTTTTTAGTGCAACGTCAAATAAACTTCAAAATACAAGGATAAACTATCCGTTCAAAAAAAAGCAAAACACACCCCTAAAAACAGTGGAAACAGTGCTGAGCAAAATAAATAGGAGTGATAATAGTTGTGCCCCCGTGCAAGAAAACGGTAAAAGTAGGAAAAGACATGTTTCAAATACAGTCAAAATGACTGCCCAAATCTCCAAAAACATGCAAAAAAGAAGAGTTTGTTCGAGTGCGTCTAAGACATGCACGTACTCATTTATGATCTGACCTAGGCTGCGATCATAACTTTAAGCCAGGAGATAGCGGCAAAGAACAACTTGTTCAAATTGCGGACAGCACCTTTGGGATTGTTGAGGCTCATTTTAACTGTCTTTTGTTGTAAATAATAGTTTGAAAACAAGGTGCAAGCAGAGTTCTTTTGTGAAAATGCAACTAAATATTGCATATGAGAAGGATACAGATATATTTAGGGTGTGCGCTATGTGTGCAAAGATTTGCGTAATCCCTACAGTTTACCAAAACAAAATGCACTGTGTGCTTGGCTGTTTTTTTTTTTTTTGTTACAGTTTGTTCTGTGGATTTTCATCATAAAGTGTCTTACCAGTAAACATAGATTGTTTAATACGTTTACATATAAAAGATTCCTTAGAGATGTCAAGCCAAACTGTGGTCTGTTGGTGTAACACTGTGACTTGAATGAATGAATGAATGAAAACTTTTATTTCGAATATAAAAATAAAAACCTAATACATTTTCTGCACCGCTTATCCTCAGTAGGGTCGCGGGGGTGCTGGAGCCCATCCTAGCTATCTTCGGACAGTGGGCAGGGGACACCCTGAACTGGTTGCCAGCCAGTCGCAGGGCAAACACATACAGTGAAGAAAATAAGTATTTGAACACCCTGCTATTTTGCTATTTCTCCCACTTAGAAGTCACGCAGGGGTCTAAAATTTTCATCGTAGGTGCATGTCCACTCTGAGATAGATATATTAAAAAGAAAAATCCAGAAATCACAATGCATGATTTTTTAACAATTTATTTGTGTGCTACAGCTGCAAATAAGTATTTGAACACCTGTGTATCATCTAGAATTTTGACCCTGAAAGACCAGCTAGTTCCCCCATTAGAAGTCCACCTGCACTCCATGTATCATGCTGAATCAGATGCACCTGTTTGAGGTTGTTAGCTGCATAAAGACACCTGTCCACTCTATACAATCAGTAAGACTTTAACTTGTAACATGGCGAAGAACAAAGCGTTCCAAAGACACCAGAGACAAAATTGTACACCTCCACAAGGCAGGAAAGGGCTACGGAGCAATTGCCAAGCAGCTTGGTTAAAAAAGGTCCACTGTTGGAGCAATCTCATTCGGAGTGGAGCACCATGCAAGATATCACCTTGTGGCTTCTCAATGATTCCAAGAAAGGTGAGGAATCAGCCCGGAAATACAGCACGTGAGATGTTCAATGACCTGAAAAGAGTTGGGACCACCGCTTTCAAGGTTACTGTGGGTAATACACTAAGCAGGCATGATTTGAAATCATGCATAGCACGAAAGGTTCCCCTGCTTAAACCAGCACATGTCAAGGCCTGTCCTAAATTTGCATATGACCATTTGAATGATAGAGAGGAGTCATGGGAGAAGGTTTTGTGGTCAAATGTGACCAAAATGGACAATTTTGGACATAATTCCACTAAGAATGTGTGGAGGAAGAGGAATGAAGAGAACAATCCGAAGAACATGGGGGTGGTAGCATCATGCTTTGGGGGTATTTTTCTGCACATGGGACAGGACAAGTGCACTACATTAAAGAGAGGGGATTAGGGCAGTGTATTATGAGATATTGGGGAACAACCTCCTTCCCTCAGTCAGAGCGTTGAAGATGGGTCATGGCTGGGTCTTTCAACAACGACCCGAAGCACACAGCCAGGAAAACCAAGGAGTGGCTTCATAACAAGCATATACAAGTTCTAGCATGACCCAACCAGTCTCCAGACCTGAACCCAATTGGAAATCTTTGGAGGGAGCTGAAGATTCGTGTTTCACAGTGACAACCACAAAACCTGAATAACCTAGACAAGATCTGTGTGGAGGATTGGGACAAGATCCCTCCTGCAGTGTGTGTAAACCCGGTGAAAACTACAGGGAACATTTAGCCATTTGTAATAGCAAACAAAGGCTACTGTATAAAATATTAACATTCATTTTCTCAGGTGTTCAAATACTTATTTGCAGCTTATCACACAAATAAATTGTTAAAAAAAAATCATGCATTGTGATTTCTGGATTTTTCTTTTGAGTTTATCTCTCTCACAGTGGACACGCACCTACGTTGAAAATTTCAGAGCCCTCCATAATTTTTAAAGGGAGAAATAGTAAAATAGCAGGGTGTTCAAATACTTATTTTCTTCACTGTATTTTGGACCCAACAATTTCTTCCTATTGTGTTAGGGCTTCGCATACAGTAAAATGGGAAAGTCACAGAGTAGATTGCTATGGTCCTCATCTCTGAGCCAGATGTACTCAAGAAAAGAGCCATATCAGGCTTGTGGGCCATACATTCACGATCCCTGATCTACTAAGACAACCACCAAGATTCCAATTTTTTTTAGAATAATTGATTTATCTCACAGAAATAGTCAAAAGCATTTTTATTTACATTTCAAATAGGTTTGACCTCGTACAAAATCTACAATTAGAAGTGAATCTTCAGGTTTTGACGGAATAAGCCAGATTACCCAGAAGAATCTTCAAAATAAATTAGGGGAATGAAAACATTTATGCATACTTGCCTTTTCTCTTTTGTACCCTTTCTACACCACAGTCAATCACAAAATAGTTTTACTGCCACATAAACAAATGAAAACAATTGCCCTTGCCCTTTGATCACATATGTTATTATAAACAGTGTTCGGAGTAACACGTTAAAAAAGAAAGTGTTCCTAGAACGCAATTAATATAGAATTCATGCTTTTGTTACCTCTCGGCTTGATGACTGGAATTTATTGCTCTCTGGTCCCCATATGTTTGGAATCAAAAGTTGGCAACGGGTTCAAAATGGGGTAGAGACTCTTTTGACTGGGACAAGAAAGTTTGATCATATCATAATTATTATATCATAACTTTAGACTAACTTGCACTGGCTCCCTGTTTGGGTAACATGTGATCTGTTACTAACGTACAAAAGTTTGAATGGACTTGCCCTCTCTTATCTATCTGATGTAATTTCCCCCTTGTGTTCCTGCGTGGAGCCTCTGCTCAGAAAAGGCTGGTCTACTTGTGACTCCAAGAACCAAGAAGAAATCTGCAGGCTCGAGAACATTCTCCATTTGAGCCCCGGTGCCTTTCTTCCTCCTGAAATAAGATCTGAAACCTCAATGGAAGTTTTAAAATCTAGCCAAAAGACACACTATTATTCTATTTTCTTTTCTTAGTCCAAATTTAAAAGCAACCCAGGAAAACAGTAGAGTCATCATCCTGGTGGACAAGAATAGTACAAGAACCGTATGTCTCGCCACAACACATGATGAAAAAAAAAAGAAAAACAGGTCTACAGTATTAAAAATAATGGAGCTGTCAGAATTTGTTTAAAAATGTCTGTTGCTCATGATATGTTATAGTAATCATTTTTATTACTACTAAAATAATGTATGAATTATAGAGGCCAGACAGATGACTTATCTTAAAAAAACTCCACTTGTTGGCTAATTGGTAGAGACAATAGAAAGACTGATTTATTGTGATTGCTCTGTACATCCAGCCAAAGCCATTTTCAACTATCTAGATAACTCCTAGATTGTCATCCATCTATTTATTCAATAGCTAGAGTTTACTCTGTTAAGGGTCTGAGAAAAGTCGGCGTTTGTCACAACTGAGTTTTGAGCTGAATTGTGAAATTCCCTGCTGTATTTTGTAGAAGTAAATGGAAGGAGACCAAGAGGAAGGCCGCGATTGACGCGGATGGATGGTGTTATGAGTGCACTGCAGGAAAGAGGTCTAAATATAGTGGAAGCTAGAGCTCTTGTTGGTGATAGGAATGAGCGGAGAGGTGTTGTAAAAGGATAGTGGGATGTTTAGACCTGTTCCAAGGGATGGGCAGGGCACCTGTATGATGCGGCAGGGGTAAACCAGTGAAAGCTGTCGGGCCCTGCTGTTGAGCAGAAGAGTGTGTTGTGTCACCCTGACCCGAGTGACATGGCCGCTTTCTTGTGTTCCGTTTCATCTGGAGGGACGAAAGCATGACCAACTTGGATGCCGAGGTGCTTTTGGGTGTTTGGGCATTTGGGTTAGCCATGGACAATTTTTTTGAGTTGTTTGCTACTTTTTGCCTTTTTTATTTTCTTTGTTTTTGTGTATGTGTTTGTCTTGCTGTTGGTCACCCCTCTCAAAGGATATGACGGGTAGATAGATAGATAGAATTTTGTCTTACAATGCATTCAAATCGAGAAAACATACCTTGTTTAACATTATCCTCCTCATTCAAAGGGCCAGGAGATCCAGACGACAGAGAAACAGGAGAAGCGGCTGTTATCCTCCTCTCACTTGTTTCCTCTTCCATCTTAACCTCAATGATCTCGTCCTCCTCCTCTTCTTCGTCGTCATCCTCGTGAATGGACAAGGTGGTGCGTGGAGGAGCTGTGGGGATAACAAGGTCCGGTCTTCTGGAGAACAATTTTCTCAGGATGTGGATGGGCGAGATGGTAACATCCCAGTTCGTGATGCCGAAGTCCCGCAGGTGCGCCCGAGCATGGCTGGACAGGCCGGCACGTGTGTCGAAGCCGGCGCTACAGAACTCGCAGTGCATCACACTGAACATGGACGGATCAAAGTTGGCCACTGTGGGAGGGGGGGAAACAGACTTTAAGTTGCAGGCATCAGACTCAATACGCATAAATATTGAGAATTAAGAATTAATAAAGAATTAAGTATGGTGGCTGAATGACTGGACACTCATAAGCACTTTTCTCCTTTCTAAAACACAACATGAAGTCAGCTATTGAAGCTAAGATATACCCATGCAGGCTTTTATGATGGCACACCTCTTCAAAGCTATTTTTATTTAGGTTTTTTTTCTTCCTTCTAAAAGTGTATACATTGTGTAAAATGACCCAAGATGTCCTGGTAACGAGAGTAAGGTAAACTCGGCCATTCTTTTTTTCTGTTTTCATTTTGATTTTGACTGTCATGTTCTGAAAGGAGGAAAAAACAAAATGCCAACAACTATATCATATACATTCATCCATCCATTATCTGCACCGCTTATCCTCAGTAGGGTCACGGGGGCTGCCGGAGCCCATCTTTGGGCAGTGGGCAGGGGACACCCCGAACTGGTTGCCAGCCAGTCACAGAGCACACAGGGACAGACAATTCACTCGCTCATTCACACCTAGGGACAACTTTTGACCGGCCAATTAAACTGACATGCATGTTTTTGGAATGTGGGAGGAAACCGTAGTGCCCGGAGGAAACCCACGCAAGCACGGGGAGAACATGCAAACTCCGCACAGGAAGGTTGGTAGCTGGATTTGAACCCATTACCTCAGAACTGTGCCGCACATGCGCTAACCACGCGCTATCATATTTCAAATGAATACTTCAGTGCTTTTACTTCACGTTGGAGATGTAATTTGCAATGATTAATACTGCTATTAAATTTAAAACACATTTACTTTTCAAATGTATTTTCCCCCTACATTACCGTTACTGCAATTGAAAAGTTAAGAGAACATATATTTCTTACTCATAGTATTTCATGTTCGAAAACGTAAATCGGTGATTATTGTTACTTATTTTTGTGTTTGAAATCTAATACTACAATAAAAAAAATAAAAAAAATTAATGATATGTGGAGTTCCAATTTAACCCAAATAAATTAATTTAGAATAGAATAAGTCTTTATTGTCATTGATAACAGCATAGCTAACATTGTGTAAAAGATTAGACATGGCCCCACAGGTTAAACATGGAATAAGACTTAGAGTAAATAGTCAAATTGGCACGTTCCTGCACTCAGGGTCCTGTGCCTCTATAGGTTCCCTTTGTAGTTTTCTCTCTCTCAACTAGGCCTGGAACTATTTTAATAATCGAAGAATCCGTCAATTATTTTTTACATGAATCAGATTTTTTTTTTTTTTAAACACTTTTCATTTCCTCCTTTGTTCAAATACAGATGTTCCCCTTCTTATGACCATTCGACTTACTATAAAACGGTAGACGCAAATTTTTCTTTTGGGATGTCAAATAATATCCGTACATTGCTGTTCGTTAGATTTTGTATTATGTGCACCTTTTTCCAAGTACAGGACATTACTGTAGTGCCTCTTTCCGCCGCTACCGGCGTGTGGCGCTGTGAGAGATCACCCAGCATCCACCCCGAGGAACAAATCTGGCTTCTGCTTCCTAGTTAATCTATTAACACACTGCACTTTATCTCTAGCGTAAAAAGAACTTTCGATATGTTTGGTGTAAAGTGTAAAAAAGAGGCAATCTGTTTCTTTTGAAATGAAAGTGGAAAAAGAAAGCTTGATGCGGTTGAGAAAATGGTTGGATCACTTTTTATCGTCCACTCTACCACGGCGGAGGACCTCTTGAAGCTTATCTTCTCAGAGTAACACTAAACTTTATCTTTATAGGGCATATTATTTGATGAAATGTTTATTTTTTTTTGTATAAAACAATACAGGTTACTTTTCCGAGCCTTAAACATACTTATAAACACATTAAACATACGAAATAAAGCACTGAATCAACTTACGAATAAATTCATCACACGAACGATTGTCCGTAAGTAATAAGTAATAGAGTAAGTAAGTCTTTCGTAAGTTGGGCAACGTCTGTAAATCCAAGTGTTTCTCAAATAACTTGAAAACAATAATGCATACAAATGCATACTTAACACCTGCAAATATGTAAGATATTTTTTTATAAAGTGCAAAAAAAAGAATATATCAGAGTACAATGCAAGAACTTAGTTGGATGTCATCTTATTGCACATTGTACATCGTACATTGTTTTTATACAGCACTTTGAGTTTCAGTTCGGGATGTGAAAAGTACTATACTGTATACATTTTGATTTGAATCAAGATCAATGTTTCCCAACGTGTGGGTTGGGACCTAAAAGTGGGTTGCTGACCTCTTTTCAGTGGGTCACGGGGCTTTGCTTTGTCAAAATAATGTTAAGAGGATAGATTATAACTGAGGGTCATTCAAACCCCTTAACAATAGATGGTGATAATTCCTTGCAAATACGAGTTGACACCCGCATTTTACATGACAGAAAAAGACAGATAAAGTTTGTTTACCCATGTTGAAGCCAAATGCAGATATGGTGGTGATTATATAAGCTCTGGATTTTATTATCTCGAAAACAAAGTCACAGAAGTGAAGTGATATGGATTTCATTGAAATGCAGCCAATTGGGGAATACCGTCTTATTACTTGAAGTTGTTTGGTTTTGCTATTCTTCCACCACTGCTTTGAAATGCACATTAAAATTAGATGTGGATTTTTTTTGTTGATTTGTATCGCAGCTTGCAATGATGGTAGGATGGTGGGTCTTGAAGACACAACAGTTCAGAATCACTGATCATTTTCTAGACCAAAAGTGCAAAGTGCACAACAAAGGGGAAATTCAAAGCAATTCAATGTATTATTTGCGTTGAATTAACATGCTGAGTGCTGTATAAATAGCGACAAATCTATGACAAATTTGAATGCCAACGCTTTTAAAAATCTATTTTAACGATGAGTTGTTGCAGCCCTACTTTTAGTATTACCTTATTTGGCCACACACTTCCGGGTTCAATTTTCCTCACAGCTGCTGTCCCCATTTCCCTCCTAGCCAATAAGTGACTCTCCCTAGTCACGATATAAACTCTCTATCCCCTTGGCTCTGAGCTAGTTTGAGGTTTTCCATGTCATATCCTCATGTCCAAAGCACTCCTATGTCATTCCAGTGTACTGAACCCTTGCCTGCCTTCACCGGTCACGAGTACAGCCTGACGAAATTAGCACTGTCGTCTCGGCTGCTTGGGTTTAATGGAACACCGACCTCTCGCCTGCCTCTTTGATCACAATTGTTGCTTCGCTAACCGACTTCCCATGTATTGAACAGATCCTGGATATAAGACCACACGCTTCTCGACTAATCTGTTTCTGCACTTTGCTTCCGCACCCTCCTTAGTGGATTTTTGTTGAAAATATTCATATTTAAGTGACTGTCCAGAGTCGTAAACAGATTAAAAGCAAAATACTTCCAAATAAAAATAAAAAATGAATACTCATGTATGTGTACATAAGCAAAAAGCTGTAAGCCACTGTGCGCATTTCAAGCAAAACTAAATAGTTCCTTAAGTTTGCTGCTCACCTTAATTTAAAAAAAGGTTTGAAACCCCCTATTACAGCACTTTTATGACTTTGACAATTTCACTGACATTATTGTTATGTATATATATCTCTACCCCGGTCATATCCCTCGAGAGGGGTGACAACAAGACAAACACATGCACAATAACAAAGAAAAAGGAAAAAGTAGCAAAAAACAAGAAAAATTTGACCATGGCCAACCCAAATGCCCAAACACCCAAACAAGTTAAGCACCTCAGCACCCAAGTTGGTCATGCTTTTGTCCCTCCAGATGAAACAGGACACAAGAAAGCGGCCATGTCACTCGGGTCAGGGTGACAAAACACACTCTTCAGATCAACAGCAGCGCCTGACAGTTTTCACTGGTTTATCCCTGCCGCATCATACAGGTGCCCTGCTCTTCCCCTAGAATGTGTCCAAATATCCCACTATCCTTTCACAACACCTCTCCGCTCATTCCTATCACCAACAAGGGGTCTCGCTTCCACTGCATTTAGACCTCTTTCCTCCAGTACACTCATAACACCATCCATCCACGTTAGGGTGGTCCTTATTTTTCGACTTTTAAAATTTCATGCTCTGACCCCTTGAATATGTTCCAATATATACAAAACGTAATTAGGCAAAGTTTCATCAAAATCAAAGGATATTTAGAGGTCGCTCAAGGCCTCTGAAATTTTGGTATGAAAAATAAGGATTTTTCGCACATTATATCAGACCTAGTGTACAAAGTTACTGGCACAATAAATAATTGTTCAATAATAAAACTGCATAATTACATGTCAACGAAATACTTATCTGACCACACCAGTAAATAATTTTGACTGTCTTTCGGAACAATTGTCACAAAATGGATTGGGATTATTGTGGCATTCGTTTTGACTGGCTTTCTATTATCGATTAGTATCACAGTGCCTTAGTGGTTTCAGATATTCACCACACTGAGTTCTGATTGTCAAACGTGTCACAAAAATCAAGATGGCTTCATCGAAGAGATCAAAAAAATATCTTCTGCCTCATGAAGAGGATATAACAGGGTGTAAACTACCTTCGATTCAACAAGTTTTGGGTTATTTTTTGTATCGACACATCGAATGCAAAGAGACTATCAGAGTTGCAGCAACAGCCACTGTAGAGAAATTGACATATTTCTGGCTCAGAGCACGGATTCCTGTACGTCACACACAAGACATGGTGAAAAAAGTTGAGAAACTATTTGCTGAGTGGCAGGGACTAAAAAAGAATTCAACTCGTGAAACAGAGACACAGAGAAAAAAGGAGAATGCGTTCAAAGCCAACTTCAACAACCTGTTTGATGTGGCACATGCTGAAGCCTTGACTCTAATTAAGATGGAAGAAGACCGCGAGTTTCTTTTGGCACAGAGAGAAGATGGACGACGTGGCTCGATGACATCGGTAGACAAGGTCCTTGAGAAAAAAGAAAAAGCCACACAGAAGAGACAATATAAAGAGGAAACCAGAAAGCGTAGATCCGATCAAGAAATTGAGGCGATGAGTCAATCAGTGACATTGGAGGGCAGCAGTGAAACTTCGGATGAGGAGGAGTCTGGCAACTTTTCTCCAGACAGCGTTGCCTGCAGTAGCTCAACTTCCGATACCAACCAATCTAAAAGAGGCAGAAAGCAAATCATCTCCCCAGAGCTGTCGTCTAGTCTGGATCGAACCGGTATTTCCGATAGGAAAGCAATGCTTCTTGTCAGTGAGACAGCAAAGAGTTTGGGACATGATCTCTCAGAATTCTCTTTAAATCGAAGCTCAATTCGGCGACAGCGGCATGAACACAGAAAAACACAGGCCACAGCTATTAAGCATGCCTTTGATCCAAAAGCTCAACTGGTTGTTCACTGGGATGGTAAACTTCTTCGTGATTTGACTGGCTCCGAGAAGGTAGATCGGCTACCAGTTTTAGTGTCTGGACCTGGAATTTCACAACTCTTGGCTGTACCGAAACTTGGATCTGGCACGGGACAGGAACAGGCTCGTGCTGTGACAGACACCTTAAATCAGTGGGGTATATCTGATCAGGTGAAGGTTATGTGCTTCGACACAACCAGTTCCAACACCGGTCGCCAATCCGGAGCTTGCGTGCTTTTGGAGCAGATGCTTGGCCGTGACCTGATGCACTTGGGATGCCGTCACCATGTCATGGAGCTTATTGCAGGTTGTGCATTTTGGACGTGCATGGGATCGTCTTCCAGTCCAGAAATCCAAATCTTCAAGCGATTTAAAACGCAATGGAGCTTCATCGACTCCAGTGACTTTCAGAATGCAAACAGTGATGAGTACACCAGACAGAACATCGCAGATGTTAGAGACAGCCTCAACGGTTTCATTTCTGAAACCCTTCAAGCGAACCAACCAAGAGACGACTACCGGGAGTTGCTCGAGCTTGTCCTTGTCTATCTCGGAGGCATACCTGAGCGAGAAGTGAAGTTTATGGCACCAGGGGCGATGCATCAGGCGAGATGGATGGCCAAGGTGATATATTCATTCAAGGTGTGGATGTTTCGACACCAGTTTCGACTGACTGCCCGTGAGGAAAAAGGTCTTCGTGACGTGTGTCTTTTCTATGCTAGGATATATGTTAAGGCTTGGTTCCTGTGTCCTGTGGCAGCCAGTGCTCCTCGCCATGATCTCGCTTTTCTAAAGGACCTGGTGAACTATGGGAACATCAACAAAGCCATCTCTCAAGCGACAAGCAAAAAGTTTGCAACTCATCTCTGGTATCTTTCTGAAGTCCTTGTTGGCTTGTCCCTTTTTGATTCCGACGTATCGCATGAAACGAAAACTGACATCTCGAGTGCCATGAAGTCAACCCCAGGAGCGGAAGAACCAGAAGTTAAAGGCCAGGTGGATCTGAAGTGCGTCAATGACAAGAAACTCGCAGATTTTGCAACCACTAATACCATCAAGCTGCTGCAGCTTCTCGAGATCTCCACCAGCTTCTTGGATGCAGAACCGACCACATGGAATGGCCGCATTGATTATAGAGAGGCATGTGACAAGGTGAAAGCATTGTCTGTCATCAATGACCACGCAGAGCGAGGCGTCGCACTGATTCAAAACTTCAATGGTCGTCTCACCCACAATGAAGAACAATTACAGTACCTGTTACTGGTGGTTGCAGAACATCGCAAAAGGTTCCCGAATACTCAAAAACAGACCATCGTGAAACAGAAATGAACACTTTGTGAACATACAAAACATTTGATGATAGGCTATGTTACAATGATAAACTTAATGATTCGTTGAGGTAATTGCTGAACTGAGAGCAAACGCATTGTTTTTCCAAAGACAATCGGCCTGTTTTATGTGAACTCTGAACTGGTGATTTGGAAATTATTATTCGACTATTACTCGGTAGACTGTTTGGTGTTGGCTTGGTTCTATTTTCACTTATCATATTGTTTTTGTATTGTATGCACATCAAACTGTAAGATCTGTTTTCACACTGTTTTGCATAATGCACATGATCTGTGTTGGTGAAGTTGCAAATTTAGTTCATTTTATTGACGCCCAAATTTGGATGTTATTTGGAAATGCCGATCACACACAGTGAATGAAACCTCGAAAGGGTGGTGGCTGTTGAGGTAAAAATAAATACAATATTGTTATATTTACTTGTAACTTTTCTTGTGTTACAATTATAAGCAATGGACTGAAATTGGATGTTCTAAAACGCCGTACACATAGGGTTAAGATTTCAGTTTTTTCTCGAAAATTGCCAAAATTTTACCATTTTGGGAAATTTCAAAGTCGTTGAGCTACCTCTAAATATTATCCAAATTGTTAAAAATTGCACACAGTGTGTTTTTATCGATATAAGAACATATGCGGGGGTCAGAGCCCAATATTTCCCCCAAAAAAATTTCGACCCCCATTAAGGACCACCCTAATCCACGTCAATCGTTGCCTTCCATTTACTTCTGCTCTGTAGATCCTTTTTAACATTCGCTCCTCATCCATCCTCCATGTGTCCAAACCAACAAAGTACTCTCATATCCACATGCTTGCTCAGTTCCACTACAACTCCAGTTCTGTCTCTCAAAATTTCATTTCTCAATGTATCCAATCTTGTTACCCCTAACATACTCCTCAAACACTTCATCTCACAAACATTTAATTTCCTTCTCAAATCTGCCTTCACGTTTCAAGTCTCACACGCACCATACAACACAGTCATCACAATAACACTGTAATACAGTCCTTTGTTTACTTCCATACTCACACTCTTGTTACTCATCACTCTCCTCAAAGCACCCAAAACTCTGCTTCCTTGATTCACTCTATGCAACATCTCGCACTCCATTCCACCAACTGCAGCCATATCACAACCTAAGTACCTAAAGCTTTCAACTTCTTCCAGCACCTGTCCATTCAACCTTATTTCCAACACCATGCCCGCTTCATCCCGTGAACACTTCATCACCCTCCTCATCCCAACATTCACACATAACTTACGCTTATCACACACTATTCCAAACTCCATAACCAAACTTCTCAATGATTCCTCAGAATCAGCCACAAGTGCTGTGTCATCTGCAAACAGCATCTGACTTACCTGCCACTGTTATCTATCATCTCTACCAAATACTCTTGCATTCACCTCTCTCACCACACTATCCATGTACACATTAAACAGCCATGGCGTCTCACACCAGTCAACACAGGGAACCACTCACTTGTCTCACTCCCTACTCTTACACATGCTCTGCTGTTCACAGAAAAACTCTTCAATGCTTCAAACAACTTTCCACCCACTCCATACATTAACATCACTAGCCACAACGCCTCTCTATCGACTCCTTCATATGCCTTTTCCAAGTCCATGAAAGCCAAATAAACATCCTTACCTTTTGCAAAATATTTCTCACACACCTGTCTTACTGCAAACACCTGATTCACACATCCTTTTCCTTTCTTGAAACCACTCTGCTCCTCCATCACCACTTCATCTGTTCTTCCTCTCACTCTCACAATCAAGACTCCTTCATTCAGATTCAGATTCAGATCTACTTTATTGTCATTCTAGTACACGTGTATACAGAACGAAATGTCGATGCATCTGACCCCCACAGTTTCCTTGAATGTACAGATATAAATAATGTTGTATTGTATTTTGGCTACGTGTAGTATTTTACCATAGTGCCGATAGTGCAAGAAGAGTAGCTAACCAGATGTGCAAAATGGGCAGTCAGGTTAACAAGTCAGGTACACAGTAACATTAACACTGTAACAATAACGCTGTAATTACAATAGTGCAGAGAGCAATGTGCAAGGAGTGGCAAGCTATAAAAAAAAAACTGCCAGTAGTGCAAAAGTCAGATTAGCAGCCGTTTAGATTTAAGTTAACTATATGTTAGATTGACCATTTAACAGTCTAATGGCCAGGGGGACTAGACTATTGCGGAGCCTGGTGGTCCTGCACCGCACACTGCAGTACCTCTTCCCAGAGGCTAGCAGAGTGAACAGTCCATGATGGGGGTGAGAGGGGTCCCCGGTAATGTTTTTTGCATGGGATAGGCAGTGCTTCTGGCCAATGTCCTGAATGGAGGGAAGTGTAGTCCCGATTATTTTCTCTGCTGTCCTCGTTACCCTCCTCACACTACCCCAGTCGGTAGCGCTGCAGCCTCCACACCACACAGAGATACAGCTGGTCAGGATACTCTCTATAATAATAATAATAATAATAATTTCCTTGTTTTGTCATTCTGTGTAACAATGTACACAGAACGAAATGTCGATTGCACCTGACCCGTTGTAGCGAGCCGATGCAGCCGCAGCCAACAGAGGGCGCCGCCGACCACTTTTTAAGTCTTAGGAATGACTCGGCCGGGTGCCCCTGTAGAATGTAATGAGGGAGGGTGGGGGCAGGTGGGCTCTCCTCATCCTCCGCAGGAAGTACAGGCGCTGCTGTGCCCTCTTAACCAGTGATGCAGTGTTTACGGACCAGGTGAGTTTGTTTGTAATGTGCACCCCTAGGAACTTGATACTGCTGACAACCTCCACAGCCTTGTTGTTGATGCAAAGTGGGGCATGGTTGGGCTGGTTTTTCCTAAAGTCGACAATGATCTCTTTAGTTTTGTCGACATTCAGGACCAGGCTGTTGTCCCTGCACCAGCCCACCAACTGCTCCACCTCCTCTCTGTAGGCCAGGTCGTTGTCATCCCTGATGAGGCCCACCACTGTTGTGTCGTCAGCATACTTCACGATGTGGTTTGTGGCGGACCTAGGGACGCAGTCGTGTGTCATCAAGGTGAACAGCAAGGGGCTTAGGACGCAGCCTTGGGGGGAGCCCGTGCTGAGGTAGATGACATCTGAACTGTTCTGACCTATCCGCACTGATTGGGGTCTGTCACAGAGGAAGTCCAGCAGCCAGTTCCGCAGGGGGGTGTTGAAACCCAGGAGTCTCATTTTGTCTACCAGATGTTGTGGGATGATGGTGTTGAATGCTGAACTGAAGTCCAGGAACAGCATCCGCACATGGGTGTTCTTCTCCATAGAGCTTACCCGGAGCAGGCAACAAACTGATACCTCTTAAATTTCTACATTCACATCGGCTTTACCCTTATGCAATGGCACCCCACATGCACTGTACCAATCAACAGGAACCACATCACTTAAAAAGGATTCATTCAACAAGCGTAATAACCAGTCAATCATAGCCGTGATTCAAGCATTCAGCAGTACAACCATCAAACCCAGGCGCCTTATCCCCTTTCATTTATTTCACTGCCTCTTGCACCTAACATGTTTTCACAGGCTTCACATTCAAATCACCCAATACGAGAATTCTCCCCATACCACCGATCGCCTTGACTCTCACTTCTCTCCCATCCTCCACATTCAGCAACTTCTCAAAATACTCTGCCCATCTCGTCGCGACTGCACTACCACTAACCAGCAATCTACCGTCTCTATCATTCAATTTGTGTTCCTTTGCAGACTCGCTCTTTCTTACTCTTTCCAGAACACTTTTGTCCAAAGTTCACTCCCGTTTCTCGACAGCATTCATCATTTGCTTTCCTTTTCGCTGCTTCCACTACGCTTTCACCAACTTCTTTTTCACTTTATACCTTTCATATGCATCACCACTTATCTTGCACCCACTCCTCAAAGGCACATGTCTTCTCTGCCACACCCTCTGAGGCCTCATCATTCCACCATTCACTTCCTTTCCTAATACCTTGACCAACTTTTGTCATTCCACACACTTCTTTGGCATTCCTCAACACTGCCTCTTTAAAACACTTTCATTCATTTCCACACTCTCCACTTATCTTCCACTAATCCATTCATAGACTTGCCCTATCCTCTCTTTAATTGCTCTCTCCTTTTATGCCTTATTCAACTGTGACATTTTCACCTCTTCCCTCACACTCTTTCTATAACTAGCCTTCCACAATCCATCTATTCTCAGTTTTCCTTCCACATATACATGTTCACGTTATTTTTAATAAAAAATGTGACATTTTTGACAGCAGAGATTTGAGGAATTTGGCGTTTTTCAATGACAATAACGGGAAATCTGCTCGTTTGTGTCTGTCAATGACTGGGTGGGTTTCAAGAGTTTCTTTTAACAATAGAAAAAAATATGCCAACCTTTTTTTTTCTTCTTCTGATAGGAACACCGCTTCTCAATAGCATTGACCTCCTCCGGGGATATGAAGTGGCGAACATTGTAGCTGACGCCCACACGGTTCAGGTGGCCCCTCACGTGATTAGCGAGACCGATGCCGTTATGAAATCGGTCGGGGCAGTAAGGGCATTTCCTCTCCACACTCTTCTGGGCCTCAGAGACCTCATCCATCTCTTCATCGCCTTCATTCAAGACATCCCCTGATAGGAATTGTCGAACATGCTCCTCGTCTATGTCGTCATCATCCCCTTCATCACTATCAGTCACTATATAGGGAGAGCTAATTCTGTTGCTTCTCCTCAATATAAAACCCTTTGTGTTGCTTTCCTCTTTTTGTTGATCTTCCTCATTTAAACTAGTCCTCATCTGGGAAGATATTGCATCACTTAGCTGCTCTGGACATTCATCTGCAAAAAATTAGTACAAGTTTAAATACTGCGCCATTATCATTGGTATGTGTTTTAAAGCCTCACCTGGATCAGTTCTCTCATCAAGATCCTCCCCCTTCCCAGTAAACTCCTCTTCATTTGGTCTTGACTTAAGCTTAGTTGTACTAATGAACTTCCTGTTCATACTACTTCCAAGGACTACCGGAGTTGCTACGGCATTCTCAGAGGTGTCAATTCCCTGGCGGCCTTTGGTTTCAAATGAATCCGGTAGGGATAAAGACTCAGAGAGGGAGTTAGAGTTTGAAACATGATCATAAGACTCAGAAGCAGCCTGTTCGCTGCAGGCTGAGACTGCTCCAGAGTGAGGCAGTTTTCTCTGTCTTTTTTTTACCGTTTGACAAGAGTCAAGAGTAGATGAAGGTAAAAGAAGATCAAGCGAGGAGGAACTAGATTTAAAGACAATTTTTTTTTTCCTGGTGTGTGTTTTGGTGTGATTAGCAAGCGCTTGGGAGGTTCTTGTGCTGAAGTTACACTGTGTGCAAACAAAGCACCGCCGGTGCAAAACACCACGGGGCTGAAATGTTGGTCTATAAGAAGCTAAGGGACTTTGAGGTGTGTTTGATTCAAGGGCCCCACGTTCACCATCCAAAGTTGAAACCGGACACAGAAGTGGATACGCGTCTGGCAGCTTGCGAGGATTAGGAGGGGGACTCCTATTTTGTGGCCTTTCGTGCTTCATTACAATATTGTTTTTTGCTTTAGCTTTCTCATTCATATTCAGTTTTTCAATTTCCACCAGGATCTTTTCACGCGATTCATGGTGCCTTCTCTGGTGATCTGCAAGCACGATAGAATCCTGCAAGTCCCATCCACACTCTGTACACTGAAAATGTTCTAAACCCTCATCACCAGTTTGTCGGTGCTCAATCATGTGCTCCTTTAGATGAATCTGTTTGTTAAAGTATATGCTACATTCCACACAGGTGAAAATACCCATACCATGCTCAGAACTACTGACCGCATGCTCTTCCACTTTTTCATCCCCATCTATGAACGTGATTGGTTGTTCTGTTGATCCCTTCCCAAGATCATCAAACTGGAATGATTTTCCCTTTTGATCTGGAAGTGTCAAATCAGTGTTTATTATTTTTTCTGAACTCCCGCTTGCTAGTGAGAAAGGACTGAGTAATAGTGTCTTCTTTCTGCACTTCTGGATGAGTGGAGAGTGAGCCCATGAAGGAGAATTTTCTTCTGTCTCCATGTTGTCAGTGTCCTTCCCCATCTGGCACGCATCATTTGTTTTGATTTTGCTCAGGACAACTTCGAGGCTACCTCCTACTGGTAACCAAAAGATTTTAAGGAAAAATAACCTTACAGTAAACTGTGTGGGGGGGGGGTTAAATCTTTACTGTAGTGTGTGTACTTACATTCTGTAGGGTCAAGCTGAGATGGTTTTGGTTCTTTTTTTGTGCTTTCTTGACTCTCATTGCAGATCTCCCCCAAGACAAACAGACCAGCGTCATGCTCCGAATGGTGCAATTTTTCATGTTCTTCTTTATCAATATCATCATCTCTGATAGGGAAAAAAATGCCTTATATACTTTTACTTAACATAGCTTATATAGCACATATACATTGATACTAGGGTAAGGTGATGAGCCCAAACTATAAAACCTTTATTTTGTCAGCCAGTCAGTACAATTACGATTTTGATCAAGATTAAACAAACTTTTACGTCACGAAATAAGTAATCAAAGTTTCATGTGTTGAAGAAAATGATACAATCCAAAATGTTTAGGACCTAATTAAACAAAAACGTATTACTTTTCAAAATATAGTTATTATACTAATAGTTTGTCCCTAACTTGCTTGAATAGTACAAGTCTCTGGTTAGCAACTATTATTTCATAATTAGCACCACCTAAGAATATTTCAAATTGAACACATACATTCTTAACTTCTTTTTCAAAATTTAGCAAGTTTTCAAATTGAACCAACTAATCAATGTAATTTTGATTTATTGCCAACCCCTCATTGGTACGATACAGATATAAACACCTAAACAAAAGTACTTACATTCCATACACAGTTTTAAGCAATAAGTATACTGTATATCCATGCATACTCATTAGTCTTCATTTCTAGTATACAGATACGTCACTGTATATACTATCAATGTCACACTAATGCCTTCCATGCACATGGAATAGAAGCATTGGCTTTGAATTTAATTGTGCAACAGTTGCACCAACAGGCAAAACGTCAACACATGGAAACAAACATGGAAAAAATGTCTGCAAGTGATTAATCCTTAGAAATTAATTCAATGAGAAATGATACAGTAATGTGACTTCTAATGGTTCTAACAGGAACTTACATAGTGCCACCTAGGCCACTTTTCAGAAGACTGTTTCTTTATTTTCTCTAAAATGGTGGTGCTTGATTTTGGCATAATTCAGATTCCATTTATAAGCATCCCAAGCTTGATCTAGCTTCACCAAAATGTGTGACTCAAGAAATACCTTTAGCCATTGTGAAATGGAGTATGGAGGAGACAAAGTAGTGTTTCAATTTTTACTTTTTTTTGCGTTTTGGAAACAATGTTGCTGCCCATTAATTATTTATACTGTATGTCACACCAAACATGAATAGTCATCAAAATTATACGGGTAATTTGGATTTCTGGACACCAGCTTAAAGCATTCCTCCGTGGCAGGTGCAACGAATAATGGCACTTTCAGTCCTGCTATATTTGGGGCTTTTTCCTAAATGTTTGGCAAAAAGGATTATTATTTTCATCGTTTTTAATACTACCAAACACAGCACCACCTTTCTCACCTGAATCCTGAGGAAGGAGATCCTGGGCTGTGAGCAGCCAGACCATGATGATTAGAAAAATGCTGCAGCTCCTCCTCTGACATATGACATCACAAACAAACCACATAAATTACTTCACAGCCAGACAATTAACATCCACAATCAGAAAAACTATATGATCTCAAAAATGGCTACGACACTTGAGCCTTCTGACAACAAGCAGACATGAAAACCAATTAAAAGACAGCAGCGAATATGGGAGAATTTTTCTCATCTCACCTAAAAAGCTGACCATATTTTGCAAGACAAGAAGTGTTGTGTTACCTTTGAGTGTTTCTTGCTCTGAGTCACAGTCCCAACTTAGGGAGGAAGGAAAGGCTAAGGACCTGGATGTCCTCTGTGCGCTCCCCACTGGGTCGGCACTCTTCTCAGAGCCCTTGGTCTGCTCTGTAACTTCATCTCCATCATGACCTTGTGAGCCTTCAGTGGATGTCAGAAGTTGTCTCACATCGGAAGAACGTGAAGACTAAAGGCAAATATAAACAAGAAAATAATCATATATGTTTATTTATTGTACATTGATACATCTACATCCGAGCAATTTGAGATAAGAGCTGTTTTACATGCAAAATTCTTGCTTGACATGCGAGGGAAAATTCAGGTTACGAGCATTTTTTAGACACTACAACTAGAGGCCGCCCCCACCAGATTCAGATCATCCCTGTTATAGCATGCATTTACCATCTTAAAACAACTGGTCCCATGCTGATGTATCTAGAGTTTTTTAAATCGCATTGCATCTCCTATGTGCGGCATTTTTGGGACCCTCGCCATGACTTCCTGAACAGGAAATGGGGAAAAGTATTTTCTAGAGGGTAATTTCTCTTTATATGAAGCAAGAAATAATAGACAAACATGAGTGTTTTTCTTGTGAGTGACCAAGCTAAGCAATAAGATATGTCGTCATCTTTGATATTCAAACGGAAAGATGCCACCAAAACTATAAAACAAAACAGAGGTGTGACTATTTTTACCAAATATTATGACAAGTTGAAGCGACTCCTGTTGCTATAGATGTGCGAGCTAGTGCGATATACCGAGCATCATCTCTGAGAAGGCACTGTCCATCTACAAGGACCTATAACTTGAGGCAGCGGTAACAGAGGGGAAGTCATCGTTGGGGACAACTGGAATTGTCCGCTACAACTGGCTGATTTATGAGGTATTAATGTACGTAGGAATGAGACTGATTTATGGTTCATAGTTATACACATTACCTTATTTAAGGCAGAAATATTTCCTAACAATTAGGGATGCCCAAAACTGACCGAAAGTACATTTTAAGTTTCATCCGAAAGAGAAATAAAAGAGAAAAGGTAATTTTAGAAACATCTAAGCAGTGAGGACGTCAAGTCAAAAGTGAAGCGAGATGATTGAAGTTGGCTTTCACTCAAGGGGATTGGAGCTTGTGCACAACGTAGCGGCTTAATTTTCATTTTGAACACAAAGGATGGAAAGCAAAGTTTCATTCGCTCAGCGTTTCATGCACACGAATACAAAGTCACAATAATACAATATTTCAGCAAAACAAAATAAACACCTCTGCGCTCAATGATGCTTAAATGTTTTGTAATCATTTCTGATGTTAAAACAGGCATCAAAGACCTTCATGAACAAGATGAAGCAGGAGTTAAACTGAAGCCCAGGGTGAAACAATCATGGCTCAGGGTTTAAAAATAGCTTCCCAATACAGTTTGTTTGGTTACGTTTACAGGTCTCCCTCTTGTGAGCTGCGGTGGCACTCAGAGGACAAAATTCAACCACCAATAGATTCAAAATCACTCACAATATTAACAACTACCTTAAAACACAATTACAAAAGCAAGCATTATTTAATAAGTTTTACATTTATTTTAATATTTGTTAATAAAATGGAACGCAAATAAAATGCAGATTCAGTAGGTTTATTGAAACAAAAGGAGAAACATATAACAGGACTTTACACTCCCAACTATCATGTCATGGCACCACAAATCAAACATGATTTGCCCTTATTCTTAAGGACCAGACAGCACTCCCCAAATTGTCCAAATAAGCATAAAAAACAGGTTTGTTCAAGTAATGAGTTGGTAGGTTGTAAGTTTCAGCTGTTTATATAATGTGTGTATACACTTATATGCAGGCGGCACGGTAGCTGAGTGGTTAGTGCATCCGTGGCACAGATCTGAAATAATGGGTTCAAATCCAGCTACTAGCCTTCCTGTGTCCGGGGTTTGCATGTTCTCCCCATGCTTGCGTTGTTTTTCTGTTTTCCTCCCAAATTCCAAAAACATGCATGTGAGCAGGGTTGGGTAGGGTTACTTTAATTGGATTACTTTCAATACTTTTGGATTACTCCAATACCAAATATACTAATAAAAGACAAAATAGACTAAATATGAATAAAATTATGACTCACAACACGTGGTAAGATTTCTCTCCTGTCTTTGATCTCTGTGATCTCCGGCAAAACTAACATAAAATGTGACAGAAACAAAATGAAAACAAATCCAAACAGTTTGCCAACATCATTTTTGCCGTTCCATGTATTCCAAGCCTACACAATATTTAGTAATTTTATTCATATTTAGTTTCTTTTGTCTTTTATTAGCATGCAGCCACCCTGTCGTGCATCTGTAAATTTCAGTCCTTTAATACGTGTGGTACTAACAATATCTTTTGCAATTTCTTCCTGTATGCATTGAATCTTCTTAGTGAAGAAGACCATTAAGTCCTGAGCAGAGTGTGTCGAACTGTCTGCGATAGCCTGTTGCCTTGTAAGCGATGCTACAGTGTCAAAAAGGGCTTTGGGGTTGTTCTTTTGAGACGCAATCACCTTCGAAAGGTAGGCCGATTTTGCAGAGGCAAGGGCCGCTTTATACTTTAACAAGCTGTCACACCAGGTTTGATGGAAAACCTCAAGCTTGGTAGCGCGCCATTTTCTCTCAAATTTCCTGCATTCTTTTTTAAGGGCTCTAGTTTCATCAGTAAACCAAGGTGTGCGTCTTTTAGGACGTGATTTTAGTTTTATGGGCGCTATTGAATCCAGCACACTAGTCAGGGTGGTATTGAACTCATTCATGAGTGAGTCAATCGAGCCATTGTATTTAGGAAAGGACGCAACTGCTCCAGGAAGGAGTTCAAAGAGCTCAGAAACTGTGCCAGTGCTTATATTACGTCCGCTAAATCCCTCAGCTTTATTAAGTCTACATTTAGTTAGCACCTCAAATGTCACTAAATAATGATCAGAGATAACAGTAGTACACGGTAGAACCATAATGTTTGAGGTTAAAACTCCTCGAGTCAGAATCAAGTCTAGCGTGTTCCCATTTGTATGGGTTGGCAAGTCAACCAGTTGAGTAAAACCAAATGCATCAATTAGAGAACTAAACGCAATAGTAAGTGAACTGTGTGGGGAGTTCATATGAATGTTAAAGTCTCCCATAATTATAATTTGGTCTGCATAGGTTACTAGTTCAGACAAAAGTTCAGCAAATTCGTCTAAGAAAGTTGTGTATGGCCCAGGTGCACGATAGATAGTTATTACATCAATTGACAATTGAGGGGACCGCATCACAAGAGCCTCAAACGTTTTGTAATTATTAGAGGTACGTGTATTAAATTTGAGCGATTTTTCAGAGATTAGCGCAACACCACCACCTCTTTTCAGCGTGCGTGCTATATAGATAGATAGATAGATAGATAGATAGATAGATAGATACTTTATTCATCCCCGAAGGGAAATTCACTTTTCCAGCAGCATCCCTAAGCTGAGAACAATCATGACTACTCTCGTAGTCTGCCCTGGGAAAATGGCCGGTTTTAGTGAACTGTCACTTGATGATCTCAAACAAGTGGTGAATGCGGCCAAACCGACAACTTGCCAGTTCGACCCTCTCCCAGGTTCACTTATTAAAAGTCTTTTTAGCGTCCTTGGGCCTTCAGTTCTAAATATTATAAATACATCACTCTCCTCAGGTGTAGTTCCAGCAGCTTTTAAGTCCGCCGTTATTAAACCCACACTGAAACGACCCAACCTTGATCCAGAAATATTAAGTAATTACAGACCTGTGTCAAACCTACCTTTCCTCTCTAAAGTACTCGAAAGAGTAGTGGCACAGCAGCTGAATGCTTTCATATCGGAGAATAACCTTTTTGAATCCATGCAATCTGGATTCAGGGCTAACCACTCTACTGAGACAGCTCTGATCAAGGTAACAAATGATCTCCTAATGTCAATGGATTCTGGCGCTTCATCACTTTTGCTGCTGCTGGATCTTAGTGCTGCTTTTGACACAGTGCGCCACAATATCCTACTAGAACGGTTGGAAAAATGGATTGGTCTCTCAGGAGCCGTCCTCTCGTGGTTCAAATCTTACCTCTCAGATAGGACGCACTGTGTTAAATATGGTGAAACGACATCTGAGCCCTTTAATGTTACCTGCGGTGTTCCGCAGGGTTCAGTGCTCGGCCCCCTACTTTTCAACATTTACATGCTTCCATTAGGTGATATCATTCGCAAGTACAATATCAGCTTCCACTGCTACGCAGACGACACTCAACTATATCTTCCGTTGGAGGAATCTTCCACACTAAACTGTGGAAATTTGGAGGCCTGTCTCACTGAGATAAAAGAGTGGATGTCACTCAATTTCTTGCGTCTTAACTCTGAAAAGACCGAAATGTTAGTCATTGGTCCTTCTAAATGCCGGGACTTATTCGCAAAAACTGCTGTGAACATTGACAAATGTCACATCACACAGAGTGACTCAGTTAAAAATTTAGGTGTCATATTTGACCCTGATCTATCCTTTGAGATGCATGTAAAGCAAATTACTAGAACTGCCTTCTTCCATCTTCGCAACATTGCTAAAATCCGTTCAATACTGTCTCAGTCTGATGCGGAAACAATAATTCATGCATTTGTTACCTCCCGTCTCGATTACTGCAATGCACTACTCTCCGGTCTCCCGAAGTCCAGAATCAAGTCTCTTCAGCTAGTACAAAATGCCGCAGCGAGGCTTTTAACTAGGACAAAAAAGTACGATCACATAACACCGATTATGGCTAACCTGCATTGGCTCCCAGTTAGCCAAAGATGTGACTTCAAAGTTCTCTTAGTATTGTACAAAATCATACATGGACTTGCTCCCTCTTATCTTTCAGATCTGATCTGCCACTATGTCCCGGTCCGAAGCCTACGATCTGAGAGTGCTGGTCTTCTGCTGATCCCGAGAGCAAAGAAGTCTTCTGCTGGTTCGAGAGCGTTCTCCATCCGGGCACCGGTGCTGTGGAATGCTCTTCCCCCTGAGTTTCGATCTGCAACCTCAGTGGAAATGTTTAAATCTAAACTTAAAACTCACTTCTACTCCATTGCATACGAATAACCTACTCCTCTTGTCGGTTGAAAATAGTTTGTGTAATATAGTGTAACAATCTGTGAAGCCCTTTGAGACTCTTCGTGATTTAGGGCTATACAAATAAAAATGACTTGACTTGACTATTTGGTATTGGAGTAATCCAAAAGTAATTGAAAGTAATCCAGTTAAAGTAACCCTACCCAACCCTGCATGTGAGGTTAATTGATTCGAAATGTCCCAAGGTGTGAATGAGCAAATGAGTTTTCTGTGTGTTCCCTGCGACTGTCTGGCAACCAGTTCAGGGTGTCCCCTGCCAACTGTCCGAAGATAGCTGGAATGGGCTCTAGCACCCCTGCAACCTTACTGAGGATAAGTGGTGCAGATAATGGATGGATGGATGGATGGATGAAGGAACAATAAAGAGCACTGTAACTATGATGATTTTGAGAGGTTGAAGACCCAGTTTAAATAGTTTGCTTCCCTTGGCGTGATACTTTTCACAAGGGCTCATAAAGAAATATTTTAGCGGTGCAGATGATTGATTTTTGTATGCACTCTTTCATAACTATCCACTCTCAAGAAAGAGAACTAGATTTCGTATTGGTCTTTGTATGATTGAGGGCTTGGATGGGAAATATGTTTTGGGTAATATCTGGGACTCCACTTGCACTTTGAATTTTTGGACCAAGCTATTACTATCCACTGCTTAAGCCACCACTTGTGCCAACTTCCACTGGCTCCTTGGGAGGATTTCTTGTTCAGAGAACTTCCAAAGAGTTAATAAGGCCCAGTGAGTAAGGGGTCATTGAGGGGGATAACATGATATTTAGCTGAGCAATTCAAAATGTATTGCCTACACCTGTGTTGAATGAAGAAATCACTTAAATCATATATTTTAGACAAAGTGAGGTCTAAATCTCAAGAACACAATTGAGAGGTCATGACCCAAAGAAATTCGAAAAACAGTAATTGAAATGTTTCAGTCTGGAAAAGTTCACAAATCCATTTCCAAGGCTGTTGGGCTCCAGCAAACCACTGTCAGAACCATTTTCAACAAATGGAGAAAACTGGGAACAGTGGCAAGCCTTCTTAAGGGTGGTCGACCATCAAATATTACTCCGAGAGTTGGACAACGGCTTATTCAGGAGGTTATAAAAGAACCTTGAAAAAAATCCAAGGAATTGCAGGACTCGCTGGCCCAAATTTTGGTCAGTGTTACTGACTCCACTGTAAATAAGACACTGCCAAAAAGGGCATCCATAGGAGAGTTCCAAGGTGTAAACAACTGCTGTCACAAAAAAAACACAAAAACCTGCTGTGAATAATGAATTTTGGTGTTTGCCAGAAGATCCTGAAGGAGAACATCCGGCTATCCGATTGTGCCCTCAAACTCAGGCACTCTTGGGATCAAGCAGCAGGACAACGATCCGAAACACATCAACAAGTCCACCTCTGAATGGCCCAAAAACAAAAAAATGAAGGTTCTGGCGTGGTAAAGCCATGGTCTGGATTTAAATCCAATTGAAATGCTGGGTTATAACCTTAAACGAGCAGTTCATGCTAGAAAACCTCCAACAAGCCAGATTTGAAAATATTTTGCAAAGAAGAGTGGGCAAAAATTAAGCCACATAATCTTTACCAATTATCGGGAACGTTTGATTTTTGTTATCGCTGCCAAAGGTGGCCGAACTCGCTATTGGGTTCATGGGGCAATGACTTTCACATAGGACCAGGTAGGTTTTGATTCTTATTTTTTGTGCCTTAATAAATTGAATCAACATTTTGTATTTTATTGGATCGTCCCGATGTGATAATAATATTGGCTTGATGATCTGAAACCTTTGTGAATGATAATATGTATGAAAAAGAGCAGAAATCAGGAGGGGGCAAATACTTTGTCACGGCACTATACAACAATCACTCGCAACATTCAGATACCAACCACTTAGAACACATACACAACATCAATCTTTATGTAATAACGTTTACATTTCATTTAATATTTAAAATAAAAATGAGTATACATAAAATCCAGATTAGGTACTTCTACTGAACTAAAATGAGAAGTGTTGTCCTTTACACAGGTTTTCTTTTCATCAATGTTTTTCCTTCACTGAGATTTAATGTCCAGTTGGGTTTATCAACTGGACATTAAACATTAAACAATTAAACAATAAAAACAATGAAATTAATTCCCACTAGTTTATTTGACAAAAGGAAACTCATGTGATATAGAAAGTGACAAAAAAGGATATGAAGCAAAAAAATTATTTATGATTTGAAAGTCTTTTTTTGCTATTTAGTTATATATATTTTATAAAAAAAAAAAAAACAACAATACCTTCAATCCCTAAGACCTTAACTCTTAAATTGCTATTCTTTATTATACAAACGTCCAGAGTTTAGTCCTCGGTGGGAGCCCCGACAACCCAGGTGGTTAAGGAATCCATGAACATGGAAATCTTACAATGAAGACCTTTGCAGTTTACAATAATTGCAATAGTTTTTACATTTTAAACATTCAATACATTAAAAAAGTAGATTCATTTCGCAGGACAATGAGAATATTCAAATAAGGTATTCAATTAGTGAAGATGGCATCTTTATCTCAAGGTATGATACATGCGAGTGCTGTCTAATGAGTGATCTGACGTGTTTGTCCAACCACTTGCTGCTACGGGTAGCCGAAAAAAAAAAAGGCTTGTGACCGGCTTGGCAAAAAAAAGTGTTTTGGTCAACTTGAGTTAAACCTCCTTTGTGCGTTGAGCACTCGTTTTCGGTTGCAAGACACAATACACCGACATCTAGTGGTCATATAATACAAACTCTTCATTTAAATAGTGTCCGACAACATATTATTTATGCTTGTCTTATAATAAATGTTTTTTAGACATTTTGGTTTCTTGTGGTGCAGTGATAAATTGCTCGGAATGAAGATAATGCCATTAAGTTATTTTTAAACTCGTACAAATTATATTTTTATGTCATTACTATGATCTCCCCGTGACTACGTGGGTTTCCTCCGGGCACTCCAGTTTCCTCCCACATTCCGAAAACATGCATGGCAGATTAATTGGCCAGTCCAAATTTTCCCTAGGTGTGAAAGAGCCAGTAAATCATATGTCTCTGAGTGCCCTGCGACTGTCTGGCAACCGTTTCAGGGTGTCCCCTGCCTACTGCCTGAAGATAGCTGGAGATGGGTTCCAGCACCCCTGCAATCCTACTGAGGATAAGCTGTGCAGATAATGGATGGATGGATGGATGGGGGTCAATACTAAAACCGGAGATTTTCCTAAATTACTTTACAAAAGCACAGCTTCAAGCTGTGTCCACAGATGAGTATGCTAAAGTAAAACACAGCAATTGGGACAAAGTCAACGATGAAAAGCCCGAGCAAAGATTTAAACTCGGCACCGCAAATCTATGAAGCATATGAGCAAACCATTGTGCACTACTGAACAGTACAGTATTGTTAACAGTAGTGACTTAAGACTGCTCAGCTGACATTTATATTTTGGAAGATGTTCATGAAAAATCACAAAGTATTTGTATCTGCATTATTCATAACTTAGTCAATGACATGCTGAGCATAACTTGACTGCAAAAACTGTGCACTGAAGGTTTTACCTGCTGTAAGGTGCCATTAACGAAGGCTGGGGTGACAGAGTTTTGTGCAGAGTTCAAAGGTGGGGGTGCATAGCTGGTCCCTGGGGTCGGGGGTCGCCCTTCTGACTCCATGTCCCCTCCCAGAAAACAGTATGGGATCCCACTGTTGACCAGAATGCCTACATTGTGCACTCTTCAGTGTCTTCTGCAAACACAGAAAAAAAGATAAGTCAGAATTTGTTGCCTTTAGCGCTGACTTATTACTTAAAGAGTGATTTTAGTTGCATGACACAACTCGGTTTGTGCCTTTCTAAGCAGTGTTGGCAGTAGCGCGTTACAAAGGCAACTGAAACGCAATCACTATTCTCAGTATTGAGTAATGTAACCTGTTATTATTAAACAATTGTTACTCAACTGTTAGTCCAACATGCGTTACTCGACTACTTATTATTGAAAACACCATCTAGTCGGTACTTGTTCCCCCTTTGCACAGGACGGTTCCAAAAACCCTTTGTCCGCCAGCATCACAGCGCTAATGAGGTCGATAAAAAGGAGTTGGCATGTTTATGTAGCCCTACAAAGTACAACTTAATACATTTAGGTGGCACCATCTCAAGCACGGAGTAAAATAATTTCACCCAACTAAAATTCTCATTACTATATATACTTGCATCTAAGCTGTATTTACAACTATAAAATTAAATACTGAAATCAAGGGGCTAGCCTAAATGCACAAGTTTGGTTGTGTGCTGCCAGTACCAAATGGTAGGCACCACGTGGAGACGGGGCATGGATTATACAAACAACTTATATTTATTTTATTAGGTGCACGAGACTAGGCAAAAGTGGGGGGTGGGGGGTGCGTTTAACATCAGGAATTCTTTTATTTTTTACTGTCCTAGAATAAAATGCACTGCACCTCCACTACAATAGGGGGCAACAAAGCTCTCATTGGCATTGGAGTGTACGCTTGGTGGTAAAGCACCCACGCTTTGCACATACATTGCAGAGAGAATGAGAATTAAGTGTAGACACAAAGTCTTGCAAACCCTCCAGTGAAAATATATTTAACAAGAATGAAAAGACAGGCAGAGAGAGATGGGGAAAAGGAGGAAAATCAGTCTCCCAAAAGCTACGAGGAAGTTTACTGAAGCATATGTAGAAATTAGCTTAATTGCGACCACTGTGTTGGATGAGGAAATAGCAATGTGCTAGTGCAGGGGTCGGGAACCTATGGCTCGCGAGCCATATATAGCTCTTTCTATGAGTACCTATGGCTCAGAGACCAATTTGATTGCATGCAAAATTTCTCCATCTTGTTCAAAACCGGGAATGTCTATGCTATTCAGGTACACGTAAAGCCAAACCAAAGCTAAATGCAAAGGAAACACTTCGCAGTATATATACGGCACGTTTTTCACTACAATTTACAGTCAAGGTGTCACACAAAAAAAGGGGGGGAAAAAACTCGTTTTGGCTGTACAACGCTAAAGAATCCTTTATTTAAAAGTTCACTATATAATCTGTGTTCAGTGTTCAGATACTTTATGATGAATCCACAGAACTGTAAATACGCCAAAACACCGGAAGAGAACTTAGTCATTTGATTGGGTGAGTGGGAGGGATGGGTGGAGCTATGCAAAAAGTACAAGCATTCCCTCCCATCTCTCGCCAAAGGTAAGCACATAAGGCTCCCTATTCTCAGAATGTTGTGACGTTTTTACAAAATAAATGCTTGCATCTGGTTTTGAAACCAATATGTATGAAAAAAAGGGTCAAAAGGAGTTTAACCGATCTTGAGTAATTGCAAGAAAGAGACAAGTTTAAAGTGGTCTGTTTGTTGAATTTGGGACAGGGGCTCTGGCATTATTCTCTTTTCATAATTTTTATCAAATCATCAAAAATAAATGTGCTGAAGACTAAGCTTTTGTCGGGGCGCCGGTTTAGCAATTTAGTAAATTTGTCTCATAATATATGGTGTGCCTCTTTCCCAAAATAAAATTAATATTTTTTGCTTTTATGGCTCTTTGAGTCAAAAAAGTTCCCGACCCCTGTGCTAGTGATTTGTTTTTAATGTGGGCAGCGCACAGCGTGAAGCCAAATAAATTAAGCTGCTAGTTAACAACATCACACAGAAATCACGCTGATAACAACCTTGAGGTTTTTAAAGGAGAAGTTTTTTTTCCGCCGGGTAGGGGCGTGACAGAAAAATTATTGCGAAGGACTGCCCGAAAGAGACAAAGAGAGATGACAAGACATCCCAGAGTTTGTTGGAAATTTAGAAAGTTAACTTTTTGTGTGTTTAAAACAATTTTGGGTTCTTAATGTGAACTAAAACAAGGCATATCTTGTTTGCCACATAAAAGGGAAAGTTATATTTTTGCTTAACGGACTATACTATGTGGTTAAGATGTGAGCACTTTTGTTTTGTTTTTTTAGCGCGCTGGAGATACAGTAAGCAACTACCTGATCTGTGTTTCCTCCATATCTTTTTCAATGTTACATTGTTCATTTATGTAAAACACAATTTAGTAGTTTAATTTATATTTACTTTATATTTTCTTGTATGTTTGCATATTTGGTATTGGAGTAATCCAGAAGTAATTGGAAGTAATCAAGATACACTACAGCAATATTATAGTATTCGGATTACGTTACTTGTTACCTTTTTTAACAGGTAACAGTAACGGTATCGGATTACATTTTTAAAGCAACCCTCTCTCAACTCTGGTTATAACCTGGTATGTGATGCAATTGTTGACTTGCAGACTGTTAATGTTTAGCTGTCCTCACTTCTTCTACCCGACCAGCACCGGCCGGCAGCAGCTGTCCAGGCCTGTCTGACCCATTTCAACTAAACGTCTGTTCTTTGCAACAGGACAGGGTGTCCAAATGCTTGCATAAAGATGTGGCGTTTATTTCCAGGCCCGCGTCCTTTCTGTCCTTTTGGAGTCAGAGAGAAAACCGCCCGAACGTCAAAAAGGTGCAACGGTCTGGTTGACGTTAGCCCACCTAGTACGTGGCCGGTGTAGCTCATATCATCAGGTAAAATCGATCGAGGAAGCATGATGCATTTTAACATCGCAAACAAGCCATCGGCCACCAACACAGCCGGAGAGTACTCACTGGTATCAGTCTGGCTAGCGGATCCGGGGAACGGAGGGAGGCACAGCACACAAGCAGCCTAAGCGGAGCAAGACATAGTTGAAGACCGAGCAAGAAGCTTGATACCCCGGAGACGATGCTCGCGTCAAGCCCCCGGCCGCTCGGGGATGTACTCTTTAAAGTGTCACCCTGGACAGTTTGTACGGATGTCTTGTACGGCTTCCGTGCAGCCGCCAGGCAAAGGACTCCATGTTATTCGATTTGCAGGCACGCCACGGCAGCGGCGGCGACGTAACATCGACTGGGAGGTGGCGAGAAGTTAGAGTCGCCCCCGTATCAGTTTATTAAGTTTAACTTAAAAAAATGTTCATCCTTACGTAATCCATTCTTTAAAAACGACTCGGTAATTATTCTTTCTATAAACTTTAAAATAACAAATACTTATAATGTTTTATAGTTATTAATTTTGTGTTTGTAGAGTTCATTACAGTTAATCCTTCAAATGATCAATCGTAATTGATATCACGAATGGCACATTCGAATCTGGTTGTAGATTACAATGACGAATTCAATGATTTGTCAATTTGCTTTGTTGTTTTACTTAAAATGTCATCCAAATGACCCAAATGCAAGTTTATTCAATGTAAATCTGTATTTACAGTCATAAAACTTGATTCAGTTCACAGTTACACATGTTAAATTCGCCTAATCATGAAAGCTAGTGCTCAATTAACTTGCTTTAAACAGTCCTTTAGCGAATACTAGTGGTCACTACTGGAAGGGTTTTTCAAACATTGGGACCTTTCATTAGTCAAAAGTAATTGGTAAATGGTCTGCATTTATACAGCGCTTTTCAAGTCAATGAAGACCTCCCAAAGCGCTTTACAATGTGCTTCACACTTACCCATTCACACACACACACCAATAGGCAGTCAGCCATGCAAGGCGCCTACCTACTTAATGGGGGCATTAGGGATTCAGTCTCTTGCCCAAGGACACTTCGACAAATAACACGGAGGAGCCGGGAATCGAACCTGCGACCCCTTGATTCCAAGACGTGCGCCTAGTAACTAAATAATTCCATAGCAGACGACTTTACCAAATTCTTCACAAAATCTGTGAAACGAAAATGTATGTGTTCTATTGTAGAAAAAACACGATTTCACGTGCGTATGCCGTGCTTGAAAAAAAAGTAATGAAACAAAGTAATTAATTTTACCCAAATTTGCACTGTCCCTGCTAATCATTTCCATTTGATCAATCAATTAGTCTTACTTTTTGAAAAAACAGTGTCCGGTTGTGCATTTCACACCTATGCCTTTACGAGCGTTACCTCTGAATCAGTCCAACCCTCAATAACTATAGTATGGCTATATAACGTTTACTGCAGCGATAGCTACGACACCTAAAAAAGCATCAATAATAACTTCGTAAAATTGCACTATTATTTTGGAATATAGCCACATTTTACTCACCATAAATCCGATTTATTTTTGTACAAAATCCATCATTCTTTCTTCGAGAAGATTTCAATTACTCTGTCATACAGATTTTCCATGCATTTTAGTTCCATTAAGAAGTTATTTTCTATCGCCATCAAAGCTAATACTGTAAGTCGAGCCCTGTCCTGTTTTATTTCTGGCATAAGTTTTTGTTCTATGAAAAAAGGTTGGTTGGATAGAAGTAGTTAAATAATTTGTGAAATCGCTAACGTTTCCCCAAGACCTGCTAGCAGGCTGTGACCTTCCAACTTGGAACCTGATGGGCTAAACCAACACTGATGGTTTACTCCCAGGCCTTTAAACCAACACTGATGGTGTGCTCCCAGGCCTTCAGAGTAGTGTTTGAATGCCTTCTGGCAGATTTCTGAGCCTAGAAAGAAGTAACAAAAATGTGATTGGTTAAATCATTACATATTAAAGCACACATTAGGAAGCAGCGCAACCAGAGTAAAAGCAATGAGAGGAAAGTGACACAGTTTGGAATCGTTTAATAGGTATTGATGGACAAAATATAATTAACATCACATGATTTAGATAGGGGACAGCACGGCGGCACAGTGGTTAGAGCGTGTGCAGCACAGTTCTGATGTCATGAGATTGAACCTTTCTGTGTGGACTTTGCATGCTCTTCCCGTGCTTCCGTGGGTTTCCTCCGGGCACTCCGGTTTCCTCCCACATTACAAAAACATGCATTTCAGGTTAATTGGCCGGTCTAAATTGTCCCTAGGTGTGAATGAGCGAGTGAGTTGTCTGTGTCTGTGTGCTCTGCGCCTGGCTGGCAACCAGTTCAGGGTGTCCCCTGCCCACTGCCTGAAGACAGCTGAGATGGGTTCCAGCACCCCCATGACCCTAATGAGAATAAGCAGTGCAGATAATGAATGAATGATTTAGATATTTTTAGGCCAGCAGAAAAGTTCCTGCAGGCCCTGACGGACCACCACTGTCTTGAGATTTCGATAAACAAAACTAACTTTGTAGTTAATCTATGCATCTAGGCCGATAGGTTGGAAGCAAAATAGCCCAAAAAGGTTTTTGATGTGCAGAATAGTTTATGCACGTATGCATACATACATGTTTTTAATAAACAAATAAGTCCTAAACAGTGTTCTCGTTTGCCCGCGTCCCTGCGTCTTAGACGCATCATTTTTGCTGGGGACGCATAGTGTCAAATCAACGTGCGTCCCCGGGACGCAACTTTTTTGACACAAAATTGTCATTATTAACCGATTAGTTTTTTTTTTTTAAACAAAGATTTACCGCACTCCCAACTTTTCGTCAGGCAGATCCGCCATTGGTGTTCTGGTCTCGCGGTTCGAGTTTTCGTCTACACGCTGATCTCGGCAAACGAGATCTCGTTGCTTCGAAATTAAGTCATTGTTGTGGTGGTTGTCGTCGAGGGAAAGTGAAAATCAACACAAAATTGGTAATTTCTTCAGTGTCAGTAATAAGTCGAAACATAATGCAGAAAGTGATAACAACGGCAATAATTCCGTCACGAAAAAACGGCGGAGAAATTCTTCGGAAGATCGCGAAGGCAAGGAAAACACGTGTTTTGAGTTTGAACAATTTGAGGAAAGAAAATAAACAAAAGAATACTCCTAGCAAGAAAAGGACTTTTCTGCCAAAATGGACTAAATTATACTCCTGGTTACGCTATGAGGAGGATGATAATGGATTACACTTTGAGTAGGCATTACAACTGTGGCGGGACAGCAAACCACGAAGAATATATGAACTGAAAAATCTGAAGTGATAACTTGCTTTGTATTACCAATTAACTGTGATGATTAAAACTGCATGAATATATAGATTAATATTTCAGCAATATTATTATGTATAATGTACAATTTTGTGAACTGAAAAATCTAAAGTGATAACTGATTTGTATTACCAATTAACTGTGATGATTAAAACTGAATGAAAATATAGATTAATATAATTATTTTTGGTTGCGATTGGCTGGCAACCAGTTCAGGGTGTCCCCTGCCCACTGCCCGATGATTGCTGGGATGGGCTCCAGCACCCCCGCGACCCTACTGAGGATAAGCGGTGCAGCTAATGAGCTAATGTAATGTTGTAGCGAGCAGAGACGGGAGTCGTAGGCGGAGTGTCAAAAGAAGGTGCCAACGAAAGCTGCTTTAATGACATTTAAACTTGCAATAACAAAACAAAACCAGAGAGCGGCTCGAGCCGGCCGAATTAAGAGTCCCCCTAGGAACTCGCTAACTAAACAATGGTTCCGGGGGTGAATTATGTAAAACCCACTACACAAGCCCCCCCAGAATTCACCCATAGTCAAAGTCTCTGTGCCTGGTTGGGACGCTGACCCGGCCACTGCGGGTACAAGGAGCTGGACCAGCGGGGGGGGTGAGAGCTTGTGGACTCAGTTGGAGAGCCCACAGGTGCTGGGGGCGGAGGGTCAGAGTGGGTACCCACAGGGCCGGAGGGTCGTGTCGCAGGAGGACGGCCGCGCCGTGGGGCTTGGGCCAGTTCCAATGGCTTGGACATATCCATGTGGGCAGGCTTAACCCTGTCCACGGAGACAGTCTCTGGCCTACCACCAATGTCCACGACCATGGTCTTGTCACCATGCTGCAGGACCTTAAACGGTCCATCATAAGGAGGGCGCAATGGTCCGCGGTGGGCATCGTGGCGAATGAAAACAAAACCAACCGAGCGCAGGTTGGAGGGAACCCGTGAAACTGGCCTGCCGTGTCGCGATGTGGGGATAGGCACAAACGCTCCTGCAGTGCCCTGCAAGATGGACTTCTCCCTGGATGCAGCCCAGGGTGTCGTTGGGTCTGGGATGAAATCAACTGGCACCCGCAGCACTTGACCGTAAACCAACTCAGCTGAAGAGCACTGAAGGTCCTCTTTGGGAGCGGTCCTCAGTCCCAGCATGACCCAGGGTAGCTTATCGACCCAGTCCCCATCGGTCAGGCTGGCGCGCAGGGCCGCTTTCATCGAGCGGTGGAACCGCTCGCACAACCCGTTAGCCTGGGGGTGGTAGGCAGTGGTGCGGTGAAGTTGGACTCCCAGGCTCTCGGCAACCGTGTTCCACACCTCGGAGGTGAATTGTGCGCCCCTGTCAGATGAGAGATCTGCAGGGGGTCCAAAACAGGCGACCCATGTGCCTATGAACGCCCGGGCCACATTGACAGCTGAGGTGGAAGTCAGCGGAACTGCTTCAGGCCAACGGGTCGTCCTGTCCACCATCGTCAGGAGGTAAGTGAAACCGTGTGAAGGGGGCAGTGGGCCCACCAGGTCAATGTTAACGTGGTCAAACTTCCGTTCGGGGATGGCGAATGGTACCAATGGGGCCTTGATGTGACGGTGCACTTTGGCGCGTTGACATGCCACGCATGAGTCGACCCAGTCCCGGACGTCCTTTCTCATCTCATCTGAGCTCTTGAGCGTTTGGATGCCGTTATCAGAAGCCTGGTCCACACTCATACTGGAATAATCAAGCCCCAATTGCACAGCGCTAATGGTTGCTCTGGACAGGCAATCCGCAACCACGTTGCACTTCCCAGCAATGTGCCTGATGTCAGTCGTGTATTCCGATATGAATGACAGCTGGCGCTGCTGGCGGGCGGACCACGGTTCGGACGTCTTGGACATGGAGAACGTAAGAGGCTTATGATCAACAAAGACGATGAACTCACGGCCCTCCAAGATGAAACGGAAGTGGCGAATCGCCAACCAGATGGCAAGTAGTTCTCTGTCAAATGCACTGTATTTACGTTCTCTGGGGACCAGCTGGCGACTAAAAAAGGCGAGTGGCTGCCAAGCATTGTCAACCCACTGCTCGAACACGGCACCCACTGCTAGGTCTGATGCGTCTGTAGTCAGTGCGACTGGGGCTCCGGGGGCTGGGTGAGCCAGCATGGCTGCCCGGCACAGCGCGGTTTTTGTGTCCTCGAATGCCTTGGTCCTCTCAGCGGTCCATTCAACAGCTTGATTGGGTGACCTACCCTTGAGGGCCTCGTAGAGTGGGCGCATGACATCAGCGGCTCGGCGAATAAACCTATGGTAGAATGTCACCATGCCGGGAAACTCCCTGAGGCCCCGTGCTGTTGGCGGCTGAGGAAAGGTGGAGACGGCCTCTACCTTAGACGGTAGGGGGGAAGCCCCATCCTTGGTGATGAGATGCCCGAGGAAGTGGATGGAGGGTTCGCCAAAGACACATTTCGCGGGATTTATAATCAGGCCATGCTGACTGAGCTTGGTGAAGAGGTCTCTGAGGTGCTCCAAGTGTTCCTCTTCTGAGGAGCTGGCAACAAGGACGTCGTCCAGGTAGACGAACTCAAAAGGCATGTTCCTGAGCACTGAATCCATCAGCCTTTGGAAGGACTGAGCGGCATTTTTCAGTCCGAACGGCATCCTGAGAAATTCGAACAACCCAAATGGAGTTATCACGGCCGTCTTCGGTATATCTGAGGGATGCACTGGCAGTTGGTGGTATCCCCGCACTAGGTCCACCTTGGAAAAGAGAAGTTTGCCCGCCAGGTGTGCAGAGAAGTCTTGAATGTGCGGGACTGGGTAACGGTCGGGCGTGGTAGCCTCGTTAAGGCGGCGATAGTCCCCGCATGGCGCCAGCCACCGCCTGGTTTCGGGACCATGTGTAGTGGAGAGGCCCAGGGGCTGTCTGATCGGCGAATGATGCCGAGACGTTCCATGTTAGCAAATTCGGATTTAGCAGCTGCCAGTCTTTCTGGATTGAGTCGTCGGGCCCTGGCATGAACAGGGGGGCCCTTGGTTTCAATGTGGTGCTCAACCCCATGTCTGGTCGTGGAGGCTGAGAAGGTGGGCTTCGCCAGACTGGGGAACTCAGCGAGGAGCCGGTGGTAAATATCACCGTCCAAGAGAGAGCTGGACAGACCCTCAAAAATCCCTTTGTCGCGGACACACGCGAGAGAGGAGAAATTCAATGCGTCAACGAGGCGGCCATTTTTCACATCGACGAGTAATCCATTGGCACACAGAAAATCTGCACCGAGAAGAGGAAAAGCAATATCCGCAGTGACAAAGTCCCATGTAAACTGCTGACCCCCAAAACACACGTCCACTGTCCGTGTCCCGTATGTGCGGATGGGGGTGTCATTGGCGGAAGTTAATGGAGGTCCATGTGTTCCCCCCCCCCACATCGTCCACAGTGGCAGGGAGGACGCTCCTCTGGGCACCGGTGTCACACAAGAACTTTTGGCCGGAGATGGCGTCCCGGATGAACAGTAGCCGGTTTCTTGCGCCTGCACTCACGGCCGCTACAGAGTGCAGGCCTTGAAGTTTCCCGTCGCGTTGGAGGTGCAAGGGGGACGGCACTTCTTGGCCCTGGGCCCAAAACGTGCATGGTAGTAACACAGACCTGACACATTCTGATCGTCAGTGGCCGTGCGTGCCTTGCTGGCTGGGGGCGTCGCACTTGATGGTGTGTAGGTGCATGTAGGGGCCAGCACCTCATGTGTGTATCTATGTGTGGCCAGGAAAAACCGGTCCGCTTCCTCTGCCAGTGCACGCGGATCTGTAATGGTTGTATTCGCAAGCGCTGTCTGGACATGCGGCGGCATGTGACGCAGAAAAAGTTCAGTGAAAAGAAAATTTGGCTCTTCGGTGCCAAGCAAGTTTAACATCATTTCCATGTGATCCGATGGCTTTCTGTCTCCTAAGCCCTGAATAGCAAGGAGGCGTCGAGCACGCTCAGAACGCAACAGTTCAGGAGGGGATGTGATGAAACTCACCGCTCTGGCTGCAGTTGAGCTCCCCAGAGCAGACACCACGTGGTAATAGCGAGAGTCATCATCAGTGATTCCGCGCAGGGCGAATTGAGACTCTGCTTGTGCGAACCATGTTAACGCCGATGACTCCCAGAACTCGGGGAGCTTGAGAGCGGGCGCGTATGCCATGTCGGTATGCTCAGTATTATGCACGGCCTCGGAAACTTCCACGAGACTAATGTCGGGGTCACCAATGTAGCGAGCAGAGACGGGAGTCGTAGGCGGAGTGTCAAAAGAAGGTGCCAACGAAAGCTGCTTTAATGACATTTAAACTTGCTATAACAAAACAAAACCAGAGAGCGGCTCGAGCCGGCCGAATTAAGAGTCCCCCTAGGAACTCGCTAACTAAACAATGGTTCCGTGGGTGAATTATGTAAAACCCACTACAATGTAATGATAATTATTTCAGCAATATTATTTTGTATAATGTACAATATTGTTGTGAACTGAAAAATCTTGAAGTGATAACTGATTTGTATTACCAATAAACTGTGATGATTAAAACTGAATTAATGTATAGATGTATATTATATATTTGTCGCCGATTTACAATTTCAACATCGATAACACTAAATTTTGGGGACCCATAGATCTCTGTTGGGACCCATAGAATTTTGAGCATGCGAGTCCCCTGGGACCCATCACTTTTCAGAGGTAAAATGAACACTGCATAAAAATACATTTAGAAACAGATGGCGGGTGAAACTGTCATCTCAATCCGAAACTGATGGTGGCGGTATATCGTTTATCAAGACCTTCAGAGTGCTGACAATACGAGCGCAACGAAGACGGAGCTTACAAAGCTGGCACAACACGGTTGGTTCGGTTTGCAAGTTATTCCTCAAAATGTTTTCTGTTGACTTGTTCATCTTCGCTGACATTACAAGTTCGGAATAATTTAAATAGGAATAATATAGTATTCGATTTCTGATCGATATATGCATTTTTTCTTCTACGGTAAACGACTATTAGCTAACACCCAGGCACAGTACTAGCATTCGACTGAGCTATTGCTGCTAAAAATAAATAATTTACGATTCACTTTTATTATTTTATCGGATGACAGAATAAAGTTGTTATTAAGTTAAGGGTTCTCAAAAATGTACTTACTGTTTTTATCTCAAGCAAATTATATTTTATATTGTTTGTGACAGTAGCGTTCAGGCCATATATCTTTATAACGAGTGTTAGGTAATAATATCTAAAGAAGTAAGGACTGCATAAGCAGTTCTTCTAACTAAATGAAAACTCTAGTGACTGAGGGTCTACCAAGAACTGTTAAACTTTACGGATGAAGTCAATTCCACCTCTGCAGAAAATAGATAGTTATAATTTTCTGACATTGCAACTAAACTGATGAAATATTCCGACCATCTGAGAATGAATGGTAACTTTGACTATCCTCTTACTATATAATCCGCCTGTAGCCTTGGGTAATTTGGTACCGAGCCGCACATAAAGAAAAAGAGAAGTTGCCTTTTTGTTGCTTATTCTGTATTTATATGTGTGTACGATACACACATTTGTTTCATCCCTAAAAAACTCAAACATTTGGGTGTGCGTTATACAAGAGGTTTTACAATGTTATATTACCTCATATGAGCAAGGACTGATCAGATGACAAATACAGCTGACCACATTTACTCGGCATTGAATAATAATAATAATAATAATAATTTCCTTTGTATTGTCATTCTTTGTAACAATGTACACAGAACGAAATGTAACGAAATGTCGATACACCTGACCCGTTGTAGCGAGTCGATGCAGCCAGAGGGCGCTGCCATTATACCAATTAGGTATGTCTCGGCCGAGGCGCGAACCAGCGACCACCCAGTCTCAAAGCGGGCACACTACCATCTAGGCTACTGAGCTGCAACGGGAATCGAGCCTTAACCGCGGATGTGAGAGCATTTTTCAACACCATATTTACTGGTGAAGAAACTCCCAACTGGGGCTCTCCTGGTCCATCTGCAGCTAGATTATGGACCGCCAGCAGGTTATTAATTTCGGCCGCCACGTCTCTTCCACCCTGACGCTAACCGCAAGGATTTGTGCTGAGCCCTCTACTGTTCACCTTGTATACTTTGAACTGTTCGACAATCCACCCCACACACACACATTTGATAAGTTTGCCGACGACTTCACTTAATACATAACTCAATACCACAATATTCATATGGCATCACCGTGTGGTATGCTGGGAGCACAGCTGCGGACAGGAAAAACTTACTGAGAGGACTTGACACAGCCCAAAAGCTCATCAGATGTTCTGCCCAGTGAAGAGGACATTGCCATCTTGCGGTAACACAGTAGAGCTAATATTATAATGATAAATTCCCACCCTGACCACCAATTCTTTGACTTGTTCCCCTCCGGTAGGCATGACGAGTCCCGCAAAGCTAGGACAAACGGGCTCAGAGACCACCCCCTAAACAAACGCACAAAAATGTGAAAACATATCTTTCGACTTATTTTGTTTTTATTAATGGTTGCTTCTAACTTTTGTTGTACTTTGTTTCATTGCACAATTGTTAGGATGTACTTTTTCACTGCATCACTATTATAACTTTTTAAGCACTATGTTGTGTGTGTGTGTGTGTGTGTGTGTGTGTGTGTGTGTGTGTGTGTGTGTGTGTGTGTGTGTGTGTGTGTGTGTATAATTTGGATTTGCCTATTTATTCTGATAGTCTTTTGTCTTTTTCTCTTCAAAGTCTTTTTTTACATGTTTTACGCTGAAGTGCTTTGTTTAATTTTGTTTAATATAATGCTTTACAACGTTGAAATCAATGACAATAAATATAATTCAATTCTAATTCTGACCACTAGGAAACTTAGAAGATTTCGGAAAATGCATTCTATGTTATCACATCATCACACGATCTTTACTCTTTGTGTGACATTGTACAACATCTTGATGGAGGAATATGGGAAAGTGTTCAGCCAAAACTACCTTGTATGATGTTGTGGAGTGAGTAAAAAGAGTGTTATGGTGATATCAAATCTAATGCCTTTTCTCATGTCATCTAGGTCCCTAGTGGTCCAGTGATTACACAGTTGATTTAAGATTATTATTTTTGAAAAGTGCTGTATAAAATGCAGACCATTTACCATTTTACCATTTAATATGGTTATCTTCATCACTAATGGTGTTATTGGCTTTGGCCGTGAGAATACTTTAGAATACTTTCATCTGTGGTACAGATAAGGTTGCAGACCACTGCTATAATCTTAACTATTAATTTTTGATCCACAGGAAATGGAAACCCGGTTCACTCGAGGGAAATCCTCCATTTTGGAGCGCCCGTTAACTAGACCCAAGACTGAAGTCAGCATTAGTGCATTTGCATTGCTGTTCTCAGAGATGGTCCAGTACTGTCAGAGCCGAGTGTACTCCGTTTCAGAACTCCAGACACGTCTGTCTGACATGGGCCAGAGTGTTGGGGCTGGTATATTGGATGTGCTGGTGCTGAGGGAGAAAAATGGCAAAAGGGAGACAAAGGTCCTCAACATGCTGCTCTTTATTAAGGTTTGTACTTTTAATGACTCCTGAACGACTGAACTTTTACCTGAACACAACTGAATGTGGATACTGTATGTTAAATGTTGTACACCTCTGTGATTGTAGGTTAACGTATGGAAGTCGTTGTTTGGAAAGGAGGCAGACAAACTGGAGCAGGCCAATGATGATGACAAGACTTATTACATCATAGAAAAAGAGCCCCTCATCAATGCTTATATCTCTGTGCCCAAAGAAAACAGTAGCTTAAATTGTGCTGCCTTTACTGCAGGCATCGTTGAGGCCATCCTCACGCATAGCGGCTTCCCTGCTAAAGTTACTGCTCACTGGCACAAAGGAACCACACTCATGATCAAATTCAATGAGTCTGTCATAGCCCGGGACAAGGCCTTAGATGGCAGATAAGGACAGCAGAGGTTTATTTTTCTTCTGTCCATCGAATGAGGACAATGCTGAACAACAGTTTTGTCCTGTGCAATCTTGAAGTTACCTATTTATTTTGGATGTTACTCATATTTGACTAAAAACAAGAGCCTCTTCAACAATTGTGGTTTAAAATGACGTTTTTTGACCCTAACCCTGCATGTAAGTTTAAAAGACATGTTAAATTAGACCTTATAATTTTTCAGCCAATCTATTATAAGAGGTATAACTGAGGCAGAGCAAAGATACGTAGTCACCATTGTGTGAAGTTTATATCCTTACACTTAATATCAACCCCCAAAAAATCTTGTCACACTGCTGTTATGGGGTTGTTATGTCTGGTTCTGGATGGTTTTTCAGGAAGAAGCATGGGCTGATGAGCCTCTGATTATACTGAATTTTTTATTTAATCATAAGCAAAATTCAAATGTGTACCATTCCAAATACACTTGTTTATATTAGTGTGCGCAGAGTTATTTTCATTGAATCATGTGTATTGTATGTGATAAACTAGCTAACTATTTCATCTTCATGTATTCCTGAAAATCTTATTTTTGATTTACTTCTTTTTACTCTTTAGTCTCATACAAGCTAAATTAGTATATTAATCCATTATCTTTTGGCAACTGGTAAGTACTCACTGCTTCATTAATTTAATTGCTGAGTAGCCCTGTGGTTCTATGTTCTGTATTGAGTTTTATTTTTAAATATGATAAATTCAATAAATGTAATTAAATTACTGGTTGATTCAAGTCAGGGTGACAACTTGCATGTTAAATACAATTTCAAAATGTACTGCAGGAGAACCAGCCGTACAAAGTACAACGGGTACATAAAAGATTGTATGATTATGGCCAGTTATGGAATGACTCATGGAAAAATAAAAACGTACATGGCCAGAAGCAAAATATATTTAACCATATTTTGGGATAAACATCACTGTTTTAGAACATATCTGGTCATAAACATGTGCATACCTTTTTTTCATTTCCTGCATTTGTAATGTAATAATTTTGTGACACATTTCACAAAATTCAAGCAATGCTTTGTTAGGGCAGGATAATTAAACTGACTCAGAATGTAACATTTGTCTTTCATCACATGATGGTCATTCTGGTAATATATACAGTGCATACATTATAGTAATGTCTCACACCGCTGCCCTTCAACGCTGAGGTCCTGCTCATCTCTGAATGAGCGAGATGGCGCTTTACACACAAAAATGACGACCAGATGATTAAGGTACCGCATCTGAGTCAGATCACGATGCATCTGTTTCACGTGGGGAAGCAAACCCCGACCCTAAAACCCGGCCTGGAGAGGATCGGGCCCTGCCATGCTGTAGTTGCCCAAGACACCTCACAGGAAGTGATGCCCCAATGAACCTAGTGGTTGAGGAATCCTTGATGTATGATAATGGTTTGGAAACCCTATACCACAGGTGTCAAACAGGCGGCCTGCGGGCTGGATCAGGCCCGCTAGGGGATTGAATCCGGCCCGCGAGACAACACTCAGAGAAGCGCAAGAGAAAAACAAGCTACAGGTTGAAATATGTCAACTTGATGTTGCCAAAGAAAGGTGCCTCGAACAAAGACATTGTACTTGTATTTATTTCTCTCTCTCTTTTCCACCCCTTTCTCCCACTCTCTGTGTCTCTCTTTTTCTCTTCCTTTGTTGCTCTTTGTCTCTTTCTGTGTCTTTTTAACTTCTTTTGCTCTAACTTCCTTTTCTCTCTCTCTTCATACCCTTCGCGCTTTCTTTTCTCTCCTGTCTTTCTATTCCTCTTTGAATTTCTTCCTCTCCCTTTCTTTTCCCCCCTCTCTCACGACTTTTTATCTTTTGTTTCTCACGCCCTCTCTCTCTTTTTCTTTCTTTGTCCCGCCCTCTCTCCTTTTCCCTCACTATTTCTCTTATTTCTTTATTTCTCTTTTTCTTTCTCTTGAATCTACTAGTCCGGCCCCTGACAGAATGTTTGTTCTATCGTGTGGCCCCCGAGTTCAAATGAGTTTGACACCCCTGCCCTATACTTGAACTATTTAATCCTTGTGAGCTACAGTTAAGAACATATTTTGTGAAGATACATCCAGTGTTGTTCGAGTGTTTTATAAATACTTGAAAGCACTCAAACTAATACCTTTTTATTAAGTAAAGGTGTCAGTTTCTTAATCGCTGTGATATATATATATATATATATATATATAAAATTGTTTTTGTTGGAAACATGCTCAAAATCATTTACTGTATTTTCTCCCCACACCACTATATAGTACAGGAAGAAATAACTGCATTATTGCGATCAATAGTGAGTAAGTAAGTGATTGAGTAATCAACACAGCCTATAATATCATCGACTAGACGACATTGCCGACTTCCAATACCGCTAGAAAGCCATCAACATAAAGGACTCCCACCACAGCCACCACCTCTTTGACTTGTTGGGCTCTGGTAGACGCTACAGATCGCTTAAAACAAGGACAAACAATGTCTTTCCTAGGGCCGTCACCACCCTAAATGAGTGCTCAAAAAATTCCAGAACAATAAAGTCACCCGTGTGGTTCTGGATATTGTGTACTATTTGTTTTGTGTACTTTCTATGAAGTCACTATCTTTGATTTTTGCATTTCGGAGATGGAATATGAGCTTGCTCTGTCCACTCCACGCATCGGCCCGGTATTGCAGTACCTCCGGGAACGGTGCATTCGCAATGATCGCAGCAGGGCTTTAGGGCTAGGACCTTAGCTTGGCCTTTTGGCTGAGAGTAAGTGTCCCGGCTTCTAGGCTTTGTAGCGTATTATGAACTGACCGATAACGGATAATGAATAACGAAGATAGATCAATAACCCTTAAAAACCCCAAAACCCCCCTCAAAACTTAGAGTATATCTTGCAACTTATGTTTTCTTATGTTGTTGATGCTGCTAAATGTTATTGCTCCAAACTGAAAAGAAATATCTTTTGACTTTTCCGGGGATTTTTGTTGCTGTTAAATATTATTGCACTTCTTTTAATTCACCTATTGTTATGATGACGTAGTATTTTCATTGCACTAATATTATTACTTAGCCAAGTCTTTTAGTACTACGTTGCGAATATTTTTTCATTTTTTTATCCTGACAACCGTTTATTTATATTTCTCTTTGACCATCTGTTTTACATGTTCACCCTCTAGTAACATGTTAAATCTCGTTGCATACAATGTTTTACAACGTTGATATCAATGACAATAAAGGGAATTCTATACATTGTTTTGTACTTCAATTACAAGTTCAAATTTGTGCACGAGTATTGTTATTACATCTTTGTTGTGTTGTAAATGCTCAACTACAACATGAGAATCTGAAAAGGATTACTGTTGCCAGGTCTCCTTAACAAACCCAACGAAAATGGAAAATATTTTCCTTTGTGTATGCACCAGTCAATGTTTACATTAAGTCATCGGTGTTGCTGTAGCAGTGGTCACATGACCGAGTCACGTGTCTTTCAGGAAGCTGAATTCTGCTCGTTACCTCTTGTCTGTATGCTGCGGCGAAAAATGTATTTATTTTGTATCCACGAGACCCAAAAAATAGAAATTATAAAAATGACTGGGGTCCCGGGGAAGATACTGAGGTAATATCCAGCCTTTTGCTTTCCGTGTGACAGTCAAAATATCATAATGGCATCACCAAGCGGTCCTCAGGAGCTTTCCTCAGGTTCGTTCTTCGACATATTACACTTGCTTTCATTTTATATCTCAGCTTACTGAAAAGAGAACGTCTATCATTTATCGAGCAAGTCATTAGGTTCATGGAGAAACTCATCTATTTCTTGAAATGGATGTGCATACGTCAGGTGCAGGGTTGGGTAGGGTTACTTTAACTGCATTACTTTCAATTACTTTTGGATTACTCCAATACCAAATATGCTAATAAAAGACAAAAGAAACTAAATATAAAAACAATTACTAAATTTTGTGCAGGCTTGGGGAGTAACGGAATACATGGAACGGCAAAAATGATGTTGGCAAGCTGTCTGGATTTATTTTCATGTTGTTTCTGTCGCATTTTATGTTAGTTTTGCCGGAGATCAAAGAGATCAAAGCCAGGAGAGAAAGCTTACCACGTGTTGTGAGTCATAATTGTATTCATATTTAGTTTCTTTTGTCCTTTATTAGCATATTTGGTATTGGAGTAATCCAAAAGTAATTGAAAGTAATCCAGTCAAAGTAACCCTACCCAACCCTGGCCAGGTGCAGTATCAACTTAGCTGTTTTCCCAGCATACAGGGAGTAAGCAGGAGCAAAAATAGATGTTTTTGGCCACACTCGGTGACCAAATCGATTTGTTACAAATAGGAATGTATAATAACAATATCATTGACATAATAATGAAGGTCTAATAATGCGTTATATTAGTCTTAAATTTGACCAGGAATCAGGAACACACCAGATGATTCACAGAAACTGAACCAACAAGAGGAACTGGCATGACTTGACCAGCAAAACTCGTTTGGGATTAGGCACACGCAACTTGGTATACATCCATCCATCCATTAGCTGCACTGCTTATCCTCAGTAGGGTCGCGGGGGTGCTGGAGCCCATCCCAGCTATCTTCGGGCAGTGGGTAAGGGACACCCTAAACTGGTTGCCAGCCAGTTGCAAAGCAACTTGATATACAGTAATTCAAAATACAAAATTCAATGTTATGACTAATTTCTTGAGGAATCTTGGAAGTATAAAAAACATACCTGATCAATATCAAGCGTTTTAATTACCTTGTAAACTGGCAGATGTAGTGGTATTATTACTATATTTATTATTATAACATAAAGTAATTACCGGTAAGTAATTGCTTAACTATGTATATTTGCTTACATATATTATGTTTGCCTCTGAGTGAGCTAACGTGTTCTTCCAGGACAAGAGTTCAAGTAAAACAGAACGCAAACAATTTTTAGTCTTATTGATTTCATCTGATAACACTATCTGAACTTTTTAAAGTCCCTTTCGGACTGATGATGTCACCAAGTGCTCCTTTTTAAAGGAAAAGTCAACGCATTTTTACCCCTAAAATGTATTTGTGTTTTGGAATGCCATAAATAGCAAAGATGCTAATTACCTGGCTGACAGTTATTGGTTTGCCGGCAATTATAAAAATTATAAAGACATTTAAAATTAAATGACTTAAAATTGCCATTTCCTCACAGTGACTCTTGATAATATCTTACAGGACACTAGTATGCAACTGCACCTGAACAGGAATCGCTGATTTCAATTATACCAAGTGATTAAGCAGACCAACTTTTCCCCCATAAAATTATATCAAAAAGTAATGATACGACATTATGATGAACATGCTGTTCCCCAAGCAGATTTTTCTTGGATATTTAGGGTTATTTGTTTCTAATAAATTGTGAAGATATATTAAAGGTGGCATAATTTGACGTGTATTTAAAATGTTAAATGTTAAATATTTTCTCTATGAAGGATGTGTTAACAATGCCCAACTGAGTCCAATGCTTTATTTTCCATTGCGCCAACGTGCTTTTATTTTACTTTTATCAGGCCTGTTTGGGGCGGAACATAAAAAAGAAAGAGTTGTTTATTATTATTATTATTATTATTATTATTATTATTATAAAAGCCAAACACGTGTTACTCTGCTGATATCTAGTGGCTAAAAGTCATGATTGCAGGCTTATGTTTTTAAATGACGCACCCCACTTTTACCAGCAAAAGTGAGTATAATATGTCGTTCTTTTTTCTGTCGCAGAGAAGGACAGGTTACTCTCTTCTCTGGGTCTTAGCTATGGGTCTCAGGACCTTCTTGGAGATGGATCAATGAGCTCTGATCACCACAAGCGCCAGGAGGAGGAAGAGGAGGAAGAGGCCCTAAGGAGGAAGCTAAAATATTTCTTCATGAGTCCTTGTGACAAGTATCACGCCAAGGGACGCAAACCTTTTAAGTTGGGCCTTCAACTTCTCAAAATCATCATAGTTACAGTACAGGTAAAGTAGGTCTTTGCTCTTCTTTATTCCCCAATCCATCCCTCCATCCATTATCTGCACCACTTATCCTCACTAGGGTCGGGGGGGGGTGCTGGAGTCCATCACAGCTGTCTTCGGGCAGTGGGCAGGGGGGACACACAGACATACAATTCACTCGCTCATTCATTCATTGGACTAGCCAATTAACCTGCTATGCATGTTTTTGGAATGTGGGAGAAAACCGGAGTGCCCGGATGAAACCCATGCAAGCAATGGGAAAGCATGCAAGCATGTTCCTTAATCATTGTCTTTAAATCAGACATGGCTAAAGTCCGGGCCGGGGGCCATTTACGGCACATGATCACATTTTTAGTGCCCTGCTGCCTCTGTCATAAAATTGATAATAATATGTGGCTCACCAGTAATGTTGAACGCAGTATAAAATACTTGGTACAAAACAGATGCTGCCCTATTTACGAACGAGATAGGTTACGGACGATTGTTCGTAAGTTGAATTCGTTTGTAGGTTGCTTCAGTGCTATATTTGGAATGTATGTTTAAGGTTTATGTAAGTATGTCAAGGCTTGTATAAGTAACCTGTATTGTTTTGTACTAAAAATAAACTTTTAATTAAATAAAATGCTCTATAAAGTTAAGTTTAGCTTACTTATGGAAGATGAGCTTCAAGAGTTAGGCACCTTCCTCCTCCGTGATAGAAAGTGGCCGAAAAAAACCGACCCAACCATTTTCTCAACCACATCAAGCCTTCTTATTCCACTCTAATTTCAAATGAAATGGCCTGCCTCTTCTTTACACTTTACACCAATCATGTTGAATGGATGCACAAGATACTAAACAATAAAAGATTCAAAGTTCTTAGAACACTGCAGATACAGTACAGTATGTTTACACACAAACTGGGGTTGTGAGAGGAAGAGGAAGCCTGTGGATGCTGGGTGAGCTCTCACAGCGCCACATGCCAGTAGCGGCGGAAAAAAAGCACTACAGTACTGTGCTGTACTCGGTAAAAGGCGCACAATACAAAATCTAACTTACAGCAATGTCCGGATATTTTTCGACATCTCCAAAATGTTCGTATCTACTGTTTTTTGTAACTCGTATGGTCGTAAGTAGGGGAGCATCTGTAGGAGCCAAGACACACCAAACCATGCATTGCTAACTATTATACAGACTTATTTTGCCTTACTGTGCTCTAAGTGTCTGTTAAAAAAAAAAGATCACTATTTCACTGGATGATGGCAGTAACCGTTTGGCCACCTTGCCCTTGGCTTTCTGTAAGAATTTTTGCCAACCCCATTTCCGACATGGCGACTTTAAATATAAATGAAAAGTTGATTGTGAGGGCCGCCAATTTTAGGACAAGTGAAAATTTGAATATTCTTTAACCGAAATCCGAAACAACTGTGTCTGCCTGATTTGCCAAGAGACTGGCTGTTTTCAAAGAATATAATATCTAGATGTACTGCCAGACCAAACATGCTGAGTACAAAAAGCTAACTGTAAATAAACGCTGTGAATAGTGAAGCAACTGGAAGCTGAAAGTCAAATGAAAATGCTACAAAGGCGAACTACAAGGTCACAGCACTAAAGGCCAAGCACCGCAAACCTTTCCCGGAGGGTGAATTTATTAAAGACTGTTCAACGAATGCAAGGCTAAATGGTCAGCCCTTATACATTTTCAGCTTACCAAATCTGGCCCGCTTTCTGAAAAGTTTAGACACGCCTGCCTTTAAATCATTGTTTTTGCTGTCATGTTTGACGGATTAGAAAATACACAATAGTTAAAAGTGGTTAAAAAAAAACTCCCTTACATTACTGATACTGAGGGTTGTAATTTGACTCATGCTGAAAACATATTTCATGCCATATTCAAGAGGAAGAATTTTGGTTAATCGAAAGCTCCAAATGTAATCCAAACACTTGCAGCTGCTGCTAACAGTTTATCATCCAGTTTTCAGAGCATTGTTTTCAGTCATATATGTTTAATTTCTCCGTACAACTCATGTGCCTCCTACCATACCTGCCCGGCAGTAGATTTCAGGCTGCTAAGGAATTTGAATAGGTTAAGGACCGTGCAGTATTTATCCATATTAACTTCTACAGTTTTAAGTTGTGTTTTTGGCTCAATGTTCAGCTGCTCCCCATATTTTCTTAGTTGGTCCTGTTTGGGCTGAGCAACCAGATGGTTGTGACATTTAAAGAAGAAAACACGGCAGTATTCAAACATCTCTTCCTGAAAGATTACCAGGACGACACTCCTCAGGCTGTTCACACACAGAATGAACTGCACAGTTGCATCAACTTTGCCATCAAACAGGTAACAAATTAGATCACGATTAACCTGTTTTTCTAAATGGGCCCTAAACATTTCACTGTGAAATTTTGATCGTATAATTATTTTTTTTATTGTGCAATAAGGATTATTGTCTATCAGCTTGGAGAACCTCAAAATGTTGCGGTGGACCTCTCATGAAAGTTCTCTCATTTATCTCTTTAGTATTTAGCTCTACACCAGATCTCACTGGGACAATATGCCTATGTGCAAGGTGTCGGCTATAACGGAAGTGCTCTGTCACTCTGCCAGAGGTACTACAGGAAGGGCACTATTGTCCCGGTCAATGATACTTTTGACATCGATCCTCATGTTGTCACTGGTAGGATGCCTTTCCTTTTTATTGTATTGTATTCTACAATTAGTAGAAAGTCTGTGTGTCTGTCTGCCCTATCCCGTCTTTTTTTTTTGGGACGGTCAGCCAGTCAGTCAGGCAGTCTACAGGGTAAAACGGACATTTTTTCTTAAAAAAAAGATTTAATCTGTGTTTTCACAAATAAATGATAAAGTATAATGCCTTATGACAATCAAATTGCACCCATTGTGAAATATGGCAATAATTAAGTTATATTGTGAGACTAATTCATTGTAAACACCTTTTTTTCCAAAAATATATCTATTTAAAGAGAGTTTATGTAATAAAAATGTTTTAAAATGCTTTATTGCCAACCTAACATGCATAGCTTGTGTGAATTAAAACTACCCATAGTTTTTGTCTTACATGCTTCAATGCATCTTAATATCAGTAATTTGCTTTATAAAAGGACCAGCTTCAAGTAATTCAAATTAAGGGTTTAATTCACACCCTTAATTTCACAATTTTGCAGACATTAAAATGGCACATTTCAATTTATTATTTGGATTTATTACCTGTAAGTAGTTGAGTGTCTAGAGATGGCTTAGTATTGCTTTTTCGTATCCGATATTGATACAAGTACTGCACGCTCAAGGATTTATAATCCACCCAGTTCAATCCTATACCAAATTCAGTTTCTTTTTGTTATACGCGACCTTATTTTTGTTGATGCTGACATTTAAAAACTACATAATTGGTGGGGTTTGGTCACCTAATGACTTCCAACGACAGGTGTTGTGACACTTTGGTTAAGTAGAACTATTTTCGCGTCACTTACCATGCACTGTCGCATGTGTGCATGGGAGCTGACTCCTAATTGATCAGGGATTAGGCAAGGAAAAGGGATGGATTATAATGAATTACAATTTAGAATTGTATAAAAAAAATACTGTGTGTAAATAAAATGTCACAGTAATCCGACGAAGGGATAAATGATAAAAACGACTACAGATAATTTTCGATTGCAAGTGCTGTAAAGGGTAACATTCTTTTATTTAGGTCAAATTCATGTACTTTCCGTTCAAATAAATACTGTCTATGCCAGATATACTGTCGTCATTTTAGTTCACTTGTGTTGTACATTGATTTTATAAGAAAGCATTTTCACTACACTGCCAAGTTTCAGGGGATAATTTGCTTATTTGATGTTTGAGTGTGTGTGCCCACTTTCATTCAGACTACAAGGGGAAGGCCATAAATTCACATACAGTATGCATGACACTCGGCATTATCAAATGGTGTCTGCCTCAAGTTTTAAAGAGTTTAAATTTAGAACAAATGCTACAAATTGTAACTTACTGTCACATCTTGACTTACCGAGACCACAATTGGCTCTGGTTCCAATTCAACATGTGTAAAAACATTTTTATAGTAAGAAAAAAAAAAGTCAAGTCATGCAATGTTTATTTGTATAGCCCTTAATCACATAGCGTCTCAAAGGGCTGTACAGACCACTGATTATACCATCTCCTGATCTAAAACCTACATGAGAGCAAGGAAAAACTCAAAAACCTCAACATGAGAAAAATGAAGAAACCTTGAGAAGGGACTGCACATAAAATAATCCCCCTTCCAGGATGACCAGGCTGCAATGGATGCTGCAATAACAAATAATACACAGATTTTGTCAACATGAAATATAGGTCATTCATAAGCTATTAAAAGCTTAACAAGTACACTAAGTGATTATTATTAGATCACATATGAAGAAAACAGTAAATTATGCATCATGCATTGGGTCAACAAGCCAGACTTTGGTAACTTTTTCCACATTTGATATTATTTGGTTCCTCTAAAGCAGCTTCCTGTTTATTTTATCCAGACTGTATCGGCCTCGATCCGCCGACGTTTGCTTCCGCTTCTAGAAACGGTGACTACAGAAACTTCACTCTTAATTTTTACAAGTGAGATAATATTGTATTTTATCCTTTTTTTAAATCAATTCATAATTATCACTTCAAATCACTCTATGATTGTTTTTTTTTTACTTACAGGCTAATAAATGTGACTGTTGACTTCCAACTGAAGGCTATCAACATTCAGACCATCATAAATAATGAGATCCCAAACTGTTACACCTTTGCTATTACGGTATGCTATTTGTCTTTTTTCAATCAAAGTATTACACGCTTGTTAAACTTTAGCAAAATATATCAACTCAATAAGAAAGTTGTTTAAAAAGACTGCTATAAACCACCATTCCAAAGCTTGGGGTCCCCTAGACAATTTTCTTTTTTTTTTTTTTAAAAATCACACGTTTATCTATCAAATGAGTCGTCCAATGTCAGTGTTCTTCTGCCTTTATTAAGCCTTTATTTTGTTGGCCAGTCTGAGATTTTTTTTCTTTGCAATTCTGTTTGAAGGCCAGCATTTTGGAGCTGCCTCTTCGCAGTAGATGTTGACACTGTTTTTTTTCAGGTAGTATTTCACAAAGCTGCTGGTTTATGACCTGTAGGGCGTCTCTTTCTCAAACTACAGACTAATGTACTTGTCCGCTTGTTCCCATTTTTTAAGTTAATTTCTGTTTGTGCTCTAAGAGTAGTACGCATCATTGTAGGAGATTTTCAGTTTCTTGGACATTTCTCGCATGGAATAGCCTTCATTCAACTATCAAGTTACAGATGAAATTTATTTTTTTCTGGACATTCTGAAATTGTAATCTCACCCATAAATGAATGTGTTGCTTCAGGTACCCAAGTAGCTCAAAGGAAGGTCAGTTTAATAGCTTCTCTAACCAGCTAAACTTTTTCAGCTGTGCTAACAGAATTGCGCAAGGTTTTCCTAATCATCCATTTGCCTTCTAACATAATTATAAAATACAATTGACTATTAGAACGCTGGAGTGCTTATTGCTGGAAATGGGCCTCTATACACTTATGTAGATATCGCATTAAAACATTTGCAGCTAAAGTAGTCATTTACCACGTTAACAATGTTTTTCTGATTATTTTTCATTTCATATTCATTGAAAGAAAACTCTGCTTTTCCTTCAAAAATAGGGACATTTCTATATGACCCCAAACTTTTGAACAGTAGTGTTTATAAGTAGAAATATCAGCCAAAATAAACAATTGAGCACAACATTAAAGAAACCCCTTATTGGGGAAATTTGCATTTGAATGAACATTTCCACGTGATGTTTTTTATGTACCACTAGATCCTGATGGATAACAGAGCCCACAGTGGCAAAATTAAGATCAGTTTACAGAACCGGGCCTCCATCAAGGAATGTAAGGACCCTAACGTTTCTGGACATGGTGAGTTTGTTCAAGTAGATTGCAGCAAATGAAACATAGCTTTATTTATCCTCATCTTCAAAATGTCCTTGACCACTATTCTTTCTGCAATGCCCTTCCAGCGGACAACTACGTCCGACAATTCTTTGACGTGTTGGTGGCCTTGGTTTGTCTGCTGTCTTTACTGCTGTGTGGACGCTCCATTCTCAGAGGTGTCGTTTTGCAACATGTAAGAACAATGTTTTTGGGAGACATTTAACCAAAATGTGACGTATTATATTGATTTTATAGAAAGGAACATATCTGATTGTGAGTCTCGTGGGTTTTGGGTGGATTCCATGTTTTTCAAACTTCCTGATTTTTATGTTGTTGTTTTTTTGTTTGTTTGTTTGATTGTTGTTCACACGGTAATGTTCTAATTACTAAATTATAGTGTGATTTAGTTTTATTTAACAAGTCACAGTGTTCGGTTTGGTTTCTGAAAATAAAAAAGGAGAACTACTTTGGCCTTTGAGACCTGAAGTGCTGATTTGTTTGTGGCCAATGGGTGGCGATGTTGCACACTTTGGTAGACTTGAAACGTAACGATTTCATTTCCACATTACTTCTCTATTAGTAGCCTAACAGGCTTTTATGGAGGTCATTAAAAACGATTTATTTCACACGGATTAGATATTTGCCGTCTTGCATTCCCAAACGGAATACATGTTTTGCTACCCAAAAACATTGACGATTGTCTCGTAAAACTACAATAGTGGTGTTCATTTCCTTAAAGTAGTGACACCTCTCATCATTCGAAAGGGTCAATGACACTTTATGAAAGTAAATGAAGAGAGTCTTGATTTATTGCGCACTTAATTTGTCAAATTGCTTGATAACTTTAAACTCTTCACCGCATATTATTTTTTTATTGTTTGTTTTTACCTCTCTATATTTCATCTGACCCATTATAGATTAGATTAACGAATAGATTATATTTTATAGTGCTGGGGGTGGTATTAGCTTTTCAATATTAATCTAATACCAAAATGATGAAGTATTTGTGTTTACATAACATGTGAAACCATGTGTAGTGTTTCCATTGCTTTTCAAAAGACCGTTTTGTATCTTTTTAGGAATACGCACAGTTTTTTCAGTCCAAACTTGGCCGTGGGGTATGCTTTGGAGACAGAATGGAGTTTATCAATGGCTGGTATATTCTGCTCATTGTCAGCGACATGTTTACCATTGTCGGCAGCTTCATCAAGATTGGAATTGAATCGAAGGTAATACAGTGGATCTACAGTATTGATTTCAGGGTCTATTTTTATTGGTCTGGATTAAATTTGGTCCCTTTCTTGATGTAGAATTTATCATCATATGATTCATGTGCAATCCTGCTGGGAACATCCACGCTGTTGGTTTGGGTGGGAGTAATTCGCTATCTGAGTTTCTTTCAAAAATACAACGTAAGGCACCATCACACATGTAGAACTTCACTTTAATCCCTGAATAATTGTGAGTTTTGTTTTTTCCCTCCTATTTGAATACAGATCTTGATTGTGACTCTCAGAGCTGCTTTCCCAAACGTCATCCGCTTCTGTTGCTGTGCGGCTGCCATATATTTGGGATACTGCTTCTGTGGATGGATTGTCCTAGGGCCATACCATACTAAGGTAATTTACAAAAATAGCAACCTATGAGACATGATGGCTAAGAGAGATTACTAACCATTACATGAGGTATGTGTGAGGTTAAAAATAGAATTTTGCATGACATGCCGGTCATTAAAATTATCCCCAATTCATCATAATAATAACTGGGAATGCCTACACACTCAAAAAATACTCAACAAATCTAAATGGGGTGGAATAATCCTGAATATATTTCCTGATAATGATTGGGGGGGGTCTTAATAACGCGGCATAATTTGATAAAAAATGATCATGATCTCCCTATGGCTGGGGGGGATTCAGAGACACCCCAAAAAGGACCTCTTGCAAACCACTAGAGTGAATGTTTTTGGCCAAACAATCAGAAAATGGCTCCATTAAGGTGGCATGAGGGGCCGGCGTCCTTTAGTAGACATTGTGCTCTTTGCCCAGAACTGTAAACCTCAAATGGCATTTGCCACAGACCACCAGAATGGTCAACTCCACGACTAGTGTCCTGTGTGTCTGAACAGATAAGATCAAGTTCAACCTAATACATGCAACAGACATAAAAGATGGAGATGCTCTTGAAAACTTCCTGCCTGCAAAATAATTTAGCATGACCAGTTTGGTGGTGGTTTCAGTAAAGGCCTGAGGAGGTATATACTTGGAAGGATGCAAAGACCTCTACAGGTTAGTTAATGGCACCCTGATTGGGTATCGAGATAACATCCTTTGACCTGTTCACAGAACCTACACTGTTGCTTGGGGTCTGGGTTCGATCTCATCTGGCTAGTGTTCTAAGGCAATTCCTGGTGGATAAGGGAATTGATACTTTTGATTAGTCCTGAAATAAATATAAACTGTTCATCTTGTTCATCCTACCCGGAAAAAAAGAGATCTGTGCCAACATTTGCATATTTATTCTTCCACTTATTTAGTGATTGAGGTATGCTGAAACGCATATGAAATATTTAAGTTTAAATAGCTAGTTATGGGGCGGCACAGTGGATGAGTGGTTAGCATGTACGCTGCACAGTCCAGAGGTCGTGGGATCAAATCCAGCTTGCATGGGTTTCCTCTGGGCACTCCGGTTTCCTCCCACATTCCAAAAACATGCATGTCAGGTTAATTGGCTGGTCCAAATTGTCCTTAGGTGTGAATGAGTGAGTAAGTTGTCCGTCCCTGTGTGCCCTGCAACTGGCGGGCAACCAGTTCAAGGTGTCCCCTGCCCCCTGCCTGAAGATAGCTGGGATGGGCTCAAGCAACCCTGCAACCCTACTCAGAATAAGCGGTGCAGATAATTGACGGGTGGATAGTTATGCCTAATAATCTCTAATTGAGAAGGTTAAATGATGCTTTACTTGTCGGTATCTTAAAAAATGAATTGAAAAATCACGATTCCGCTGTTAAGCAAGGTAGATGGCTATTTGTCTATATGCTATGTCATTGTCTGCCAACCATTGAAAGGTTACTGCAGCTTCTCGCTCAGAGTCTGCTGTGATAGGCTCCAGTTACCAAATGGGGCCAAACGTTATAGAAAATTGATGGATGGGTCCAGATTATGTTACCAACCTTTCATCTTGCAGGTGTTAAATTCAACAGGATCGTGAAGGGTGTCGTTTCTTTTGTTGAAGTATTTTTCTGTTGTTGTTTTTCAATAATTATGTATGTTTACCTGCTGGAAAAAAACGGATTATAGGAAAACAAATCATCAGAGAAAAAAAATGTGATCAAATTACAAATGGATGAAATAATTCAAAAATCAACAAAAATACACATTCTATTTCAATTACTCTGGGGAGGAACACCCTCCAGCCGTACCCTCCCCCAATGCATGGTCCTGTGGCTCTTCCAGTAAGTCTTTTATCAGTCCATAAATCTGCCCTTAGAGTACTCCATTATTTCTTGCCATCAGGTTTGTACTCTTTAGTGCAAAAGTAAAAAGGGTCCAAATTTATTCATCATGTTTATCTAAATTATGTCCAATTTGATGACATTAAGCGACTCATGATTGATTGCTTCAGTCTATCAGACCAACTTTTCAAAGTGTCTCTTGGGGTTATAATGTCTACAGATAACTTCTGAATGATTTAATGTCGACCTAAATGACTAATAATTACAGAGTGGACCTGTGTATCATTAAGTCTGTTTAAATGGACCTGCTTTGTGATTGGCCCAGAGGTCAGTGAAAGCAGACACTGAAGAACAGATAGGATTATGAATGCCAAAGAACACGCCAGGGAGGAATTGGGTACGAGAAGATTTTGCATTAACGCCTCCCGAAGCACTGTGGGAGCAATAATATCAAAATGGAGAGAATATAACCATTATAAACCTACCAAGGCTGGATCGTCCCTGTGAACCTTCGGCCAAAATAAGGAGAAAACTAATCAGAGAAGGAACAAAGCCAATGATCATATGTGATTCTATGGAATGACCTGCCTGCATACACAGCTGAGGTGGGAAGATCTGTGCATTAGTAAGACAACTAAGTTTTATACAGCATAAATCTGCTCTTTATAGAAGAAAGCCTTTTCCAAAAGAAAAGAATACCATAAAAAGGCCGGTTTGCAAGAAGCAACACGGAAGACTCAAATGACATTTGGAGCAAGGTCCTCTGGTCAGATTAGTCCAAAATGTAACCAAATGGGCTGAATACAAAGCAATACATGGTGCTGTCCCTATAAACAAACACCACCCCACTGTCAAACATGGTGGTGGCAGCATTATGCCCTGTGATTGCTTTCCTTCAGCACGGACTGGGAAGATCGTAAGATAGTTGATTGGAAGATGGATGGAGCCAAATACAGGTCGATTCTGGCAGAAAATCTTATGGAGTCTGCAATAGACCATAGAATGGGGCGCATGTTCACCTAGCAAAAGGACAATGACCTTAAACATAAAGCACAATCTACAACAGGATGGTTTAAAACTAACAATATCAAGGTTTTAGAATGGCAAAGCTCATGTCCAGACCTCAATCCTAAAGAGCATTTGTGGAAAGATCTGACGATTTATGTGCTCAAGTGATCACCATCAAAACTTTAGGAACTTCAGCTGTTTTGTAAGAAAGAATGGGCAAATATTTCTGTTTCAAGATGTGCAAAACGACCCAAAACGATTTGTGGATGTGATTGCCACAAAAAGGGGTTGTGCAAAGTATTAACTTAAATGGGGGGAAATATTTTTTGAACACCTACATTTCACGTTTTATTTCTTGGCATTTCTTGGATAAATTGTTGAATGCATTTCTTTTAACCATTGTGTCTCACATGCTCTTAGTTCTTAGAAAATATTTTGAGATTTTTATTTATGAATTTGAAGCCTGAAATATGTCAAAAAGTTCTTAAGGGAGAGCAATACTTTTGCAAGGTACTGTACAATATTGACTGCCACAGAAACACTTTGATGAGAGTGAATGTATTTTTTTTTTTCTTTATTTTGATTTCTCCCCACACGAGCAGTTTCGCTCCCTGCCCATGGTGTCTGAGTGCCTCTTTTCTCTGATCAACGGGGATGATATGTTTGTGACGTTCGCTGAGATGGAGGAGGCCAGCACACTGGTGTGGATCTTCAGCCAGATCTACCTTTACACCTTCATCTCCCTCTTCATCTACATGGTGCTGTCCCTATTCATCGCACTCATTACTGGCGCCTACGACACCATTATGGTACCCCCAGTCGATATAATAAAAGATAAATGTGACATTTGTACATTAGTGAGAATTTTATTTGTCACGAACAGGCCCAAACACAAGATCAGGTGAGAATTACAGATCTCCACGCATTCATCGCAGAGTGCACGGACACACCTTGCTCCGGCAAATTCCGCGGTCCTGAGGGGCCGTCGTGCTCCTATTTCTGCTGTTGTGATTGGTAAGTAGGGGCAAAAAGATTTATTATTGTGTTTTAAATTTTACTCATTGTTTCCTATTTTTGACAGTCTATGGCTGCTACCAGGGTTTAAATAGTCCCACCAGGGTCTCATAAACTCGTATTATTAAAAGATATAATCATAGTCTTAAATATATAAAAGTGAGAAGTTAATCAAAAATAACTATAAGATATCTCATTCTGGCTGTACGGCAGCGCAGTGGTAAGCACGTGTGCGGCACAGTTCTGAGGTCATGAGATCGAACCTTCCTGTGTGGGGTTTGCATGTTCTCCCTGTGCTTGCGTGGGTTTCTTCCGGGCACTCCGGTTTACTCCCACATTCCAAAAACATGCATGTCAGGTTAATTCGCTGGTCCAGATGGTCCCTAGGTGTGATTTAGCGAGTGAGTTGTCTGTCGCTGAGTGCTCTGCGACTGGCTGGCGATCAGTTCAGGGTGTCCCGTGCCCACTGCCCGGAGATAACTGGGATGGCCACCAGCACCCCCACGACCCTACTGAGGATAAGCGGTTCAGATAATGGATGGATGGATATCTCATTATATTAAAGATAGAAAATGCTATGGTGTTCTTGCTTGTTCGCTCACACTCGCTTTTGGTCATTTGGTTGATTGGTTAATATCCGTGATTTAGTCTCTGTCATTCTGCTAATTTGTTGGCTGAGCGGGTGGGGTTAGGGGTGGAAGCCCTTATGGCAGCAGCACAGGTAAGGGAAGGAACGGGTCAAAGAGGGGTAAGAGGGTGCAATATGAGGACAAAAAGAAGGAAATAAAAAAATGAGTCAGAGCAAGAAACTTTTGCCAATTCTGACTCATTTTAATTGTATTAATGGCTCCAAAGCAGAGTTTATTGTCCATCACTGACAGAATAACCCAAATCAGTCCCTCAAAGCTTACGCACATAGTGTTCCTGAACGCGAATATTCAGTATAGACGAATCATATGAATAGCCTTTATATATAGATCATATGAATATATGATTCGTCTATATTTCTGTTTTACACATAATAAGGATAATGGGATGTTTAGACGCAATCGTATTATGCGGCTGGGGTAAACCAGTGAAAGCTGTCGAGCCCTGCTGTTGAACAGAAGAGTGTGTTGTGTAACCCTGACCCAAGTGACATGGCCGCTTTCTTGTGTCCCGTTTTATCTGGAGGGACGAAGGCATGACCATTTGGGTACCGAGGTCCTTAACTTGTTTGGGCATTTGGGTTGGCCATGGTCCACAAATTCTTTTGTGTTTTTTGCTACTTTTTCCCTTTTTTATTTTCTTTGTTTTGTATGTGTTTGTCTTGCTGTCAGTCACCCCTCGAGGGATATGACCAGGGTAGGTAGATAGTAGACACATTTTTATTTGTTTCAGTCTTCTTTAGTTAAAAGTTGAATTGTAAATCGTTATGGTTTATTTTATACAATGTGTTTTTAATAAAACCGATGAGTTATAGTTTTTATTTTTTAAATTAATGTATAGTTTGTTTTTCAGGGATACTGTGTAGCTTAAATTTATAATTTATTAGTATAAAACGGTCAAATTTTTAATTAAAGTTCATTGCAGGGTGAAAAAAATAAAGGCTATATGACATAGTAGAATACATTTTATAAATATATTTGTTGCATAATTTTATATTATTATTGGTAATATATTTGTTAGAGCAACAAAAAATCTGAGAAGATTCCACCCAGCAGGGTATCACAAAATTCGGAAACACTGTTACTACATTCATGGTTACTCTTTTTTAAATTCCAGTATAATTCTTTATTTTGACCACATTTCTTCCCGGACTCCTTTTTGCAGACTCCCAACCGGGGGGATGGTGACGGCTATGCGGAAAACTGGCTGACCTTGAACAATTCTGCTGCCCTCTTCCTGCGTTTAATTTTCGTGCGTTCCGAGCCATGCTGTCAGAATAGCACTTTACACTCGGACGCCAGACAAATCACCTGTTTTGGCTTCTGTTATGTGTGAATAATTTATTACCACGAAATTTGCAATGCCGGTTAACGCTTTAGAAATATTTCTTTACTACCATTTTGCAGTAAGTGCCAGTATTTTTTGTGCCTCTTAATGGTTTTTAAACGTTCCTAGCATTAGACGAGACAACAAAATACCAACACAACTGACTTGTGTATATTACTGTACATAGTGTGGGCATGCAGGCATTGGCCTACAGTCAACGCTGCTTCTTATTACTGTCTTATACTCTTGCCCCCTTTGTTCCTGACCTCCCCTCGGCTGGATTTTTTTGATGACTGCACGGGCAGCAGCCAACTGACGATTCATCAATATGCATGAAATTCAAAAAGACGGCACACCATTGCACTGAGCTATGTAGCATTCCATTTAGGTACTACATGCAGGTGGTGAATTTCCTGATATTCGATTCTAATTTTCTAAATCTTCACATTTAGGGTCAGTTTTATTTTACTTTAGTGTCAGGATCCAGCAATGTTTTTAGGTTGCTGTTGAAGCTATTTGATAAAGGGTAATTGCTCATTTTTTTGATCTGTTGTAAGGGCATTCATGCATACCAGTATTGCTGAAGCCATTTTTAAAGGAGCAATAGTTAAGAGGATGGCTTGATGTCTGTGTCAAGGGCATTTTTGATGGCCAAAAAAATGCTCTCTGCTGAAAATGTCAAAGGGAATTTAATTATGATTCTTTCACTCCATTTCTTTAAAAATCACACCAACTAAGAGTTTTAATGTTGATGTGCACTCATTTGAACTTAAAGGGAAATTATGTATTATTTGGTGCCTACTACTGCTAAAAAATTCAATTCATTAATACATATACAGTATATATATATTGATTTAAATGATACGCAAAATTACATGAACTATCGTATGAACATGCATTTTATAAAATACTTGTAAGTCGAGAAATTTGCATTTATTTATATAACATGAGGCTCACTTGGAAGCTGTCATGAATTGTGCGCTATCGTGTTGCTAAGGGTACCCCAAAAAGCCAAAAACCTTGTGAACAGCTGGGCATAGAAATGAGAACAAAATGGTGCATTTTGAGTCTCTGTAGTTTGTATTCTTTCTTGTGCTTTGTAGCACTGATTTTCATTTGCACTGCATAATAAGGCGCCATCAAGTGGTCAAATATTAGTGTCCCTTAAAGATGTCAATCAGTTGTCATAACTAGATAGAACCTGACATCACATTACATCAAAAGAGCACAGTAAGGGAAAATAAGTCTATATAATTGATAGTTGGTAATGCATGGATTCTGACTCCTCAAGGAAGGTTATTAAATAGAACTTGAATTTACAGTACTAAAAGCTGTTGTTAGGTGTGTCTTGGCTCCTACAGACGCTGCCCTACTTATGAACATTCGAGTTCCGAAAAACGGTTGATGCGAATATTTTTTTGGGGATGTCGATAAAGATCTAAACATTGCTGTAAGTTAGATCTTGTAGTGTGGAATCCGCTTCCTTTTCCTAGTTAGTGTGTAAAAATACTGTACTGTATCTCCAGCGCGCTAAGAACTTTGACATTTTTGTTGTTTAATATCTCGTGCCTCCATTCAATATGGTTGGTGTGAGGTGTAAAGAAGAGGCAAGCTGTTTCTTTTGAAATGAAAGTTGAATAAAAAAGCTTGATGCGGTTGAGAAAATGGTCGGATTGCTTTTTTTTCGGCCACTTTCTACCACGGTGGAGGAAGTCGCCTAACTCTTGAAGCTCATCCTCCAAAAGTAGGTTAAACTTAACTTTACAGAGCATATTATCTTATTAAATGTTATATTTTAGTACAAAACAATACAGGTTACTTACACAAGTCTTAAACATACTTCTATAAACGTTAAACATACATTCCATACAAAATCATGCACTGAAAACTTACGAACAAATTCAACTTACGAACAATTGTCTGGAACCGATCTTGTATGTACATAGGATAGCGTCTGTATCTCTATAGAAAGCCGACATAAAGCGATTTGCTTGTGATATTGTTTTAATATTGAATATTCTTTGTAAAAAATATTGCATCAAATAAACAAACCACATTGAAAAGGTGTTGGAAAAAAATAAACGTTACCCGTCTTGTGGTATCAATTCCTTGTCTGTTTGTGTTATTTTTGGGGGGAAATTGTATTGTAATGTCCTACAGCTGATTTCTAAAACAAATATAAATTAACGTAATGTACAACAAATTTCTTTGCACTGTGACTCAATAGTGTTATGCAGTCACCTGTGCTGTTAACCTCTACACACGAGGTATCTGTATTACATGCAGGTACTGTAATTACAGCCACCTCGCACCACGTCTTCAGCTTACAGGTGAGGATGGCGATGGTTTGATGGAGGAATAACCTTACTATCCTTTGTTGTTTTTCCTTGTGTTTGAAAAGGGGAGAGGGTGTAAAACTCTGAATAACTTAAAGGAATGTATGCCATGGCTGTTTATTTGAACTCAATGTAACAAGGGTGGGTGGATCGATCCAAATATCAATATTATCGATACTGAGCGAATACTTGAATAACCGATACTAGCCCTGCAAGTTACCTGGATCTATACCAAAATTTTTAATATCGCCCACCCCTAACTACGTGATATAGTTCGTGATAAAAGTAAGTATCGTATTGAAATTATAAGCTACGAAACATTTTTGGTCGGCCTTTCACAGTCACCCGAGGCTTAATGGGTTACAAGTCCTTTTGGATAGACTCGTAAAAAACTAGATCTGACAGGATTGCCGGCTAGCCTGTAATTTGACATGTACAAATCTAACAACTAACACTATGAGAAATAAGGACTCAGGTCCTGCACATTTACTGTAAACCACAAATGCGTGCCGTATATCATGGGTGTTAAACCTACGGCCCGCAGACTGTAAGCCCGCCAAAGGGTTGAGGTGCGGCATCCTAAAAAATGACTTGTCTTTCAAATTATCCGCCTGATTAAAAGTCGTCACGCTCTCAATTCCAAGGCATTTTTAAAATTTTAGTTATTAGTCATACTTTTCTGTACTTTTTCCTACCGTTTAGTACTTCTCAGTATTTTTTTTTTAACTTTGCAGCACTTCTTATACTTTTTCATACTTACTTTTTCATTCTTTTCACAAATTTTTAGTACTGTTTCCCTACTTTTCAGTACCTTTTTAGTAACTTTTCATATCTTCCAGTACTTTATCGACTTTAACGTCATTACTTTTACTTTGTTTTATTTTTTTACTGAAAGGGTTTTTTCTACCATGTTGCCTCTGAGCAAAAATAAGTTTGACACCCCTGGTCAAAGGAATCTTAAGATCTACAACCTTTTCCTAATGTTTTTGTGCTTCTTTACACCAAAACAAAGGAAAAACACATTTTGGGTATTAATAGCAGAGTATTGTATCTTTTCGAAGTCTAGCCCACTTTTTGTTTTTATTTACATTAACTGGGGCTCACTTGGAGAGAGCTGACCCCCAAAAGCCAAACAAATTGTGAAAGTCCGGGCAAAGAAATGAGAAGTAAAATAATGCACTTTGGTCACTTTGAGTCTCTGTAGTTTGTATGCTTTCTTGTGCCTAGTAGCAATCATTTTCGATTGTACTACACAATACAGCAACATCGAGAAGTCAAATGTTACACAGTGTCCCTTTAAGATGTTACTCAGCTATCCTAAATGTGATTAATGCATCACATTTGATCTAAAAAGCACAGTGATGCATTAAGGTTTTTATAATAGTTATTAGTTAGCAGTACAATAATTCTGACTACTCAAGTAAGATTATTAAATGGTACTGTCAGAACCAGAACAGATAGTAGACCCAAACGCGTGATGTTTCACAACAAACTTTATTGCGGAAGCTAGGAAGTCAGGTACAGAAAAGCAAGCGCCAGCCATCCGGCGATCGCTGGGCAGGAGGAGCAGGGAGCTCACGGGATCGAAGCATGATCAGAAGGCGGAAAGGAGTTGAGTAGCCATGACGGGAGATTGGAGCGTGGTCGGTGGGCAGAAACGAGTTGAGTGGCCGGGACGGGAGATCAGAGCGTGGTCGGTGGGCAAAAACGGGTCGAGTAGCCGGGGCGGGAGATCGGAGCGTGATCGAAGGAAGAAAAAATGTCAGGGAGCCGGCGACGATCGGAAAGCCAGGGGCAGACGAGCAGGATACAGGTAAGGACAAGACAGACAGGAGCAAGAGTCAAATAGTGCTTGCCTTCCATGTGCAGAGGTTCGCTGACGGACTGACAAGGAGTGAATGGAGTGTTAAGTTTAAATAGGGGGGGAACCAATCAGGCAATGAGCAGCAGCTGGCGCCAAACGAGCGGGCACAAGTGAGGGCAATGGGCAATCATGACAAGTACAGTACTTAAATATACAATTCTAGTAAAAGCTGTTGTCAGGTGTGTCTTCAGTACTTATTTATTAATCATTCTAAAGAAAGGTTATTTATAGCAGAATATGGTATCATTTTAGCAATCCGGACCACTCGATATCTACCCATGGCGGCCAAGGCCCACTATGTAAAATGTATTTGACACCACTGCCTTGTATGCTCAATTAACATCAAAACTATTCTTCCTCTATCTGTTGTCTTTATTTTGTTATCATAAACTACCCCAAGGCTATGCTGCAGCCCAAAAAAATGCATAATACCAAAGACGCAAATTACTGCTGAATGAAAATGAAAGAGTGTGTGCCACAGGCGATATGTGCACACTCACTCCTGAGAGTGCAGTCGAGTGGGATGGATGTCCAATGTCCTTAGAAGACGCATGCATTATTTACTCCAGTGCGCTAACGGGTAAAAGATGAAGCACTTACAATCAGACAGACAGGAACCGGCCAACCTGTTCTGGACAGCATCAATGTCCCTGAGAGGAAATCTTTACTCGGGTAAATCTTCTGTTAACTCCCTTTCCTATCATCTTAATTACTACCATGGCAACCAAGAAGATTAAAAGAGGCCATGCATTAACTCATACGCTGTACTTTTATGAGGCAGAGGAATACTAAGACGTGGCCATAGAACACTGGAGGGAAACAAAAACTTAAATATGTACATCTGCAAAATGTGAATAAATTCTATTTCACCTTCCTTGCATCAAATTCTTATATGTCATTTTCCACAGGTCTCGTTATTGCTTTAATTTTTAGGTATTTTTCTTTTTGTCTGACTCTACTGCAATGTTTTTCAACCTTTTTTGAGCCAGGGCATGTTTTTTACACTGGAAAATCGTCACCAAAATCTTTATAAAGTGACACTGAACAGTATGTTTAATTACAATATAATTCATAATACCTCCAATTTTTACAGCACAGACACTTGAGTTTAGATCTGACCACTTATTTCACAGGCAGACTGTTAGGTTACACTAGATGTGAGAAATGCCCCAGAAGTTGACTTAGCCTAGCAGCTTTGGTTTTGTTGACTAGGATCTTTTCCCCAAAAGACGTTTCACTCTTCCAGCCTACAGTCTCCTAGATCAGAACGACATCAAATATCAACACTATATTTTTGGAGGCAGTCAGGTAGGTTTACTCAGATGTGAAATATTGGTTTTATTGAATTAGTAGCTTTCCCAGAAAGACATTATACTCTCCCTGGCCAGAAGAAGTTGGGACAGGATCACAACCGTTCAAAAGCAATCAGGTAGGTCACTACCTATCATCACACAGTGTAGACAGTTAAAAGGGTTGACTAGCATGTGAAAATATGCCAAAAAAGTTGACTCAGCACCTTTGGTTTTGCTGACGCAGCATTTTTTCAGGAAGACATTCCACTCTCCCAGTCTAAAACTACATTGAATCTCTTACAGCCACCATTTTACAGACAGTCAGGTTGGTAACCCCAAATATGAAAACTGCCCAAAAAATGGCGCCCATTTCAATTTGCATTTCTAAAGTAACAACTCATCATTGTCCTACTCATACCAGGTTAATTACTGAAAGTAGGAAAATAAATAATTTTACTACAAAATCACAATGACCCTGTATTTGTTATTTTCAGAACACGTCCGCAGGTACCTCAGCTGTCTTTAGGGGGAACCCTGGTGCTTGCAGGCACCAAGTTGGAGACCACAGCTCTAGAGGCTGCCAAAAAGGGAATGCCACTCAAAAATGGTTTAGTGACTCCCGGCAGGTGATGCCTGAATGGGGCACTGCCATTCTAGTTTCCTTACTGTTTGAATAAAGGATTCTAATGTTATGTCCGTATAAAAACTTAGTAATCCTAAAACAATGTCAAGACTGAAATTAGTTTAATCGTTAAACGTTTTAATGCACTTTTGTATTTAATTTGACATGATGTATTAGTGTAACTTGCATATGCATTTTAATCCATTCCTTCAAATATTTTACATATTACCCATCCATGTTCTGCTGCGCCGGCACAGTTTGCTCTTGATGATGTGATCTGCAGCTGCAAATGCTTATCTGCCCGCTTTCTTTCACACAGTCCGTTTGGAACACAGGATAATTATCACATCAGGATAATGGCATTTAACTTGCTGAATCAAACCAAAATGGCTGTATCTGATGGGAAGGGTGTGCCTGATGATTTTGTTTTATAAGTTTTTTTCTTGTGTGGTTTGGTCTGACTTTGCCATAGGGATGACGCCTTTTATTTTTTTTAAACTTGAATTTGCTCAAGTACACTCAGCAACCCGAGACTACTCCTACGTCGCTTGAATTTTTGGGGAGTTTACTGTCGTGTTGTTGTTCTGCAGCTGTTCGGGTCAAAACAATGAGATAAATAACATGGAAGTAATGCAATGTGGCACCCAGCCTGGCCTTTTCCTGTCTCCGTTGCACAGTGCAACTGCTTGTAAGAGAGAGCGAGAAAAAAACAAAAAACACCTTCCTGTCTTTGTTGGGCTTGTGCGGGCTATGCCAATATGTCCATCAGCATCAAGCCAATGTGCATTTGGAGCCTCCCGGAATGTCCTTCTCTTCGCGTAAGCACACCTTCCTGTGTACGGTATGATCAGCTGTTTACCCCCAAAAATCTATACGATATAATTATAATGGATGAGGTTGTCAGTTGTTAAAAGCAAGTCAAGCATCGTTAAACAGCAGATAAAGTCAAATAATGTGGAGGGATCTCTTTTTAATTGACTTGATGGATGCACATTGAAACGATTATGACTAAGGAAAATAAATGAGCGATTAGGGCCTCATGAGCAAAAGAAAAACAATGTAGGGAAATCTTAAAGTGATGGTAAAAGACCACAATATGGTTTCAGAAATTGCTTGCCTTTCCATCCTTTTTCAGCAACATGCCCCCTGTGAAATATATTGCTAGCTGTGTATGCCTTAAACCAGGGGTGTCAAACTCATTTGAACTCGGGGGCCACACGATAGAACAAACATTATGTTGGGGGCCGGACTAGTAGATTAAAGAGAAAGAAAAAGAGAGCTCAAGAAATAAGAGAAAGAGGGAGGGAAAAGGACAGAGGGCGGGACAAAGAAAGAAAAAGAGAGAGAGAGGGAGAGCGCGTGAGAAACAAAAGAGATAAAAAAGTCGTGAGAGAGGGGGAAAAGAAAGGGAGAGGAAGAAAGAAATCCAAAGAGAAATAGAAAGACAAAGGGAGAAAAAAGAGAAAACAAAGCGCGAAGGGTAGGAAGAGAGAAAGAGAAAAGAGAGAAAGGGAAAAATGGAAGTTAGAGCAAAAGAAGTTAAAAAGACACAGAGAGAGAAAGAGAAAAAGAGCAACAAAGGAAGCGAGAGAGAGGGAGAGAGCGTGAGAAACAAAATAGATCAAAAGTCGTGAGAGAGGGGGAAAAGAAAGGGAGAGGAAGAAAGGAATCCAAAGAGAAATAGAAAGACAGAGGGAGAGAAAAAAGAAGAGAAAGCGCGAAGGGTAGGAAGAAAGAGAAAAGAGAGAAAAGGAATAAAGGAATTTAGAGCAAAATAAGTTAAAAAGACACAGAGAGAGAAAGAGACAAAGAGCAACAAAGGAAGCGAGAGAGAGGGATAGAGCGTGAGAAACAAAAGGGATCAAAAGTCGTGAGAGAGGGGGAAAAGAAAGGGAGAGAAAGAAAGGAATCCAAAGAGAAATAGAAAGACAGAGGGAGAGAAAAAAAGAAAAGAAGAAAGAGAAAAGAGAGAAAAGGAATAAAGGATGTTAGAGCAAAAGAAGTTAAAAAGACACAGAGAGAGAGAAAGAAACAAAGAGCAACGAAGGAAGAGAAAAAGAGACACAGAGAGTGGGAGAAAAGGGGTGGAAAAGAGAGAGAGAGAGAGAGAGAGAGAGAGAGAGAGAGAGAGAGAGAGAGAGAGAGAGAAATCAATACAAGTACAGTGCCTTTGTTTGAGGCAAGTTGACATATTTCAACCTGCAGCTTGTTTTTCTCTTGCACTTCTCTGAGTGTTGTCTCGCGGGCCGGATTCAATCCCTTAGCGGGCCTGATCTGGCCCGCGGGCCGCCTGTTTGACGCCTGTGCCTTAAACGATGCACAGTACGTTTGGTTGATAAAATAAACAATATAGATAAATAGAATTACCTTGCAGTGAAAAAATATAATATAAAATGAACTAAATTGTCAATATAAACTTTGAAACATCATTAAATATTACCATTGTCAAGAACCAGAACAGGATCAGGACCCACTCGCGTGACGTTCTCACACAAGCCTTTTATTTTATGGGAAATGGGGAGTCATGTACGTTTGGCAGCGGTCTGGCGTGGAAAGACAGGAAGCCAGAGACCAACGAGATCGATTCCAATTGCCCGAGATGATATCGGACAGATGGGGTCGATACAGGACTGGACGGGACAGACAGGATAGATAATGAAAGGACATTGAAAATAAACAGGACAAACTACACGGGATTGTAAACTGGAGAAAATATTAAACAGGACAAAAACAGATGAAAACAAAACTGGAAACCGAAATAAAACAGGACTAAATGAAAAGGAACAATACCAGACAGGAAATACCAACATGACAGGACCAAGTCAAAACCCACGTCTTGCAGGGCAGAAGTTCGTTGACGGGCTGACAAAGAAAGTGTGATAGCGCTGAGCTTAAAATAGACAGAAAGCCAATCTGTCAATGAGCCGCAGCTGGCGCCACACGGGCTGGGGCCAATTGGGCGCCATGGCAACCGTGACAAACACAACATTTATTGTATGAGCCAGTGTTTTTCTATTTACGTATATTTAAATGAAATATATTATTTATGATTGCTGCTTTTTCATTTGTTTTCGAACGTCACTTACACCGTTAAATGTCACGTTACTGCACTCAGGTTCTTTCTGGTTCCTGTGTCTCTGTAGGTTCCTTCTTTATTCCTCCATCTCTCTTTCTCCCCTCACTCAACTTTACCCTATTTGGTTATTTACTTCCTGGGTCAGTTTTCCTCCTGACAGCTGCGGTCACTTGTCTTGATTTACCATCCATCACAACTCTTTCTCGTCATTATTTAAACAGTCAGTCCCCTTGGCTCTGTGCTAGTTCATTGCTTTCCTTCACACGTCCCAAGCACTCTTATCTTAGCCTTCTGGTTAATCCAGTGGAAAGAACCCTTACCACCCTTTCTGGATTACAAGTACCTGTACTGTGTGATGAAAACACTAGGACTGTCGCCTTCGCTGTTTGAGTTTATGTGACCACTTAAACCCTTGCTTGCATCTTGGACTACGATAGTTGCCCCGCTACTTGACTTTTGTGTACCGAACCCTGTCCGAATAAAGACCTCTGTTACTTCTATAATGTGTTTTTCTGCACTGTGGTTCTGTACATCATGTGCCTTACCGTTTATCCCCTGGGGTACAGGTAACCCTATTTGAATATCACGGCTTCAGTCAAACCCCATTCAAAACTGTTGGGACTTTCTGTGATGATGTGGGGAATGCGGTTCCTGTGCTTAGAACATTACGGTAAACAGTACAAACTGGTGGAGGCCGAGAATGGTCTAATTTGTCAGGGTCATTATATTACCCCACATTCAATCGATCACATCTTCCCAATTGCTTCAGGAGGTTACGGCTAGCACTTAAATTCTATGCCATCATGTGGTGGGCAAGCATCTTTGTGCTGATGTGGTGCTATCTGATGATCATTTCCCTTCCAAACAAACCGACCCACAATTAAATCCATTCTCAGCTTTTAGGGCCCTGCAGGGAGCAGATTTTTTTTTGTTTGTCCAGAACCAAATTCATTCAGACAAAATCTGTTTTACATCATACCTGTCAACCTCAGCAAATTGCTCCCCTTCAATGATTGAAATTCCCTTTATTAATGGATGATAAACCGTACAAACACAACGCGCCTCCTATTTACTCACAACAAGAAAGACTATGTATAATACTGCAACAATATTTAATATTGAGCATAATAATAAATTAAAACATGCAATGGTGGCCATACTGTTAACAAATTTCTCATGCGATAATTAATGGCCTTACCAACATCTGATGTATTCGAAAAAATATTAACGAAAAAATATTTGATTTGAAAATAATAACGTATACGATAATGGCCTTACAGTCAAAACGGCCATTAACGCATACTAGGTATATAAGTAGTTCAGACCATTATCAAATGCCAACAGTTAAATTATGAAATGTAAAATATTACTAATTTCCATATTGAAATGTTAATTAAACATTTAAATACCTGAGAACGGCCATCCAAACTATTATGCAATACACAAAAAATCGGGAAAAAGAAATTTTAGCGCCATTTTTGATTGTATTGGTCACTGGTCGCAGATGACAACATCATTGTTGATTGCTTAAGCCAGTGGTTCTCAACTAGTGGGTTGAGAACTAAAAGTGGGCCGAGGACCCGTTTTCAATGGGTCGCGAGCCATTGCCTTGGCAAAATAATCCTGAGAAGAAAAAAGAACCGAGGGTCAATTACACTCCTTAACTGTAGATGCCGATAATTTCCTGCTCAATCTCTTTTCTGTGTAGTCTATAGGATGGAGAGGGACCACATTTCATTCTATTGTGATATTGTTGATTTTATTTCCTTTGGCTGCCCATAACAACAGTGTCACAAGAAATTCTGTGATAAATGAAAAGAAAAATGGAAAACAGTGACAACAATGATCAAGTGGGGGAAGGAAATGATTGCAAAATATGAAAACGGTGTTCAAGTGTCTGCCATTGAATCACTAATGGAAGGTACAGTTATTGGTTTGAAAGGTTACATTTCTAGCTTTTTACCAGTATATTAATGTTTATCAACTACGTAGTTATAGTTATTAGTGTGTGGCTATTTTGAAGTAGTTTTAGGGAGTCGCTTGAAGCTGTTTTGGTTTTGCTGGTTTTTTTTGTCATGATTACTCATTAATTCCACCTGTGCCCGCTCATTTGGCCACAACCGCTGCGGGCTACCTGATTGGTTCCCTGTCCTTTTTTAAGCCCGGTCCTGTCACTCTCCTTTTGTCAGTCCATCTGCCATTCTCTGTTGATACAAGGCAAGCCTTTTTAACCCTGGCTCCCGCCTGTCCCGTTTTTGATCCCATTTTTCCACCTGTCAGTTCCTGATCTGCCTGTCTGTCTCCGGCTATGACCTGTTTTTGGATTCCGAGCATGTCAGCTCTCCCGTCCCTGCTTACGACCCATTTTTGTTCCCGACCATGTCTGCTCTCCCGTCCCGGCTTACGACCCATTTTTGTTCCCGACCATGTCTGCTCTCCCGTCCAGGCTTACGACCCGTTTTTGACCCCGACCTCGTTTTTGCTCTCCTGTCCCGGCTATCAACCTGTTTTTCCGTCCCTGACACCACCATCGCCCGCTACGAAAGATCCACTTCCGTATTCGGATCACAATCCTATTGCGAGAGCGACTTGCTTTCCGCGTCCAGCGAGCATCAGATCGCGGGGGTTTACCTTCCTCTTCCGTTATCTCAATTAATTTGTGAAAAACATTACGCGATTGGGTCTACCCCATGTGCTGGTCGCGACAATTTTGTTTTTTGAAAGAAAGATTAATCTCTGCTTTAAACTGTACAATCCTTTCATTGGATACATTCGAGAAGTGGAATTTTTTCTGGATTTGGGTCACAGCTTGTCATTAAGGTGGAATGGTGGGTCTTGAAGTCAGGCCAGTTGAGAACCACTGGCCCAAGCAATCTACATTGACGTTTCCGTCTGCGACCAGTGACCAAGATGATCCGAATTAGAGCCAAAATGGACATGTTGAGATCTGTCTTACAAAAACAATTTTATTTTAAAAAATGCTTTTTTCCCAGTACAAACTTGTTATACGGCGCACACAATTAATGATCAAAACATTTAAAAAGTATGTGGAAAACGTATGAGTTAGCTGGTATGCATCTTTTGCAATGAACTGATGACGATTAATTTAATTGAGATATGCAACGTCTCTCAAGTTGAAGAAATCACCCACTGTCCATTTTATTTTAAGTAGGAGGTTTCTCACACTAGCCGGACAAACAACTCAAACTAGAGAAGAACTCTGTCCATTCTCGACACAAAAGAAAGGCCGCTCATCTAGAATGGAGTGGGACACAAAAGCATGGCTCATCCAGACTGGCGAGGCAGTGAGCTGAGCAACAGCCCGGCAGACAGTCAAACAGGCGGCATGCCCACCCAGTCCATGATGAAAAGCCCCATTCTGATGATGAGCACATAGACAAAAGCGTGTTAACTGTCAAACAATGGCCATCAGTGTCTGATTGTACACAACTTAACCATAACACTGGTGCTCCCGCACTCGTTTCTTTTGGTCACCACAATTTCCGCTATGTTTGCCTCTGTTGAATGGGTCAACAGGTGCCCCATGTGTAGAGTTATGGATTACAAATGCTTTCAGGTACTACTATCACACAAAATTGACACCTAAATACAGAGACCCCTCGGTTAATGGGGGACAAGAACCCACCACGAAAAGTGGATATAGTGTCGCACCTTAGTAAAAGCCCCCAAGGGTCAAACTTACCTCGATATGACGTCCTTACCGACTGAGAGTATACGACTGTAACAAAATAACAACTATACATCTACAGTACATAAAAAACACAGACACATAACACAAAACTATTGTCATCATAAAAAAGAACGGACAAAACTGGATGGATTCTTCTTCCAGTGCAAGAAAGCAATTTAAAGAGAGGCTGGCTGGCTGAACGCTAGCATTGGGGCTCCTCGGATTCATTCAGGTCTTCACGATGACTAAAATACAACCGTCCTGAATGTAGAGGTTTCCCGCTAGTTTTAGCTCCATGCATGTCAGTTTTATTGAACAGTACAAATTGTAGCTTGGTGTGAATGAGTGAGTGAATTGTCTGTCCCTGCGTGCCCTGCGACTGGCTGGCAATCAGTTCAGGGTGTCCCCTGCCCACTGCCCGAGGATGGCTGGGATGGGCTCCAGCACCCCTGCGACCCTACTGAGGATAAGCGGTGCAGATAATGGATGGATGGGGATGGCGTTGACATTTTCTTTACTCATTCAGCCCACCTGAGATCATCAAGTTTGGATCCAGCCCACAGGCTAAACTGAGTATGGCATGCCTGGTGTAGAATAAAAACAAAGATAATTAGGGTAAACAAGTTCATTTACCAAGTAAACAATACAAACAATTCTTTCAGCATATTCCCCGTACAAATATTGTTATATGTCGTACACAATTTGAAATAATCAAAAAATATATAAAATAGAAAGAAAACGTATAAATGATCAGGTATGTTTAATACTTAGCACGGATTTTGGCAGTAATGGAACACCATACAAAAGTGTGTGCGTCCATGAGATTGTGTCCGTGTGTGGGTGTGTGGATGCATTCATCCATGAAGAAAGAAAGAGAAAAGGTTTTAGAGGGAAAGGGGGTCTTGGGGGGCCTTGAGGGAGGGAACAGACAACTAAGAGAAACTCTGGCAAGAGATAGGGTGACTTGCAAAAGGTGACATCATCTTACATTTGAATAATCCCTCAAGCGAGCAGTTGATTGGCTGTTTTGAGAAAAAGCAGTGTCCCCCTGCCTTTCGCTATTCACTCCTTTCATTTTGCTATGGCGCGTCTGATGAATGATGCTTTCAGGGAATATGAGTAATTTCCTCTTCTCTATGTGTATTGTTGCAGTATTTCTGTCGGCGTTCTGTACAAAAAAAAACCCTCGTTGTTGGCTGCTTGATCAACGAGAGCAGTCTTATTTGTCGGATTTGTTTCCCCAAGACCATGCAATAACCCCACAATGCAAATATTTATTTGTATGTGTGAGAGAGACAATAATCGCACGTAAGAAATCATTAGTTCAATGACGATAAACAACTCTAGCTTTCATTCTCGCACAGCAATTGGAGAATTTTCTGACTCTTAAAATAGCAAGTGAAGGCATCCCTCGTCTTCCTGTCCATCCCTCGCCTCCGTGGTCTAAGCGCATGAGTGTGCGCGTGCGTATGCGCGTGTACGTGGGTGTGTGCCTAATGAAGCGTCACTTCTCTCTCTCTTTCTTCTTCCCGGCGAAAGAGCATCACTAGTGAAAGAAACGCGTCTGAAAAAGAGAAGTTTCTCGTCCTGCGAGTAGACTCGAAGGTTTTTTTGGGGCTCCACCATTCTTCCGTTTTCCGTCTGCGATTCCTTGTCACTTTCTCTTTCTATTTGAATCCCCGGGGCGAGGACCCAGTCGGGGCTAACACTGGGCGTAGCTGGGGAGGATTTTGCTAGCTCACTGCTGCACTGACCGGTAAGAGCCAGATTACGATTTAGCTAACACACCGTATTATATACAGCAGTCCATATAATTGGTTTGCTAATAAACGCCAATTTGAACCAAACGCCACTTAACGCCATGATGGTTTACGAGCGCACGTACGGTTAAGATTTATTACCGTTACTCAACAGTTTGTCTGAAACATGACGGCGCTAACTGGAAATTCAACATTGGTTTGTGTGAATATATGTATTTATATATATGTCTACTCATGTGTATGTATTTCACATTGAGAATATGTGGAAACCAGTTGATGGGGCGGTGGCAGGCATCGCGGTAGCTGGAAAACCAGCCTGTCGCCCAAACCGGCAAAACGATTTTAAATTAAATATAGGGATTGTTAAATCATAAGCTTAGTATATGAATAGAATTATTTTCAATCCAAGACAAAAATTCTACTAGTGTTTTTCCATGAAGCCCATCTTTGTCACCCCCCTTTCCCAATATCGAGGATGCCCATTGTTCTGGGAGTGCCTGGTGAATCCTGTGAAATTTTCCTGTCTCATTTTGGGTGGAAAACTTCATCACGATGCTTGCGGCAAGAATCAAATAAACTTTCTATTTTTACAAGTCAAACAGGCAGAGTTGATGAATGACTTGTGTTAAGCTGAAATGTATCCAAGAGGGCTGTGCCTGAGAATCACGCTTGCATGTTAGCATGGCTGATTAATGTCACCCCCAAAAGTGATCAGCTATTGTGCTTTAGGAGTTATGGCTGTTCGGGTTGATAGCTGCTCTTTTACACGCTCACTTGGTGAGTGAGCGCAACAAGGCATGTTACAACCCCCCACCAGAACAATAGGGAGTAGAGAAAGCTGCCACTTGTCACAGAATGAGTTCAGAAAAGCATTTAACAGCATCCAAACAACCAAAAATATACTGGCCTTTCAGTAAATTGCTCATTTTCCCCTTGAGGTTATGGAGACCTGTCTGTGGCCTCGGTGGGCGTGGATGGGTGTGTTGGTATGATATTGAGGTATTGACATCATTTAAAGTAAAAGGATTCTTAGCTTGGCTATTAAAACTCTTCCAAGGTTTGGCCACAATGGTCTTGCGGACACTCCATTACTCCTAAATGTGACGTCGCTAAACACATCAGTTTGTCCGCCCCCATAGTGCACAGATGAGAGTATGGAGTGGAAGGGAAATGGAGGACGGAAAGCAAGGCACATAGATCACAGCCTAATACAGTCACTCTAAATTGAAATGAGCAGTCATTAAAAGCCAAATTTCCTTTAATTAGGTGATTTCAACACATTAAAAAAGAGTTCTTATATTTCTAATGTTAGACATGAGAATGATTAAAAGGAAATTTTGGGGAAAAATCCTACAAACAAGATGCCCTATTCTAAAAAAATAGGGCTGTTCTATAACAACTTTCTTTCATATCAAACATTGAATAGTTATTGATACAGGTACCACACACCAACACCCTTACAACACAAAATCCCCATCCCTATGAAAAACTTCAGTGGACAGGGGACACCCTGGACTGACTGCTGGCCTCATACAGTGGCGTGAAAACCTTAAAAAGCTTGACCATTAATGTTGCGTTTTCAAGGATTAAAACGTGCATATATTTTGGATTGAGTGCTTGTGAATGCTTGAAATTGATTGCCATGTTTCTCAACAAGTCTAAAAATGACACTGACACTGTTCCTTTGTGGCTTCGCTTTGCCATCGCATTTCTTCTTCCCTCGTGATTAACTGCAGCCGGCATTAGTTTGTACGGCATAGTCCTATAAACCGTCATGGCCCCCCCACCGGTCGCGCCCATGCTACACCTTTAGAGGACACTATGAAATGTGTATAAGTGCGAGAATTAGGAATCGATTCTGGACATTTATTATGGGCGATGCAATAAAGTTAAGGTAACATTTCCCAGTGGTAAATTGTAATGGGAAGAACTTCTTGCAACTGAAAAATGTAAGCTTTATATTACTGTCATATTTACCTAACACCTGAATAGGGAGAGATTTGTCTCAAAAATATCTACACGCGTATATTTCTGATCCACAAACACTTTCAAAATTTATGGTCGATTTGAGATAAAAAAATATTGATCCTGATAAATGCACATGCACAATAATTGCTTATTTGAATCGCATAAATAATTGTGGATCTGTAAAATACATGATTCACACCGGATTTCTTCCTTTTTTTTTACTGAATGGATGTTTTTTTTACCACTAGGAGGCACTAAATATTACACACTGTCCCTTTAAATCAATTTTAACACAAAGTGTACATTCATGGCTTTGTCAAATTCATAGCTACTAATAGTGTAGCCTGTACCTAACTACAAATACCTAGTACATTTAGCAAAAGTGTCTTATAAATTCATCAAACCAGTAGTATCCCACTTAGATAACACAAAATATATGGGTTAAACACACTTCAAGAATAATAATCACGAACAGCTTTGAGTAACTCAAATTAAAGTCCCTCATTTTTCCCCTTCAATATTACAGAGAAGCACATTTTCAAACACTTTGTTCTTGAAACGACAAATAATTTGGATATTTTTGATTCATTGCGCATGAACACTTTATTTCAAAATATAGGTTTACACCAGTTTTGTAACACACTTTACATTTAACTTTGACATAGGACTGCAAACCTGAGATACATACGCAATGAACTTAACTCACTTCACAATAAGCAGCTCATGCACAAACAAGGATGTGATTTTTTAGAAGAAAAATAAATGCTATTCAAGATCCCTCCCAGATGAAACCTAATGTCAAACTAAACCTATAAGTAGCAGACCCTTTAGCCCCCTCACATAATATTTATTTATTCATTCATTGTCCAACCGCTTCTATCTTCACGGGGATGACAGGAATGCCGGAGCCAATCCCAACTGAGAGGGGACACCCTAAAGCAGGAATGTCAAACTCATTTGAGCTTGGGGGCCACATGATAGGAAAAAAAGAGGTATGAAACGAGAGCGAGAGGGAGCGGGAGAGATACATTACAAGAAAGAGAGAGAGAGAGAGAGAAAAAGAAAGGAAGACAATAGGGAGAAAAAACAAGACAAGAAAGAGAGAAACAAAGAGTGAGAGGAAGGGAAATAGAAAAAAAGGAAAACAGACAATGAAAGCAAAAGGGAAAGAGAGTGAAGAGAAATAAGAGACAAAGAAAGAAACGGTGAAAGACAGGTGAGAAAAGAGAGATAGAGATAAAATGGAAAGAGAAAAAAAGAGAGAGACAAACACAGAATGACACAGCAGGAATTCTCCGCGTAGTCTTGCAGGCCAGATTAAAAACTTTGGCGGGCATGAGCTGGCCTGCGGGCCACGTGTTTGACACCACTGCCCTAGAGTCATTGGCCCGGATAATCACTGTGCAATCAAATATTGTTACTTACACAAAGTGGTAAACTAAACAATTTTTAGTTCAACTGCTACAGAATGTCAACAGTGCATGTCAAGAGATAAGGCCATTCATTCAACAATGATAAAACTTTAAGAAAATATTCCTTATGATTAGACATGTGGTCTGTACTCTACAGATACAACTTTATTGTGATTATACTGTATGTATATATATATATATATATATATATATATATATATATATATATACAGATCTCGCTCTGAATAGCTATTCAATGTTATTATTATAAACTTAAAAATGTTGGTAAATCAGATTAGTTAATGCATAAATATATGACAAAAATAAATTAAATACACCGACCATTTCATTAGCTCGGTAACAATATTTTTACATGTAAACTCGTATCTTTCGGCCATCAACAATTTTAATGAGCTATTTTGCTTCCAGCTGCCCTTGCAAGCCAACAAGGAAGATGATTGTTGCATTAATAGACCTGTTAGTCAGTTTAGCCTCAAGCATGGTGTTGGGTGAATGTGTGACTCAAAATGAACCCCCCCCCCCACAGTTTTCTGGATCTCAATTGTGACAAGGGCAAGTCTGTGCCCCTGGTCATCAGTCTTTTTTATCCACAACTCGTGATCCCTGCACTCAGTGTCACAAAATGTTATATTGGGCTCTGTTTTAAGCCATGGCAACAACAACACAGGAGCTGGTTTCAAGATGATTCAATCTGTGGAAAAATCTGATTCTCCTCAACTGTTTTATGACTGTCCACACAAACTGATGATGGCAATGCACAAAATGTTCCGTCTTCATGGATAGTTTTGCTAAAAAGGGCTTTTACTCCTAAACTAGGTTGGTTTGGACATGGTTGTGAGGAATTGGCAGTTGGTACTCCAGCTATATTCAACAGCAGCTGTAATAGTTTTCTTTGTTTACAGTTAGATTTCTCCGAATGCCTTTAGTGGGTGGATCATACTGGTACAATCCCTTTGCTTTGTCAGTTGGATGCTATAAATACAAAATGATAAGAAAAAATGATAGGGACTCGAGTTGTATTAGTTGCTGGAAGTTTGTCAATAGACTTGTTTTGTTTGTGTCTTGTGCAAAATTATATCTGGATTTAGAGTGATCTTGATGAAAATGTCCTAGTTCGGTCAAACAGGCAAGAAGCTATTGGGTAGTGCTTCTGACTGGTGTGCCTAGAGCCTGTAAAAAGATAGTCAAGATTTTGCAGCTATATGATCGATAATAACTCAATGGATTTTCTCTTGTGAGCCTTAAGGCTCATTCTTATTAATATCTATATCTCTTCAAAATATTTAAAATGGAGTTGACTTTACTCCAGTGTTGGTGCGGTTGTCCAGTTGTTTTGAGGTGCTGGTCCAAGGGTTGGTTCAGAAGTTGTTGGAGAATAATTGTTCAATTTTTTATCTTTATGTGCTATCATTATTAGCTTTGTGTCTCTGTTCAAGCATCCAAATAGTTTGTCTTCCGGTAAAGGATCAGATTCCATCTGGAACCTGCCTTGTTCCATTTCAAACAGGTCATAATCCTCTTATAGACACAGTTGTTCCACTTATACTTGCAGACTCTGTGTTCACGTCCTGTTCAAAATCCAGAGTGCCGAGGCCTTCTTGGGTGCATTTCTCTCACCTTGTCCAGATGCTTTGATTTCACCTCGTCATATGTCTGTGCATGTGCATGTGGCTATCTGTTCTATCTTGTGTCACTGATTCCAAGACACCAGCTGGTCCTGGGATCGGCTGATCTCATTTGTCCCAAGAGAAGAGCATGTCTGTGGGCAGACAGCCCATTATTGAGATGATTGAGCTGCTCTTCAAGTTACAAATTAGGCTTATTTTGCCTGTTACTGTTCCTTATAAATTAGTTGCAATGCATTGCATGCACTTAAAAGGAGTCCCCACTCACTGTCATCTTTCCTATCTCTAAGGAGTAAGGTTAAAAGCATCAGATGAACACCTGCTCACTAATGCATTTCTTCTATGGCGCTGCTAGCCAGACACCCCGCTTTGTCCTGTGGGATCAATATCAACAGAGTTAAGCTCTGAACTGTCCCTGGGATTCTCTCCAGGAGGTGGGCACCAGCCAAGCTTTATCAAGGCCAACCAAACTGGAGCCTTGTTTGTGGCTGATCAGTAGATGGTGTCTCTACGCTCTTGGTTTGAAACCTGACTGGTCTGGAACCTCTTTAGAACGACAGTATTGTGCATTTTCTAGGTCACACCAAATTTACAGTTATATCGGTAGTGTCCCTCGCTAAGTCAACAAGTCATGATTATTACTTGACTTTATCAATTATGCCCCTGTATCTTTCAATTGTTTGGACTACATCTTGTTTGGATTGATATGTGCATTGCCTGATGTCCAGATATTTTGTTCATTTCAGCCAAACTTTTACAGGCACAATTTTAAGAAATTTGGAAGCTGTATATACATCATGAGGCTCGGTCATTATTGGATCCCCATACATATGGTTGATATTCTGATGCTCATTGACACATTTGCGAATGTGCTAGTTTTCGGTTACAAAATAAAAATGATGGTACTGAATAATTCCATATAATTAAAGCTCCTCGAAACATCTTTAAAAAGGTAGCCACCAAAGCACATCTCACCTTAAAGGGCATATAAACATCTTGGAGTGAAAGTCCAGTGAGTTCAAAGGATTAGTAACAACCTTTACTAATCACCTGCACAGTATCTGTGAACTCCAGGTGCCTAACACGCAATCTGCTTCTCTCTTAAAAACATTCGAAGTAAACAAGCAGACAAGGAGGCTTTTAACCTCTTGAATGTCTGTGTCAGCATTATCTCAGACTACAAGGAACTGATCGATGGAGATTAGTCTGGGCACAATTGAGCAGTGACCATTTTGGGTGGGAACAGCCATCTATACAAGGTAGGTTTTTGTAATCAGTTTAATCTGTTTTGAGTTTTGGGGGTAAAATTTGTATATAATCTCTGCTGTAATAAAATATAAAAAGTTCATTTTAAATAAAAAAAATCATTCACTCATAAATATCCCTGCTTGCTCAGTCTTCCTTCTGAATTCTTTAAAAAAACATTTAGGGACACAGATGGATTCTTGACTTAAATGTTTATGTTCAGATAAGTGCTTGTTATTTTATTGATAGACCTGCAACTCCTTTTTCTCTCAAAATGTGATCAAATCATTTTTTATGGCTTTTCTGTTTTTGAAACCAGCTTTTACAATCCCATGTCAGTATGTGGCATTTTGAGGATGACATTCAACCCTTTTAACTCCCCCTCCCAGATAATGTTGTATTAGCCAAAGAAAATTGATTTGTTCAAAGCAAGCTGACAATAAATTATCCATGAAATATGGAAAGTTTTTGAACTATCTACAATTGTAAATTTAAACTGTGGGTACATTTAGAATTTGTATAACTTATCAATTCAAATTATAATTTATATATTATAAACATCAATTTATATACATTTATTGAGGCAATCAAATTGAAGGGAGAAAAAAAACTGATTCCTTGCAAAGATATTTGCCACGCCAGTGCTTTTCAAATGCAACCGTGGTTGTGTGCCATGTCCACGAATGCTTTATGAACAGGTCAGGGATCAAACACTGCAGCTGAGAATCTTGTGTTTTCTAAAACAAAAGCACATCTATTACAAGGCCAGAGACCAGCAGAGTCCAATGAACCATGTTTTTAAGAAATTTGTTTTTTCTATCTGGAAATATTTTTCATTGCGTTATCTAAAGTCCGAGTTGAAACCCTGTATAATAAGTCAAAACATGCCATCAAACCATTTTTAAGACTGTAAATAAAAAAATATTTACAGCCCATTCTTTTTCCTCATTTTCCAGAGGGAGGCTAATTAAGAATAAAATTAGATTGTATGACTTCTCTCATACCTGGTTATGGCAGACAATCATCTTCAGAATATATTCCATAGAATAATTAAAACATGGCGATACCAATATTATGTTTTGTTGTTAATTGCATTTTTTCTGGAATTTTGACTTCTGGAAAGGGAGACTGGATTATGAACAGTTAACAATATTAACACCAGTTAGTATGTTTTGTTTCTGGAAAAAGGCATCTAAGTAATTCATGCCTACTACAGATGTATTTGCAAAACTATTTTAATTGGTAACAGGTCTACTCCTTTTAAATCTGAATTTTAAAGAATTTGGTTAATTCTGAACACAGCGATACAAGATAGTTGTAAACCCATAATCATATTATGTGTTTATTTAATCCTTCCCTTCCAAAAAGATAAAAAAAAAAAATGTGTCGAATTATTGTTCAACAAGATTACTGTGCGCACGCCCCAAAAATAGTTTTTTGTCACAGAATTTCCATACATAAGGCACACCGGGCTATAAGGCGCTACAGTGGGAACGTCAACAGAACAGATAGTTCAGTCAAACTTATTAACCCCTTGACATTCCGATGGCTCGCAAAGAAGCAAATACGTGTCTCAAACACGTACGGACACAGTGTCTGTATGAGGTCACCAATCACTCAAATGCGTCATTCCACATATAATTAGGAAGGTTAAACTCTTAGGATTCAAGAAAAAACAACCATTTCTTAGTTTCTATTTTCTTTTTTTGCTGGCAACTGTGTGGACAGCAAAGTAAGAATTTCGTTGTCCAGGGAAACGTGGTTCTTTACTGTGCATATGACAATAAACACTTTGAATTAAATTGAATTGAATTTAAAAAAAGACTCATCACAAAAACATCAAGATCAGTCTGAAACAAGATACTTAAAAAATATAAAGCCAGGGTAGCTCACCAAAGTTGTCTTGCAGCCATCACATTCAATAATAATACGCAACCATGGTCGTCTTACATGTAAAATGTTTACATACTCCACAACACGCAATAATGCCGACAAATAAAAGAACAAATCCGCCGAGTAGCATCTCTGCATCGACGTTGCTTGTTGCTAGCTGTCTGTTTAGCCCCATAATTTCTGTTTACAAATACAGACTAGTAAAAAATGTTTTTTCCATGCCGTAGAGCAACCTAAAAGTGATTCACATTCATCTTTTTTGGCCAATTGCAGGCTTTGTTTTACCCTGATTTAGCCTATGCAAGCCAGTAAATGCTAAAAAGGACCTGCCTCCTTTACTTCCGAATAACTTTAGCCAAAAGTGACCGATTCAAATGGTGTTTGACACATTGGTTGGGTAATGTAACGCTGGTATATGTATCCCAGCATACACCGCGGACTACTTCGCCTACGGGGGGAAAATCTAGTCGGCCCCTGCTTGCCTTAGTTGCGAGACCTTGCAACTCAATATTGATCCATATATAAGGCGCACTGCATAATAAGGCGCATGGTTAGCTTTTGGAAAAAATAAAGGCTTGTAGGTGTGCATTTATAGTGCGGAAAATACAGTACATATTATATTAGCAAAAGCCTAATCAGCGAGAAGGAAGCCATTCGTTCTATTGCATCTTTTCTGACTTTTCCCCAGCTCCACCAAGGCTGTTTTCTTCCCCCACAATCCCTCCTTTTGATTACTATTTAAAGTAGGCCCCGGGGATGAAAGGAGGTCGGTAGAATGCATTTGTGTGTACATGGTTGTATACTGTGAAAGTAGTGTTGAATTTCTGCTCACACAATTCATACTTGCCCATGGCGGGTTGGCTGGCTCAATCATGGCCATGGAAGCATCTATATCAAGTGAGCCCTTCTTAAGGGAAGTATCAGTCGCTCTTCTTTCCAACCAACAAATGTTTCATTCTGATGCAGTTACAAGATGTAGGAGAAACTGTGTTTTTATTTCTTTAATTTAACTGAAAAAATCACTTTCATATGCTTCATTTTGTTATCAGAAAATGCATTGTAGGTGCGATGCAATTTCTTCCTCTGATGTAAACAGAGTGAAAGAAAACTACCTTACATTTAGTTAAAGGGGTTTGTGACTTGACTTATTCAAGAACAGTGTGTACGTGTCTAGACATCTAGAAAAGCTCGGGTCCTAATGTAGAGCTGGATGTCTTCCAGTTATTGACAGTGTTTATCCAAGTGCTGCACAGCCTCGCTTTGTTTATGGCCCACCGTGGGTATTAGGAAGAGATGATTCCGAAGAGGATGATCTCACCTTGTCAAGCTGCCATGTCCACTATTAGCTTTTGTTGAGGCACGTTAAGTAAAATGCAATACTAGTGTTAACACAAGTCAACATTTTACTCCTATACAATAAACCTATCGAACTAATTTAGCTCAGGGGACACATGGTAGAAAGAACATTCTCACGGTGACCAGACTAGTATATTAATGGCATAAAAGTGTGCCTTAGCTGGAGTGGCGGGGGGGGGGTGCTTTTTCAAGGCTAACAATTTAATAATGATTTAGTGATGCACAATTTGATTCGAAAACGATTTGTGAGGTTTTTTTCCTAAATATTAATTCTCTTATCACTGAAAAAAAAAAGCAAAACAACAATTTAAGTTTCGCATGGAACGGAAACCAACAAAAGTGTGAAAAATAGAACACAAACACTAATTTGAATAATCGATTTAAATGTCTTTATTTTTATTTGTTAATAAAAATGCTTAGCTGAATATGGAAACATCGCTGTTAGATTCCATATGTATCATAGCAAAGAGCAAAAGCTTCTTTAAACTTCTGCAAAGATACCCAGGTGCTACTTTTTCAAATTTTGTATTTTTTGAATTACCTAAAACGGTATCTGTGACTTTTATTTTAAGTGAAATAACAACTGGATGGCATTCATCAATATTAGAGCGCTCGTCTTGGGATCAAGGGATCCCAGTTCGAATCCCGGCTCGTCCGTGTTACATGTCGAAGTGTCCTTGGGTAAGACACTGAACCCCTAATACCCCCAATAAGCAGGTTAGCGCCTTATATGGCTGCAAGGCCGCTATTGGGAAATGTGGAGCACATTGTAAAGCGCTTTGGGAAGTCATTGACTTGAAAAGCGCTATATAAATGCAGATCATTTCATTTTCATTTAATTTCATTTTATTCTCTGTTTTTTCAATGGTAGTCACAAATACAGCTGTAGGAGTATTGCTTAGCTTTAGTGACATTTAGTGGAAACTTTTAAAACTTGCGCTTCTCTCAGTATTGTCCCGCTGGCCACATTAAATGATGTGGCGTGCCACATTTGGACCACGGGCCGTGCGTTTGACACATTTAACTAAAGGGACATTGTGCATTATTTAGCGAATCTTAATGGTAAAAAAAATGTATACAATTGAACTATCAAACTAACTTGCATTTTTTTAAATACTTGTAGGTCGAAAATTTTGTATTTATTTTACATAACATGAGGCTCACCTAGTGGGAGCTGAGACTATTGTCGGTTATCTTGCTTCTATGAACCTTCCAAAAAAAATAAAACCTTGTGAAGGGCTGGGAAAAAGAAGAGAGAATAAAAGTGGTACGATTTGGTCACTTTGAGTGTCCATAGCATAATCTTCCTTGTGCTTTGTAGGACTCGTTTTCAGTTGCGCTACACAACAAAGTGATTTCTAGCGGTCAAATATTGCTCTGTTTCCCTTTGAAGTAAATTAAAAAAAATAACTACTACTGCCAGTTTCACCATGTTTAATAAAATGTTTTTGTGTGGGGTTGATCACAGTAAATGTGCTGCTAATAACTGAAGCCTGCCAAAAATGTATCGTGGGAGGCTGTTTAGAGGCTGAAGCAAGTAGCCCACTTATGACACACAGGCACAATGGCAACACACAGACATAGAATCCAAACAATCTTAGTTTTCATTTTTTCCTGCTTTTCACATTCTTTTGCTTTTTTTGGCCCTAAGAAGAAAGAAAAACAATTTTAGGAAGTAGAAACCAATCCCAAAAAAGGGGAAGACAGTAAAAATACCAAGAACATCAAAGGCAAAATGATGTCAGATTTACCCACTTTGTTATTAACTGAAGGAGTGAATAGTCCAACCCAGTGTGAAGATCAATATGAATCTCCATAATGATTCTCGCAGATGCTGTGGCAAATTAATCAAATAATTATTGCAGAGGGTTCTTACCGGTGCTGGAAATACTTGAAAATGCTCAGACTTTAATGTTGTGTTTTAACAGATGGAAAAGTGATTAAATTTTGGGTGAAGTGCCTGTAAATTCTTGAGATTGTTGCCATGTTTCTCAACAAGTCTGCTTAAAAATGATGATGACACTGCTCTCTGGTGGCTTTGCCTTGCCATTGCATTCCCTTTTCCCTCGCTGTTGACGGCATTGCTTTGTATGGCATTGTCATGTGAAGCATCATCACACGCTTCTATTAATGCCCTAGATCAGGGGTGACTCAAAGAGCCATAAAAGCAAAAAATATTAATTTTATTTTGGGAAAGAGCCACACCATATATTATGAGACAAATTTACTAAATTGCTAAACCGGCGCCCCAGACAAAAGCTAAGTCTTCAGCACATTTATTTTTGATGATTTGATAAAAATTATGAAAGAGAATAATGCCAGAGCCCCTGTCCCAAATTCAACAAACATACCACTTTAAACTTGTCTCTTTCTTGCAATTACTCAAGATCGGTTATACTCCTTTTGACCCTTTTTTTCATACATATTGGTTTCAAAACCAGATGCAAGCATTTATTTTGTAAAAACGTCACAACATTCTGAGAATAGGGAGCCTTATGTGCTTACCTTTGGCGAGAGATGGGAGGGAATGCCTGTACTTTTTGCATAGCTCCACCCATCCCTCCCACTCACCCAATCAAATGACTAAGTTCTCTTCCGGTGTTTTGGCGTATTTACAGTTCTGTGGATTCATCATAAAGTATCTGAACACTGAACACAGATTATATAGTGAACTTTTAAATAAAGGATTCTTTAGCGTTGTACAGCCAAAACGAGTTTTTTTTCCCCCTTTTTTTGTGTGACACCTTGACTGTAAATTGTAGTGAAAAACGTGCCCTATATATACTGCGAAGTGTTACCCTCGTGTTTAGCTTTGGTTTGGCTTTACGTGTACTTGGATAGGATAGACAACTCCGATTTTGAACAAGATGGAGAAATTTTGCATGCAATCAAATTGGTCTCTGAGCCACTGATACTCATAGAAAGAGCCATATATGGCTCGCGAGTCATAGGTTCCCGACCCCTGCCCTAGATGATAGGTGGATGCTACACCTTAACAGGGCACTAAGAAAAGATTCTGAACTAAATGACATTAAGTAATTTGGTCAATCTGCAAGATATAAATAAATGCATGGCCACCTTGTTACTTACAATGCTTAGTTTGAGCTGAGAAAACGTAAAACAATATTCTCGTTAACATATCTTGTACTGTGACTAAAAACAGTGTGATAATATGATTAGACCAAATACAAAGATTACGTATTACTTATGGATATATTTTATGGGCCATGAAAACAATTCAGGTAGCGTTTCCCAGTGGTAGATTGTAACGGAAAGATCTTCCTGCAACTGACAATGTAAGCTATGCATTGCAGTCATTTTACCCAACACCTATATTGGGAGATATCTGTCTCAAATATATTTACACATGTAATATTCCCATCTACAAATACATTTGCGATTTACATCAAAAAATCAAATGCACACACAAGATACTTATACTGTATCAGTCAGAATATATCACTGATCACAATTGCATACAATTACATAACTTGAAATGCAACAGGAAACAAACACAGATCACAGTGTGGAGTGTGCAAGATCACATCCAATAGACCACTAGTGATGCAGACGATACATGAAAATGCAGCAGGTCTTATCTCATCATCACATATTTATCGTCACAATGTACATTTTTTATGTTATTACTGGGCCTGGCCGTAAGAATTAAACATTTTACTAATCTAGAGTAAGGCGTACAACAGTCTTTAGGGAGCACACAATATTCTGAACTAAATTACATTAGGGGCATTGTGGGAAGTAATTCGGTCAATCTGGGAAATACAAACATGCATGGCCACCTTGTCACTTACAATGCTTAGTCTGAGCTGAGAAAACGTAAACAATATTCTTTCTAACAAATCTTGTACTGCAACTAAAAACAGTGTGATAATGTGATGAGACCAAATGCCAAGAACCAAGTGTCGTCTGTATCCCTAGTTTTAGTGGATGGGATATGGTACTCTCATTGCTGCAATCTGGGTTTGATTCCCATTGCATTCAAGTTATACAACTGTGAAAAACTATCTATGTCCCTAGCAGCTTGGTGATTAGGAATCGGTGCTCTTACCATTGCTATTTGGTCCAATCCCCATTGACACCATTGCTATGCAATTGCGGTCAGTAATAAAATGTATCGACTGATCAAAAATTGCAGAAACATGATAACGCGTTTCCCTTTTTTTTTTGCATATGAGGCGCACTGGTTCATAAGGCGCACTTTCAATATCCTGGCCAACTTGGGGTTTTTGGTTGCGGCTAATAGTCCGTAAAATAAGGCAACATAGTTTGGAAAACAATTCGTAAAACGCTGGACCTTGTTTTCATTTTGCTTTCCACAGCTTCATTCTAATGGCAGCTTGTTGCTATTATGCAGTTATTTTCTTATAATGTTATTTTAGAACCTAATTAAAAAAACAGTTATGCATGCATCTTCTGGGGGAAATAAAAAACAAAACATCAAGTGATCAGCACTTTGTTGCACCAGTTTACTTGGACATACCCCTTTAAAGTGTAGAGCTTTACTGGTATTTAAAATCCCCCTGTGATGAAGGGTTGGGCACCAGTAGCTTTTTCACAGCCACCCGTTGTCATCTGCAAAACATCTCTGGTTGTTCTGGGTGCAGTGAATACAACATTGCATGTTCTGTTTGCAATTCGTTTTTTCTTCTCCTCTCCCTTAGCATTGCCTCTCCCCCTTTGGCCTTGATCAGCTGCTCTGGCCATCTGTGCAAAGGCAAAAGGGATGGTGTCAGAAGGGTTGTGGTAGTGGTGGTTGGGACATTGGGGAGGGGCGAATCCAAAGTATTTAGTTTGTTTAGAATGACATAATATTTCGTTTTAAGTGTGTGTTTAGAACAAGACTAAAAAGGGTACAGACAAGTTTGGTGCACCAGGCAGGAAGATGATGTGTCCCACCTTCCAGAGATAGTACTGTGACACTGTGAGTTTATTGCCATTGAAGTTTAGGTCAGTGGAAAAAAGGATGATGAAACATGTCTAGATTTTAGAGCAAGACACACAAATACCATCCCATAGTGATCTCATACGGAGTTTTGTTTTTTTTCTCTCTTGGCTTCTCTTTCCTACCCGCCTCTTTGTTCCCCTGCTTCCCAGGCCAAACATCCTTTTTGAGCTGGCCACCGCTTTGCCTCGAAGGTTGCCTCACAACCAAAAGCCTTCATTCTGTTTGTAAATGTTTCAGCTAGTCCTCCCATTTCATATCTCTATTTTCTTCACGCTGTTCCAAGAGAATAGCTAAGACAACCAAAAGAAAAATTTTTGCAATATTGATGCTGACAACATATGACAGCTTTTATTACAGATGGTTAACCTTTATCTGCCCTCATATGCTTCACATCCTGTCCCTAGTCCTTATTTGTGCATGTGACTCCAACCTAGTGTATGTTTGTTAATAGGGATGGGGGAGAACAAATAACGGGTATCTGTATCGGTGCTAATGTCAGCCTATTTTAAATTATGGGTACCCAAAATAATAACAGTATTGGCTGCTTTCTAGTCACCATTTAACAATCAGGAACCCAAAATAAGAGAGATGGAAATTTTTGATCAGATAAATACAATATTAAGGACATATAGTTTGTTGTCATTTAAAATTATTTTGTGAAAAACAATAATAATTTTAAATAAATAATGCAAAGGAATGGTATCTGTATGAAAAAAGCGTTATCAAACATTTTTTTTTTTAAACTTTTTCAACATAATTCGATTGGCCTGTTTACACTCATCTAAGGCTTTTCTTACCTGATCATTTGGTGAACACAAGCATGATAGCTAACATACATTTGAAATGCACCTAAGAAAAAAGTGTCTTGTTCTTACTGCCAAAAATGTTTGTGCTCAAGATTGACTACTTTTTTCTTTGACTGTCATTGCATGCTTTTTTTCTTATTTTCGTGTGCAAAATAATTTTATTTACCAACAACAATCTTTTCTCTGTATACTTTGACAATGGCACGATCTAGTGCTTTTTATGTTTAACAATTGTTAACAACACTGCAGTAAAAATTTAAGGATTCTGTGTGGGCTCCTGTTTCTCAACCGCCTTTTTATGTTTGTCTTTGCCTGTGTCCAGATCTTTGGAACTCCAATTTCACCTTTGTGAACGCTTCTCTACAAGAGGAGATGAAACCAGATGGGGTTATCACTGCAGCGTTGGAGCCAATGGAAACTTTAGAATCCAACCCAGAAGTTGAGTTATCACTGGGTACAGGGCAGGAGTCTAGCCAGGAACCCAGTACAGTGGAAGAACAAGTGACACAGCAGACTGAAGATGCGGTTCCAGCCCAGCCAGAAAAGACCAAGGAGTCCCCAGTTGTCAAGACAAATAATAAAAATTCAGGAGACCCTAAAGCTAAGACCACATCCAAGACTATCCAGAAAACAAAACCCAGTTCTACCAACATAACAAAGGCCACATCCGGCACACGACCCAACTCTACTTCGGGGCGACTATCGAATGGCTTCTCTAAGCCTCTCAGCAACGGTGTGACAAAGAAGACCACACCTGCCTTGGATAAAAAGAGCACTCTGACGTCTGCAACCTCCAAAAAAACAACAGCTGGTGTTCTAGCCCCTCGCAACACTGCGAAGGTAACTGAAAGAAAAACTGCGTCTCCGGCAACCAATGGTGCAAAGCCTGTGTTGGGAACCACAGTAACTAAGAAGGCAACACTCATTGGTGTTAAACCCATCACAACATCAGCTGCTAAAAAGCCTTCAGGTTAGTAAAAGTTCAGCAATAATACTTTGGAGTCAATTAGCTATTTAATGCTATTGGTGATATGTTCAGAACAATTTATGGTGTTGAAGCTCTGAATGAAAAAGGGATACATTCACACACATTAAATTGATTCAGTACACAAATTAGACATGCAAGAATGATTGCTGCGCTTGCCCTAGATCTTAATGATGTAGCGTATGAAAGAAATATGTGTCTGACCTATTTTGCTTATTCTAACATACGTTGTTCACATTCCTCATTTTGGTTGCTTTTGAAAATAAGATCGAAAATAGGTGCACTTCACTAAACTAAATATGTTTGGAGAACAAAGTGTGCTATGCTCGATTAATTTTCCAACATGTGTGTTGCGAAAGCAAGACTACGACTATTACTACTGTGACTATTCAATTTCTGATCAACATAAAAGAACTGCCCCACCTATTCAGCTATCTAGCTTGCGTCAATCTTATGCGAGGTGAGCACATAAAGATTTTGAGAAGACTCCGATAAGACTTTTTCAGGATTACAATTCCCACGCTAGCTCACATCTGACCACAATTTTTATCCATAGGCTAATCTCATACTGAGTGGCTCATGATGGGCCAGAGATAAGGTTTTGTAAAATAAAGACATGAGATGTTAAGTTTATACCTAAATAGTGCATAAACCTATGGCATACATGGTAATCACTATCACTATTATTTTGGGGATAAGGTATGTTCTGAATTTATTTCCTTATTTCTAAACCCTGAAACTGGCAATGACAATAGAGTGACTTGTAATCTTGACCCGCCACTCCCCTCTTCTGCTCAAGCAATGGCATAAAGCCAAAAACATGGACTGAAAAGCGACTGACTGATGATTAAGAAGATGGGAGCATTGAATTTACTGTAAAAATCCAAGAGGTTCTTCAAAACGTTCACTCTTTCAACCGTTTCAAACTGGAATAATCCCCCTGGAGAGCCCCACTAGCAAACCTCAAACTTGTGGAGAAAAGTTCATGACTCTGCAACTTGAAAATTCTTCACAGTGCAAGAATATGGAATTTTGTCTACAGCCCTTGCATTTTGCTTGTGGCCATATTTTTGCAATGGTAGACCGCCTTGTTTGGGCAATGACACTAATTTTTGTTGTGGTCAGTAATTTTGATCAGCAAATTCCAGTAACAATTGAATTTCTGAATAGTAGCTGTGAAACCACTGCATACTCAGTGTATTCCCAAACAAGCCTGATCTTACATCTGTTGTCATTTTCTCCCTCTTCTTACCTTCCTTTTAACTTTTTCCCTGTGCTGCAGCCCTAAAACCGGCCTCTGCCACTCCCACTAAGTCGACTACTACACTGAAGAATGAGAAGCCCCCTGTTTCAAAGAGCAGGTACGTGTAATGAAGTCTTGCTCAAGTTAAAGAGCTTGGTAGATAGATAAACACTTTCTCCTGTCTGTATAAAATTGCACTAATGTTAATTTCTTAACCACAAAATACAAATTTTCAGTACATTTAGAGGTTATTTTACTTATATATCAAAATCAAGAGGTTTATCAAATCATCACCATTTAAAATTAGGCTATAGTACTAATAATTAAAAATGATTAGGTTTTGTTTTTTAAAGTGCTAGTGTGGTAGAGAAACAACATACATTTAGGTTTAGCTGTACAGCTTTTTTTGTCAAAATGAATTTAAAAACAGACCAAAGTACTAATAATTACACAAACGTTCTGTTCTGTGAATTGCAAAAGTGATCACGAAATAGGATGCTATTTGTGATAGTTCTGTTTTTCATACTCTCAGTTGACAAAACCAATCACATCAAAAAAAATCACACACTGGTACATTCGATAAATCAATTGGACAAGATGAGCCTCGTATTTGTACCGTGTATATAGAAGTCTTTTAACATATGATATTTACTCATCTCATTTTATTTTTATAGAAATATGCTATCCTTTTATCTTAATATTTATTAACATCGTTAAGGGACATATCTAGTATTGATGGATTAGCTAGCTATCCTATTATCTCCAGAATGGCATAAAAATGTTGATTTTTTGTTAACCAAAAAATATAATGGTCATGCTCCAGACAGCAACTAGATAAGTCACTTTCAAGTGCTTTTACGGTGTGTTTAGGGGCAAGGTTTTCATCTAGTCGAGTCTGGGTGGTGTGATTGTTGACCTATAATGATCCCTTTAACACAGTAACTTGTTTCCAACTTGAAAATATTTTCATAACAATTTTTTGGGAGTCCAGGATAAAAAAGTTCAAGCAAACCGTGCTGCTCCAACCAGAAAGTTGGTAGTACTACTGCTAGCACATGAAGTAGGGTAGCTGTGGGTTCACAAAGGTCCTTTTATGGTAAACAAATACAACCGGTACTAATAAAGTATAATGAAATCCTGTGAAGAAGCATACTGTGGTGAAGTAGGCCAGCAACCACCTGACATTGAAAGAAACCTTGCAGGGATCCCTCCAAGGGTTTTGCAAAAGCATGTTGTATGTCTGATAGATAAACACTGCTCAGTATGAGAACAGTGCCAAACTGTTTGACATATACGGGAAAAAAAGAACTTTGGTGCACTGTTACGAAACTAAATCCTTTTCTAATGATTACCGCTAACCACATTTTACTCCTGAAAATAGTAATTACTTTTCATCAAACCACAGTAATTTTAATTTTTAGGCAATGGACTGAAATTGACATTGAGCCTGAATTACAAGCCTCAATTTCAAAGCAACATGTGCACGCTTGCTCGTTTCTTTTTCTACCTACCTTGGATAGCAGTTGGATTGTGGAGATTACACTCAGATTACAGCTTTATACAGCCTTGATGTGTAAACAGCTCATTACACAAGGGCATGTTGTCATTGCTTGTATGGCACATAGAAAATAAAGTCATTGATTGCTGGTAAAATGTATATTATTAACACTGTTTCATTTATTTGAAGCTCACAGTGAGCATCACAAATATTTTAAAGCACAATAGCTACAATATGTCTCGATTGATACAAAAAATTAAAACTGATATCAGGACAAAGTTTTCCTGCTGTAAGAGCTAAGCCTCTAGTCTAGGCACAACATGTTGATGACATTTGTGTTGATAAAATACTAGTACTAATATCCACCAGGTTTTATCAATCAATAAGGGTGCCTTCTGAAAATTATATATCCGTTTCTAAGGCTTTCAATAGTGAGCAATCACAGCTCAGCTTTAAAGAACAGGTGCACCTTGATAAGTTTTTACGCATGCAAATACAGTCTTTAGTTGACTGAAAAAAAATACTGTTCACATCCTGAGATAGGCTATACTATGGATATTAATTTTTATTCTACAAAGACAATATTTTTAAAATGCTTTGATTAGACTATTATTAGACTATTGGGGGGGTCATGCACTCTTGTTAAGATGTTGTTAAGAAATTATAGATTTAACGGACACATTGATTTCATAATATATCAAAATAGGGAATTGTAACATGAAGATGTGATGTGTGTGGTTATAGAGATAAAGGCTTCTGTATACTAGTCGCACAACCACACATCCTTTGGGGCAGGCGGAAAGTGTGCGTGCATGTCAGTATTCCTGCATGTGATGCGTTTGGACAAGGACGTACATTTCTCCCTTAATTATAGTTTGCCCTTCCTACCTTAATCAAATCTCAAATTCAAGCCTGCTATCAGCAGAGCTCTAGCGGTCTTGACAGTTTCACGAATTCCCCATGTAGACTTCCTTTGCCTTCTTGTTCTTCACTCACATATTTGTCCCATTTATTTTTCTCTATCCCCAAAGTAACACTGACATTCACTTGATTTTCACAGAAAACTGTAACTGACTGGTAAACGTGAGTCTTTACATAAGTTGCATTGATTTTGTGTTCTGGGTGAGAGTAGATAAATGCATTGTTACTTGGTCCTTTTGTACGTGGCAAAGAAAGCGAGAAAGTGAAAGTAAAAGATTGGGTGATGGAAAAAAGCAGCTGTGACAATTGACGTATGTATGGCTGATTAAAATACTCAATTTAAGCATATTATGGAATACAGGTTGAGCATTGCATTCATATGTATTTATTTCAGGTTTAATCTTGGAGCAGACGGCAGACCGAGATTTTATTACGGCCATCAGTTGAACTTTTAAATCCGCTTTTATTTTCCTCTCAGCCGCCTATGCGCTCATTAGTCATGGCCCTTTTCTCCTTGATGGTCCCTCTGGGATTTTAAATTATTGCAGCAGATTAAATTCAACCCTCTTTCTGATCTAACAAATTGCAGCTGATGTAATGGTCTGACTGTAAATGCATGCAGTGGTTCAGGTTTCTTGCCTTAGACACTGTTGCAGGGGCTGTAAATCATCACTCCTTCTTTGGGTGTGGCCAATGACTTTGCAATGCAGAAATTGGTTGACTTGCTTTCATATGGGCAACCGCCGATTATTTACAAGGGAGAATCAAAAGGAGGGTAAATAAAAAGAGGGACTGAATAAGGTATTGCTTTTGGTTTTGTTTATTTTCTTCGATTAAGTCTACAACTTTTAGTCGTTTATTATACCTTGTAACCTCTTAGGACTAATACAATGTGGGTGGTTTGTCATAGTGGAGATTTTTTTTTTTCACAAATTCTCTGAATTAGTTTAACCTGATCAAGTCCCTCTCCACATTTTATACTGAAGAGAATCAAGGCAGGTACAATTACTGCTGATATTGTATTGGATACATTTTTATATCAACAGTAAGGGTAACTGATTTAGAACAGTTGTATTGAAATGGACCTCTCCAGCAGACTATAAATGATTATGTCCAGATGGTTGTTTTGTTTAAAACAAGTTTTTGCACAGCTGCATAATAAAAAAACAAAGTCTAGATCTTGGTTACATCAGACCAATGTGACCAGGAAGCCCTCTGTAAAACGGACGTCTTTGTGAGATTGCCTCAGGCCAACAGCTCTGACAGGGATTAGTTTAGCTTTACGACTTACAAAGTGCTGTTGGGCCAACAAGAGGACAACACATATGAACAACAGTTTAATGACATCAAGTTGTTGAATAATTCTGTAATCCTGATCAACTTGATGCCTGATCCCGTTTCCCCAACTAAATCTGTTTGTGCTACTTTATGACATTATCTGCATATGGGCTCATTTGTGCCCCCCAGTTTTCCCAAACAGCGCTTCTGTTGTTTTCTTTGTACACCAAGACCAATAACAGTGGCGCTACACTCGCAATGTTTCCTGTGACAGTGCCACCGTGACCGAGTTTGACCACAACTTACCATTGTCTTGTTAGGACACCTGCAGAGAGGTAGAAAAAGAGAGAAACAAACAGTCATGATCCAATTTTTTAGTCTAGGATCATTTAACAATCAAATCCCAAAGTGGCCTCATTCGCATGATTGCATCTGTCTCAGTTTAAGGATTAGGATCCTTCTTCTATATTTTTCGTTTGAAATTATCAGTAAAGTGTTTTATATGTGTTTAATATGCCAATGCTCTTCCAATGGGTGTATTTTGATCAGGACACGTCACGTTCATGTTGCTTTTTGCTGTAGGGAATAGGTCTGCATGTATGCCTTGCTTTTTTTCATTGTGAATCGCATTATTCAGATTTTAAACAGCCTGTTGGTTGAGGGGAACAAATCAGACCCAGCAGGCAGCCATGTTCCCACACAGCTATCCCTTTTCAGCTGAAATAATTGAGTGTATTTGTATTAACAATAAAACTGCGTAAGCATTCCTCCTCAGGCAAATTTCTTTCTTGCCTCTTCCCATGTGTCTCAGTGTGCCTGTAGACACTAGCCACATGAGTCATCTGATTTTGCTTTTTTTTCTCCATCCCTCGCCAGGATCCCTGTTTATCATTTGCTTCAGCTCAAATAAACTGCGTTGAAAAGGGAAGTAAACAAAAATCCCAACTTTTTTGTTTGGTTATTGATTAGCTTTATTTTGAAAAGTATATTGGGACAATTGAGCACCTTTCAAATGAACAGTTTGCATTTTGTGTCAGCCAACTCAAAGCAATAAATGAAGGGAACCTTCAAATGATTATTTATTATTAATGTAGCACTGTTTTCGGATATTGTTCAAGTTACCAAATCTTATGAAACATATTGGGGCGACAGTAGCTTAGGAGGTAGAGCGCTCGTCTTGGGATCGCAGTTCAAAGTGTACTTGGGTAAGACACTGAACCCCTAATGCCCCCAATAAGCAGTTTGGCGCCTTGCATGGCCGCTATTGGTGTGTGAGTGTAGGTGAATGGGTAAATGTGAAGCACATTGTAAAGCGCTTTGGGAAGTCTTCATTGACTTGAAAAGCCCTATATAAATGCAGATCATTTCATTTCATATTGTATTCTCAAAACACACAAGACATCAACAACTGAACAACTGTGGCCAGGTCTTTGAAATTGTGATAGAGCTTGAGATTTGCTAAATGCCTTCTTCCATTCACAGTCGAGACAAATAACATGAAGCCTGCTTTAATTTCTCTATGATTGTTTTTTACTCTTATGAGCAATGCGATCAGTATCCTGTCAATGACTATTTTACTGACAAAAATCTCCAATGCCTTTTCCAATTTTAGTAATATAGAACATTTTATTAGTATAAATATATTTTTAAATAAGCCAATTATTATGACATTTGTGCAATTAATATGCCAATTTTACTTATTTTGCATAGTTCATTTTTCCTATTTGTATTAGCAAAGTACATTTGCAGTATGGCAACAATTTAGAAAATGTCTACTTTGCTGCATTTTTATTTATGCCACTATGTTTATCTCTGAACTCCACGGCAATTTGATCCATCAATTTTGAAACGTGTGACACGGCAGAGGAATTCTATTTTAAATCTGAACTTGGTGTAGGCACACAACAACATCCATGGAGACTAATAAGGATTTCGACAAATCTCAAAACTGCACTCGATAAAATATAAGGATTTGGCATGCCAATAAAATATTCTTCTACTTTAATTTAGTGGTTCATTGAATTTTTATTGGTGGCTGGACAGCAAATCTGTACAACTATACACATAATATCAAAATAGAACTTTGCACCTTTACCACATCCTTATTTTATTTCTGCTTGTCGATTCGTGTTTTATTATACGTTTCCAACACGAGGACCTGTAGGGTATTACCTTTTAAATATTTGCCTATTTATCCTAACATTCTTTTTTGTCTTACATTTCTCTTATAAGTCTTTTATTGCATGTTTAATATGGAGTGCCACATCTAATCTCTTTGTAAATAATCTTTACCTTGTTATCAATAACAGTAAAAGAATACTGTAATTCCAAATCCATCTCATGTCTCATAACTGTGGCGTTTGCGGAGTACCTGCACTTTTCCCATGAAAGTGCTAGTAGCGAAGACATAGAATTATTTTTAATCCATGATTAAAGATTAACGTGGCCCTCGCTGTCTTGTGGCTCCCACTGCTCTCTTTCTTTCATTGCTACACCAAGTCTGTATTTAGAAACTGGTATAAATGTGGCACACGATAGCCTTGTCTAGCCAACACGATGTAGGTTATTTTACTTAAATCTGACACAAATTCAGCTCTAGCGGAAGGCAATAAAGCATAGCATATTCATCACAGGATAAGGATAGGGTAGAGTGGATCCTTTTCAGATGTATGTTGTTATTCACTTCCTGTCTAACTCAAGTATTGTAGTTATGAGATTAACGTTCAGGATTGTTTTATACGTTTTTGCATTCATTAAAATGGATATACTGGGCAGAAATGAGAATGAGGTTTATTTACTTCTACTCGTGGGTTGAGATCGATTCCCTTAAACTGCTTACATAAGGATTGGGTCTGATGCCGCATCTGTGCATGGTAAGGTCAGTTTCTGGTCACCAGTCGTACAACACTAATCCAATCTAATTAATTAGGAATAGTCTACCTACCTCTGTTGTAGTGGAAAGTGTTACATACTTTGTTTACTTTGTTGTTGATTTTTGCTTTTGTTCCCGACGTTTATTAACCCCTTAACGTTCCTGTAAAATTCACCTAAAATCCCAATCCAAGACTTACCCAAAGTAAAATAAATGCTGTTCTTGAACCATTTCAGCTTTTGAAAGTTTTGGGTGGATATTTTTTATCTGTCGGCATTACCGTGTAAATATTTTACACAGTTGATTCACTAGAGTGTTACGGATGTAAGAGTGACATCATACAGACACGTACTTGTTTAAGAAAAGTCTGGCGGCCCGCCAGTCGGATGTCAGGACATTAAAGGGTTAAATGATAACCCTAACCCTAACCCTGGCTGAAGAATTTTGGATAAATTAACCAATCAACCTAACCTATAACAAACTCATATAGTTCATGTTTTTTTTTTCCTGCAGACCCACAACGGGCACAACAGCATCCCGTCCTACCACCGGCTCAACTCGACAGCCCTCCACCATCTTAACCAAGAGCCCTGCAGCTACATCCAAACCTGCCACCCTAAAAACTTCCACCACTGTTCCTAACAATGCTGCATCCAAGTCAGCCTCATCTACGCATCCTGGTGTGAAAACTATGGCATCACCAACATCCAGACACATAACCTCTGTTAAAAAAGGTTAGTTCTGTTCATAAAGCTGTTGTGAGTAAAATCCAACTGTGTATCTGAATTTGTGTGTAAAGAGATGCATTGATTGCATCAAAACTAGTATTCAACATTTGATGTTAAGATGTTTCTGGACGTATATATTATGTCATATGCTATTCAATTTTGGTATGGCACTACCCACATTTTCTTTTGTTAAAATACAATTTTCACATGTCACCGCAAACAGGTTTTTTATCTCGCAGTTACTGATTGCATACTTTTATACTCGCCTCACTTGAACAGAGCAATATATCCAGGACAGAGATAAGATTTTTTTTACCTCTACAAGTCCTACAGAGAGTGATACTTTCCATTCAGTGAGTTATGATTAAAATGGTGTTCATCTTTGTATGTGCACTATGACTGACTGACAACAAGTGCAGGGTGTAGGCCACCTTTTGATCGCCATCAGTTATGATGGTCTGTGCCAGCCCAAACACAGGTGGAATTGGGAGTCAATGGATCGATCGATGGAATGGAATTTACTATAATTCAATGATGCTATTTTTATGAGGGTTTTATTGTATTGTATTGAATTTAATTGATTATAATATTTATGTTGTTCTGCCTAGATGTCACCAAATCTACCACAACAACAGCCAAAAAGCCTGCAGACTCTCCACTCAGCCGCCCTTCTACAACAATGAAATCAGCTAAATCTGAAACACTTAAACCAGCTTCAAAATTTGACAGTGTTGCCAAAAAGCCAACTGCAAGTAAAGTTGCAGACATAAAAACACCAAACCGTACCAAAACATTAGAAAGTAAGGCTACACCGTCCAAGGAAGCATCCAAAAGCCCAGCCTCCAAAACAGTGGCTAGTAAGACTTCTAGCTCAAAGAAAACTGTAGGCAGTAGCACTCCAACACCTGTAAAACGCGGACCCAAAGCAGAAGAAACTGTTGAATCTGTAAAAGAAATTGCTGCTGCTGTCGCTGCTGCTGCAGCAATTGCCACTGCAGCAGCTACCATTGTTGGGCCAGATGAACCACAACCTGCAAAAGAGGGTTTAGTAGAATCTAATGGAGATAATGAAAAACAAAAGCATCCCTTGATCCCATCAGCCTGTTTGGTAGAAGAAAAAATACTTGATTTGAGTCTCGAGCAGTCACAACAGCAAGCACATAAACCAACAACAGACATTCCACAAGAAGAAATACCAGAGCCAGTGCAAGATCTAATAAAGAAAACTACACCACAACAAATAATGGAGAAATCCCCAGATATACCACTACTAACACAAGAATCTATTAGAGAACATACACCAGAATTGATGGAAGAAACTTCTTTAGAGCCTATACCACAAACTACACAAGAATATTATAGAGAACCTACACCAGAGCCTCAAAGAGAGCTAACAGCAGAGCCCCAACCACAACTATCATCAGAATCACTTCAAGAACCTGTCATAGATTCAATGCTAGAACCACAACGAGGACAATCACCAGAACTTCTCAGAGAATCATTACCAGTACCTGTCAGAGAACTTGCACCAGACGCTGTTCAAGAACCCACACCAGAACAGCTGCACGAGATCACACCACAGCCCCTGAGAGAATTCACACCAGAGCCCTTACAAGAACCAACAGAAGAAGTTCTACGAGATCTCACACCGGAACCTGTATTACAGCCAAACTATGAAATCCTATGTGAATCAAAGCCTGAGCCACTCCAGGAACTGACACCAGATCCCATGGAAGAACAAACTCTGGCTCACGGACCTAACATTTCTCCTGAAATTCCAGATGAATCGTTCCCAAAGCCCATGGAGAAGGAATGCGAAGAGGCTGGATTAAGTCATGACCCAGAATACAATTTTCAAATGCCAGCGAGAAATGACCTTTTCAAATATGAACAGTCTGACAGTGGATCTGTTCCTTCTCTCGGAACAACAGTCATGTCTCCTCCTTGTTCTCCACCGGTCCCTGCTTCTTTTGTAAGAGAATCAAATAATCCCTCTGACCAGCTGAACATGCATATCCCAACAGATGCCTGGTATGAGAATCATAATTTGGAGCCCTCCGATTTTGATCCCCAGGAATCTCACAGTTTGTCAAAATTCTCAACTGAGCAGTATAATGAACAAGAGGGTGAATGGGAGGAGAGGAGAAGTGAAGATGAAGTAGAAGATGACTATAAAGAGAATGTAACTTCCACTGTAGACTCCACAGAGACCACTGGTATAATTGCACAACCTCAATTTTTGGGTGCCTCGGCCATGGAAGACTTTACTTTTGGGGACATGCTGTCACCTCAAGAAAAGGAGGTTGCAGTGGAAAAGGCAGATGAGGAAATAAATGAAGATGATGATGATAAGTCTGAAGATGATGATGATGATGATAAGTATGGAGAAGATGATGATGATGATAAGTATGGAGAAGATGAGGAACAGAGGAGATTGGGCCATCTGCCTTCTTCCATGGTGACTGATATGAGCACATCTCAGCCCTCAGAAGAGTTCCAAACCAGACCTTCAGCTTTTGGTGGTTCCACTGGTTGGCACTGTGATGACCTGCTGTCAGGAATGGACTCTGAGGATGTGAGCAGCTGCACGAGCAGCCGACAGCAAGGCATTTCTGACTTCAGCAGCACCCAGCACACTGCAATATTGGAAGGTACTCAGAGCTCAGATGCCCTGATTGACTCAAGCCTCCGTGGCTCAGAAGGAGATGGTAACTTCATGGGCTCACCTAACGTGGAAACCCTAGCCAACGAAGAAGATGATGAGGAAGATGAGCGTGTGGATGAAATGGATTTGAGTTCAGAGAGAGCAGAGGAACACATTCAGACAGTCCATCAGCAAGAACGAGAGGAGGATGAAGATGATGAAGACGTAGAAATGCATAGTGACGGAGTCATAGAAAGCTGTGACAATGCAGAAGAAGATTACTTTAAGGAAGTGGGCCGTTTAGATAACCTCAATTGTGCAAGTAACCCACCTTTTGTCCAATCCACCACGTCCTGGGGTCAGACGAACCCCTTTTCTGATACCTGGGCCCAGCCTCAGCCAGCCTCGCTGCTCTCTGCATCCTCCCAGAGCCCTATCTCTGATCATGGTGTTGAAGAGTCTGAAAGTCCCACACAGTCCCCTGCTCAAACTGGTTTGGACAGCAATCCCCCTTTCTTGGCTTCTCATGCTGGGCAAGACACTGATCAGCTGGAAACATTCTCTGAGATGAACACTTCCTCCGTCCCTGAGAATACTCAGGACTTGCTTGCTGCCGCGGCTGTCGGAATTACCCAGTCCAACACTCTGAGTGGTACAGGACAGGCCCCCCAAAGCGGCAGCGAGACAAGCACACCAGAGGAACTGCGTGACTATGACAGCAGCTCAGGGGTGGAATCCCGGTCAGAAAAACAGCAGACTCCAGTTCCTGCTTCATTCCAGCCTGAAATGGAGCAGGATCTGGGTATTCATCTTGAAAAAGGCGATGGAGAAGAGGAAGAGGCAGAGACACTACCAGCTGATGAGGTGCTGGGTACAGGGCCCCCAACTGCTCCAGCATCTGACCCATCTTCTCCTACTACCTCTGTAGATGAGGCCAGTGACACAGAGGGTGAGATGCAGATCAATGAGATAGACGCACCACTAGGTATGGATGCAAGTGTAGCATTTGAAAGGTCTTCCCCATCGGGTAATTTGCCTGTGCTCGATGAGGATGAGGAGGTAGGAGAGAAACCAGCTGCAGAGGGTGATGAGGATGAAGGCGAAACAACCCCTCAGTCAGCCAATTCTGTGGCATCATACGGCTTTGACTGCACCAACTCCAATGCCCACTCCATGGCTGAAAGCTGTGGAAAAAGCCCAGGGATTTTCTCCCTGGAAAATGAGGAGCAGCTGTCTGAGGAGGCCAAAGACCCGTCACTCATCAAAGAGCTCACATTTCTGCCCGCTTCAGCCGCTACTGCTGTTGCTCAGACCGAGGACCTGTTAGGCCGACCTGTGGACCTGATGCCGTTGAATTTTCCTGAAGATAAGAAGCCCAATCTAGATGTGCACCACTACATGCTTGGGGGTGATATGACGGCACATCACCTAGAGGAGGTGGATCCATTGGAGGAAAGTCACCAGCTTGGGCCTCTGGAATCTGAGAATACAGAAGAGAGTCAGCCTTCATACTACACGACCATTTGTGATAAGACTGATTATCTAGAAGGTAATGTATAAGCCCTTCACCTGTACTCCTGGAATGCACCTTTTCCCTGCAACCCTGCCCTACCTAGTGTGTGTCTTCTCTCCAGTTGGCTTAGATTGCTTAGAAGAACAAAAGGAGAGCATGATATTAGAAAACCGTTTTTAAAAATTTATCAAGAACATAAAAATGTTGACTGTAGCAATTTATAGATGAAGGCTCCTTCTTCACTGTTGTGGCCATATTTTTAAGTCTATGGCTTATCCAATGTATAATGATGAAGACCATTTTCTATTGGGATGTTCTTTTAAAGTCACATTGCAATTTGGTGAAGGGTATTGACTGATTGATCCAATGTGACTGAACTTCAAACTAAAAAACAACAAGAACAATTCAGAATGAACAAAATGGACTGTTTATCCTACTGTTTTTACCAATCAACTGTCTTTTACTTGATTTGATGATTTTTTTGTTTCGATTTTTTTTTCTAATTTTTGTTAATCCCAACCTTTCCTAATCTGTGTACAAACACTCAACAGTCCACAGCAGTTTAGTGATGCTCCATGCTCTTAGAAGTTTGTTTTTGTTGCAAGGTTTTTCTGTGTCCATGAAATAGGCTAGGTATTAGCCCTTCTACTTTGCCCGTCCAGATGTATCAAGGTAGGTATGGAAAGCTTAGATTCTCGTTGGTAAAATTTTAAATGTGTAAGTTTATGTTGTTTGGATAGATTTTGAAGGTGTATAACATGCAGTTGATTACAGTATTTCTCGCTTTTGGTTTAAGGGGACTAAATTGCAAGCCCCCTTGTAGCATACTTATCTGGCCGAAGAGACTAACTAGTCTGCTATTTGTGCTTGGACCATGAATTGCTTATGACTTATCTCGCAGCTTTACAACCATAATGGACGTTTGGTTCACTCTCAACAATATATTGCATGTTAAACTAGCAAAAAGACTGTGTACTATCTGATAGCATCCAATGAATTCTGCTTTAGGTATACGTAAATTAATGGTTCAAACTAGACTGTCTTTCAAGATTCCATTAAAACATCATTGCAAGGCATTGTTCCTGTTTCTTTTTTTTTCTCCTCTGTATTTCCCTTGTGTTTGAGTCACAGTGTATTTGTTTGTCAGCACATTTATTTTACCATGAAACCGCTTATTCCTTCCCATGGGAATATCCGGTAAACAGGACGTGATGCAAAATGGAATTTTGCCCAATTGAAGAATCCAGATGTCAAGGCCTCCAGCATGCTCTTGAGTTTTCGGCTTGGTCAGTCCACGTCACATGTTTATCTTTGGCAAGTGACACTTGCCTTTTAGCTGCTCTGTAGAGCTTTCCAAACATTTGAAAACATTTCACATTTTGAAATTCAGTTCAAAAGACAAGAAAGCTATCTTCCTTCAAACAACTGAACAGATAATCCCCTCTCATTTTTCAGGGTGATCCAAAAGGCAAGAAAAACATCTTGTGACTGATTAAGTGGCTCAACTCTCACAAAATACACATCAAGATGCTTAGCATTTTAAGTTTCCACAAGGTATCTTCCACAGTAAAGACAAGAGTATTTTTAATCTATGGCAATGTGACTGCCCACACAAAAAAATTCAGGAACTTCCCTCCTTCACAATCCACCTGGATGCCACTGAATGTTGAACTCCTATCCGTGCCTTTTCCTGTGCCTTGCACACTCCTGTCCTGGCATCTGCCTGAGCATGTGCATTGAATAAATATATCTTGTTCTTGTCAGGCATGGTGTTGTCACTCCTAGTGTTTTTTACTTATATGGGCGACTACTCTATTGCTGCTTTTATGCACATAAACTGCAGACATGAAAAGAGTGCCTTTTAGGAATGTTGTGGTACTTAACCCCTGGACTTCTAATTTTGAGATAAAACTGTGGAAGTAATACCTCGCGTAGAATAATTCAGTATATCAACTGGCACATTATATTTTTCTAGATTTTCTCTGCGTAATTCTACACTAATTACTTGTACTCTAATCATCTCTGTTGGTTTTATTCTATATACAATCAAAACTGTGGTGCAGTGGTGAGCACATTTGCCTAACATGCGAAAGGTCCCCAGTTGAAGACAAGATGGAAACAATTTTTGGCCAGAGGGATGGGTGCCACCAGGCTTTACTTGCTCAAGTGACAACACAGGAAATTGTGCCCCTCCAGCCCTAGTGGTTAAGGGTTCCAACCAACTACCATATCTCATATACTTTTATAATTTCCATTGTATTTTAAGCCACCAATTTCGTATCAGTATTTCAAGCTTTCAAATTATTTTAGGCAATATTATTTTTGAGGCAGGTAGTTTTGCAAGTACGATGCTTAAGATAAACAAGGGGTTATTGTGCAGAGATTGATACAATTTTCATCGCTGCTAAAACAGATACTTTTATAATACAACAATATTTACTACTGGTAAATTTAGCCTATTATTTACGTTTAAGTGCAATTTTGTCTTTGTTAATCTTTGTTTATCCAAATATATGTATCGTACTGTCTGCAGGAAATGACTGCTGTTCTGTATGATAACAATGACTTCAACAAGTACAGTATAATGTCTATTAGCGGGCGTCATGTTATCATGCACATGCAGTTGTTCCTGTTAAGTCATGTCAAATGTTTAAATGCCTTGCAACTATGAAAACCATTTAATTTTTATTATGCCATAAGATACTTTCACCTTTCACTAAACACAGTCTCCTTTGCTGCAATTTGATGTATTTTTTTGCATTTGTCCTCTGATGCTTATTGTGGAGGACCAATAGTTAGGATGCCAGAGGATGCCTTCTTTCCCTTTTGAATGCATTAAAATGACGCACCTAAAACAGCGGTTAATTAAAACAAAAATATACTTTGACTCTACTTCTAATTGAGTCATGAATTTCTTTTGAGTTGCACCATCACCCTGTCGGATTTCACCCATACCCACTTCTTTGTTGTCCTTGTGCCACCCTGCATGCATCTAACGGATGCTCCAAGTGATCTTGAATGTCTCACAGGAGACAAGAAGAGAGATGAAGTGGATGACCGGGAGCAGACATGTTTCCTGGAAGACAACCAGAACCAGAACTACTCCACCCATAGCACAGTTCCCATAGCCAACGGTCACTATCTGGCACTGGTGCCAGGAAACCGCCGGCCAATCGACCCAATAGTTGCAGCACAATTTTCCCAAATCGAACCAGCTTTAACCGACAGTGATGTGTGCGCTTCGCATGGAGAGCAGCTGCGGAGGCTGGTGCAGCACCAAGGGAAGCTTCAGGAAATGCAGCTTCGCCAAGATCAGGAGCGGCAGAAGAGGCAGTGGCTGGAGGAGGAGCGGCTGCGCCTAGAGCAACAGAAGCAGTTGGAGAAGCAGCGACGGGAACTTCTCCAGCTGCAGTTACAACAGCAGCAGCAAGAGCACCGCCAGCGCAGGCAGGTTCTGCAATGGCAATTGGAGCTGGAGCAGCAGTACCGAATGCAGCAGAAACAGATACATCAGCAGCAGCAGCTGAGAAGGAGCCCGACTGGAGTCATGCTGTCGCCATCCTCGGGTTTATGCACTATCTACGAAGCCATGGAAACCAGCGATGAGGATGACGACAGCAGAGGCGAGCAGAACAGGAACTTGCAAGGGCGGAAGATAATGCAAGACTTTCAGAGTCAGTTGTGTCCTCTGTCTCCTCAGGAAAGCAACTGGAATCAAAAGGTAGACGTTGTTCAACAGCTAATCAACCAAACACTGATTCTGTCTGGAGATGGACTCTGCCCACCGCTCCTCCTTTTACCTGTGGGGACAGGTGGTACCTTGAATCGCCTCGATAGCAGCAAGTGGCCCAACGTGCTGCAACAGTTCAGTCCTCCTGCTGCTACAGTCACGTCAGTCAGTAGCTACTCCCCAGATGGCCAGGAATCCTGCTCGCCTGGAGACTGGACTGTGGTGGAGGTGGAGACTCAGCACTAGTTGACCATCAAAATAAGAAATTGAGCAGACAAAATGAAAGCTTGGTCTTTGCCAACGTGGGTTTCAGGTTACATAATCCACTGATATATACACTGCCTGTTAAAGAGTTTGGGGTCATTTTTAAATGTTCTAATTTTCAAAGTAAAGAGTTTTTTTTAATGCAGATAACATCAAACTAATTAGAAATACACCCTATACATTGTTAACGTGGTAAATGACTGAGCTACAAATGTTTGCTTTTAATGCAATGTCTAAATAGGTGTATAGAGGCCCCTTTCCAGCAACCAGCACTCCAGTTTTCTTTTGGCTGAATCCTTCAACATGAGGAAAATGAAGAAACCTTGAGAAGAGACCGCAGATGAGGTCCCTTCCAGGATGACCAGGCTGCAATGGATGTTGCAATATCATATAATACACAGATATTGTCTACATAAAATATAGGTTATTCATATGCTATAGAATAGAAGTGTGTTTTAAGCTTAGATTTAAACATTTCCACTGAGGTTGCAGATCGAATCTCAGGGGGAAGTGCATTCCACAGCACTGGGGCTCGAATGGAGAACGCTCTCATGAGTGGATAAATAAAGTGAGCGATAAATTTGCTTGTCAATGTCAAGAGGCTGGCAAGTACAGCATGCACAGTCATCCTTAAGAATGGACACATAAAGTATAAACACTTTGCAAACTGTAGAAATTATTTTGGATAGCGGCTTTGTCAGTTACTAACCAGGACATGTTTCTAATGCTATTCTATCTTTAGAAAAAAACTTCATACCAACTCTTTCATTGGCACCCAATACTTACAATCGAACTATTCTTTTTTTTTTAACAAAGGCATTCCTTTTAAAGTGGTGTAGGCAGCAGTGCTCCCTCTAAGCTTCGCGCGTGCGCAATTGCGCACTGCTCGCACATTCTCAGTGCACAAGAAAGTCTAGCGCACAAAAATGAGGGCTCAAAATTACTAATTAAGAAGCAACTTAAGTCAAAGATACAGTGCATGAAGGTAAAAATACACGAGTTCCCCAGACATTGTGTCCTAAATGCGGTATTTTGAAGTCGAGTCGAAGTAGAACGAAGTTGAGTAAAGTTAGTAGAGTTTGTCGAGAACCGGCTTCTTCGGCTCGGCTCACTAAAAGGAACCGGCTCTTTCGGGTCCTAAACGGCTCTTCAGGTTGTTTTTGCTTCTTTAATCTCAACATGATCAAATATTATGTAAAATGATGCACAAAATGACTTAAAGGAATGGGGGAATAGAACAAAAAATACAAAAATGAAAAAGTAGTGAAAAGCTGAGAAAAAAGAAACAAAATGAAGAGAAAAAAAAGAAGGAAAAATTTAGAAAAAAAGAAAAGAAAGAAATGTAGGAAAAAAGTAAATAGAGAACAAAAAGAAAAAAGTAACAGCTCGGAAAAAATAAACACAATGAGATTTTTTTTTTAAGGAATTTTTAAAAAAAAGTAGAAAAAAACAGGAAAAATAATAAAAAGTTTGTGTTGCATTCAAATAATTTCCAATTTTATCAAGTGAATCTTGTTGCCAACATTGTACTTCCAATAAAAAATGTGATTAAGTACAGTTCTGTATCTTACTAAATAAGCCCCCAAAAATGTTAATATTATGCGACAAAATGTATCAGGAAAAAAAAAGAAATGGATATCTCGTGAAAGAATTGTAAGAACAAACGACGTTTGTAGGCCGTACAACCTTTGCAATAGTACATGAGTCAATTCATTCAAAAGAGAAAAATAATTATGCATTGCCGGAAACTCAGCAAAATGTAACTTGATGTCAAGTTTTGGACATGTTTGATAATTAATTATCTTGCCATACTTGGGATTATGGTTGCTCACTGTTGTTTCAAGCGTTGCTCACTGACTTTGTGTGAACGCTTAGACCCGTGAAAAATTAGAGGGAACATTGGTAGGTAGTGATATGCCCATACTTTAGATTTAGCATTCTATTATTTTAGTTGACATTTAACTTTGGTGGACATCACACTGAGTAAAGAGTATCAAAGCATGCTTCCCTGCTAAATGTGTCTTAACTTAAAAGCACCATTTTGTGTTTACTATTTGTGTGCTGTCTGCTACACATACTTATCTTTATCAATGTACTTATAGCAAAATATGTTGTTTTTCTTTTAAAATTTTCCATATTTGCTTTGTTCAATTTCAGATTACAATGTATTCCTAGTTCGTGGATTTGCATCCCCAAAATGATTGCACTTATGTTTAGCTTTAGTTGTCATGTAAGTTGTAAAGCTATGTGTGAATTCTGATTATCGTTCTACATGTTTGTGAACTGCGAAGCATCACTGACAAAAGTGTGAAGAAATGTTAGTGCAATGAAACAGACAATTGAGCCTATCAAATGGGATTTTTTCCAGTCTGAAAAGGAAGCTGGCCACATTCAACAGCATCCAGTCACTGAACCCTGCTGTGACTTCATCAGACAACCCGGATTTCACGGAGCCATTAGAAGAATCAGTCATGGAGGAGGGAAGAGAGTGTATGAAAGAAGAAGGCCCTCCTTGTCTTGCGAGAAGGGGGCTGAGCGGCCTTTGCGAGGGTAGATAGGGTGGGGGTGTCAGGGGCGCAGTTGTTGTCATCTCCCTCGAATTCCAAAACTGGTCGCCTCATTTCCTGGGTCGGCCAGCATTCAGGGAGTCACCGAGGCTACTGATGATGTCATCGGGAGGGAAGAAGGGTTTGATTGGGATGAGACAATGCACCATTTTGGGCGGGCAGCAGCTAGGGATGGTAGGATAGGGGAATTGCTATAGTTTCAAAGGACTTTATCCGTTAAACTTGTTGACTAGTTTTATTTCACATATCTGTTTTTTAATGCTGTACTGACATAGGTGTATAGAGGCACTTTTTTAACAACTGGCGTTCTAATTTTCTAATTATGTATTGTGATTGATAATTGTGTTAAAGGGATAATGAATGGTTAGGAAACCCTTTCACAATTCTGTAAGCACAACTGATAACAGTTCAAAAGGTTAGAGAAGTTGTAAAACTAATCTTCCTCAAAGGCCGGCAAGTATTTTGGAGCATCATCATTGGGGGTGTGATTAAACCTTCATAATGGCCAGAAAATCGAACTTTAAAGTGAAACTGGACAATCTTTTGTTGTTCTAAGAAATTAAGGCTATTCCATTGGATAAATTGGTAAGAAACTGAAGCTCTCCTACAACGGTGTGTACTGCTCCTTTCGGAGAACAGCACAAAACAGACCCTATCTAGGGTAAAAAGACAAATGGAAGGCACAACCAAGCAAGAGGACAAGTACAGTCTCTAGTTTGGGATTAGACGCCTTACTTTGTCCTCAGCTATCATCTTAGATAAAGTACCACAAAACACCATGGTCAACATCTACAGTGAGGAGGCGACTCCGAGATGCTAGCCTTTAAGGCAGAGTGGCTACGAAAAACCCTTAGGGTAAAGGTAAAGTAACAGGCAAAAGAACACAGACATTGGACAACTTATTTGATAAATAAAACTGTATCTTTTCCATAGAAAACACAATTTTCTTTTGAACGGTAGTGTATATTTAACTAATTTAAAACAAAGAATGTGAAAAACAGTAGTGCAAACTCTTTATAAACACAAACACTGCGACTTTGAGGACAGATAAATAAGAGTTTACACCCTCCAATACAGAAACTTTGGTTTGTTCAATTTAAAGAGATCATATTTAGAACGTGGATTTCACGCCTTTATACTCATAGCGTGCTTTGTTTCCCCCCAAAAAAGGGCTGACAAACGTTGCTCCAATATAGAGGAGTGCAAAACCTTTTTAAAGGTGCTCAAACTATTTATAAAAACAACAATAGCGCTCCCTAAAGGTTGGACAAGAGAATGTCCTTTGCAATTAAGCATCTTTAATACAGCAATTAATAGATGCGACAGAGTGTTAAGCCGCGCCCACCATAATTACGGTATCGGTGTATCACATGAGGAGAAAATAGAGCGGCTGGGACTGCAGCGTGCGACTCTTTATTCGCTATTCCTGATAGCATAGCCATATCGTCTATTCCTTATTATGCAGACTTATCTAAAAAAAACTGTAGAAAAGGGTCTCAATTATTATATACAGCTTTATATTCATGGCATCGAGGTGTACAAAGACACTAATAATAATGATGATAATAATAATTTCCTTTGTATTGTCATTCTTTGTAACAATGTACACAGAACGAAATGTCGATACACCTGACCCGTTGTAGCGAGCCGATGCAGCCGCAGCCAACAGAGGGCGCCGCCATTTTACCAATTAGGTATGACTCGGCCGAGGCGCGAACCAGCGACCTCCCAGTCTCAAAGCGGGCACACTACCATCTAGGCTACCCTTTAAAGGTTGAATGCAAAATGTTGACGATCTGTGAGGAAGTCAGGAACTCTGTACCAGCTACACATATAACAGATTCTGGTTAGTGAGAGATTGAGGTGTATACAGGATATTCAAATATAATAGGTATATACAAATAAGTGACCCAGCACATCAATTTCACGAAACAAGTGGTGCCATCTCCACCCGTTCCGAATTTCCGGCAGGGAAAATATGGAAAAGAGCATCAAAAACCCAATACTGTACACTGCGCATCCTATCCATCCCATGATTTACAAGTTTTAGTTTAGCTATAAAATGTTACCTTAGCTTTTAGTTGTTTTTGTCATATGCTAACGAGGTAGAACAAATAACTGTTTTGGTTCCCATCAACCCTATGCACGTTGAGTTGGTGCAGCTGCTAGAAAGCATTGTGTGTGATACAAAAAGAGGCAAGGCTTTTGACTACTACTAAGATTGATTACCTGCTGCATACAACACTTGTCTGTGTTTGATAATTTACAAATTGGAAAGCTCATTATAGGATTATAAAGCCCCCAAGATATGACTTTTAATATCAGCATGTACATAATATACATTATTTTCTAAACTATTTTACTATTCATATAAAGAAATGTATAAGAAATGCCTTTTTATTCATTGGATATTTATTTGTCAACTTGTTTGTTGTTTGAAAGTAGCATACGCATAAATTGATTCTATACTTTTCTAACTGGATTATTACATGGAGAGCACACAAAATTGATAGTAATGTTTTCTTGGTATATCTAATGTTCCATCACATCTGTCAAATGGATGCTTTCCCTTGAAATGTTAGTGTTTACATTAAAAATTGTACTGTGAAAGTTTGATCTTTTTTAAGCACAGAAGAACAACTACTTTTGGTGTACCATTTGCATTGTCTGTATTTGTTTTTTTTTTTCCCAAAGATAAATAAAGTGCGGGTTATATTATGAACTCCGTTTTTGTCATTTTTAGTGCACTTCAAGCTCATTCATTAAGAATAAGAGTTCACACATAAGAGTTCACACAAACCCAATCAAGTTAAGAAAATTGAATCAATAGCTGGCAATAGTTTGGTAGCCTATGCAGGGTTAACAGCAGTAACGTGCAACGAGGTTCGTGTTTGCTGAGACACAGCCAAATTTATAAATAAAGGAACAGCACGGCAGCGCAGTGGTTAGCGCTTGTGCGGCACAGTTCATGTCATGGGAACCTGTCGTGGGTTCAAATCCAGCTCCAGACTTCCTGTGCGGAGTTTGTATGTTCTCCCCGTGCTTGCGTGGGTTTCCTCCGGGCACTCCGGTTTCCTCCCACGTTCCAAAAACATGCATTTCAGGTGAATTGGCTGGTCCAAATTGTCCCTAGGTGTGAATGAGCGAATGAGTTGTCTGTCCCTGTGTGCCCTGCAATTGGCTGGCAACCAGTTCAGGGTGTCCCCTGCCCGCTGCCCGGAGATGGCTGGGATGGGCTCCAGCCCCCCCCCCCCCGCGACCCTAATGAGGATAAGCGGTACGGCTAATGAGATGAGATGAGATATCTTTTTCATTATTCGATTAACGGAGCAAGAAAGAAACTTATGAACTGTAGCGTAGGAAAAAAATGTTTTATTGACGTACCTCATCTTATAGATTAATTCTATCCAGTGCTCATTTTGAATAAAAGCATCAATATATGGCTAAGTCACGACATTTAGATGGACCAATAACTAACGGTCTTTTCAGAGTTAAGGCACAAGAAATTGAGTGACATCCTTTCTTTTATCTCAGTGAGGCAGGCCTCCCAAGATTTGACCCCGATCTGTCCTTTCAAACACACGTTAAGAATATTACTAGAACAGCTTTTTTCCATCTACGCAACATTGCTAAAATTCGTCCTATGCTGTCTCAATCTGATGCGGAGATTATAATTCACGCGTTTGTTACCTCTTGTCTCGATTACTGTAATGCACTACTCTCCGGTCTCCCCAAGTCCAAAATCAAGAGCTTTCAGCTGGTACAAAATGCTGCAGCAGGGCTTTTAACTAAGACAAGAAAGTTTGATCACATTACCCCGATTTTAGATAACCAGTATTGGCTCCCTGTTAGCTTAAGATGTGATTTTAAAGTTCTGTTGGTAGTATACAAAATCATGCATGGACTTACTCCCTCATATCTTTCAGATTCAATTTCCCCCTATGTTTTGGTGCGGAGCCTTCGCTCTGAAAGTGTTGGTCTACTAGTGATCCCAAGAGCCAAGAAGAGATCCGCAGGTTTGAGAGCGCTCTCCTTTCGGGCCCCGGTCCTGTGGAATGCTCTTCCCCCTGGAGTCGATCTGCAACCTCAGTGGAAATGTTTAAATCTAAGCTTAAAACACACTTCTTTTCTTTAGCATATGAATAACCTATATTTTAGGTTGACAATATCTGTGTATTATTTGCCCTCATGTAGGTTTAAGATCAGGGGATGTTGTCATTATAGTCTGTTGTTTGCAATAATCTGTGGTCTGTGCAGCCCTTTGAGACTCGACATTACAAAAAAAAGGCCATGCAACAAGAAAAAATGATTACTAGAGGACTTGACTTACTGTGAGCTTGCTAATACTATTACTAATTCTATCCCTAGGTGTGAATGAGCAAGTGAGTTGTCTGTCTCTGTGTGCCCTGCGACTAGCTGGCAACCAGTTCAGGGTGTCCCCTGCCTACTGCCCGAAGATAGCTGGGATGGGCTCCAGCACCCCCGCGACCCTACTGATGATAACCGGCGCAGATAATGGATGGATAATGGATTGCTGGTCAAACGTGCATCTCCGAACTAAAGTGAATAATTCAAATAAAATCCTTCAAACTCCCGAATCCTCATTGTTATTCACCTCAGTGTTGTGTGATGAAGTGGTCCAACACAACACACTTAAACACACGTACAAACACAACATTAAGTCCACTTGCACACTTTAGCATCCATCACCTTGAAATGGTGTCATTTTCCCTGTCTTCCTTATGTGCACTTATCCAAAGTAGCGCATCTGGTGCATCAAGGTGAAAGTGAAAAGTGTTTTCATCGGCGCATTTTGCTTAGTGTGACACAATACAACTTCTGTAATTTGGAACATTTCTTTTATTTCTTCTAAACACTTTGCATAAATGTACTCATCAAAGTAGCCTGTTGCAAATTCTGCTCACAGAGTAGAGAAAATTGCTCTAAATTATATTAATTTAGTTCAGAATCAGGCAGCACGGTGGGGCAGTGGTTAGCACGTGTGTGGCACAGTTCTGAGGTCATTAGATCGAACCTCCTGTTGTCATGATTACTGTTGTCAGTCCGTCTGCGAATCTCAGTGTATACTCGGCAAGCCTTTTTTGACCCCGATTCCCACCTGTCCCGTTTTTGCTCTGGTCTGTCTCCGGCTACGACCTGTTTTGATCCTGACCATGTCTGCTCTCCCATCCCGTCTTACGATACCTTTTTGTCCCCGACTATGTCTACTCTCCCGTTCTGGCTTACGACTCATTTCCGACCCCTACCACGCTTTGCTCTCCCAGTCCCGGCTACTGACCAGTTTTTCCGTCCCTGAAACCGCCATCGCTCGCTACGGAAGATCCACTTCTACGTTCGGATCACAGTCCGAATCCGAGAGCGACTTTCTTCCCACGTCCAGCGAACACCGGATCGTAGGCGCAGCCCTTCCTCTTTCTTTCAATAAGACTTGTGGTAAACGTCACGCAATTTGGTACTGTTTCCATTCTGGTCCTGACACCTGTGTGGGGTTTGCATGTTGGCCAGTCCGAATTGTCGCTAGGTGTGAATGAGCAAGTGAGTTGTCTGTCCCTGTGTGTCCTGCGATTGGCTGGCAACCAGTTTCTGGTGTTCTCTCCCCACTGCCCAAAGATAGCTGGGATGGGCTCCAGCACCCCCGCAACCCTACTGAGGATGAGCGGTGCAGGTAATGGATGGATGGATAGTTCAGAATCTCAATTATGTGGTTACCGATTCGTTAGGAGCTCATGATTTCCCACACTAATTATTTCCCCTCTTTTTGTCTCTGGTAACATTTATCATGAGAGAAGCGATACTCAAAACACAATGTATTTTATCTTTCAATGATCGATTTTGCAGTTAATTGATAATGCAAATGATTGATCAGTCCAAAAGAAAAAAAATATATACACACAAAAACACACCGAAGACAGTCTTTTTGGGAGTACCTTGGTTAGCCGGAGAATCGTGGGGAAAATTAAAGCGCATGTTCCATTGATAGATAGAAATCAAATTAAAAAAACTTGCAGGGACGAGCATGACCCCAGCCCTCCCCCCAACCTCGAACCTCGGTAGAGCTCTAATAAAAGTAGGATTAAAGCAGATAGGTACAAAAGGGCTCTTTGATTAAGGTGGGAAGTGTCGTTTAAAAAGTTGAAGGTAAAAAATGTTCTTTATTATAAATATGCGGTATAATGTAAATGGTCTGCGCTTTTCAAGTCAATAAAGAACTCCCAAAGTGCTATACAATGTGCTTCACACTTTTTACCTTTTACACACTAACTGACTAACCAATAGCATCGTCAGCCATTCAAGGCAACTACCTGCTATCAGGGGCATTAGGGGTTCAGTGTCTTGCTCAAGGACCCTTCGACATATAACATGGAGGAGCTGGGAATCGAACCTGCGACCTGTTGACCCCAAGACAAGCGCTTTAAAAAATGTCCAAGGGAATCCAAAGAACCCTTATGGTTTATTTTACATTGCGTTGATCTGCTTTGCATCTTACTTTTATCAGGCCTATTCCATATATATTTTAATTTTATAAAGAAATGCACACAAATCGTATGTTACTATGCTGTCATCTCGTGGCCTAAAGTCTTGATTGCAGCCTTAAGGTTTCAAATAATGCATCCCAAAAAATAACAGCAATTTTCTATAAAATAAAGTGCCAGTAGAAGTAACATACTGTGCAGTGAATACTAATATACGACTATTCTTTGTATATAAAACTATGACACAATAAATGAATCAAAATCATCACAGGGCGAAGATCCCCCCTCCGAAAAAGCCTCACCTTCACCCCCAATAATGGCTTTATTTTGAAACTTTTAAACGGAAGTGCCGTTTTTCTTTCCTTATTTACGTAACTTGATACACGTTGCGCCCTCTCTGGAGCTGCTGACAGCGTTCCACGGCGGCCGCCGGCAAGGAGAGCGAGAAAGCGGGTGGCATGGCCCCGGGTGTCCCCGCCAGCTGGAGCGGCGCCTAACGGTCACTCCGGCGGGAAACTCATTGCGCGTCCTCCGTGCCTGGGATGCGCACACGGCTGTTCTCTCCAGCAGCACCGAGAGTCGGACACGCTGCGCTCCGCGATGCAGCTCCGGGTTCGAGGTGGAGGCGACGACGCTCTCCTCTGCAAGCATCTCCTGTCTGCGTTCTGGATATTAACACCTGGACCGAGTGTTTGTTTGGACTCGTATTGACTGCGATGCATCTATGTTTTAGTTGTTGTTTTTTCGCATCCTGGAAGTGCACCATGATCTGATCTTACAAACATTTGCTAATAGGAGTCACCTGGAAGCACATGATGGCCAACGAGCTGCAAGTAAGTTCTTTACTTTGTTATATCTGCTTTGTGTGCATGCAAAGAGTAGTCTGCACTGATGATGGAGGTGGTGGTCGTGTGGGCGAAAATGGCATCCTTTAGTTGTGGCTTGGAAAACGAGAATGTGTTTTTTCAGGGCATATTCTCATTTTGTTCAGGTCTAAGAACTTGCATCTATATTACATCTGCTTATGCCTCTTTAATTATTTTTTTCGATTTCAAGTGCTGGGGGATGTTTTCAATTTTAAGTACCGTAAATTCCGGACTATAAGCCGCTACTTTTTTCCCTAACTTTCAACCCTGCGGCTTATTCAGTGATGCGGCCAATTTATGTAATTTTTCTAACGGCCGCCAGCGGTGCTCAAGTGTTGCTACCATTAACTGCCCTGTCAAAGCAATATTATTATTATTAAAGCAGTGTACCGTCTTTCTTTGTAAATATGTGTAACCTATGTATAATATGTATTTGCAACTGTATATTTTTGTAATGTATTTATTTGTATTTATTTTAGACACTTATTCTGATATGTTTTGCGGGTGAACGAAAAATGAGGGGCGGAACAAACGCGGGGTGCCGAGTTTAAGTGGGGACCACTAAAGGTGAGTGACAGACAAGGAAAGAAGAGTGGGTAAAAAGTTGCGTGAGTAAATATGTTCATCTGATATATTTTTCCCACCCTTACCTTTGGAAATATACACGTTTTTTTCCTTGGATTACTTTCAACGGGACCCGGACTCTGCAGGTCTGCATCAAACCTTAAGTACCGGTATAATTTTCCGTTCATTTCGCTGGCTGTGATTTTTGGACTTTGGACCTTAATGAGGGCAGCACGGCGGCGCAGTGTATCACGTTTTTTGCAGATCCTCAATAATATCTGCAATTTATATATGTAAATTTTAATCATGCATTTTAATCACAAATATATTTGTGGTTCCGAACAATACCTGTGTAGAGATTTTTAGACAAATCTCTCCCCATTGGTAATATGTAGACTCCATTTTCAGTTGCAGGAAGTTTTCAGTTACACCACACAAAAGTCTTAATAATTAAACTCTATAATAACGATCATAAAAATACTCTAGGGCAGCACGGCGGCGCAGTGGTTAGCGCTTGTGAGGCACAGTTCATGTCATGGGAACCTGTCGTGGGTTCAAATCCAGCTCCAGACATCCTGTGCGGAGTTTGTATGTTCTCCCCGTGCTTGCGTGGGTTTCCTCCGGGCACTCCGGTTTCCTCCCACATTCCAAAGACATGCATTTCAGGTGAATTGGCCGGTCCAAATTGTCCCTAGGTGTGAATGAGCGAATAAGTTGTCTGTCCCTGTGTGCCCTGCGATTGGCTGGCAACCAGTTCAGGGTGTCCCCTGCCCACTGCCCGATGATTGCTGGAATGGGCTCCAGCCCCCCCGCGACCCTACTGAGGATAAGCGGTACGGCTAATGAGATGAGATGAGATGAGACCTTAATGAAGGACATTTAGTTTCAATCGCGGGACTTGAAGTCGGGTTTGGGTTAATTGTGTGTTTGTGTTACATGTTTAAATGTCGGCGCATGCGGCTTGTATACAGGTGCGGCTTGTGTATGTACAAAATTGGTTTTCCTCTTAAAATGTGGTGGGTGCGGCTTATAATCAGGTGCGCTCTATAGTCCGGAATTTACAGTATATAACAATGCTCAACTGAGTTCAAAGAGCCCTTGCACATTTTTTACATTGCTTCTATCTACTTTTATCTTTTATTGGAACTGTTCGGGCAGAACACATTAGGTTTGGGGGCTGGGGGTAGTGCTGGAGAGTGACGTCATCATATCTGTCAACCTCCACGGCTTCATGCCCTTACAAAATGTTGTATTTTCCCTTACAAAATACAAAATAATCTTACACCATAATTTTTTTGTCAAACGTGTTTATTTATGTAGTTTAACATGGTGTATTCGTACATGTGTTTCTTAATATCATATATATTGTTAATTAACATTTTGTTTTGAGGTGCTGAGTTGCTCGACATGAATGAGGTTTATTATAAAAAAAGTTCAAAAATTAAGTAGTTTGGACGTTCACTGTAGAAGGAAAAAATACATGCAAATATAATTAAGTAGAATAATACATTTTCTTATTCAAATTATGAATTCATTTTCTGCATTAAATTATTGTTGGTAATATACTGAATGAAGGGATAACCGCTAACCTGTCTTTTTTTCATTTTCTCCTTTTATACTAACTTATTTGTACAACAATAAGTATTCGTAATACAATGCATCAAAGCAAGTGAGCTGTTTGAGAGCTTGCTCTCTTTAATGAGTTGAGCCGAAAAAGCTGGTTCTCTAAAAAGAGACGGACTTCCTTTCACTACACAACTACCACACGAAATCCGAGGCGGCAGACGCACAGTAGCATTAAACTGCTCGTTTCGTTTGCAACGGGAAAAAAACCTGATACCGAGATAGAGGCTACTGCGGCAAACTCGTTTGACTTGATTGATTTGCCGTTTCGTCATAGTCGGTGTATACCGGATGGTACCCATAATTGACAAAATTGCGTTTTTCTGTACAGATTTTCTTGTGCGTCGTACACGTCTTAAAATGCATAATAAACGTACTTTGCACGGCAAAAACGTACAGGTTGACAGGTATGCGTCATGCTTGTCCCATCAACTTTTAAAAAAAATGTTTATTTGTCAGTGTAGCATGAGAATGCTTAAGTAAGGAAAAGGCCTGCTTCTCGTGAAGTCCAAACACCAACCCAAACCCCCCAAAAAGATGAAAATCATTTTTTTAGCATGTCTACAAAATGTATGTATTTGCAGGGGCTGACCAAGGCTGCAATTATGACTTCGAACAGGAGATGAAGCAGAGAGTAACAAAGTTTCAAATTCTGTACCGCCATCTCATTTAAACCCATACGAAAGGCAGGTAGCGCTGATCCGTAACTCCGAGGATATTGTAGTCGATCGTGAGAAATGTCGTTTTCCTTTAAAACCCCTGTTTATTTTTTGATGCTCAGTCATTTTAGGCTCTCGCTGATCACATCAAATAATTTGGTGGGTCCATGGATTTGACATTTGAGATCTATGTCATAGATGCCTACGATTTTATTAGTATTATTGCTAGTGCCAAGGATGTTTGCAATCGTAATCCTTTAATGGTTGAAGGAGTCGATTCAGAAAAGGTGATTTTCTTGTTTGTTGCGTTTAAAGGGAGTCATTTTATAAGTCTGTTGTTTTTTTTATTTTTAAAGGGACACCTTAGATTTTCACATATCAAGTAGGAATGTCAAACCAGAACGTAGACAGGACCCACTTGCATTGCATTTCTCACAAGTTTTATTGGAAGAAAGAGAAAGGGTTGCGCCCACGATCCGGTGATTGCTGGATGCGGGAAGCAGGTCGCTCTGATACTCTGATTGTGCTCCGAACGCAGAAGTGGATCTTCCGTGCCGAGCGATGGCGGTGTCGGGGACGGAAAAACGGGTCAGTGGCCGGGACAGGTCAGCAAAAACCTGTTCAGAGTCGGAAGCGAGTTGTAAGCCAGAATAGGAGAGAAGATGTGGTCAGGGACAAAAAGAGGTTGAAAGCCGGGACGGGAGAGTAGACGTGGTCAGGATCAAAAACGGGTTGAAGCCGGTGGACAGATGGGAGCAAAAAATGGGACAAGTGGGACTAGGTTTGCCTAGTGTTAATTGAGGTTCACAGACGGACTGACAAAAAGGGACAGACAGGACTGGGTACAAGTACTGATCGAGAGCCAATCAGAGCCCGAGGCAGTTGGCGCCAAATGAGCGGGCGCAGCTGAGTCACATCAGTAATTATGACAAGGGCCTGTTATGAAAGATATTTTTGTGTAATTTTGGGTGTCAGTTTGCTTGGTGTCCAACACAGGATTCAGTGGGTGGAAATGTAAATAATCACAAGCACGGCATTCAGGAACATTTCAGCAATTTGGGTAATTTTCCTGTTATGAATAGTAGGTTCTAAGGCTTTGATCTTGGTGTTGCATTGAACAGACTAAAGTAACAGTAGAAGCGCGTGTGTGTGTGTGTGTGTGTGTGTGTGTGTGTGTGTGTGTGTGTGTGTGTGTGTGTTAATCATTGGGGTCGTAGGGGAACTATTTCCTGTGGTGTGTCTTGGGCAAGTACAGACTGGTGGTGCCCATCCCGATGACATATTTTTTCCTGAGAGATGGATGTGTGAACTTGTTTATCCACAAATCCCTTTCAAGTTTTCATGATTTTGCCTATGCACTGAAAATGTTGATCTCTCTACTCAACATCCTTGAAGCCGCAGTGTACAGTATAATGTCATCACTAGATGACACTGTGTTGGAAGGTTCTAGTAATGTTCAGTAACACAGTACACAGCGTGGCAACTGGATGGATGCCAGACCAACATGGCGGTGATCTAAGTGCGGGTTCCACTGTGTAAAAGAAATACAAATCTCTTACCTACAATTTTTTTTTTAATAAAAATTAACAGCCGTCATGTATTTTTGCCGAGTACTCATGTATTTATTTCTTATTTTTTACTGCAAAGTTTTTGTACCACTTGGAGGCACAAAATATTACACAATGTCCCTTTAAATACCGGTACATAGATTTTAATTAATTTTTCGATAGATATTACGTTCATTCCTCCTGTTATATGTAGAAATAAATATATAAATAAATAAATCCCCACAAATATATGCCATATGAATAAATGAACACATTAAAAAACGTACGATATATATATATATATATATATATATATATATATATAATGTGTGTGTGTGTGTGTGTTTGGTAATGAATGATGTATTTTTTGATTATTTTGGTAAATTTGATTATTTTGTTGTTTTTTTATTGTTGTGTATTTTTCTGTTTAATTGGTCAAATGTTTCGCCTTTTATTTTTTTCATGCATTTTCTGAGCTAAATTTTTTTGCTTAAATGAGGAGGTGGTTTGGACTGGCTTAACTTTTGAACTATTGGTTGATTGACGAGTGGACCAATCAAGTGAAATGCATTTACCACCAATCAGTGAAAAGCAAGCAAGCTCATTTAAATAACATTTTGTTGTGACAAAAGACAACAAAATTCATGACCAAATAAGCAAAATGCACAAAAAGATACTTGACTGAACACATGACAAATTAGACCACAAAATACACAACATAATGAATAAACAAAACAAATAAATACATTTCAAAATAAATGAAAAAAAATGCATAAATACAACAGTAAATTTCATTTATGTTATACATTTAGATATTACACAATTTATTTATGTTCATTTATTTAATTTCATTTATACGAACAAATTTCAAATTTCGGTTCATTTCTACAAGCAATATGTTTATATTTGAAGGTGTTCATCTATTCATTCCTCCATACTTGTCAATGAGAAAAGCCTTGACTTCATGAACAAATCCAATGTTATGCAAGTTGAAAGCCGGTAATGGAGATTGTTCAGCTGCCTTGCACTGCAACTGAGGCTTTTCGCTTTCGTCCCACTCTAATGTATTCAGCGATAGTGTCATGGTGACTGATAATCATCGAGTGGTGACTGCAGATGGAGACGTTCTGATTGAGGTCGCTCGAACTCTCTCGCATTTATCCTCGTTGAGCGGCAGACATTCATCATATCACTAACGGCCTCCCACCGTGTAATCGAGGAATTAATAATTATTTCATCTGTAGTGACATCGAATGGCAAAATGGAAAGATATTGTTTCTTAACACAAGATCAGCGAATGTAATACTAATCAAAATGCCCACAAATTATTATCGAGAATAATTTAGTGTTTCTTTTTCTTTTAATTAGAGAAGGTAGAGTTGTATTTAAGGTGGAGGACAACGTTTTTTTTCCTTCCTAAACTGTTAATAATTTCCCCAAATAAAAACATCTAATGATATATATACTGTGTATAGTTTTATATACTTGTTAAGTTTGTAGTTTAGCAGACAATCAAAGTAAGGAGAGAAGACATCACTTGATTTTGAACTTGCAAGGATAACAAAAGAAAAGCCAGATCTCATACAAGTAATACCAACCTGTTCTAAAAGCCCTCCCCCGAGCCCCTTTTTTAATGAAATATTTTAGATTACAAAAGCAGATACCCCCTAAAGGATGTGGATTCAAAGAACAGCAGCATTGGCCGAGGGTGACAATTGTGTGAACAGCATAATAGTAACAACAGTGACTAATGTTAGTTGAAGTAACAAACTAGCATCCAATGCAATCTCATTTTTTAGGTGTCCAATATTAAAAAGAAAATAAACTTGTCAACACTACAGTTAGTCGTGATTATTTGAATAGCCTTAGTCATAAGAAATCTCAAAGGGCTGCACAGACCAATGACTAGTACAGAATACAGACTATTATTACACCATCCCCTGATTTAAAACTTACACGAGGGCAAGGAAAAACTGAAAAACTCAGCGTGAGGAGAATAAAAACACCTTGAGAAGGGACCGCACATGAGGTCATCCACATTCTAGGATGACCAGGCTGCAATGGATTTTGCAATAACAAATAATACACAGATACTATCAACATAGAATATAGGTTATTCATAAAATATAGAATGTAAGTGTGTTTAAGGCTAGATTTAAACAGTTCCACTGAGGTTGCAGATCCAATCTCAGAGGGCAGAGCATTCCACAGCACCCGAGCCCGAATGGAGAACGCTCTTGAGCCTGCAGATCTGTTCTTGGCTCTTGGGATCACTGTCATTATAATTGCAAATACTATCACCTAAATGAAGGTGGGCAAGTACTGAAACCTTCTGAACGCCACAGGTAACACTAAAGGTCTCATAATATCTAACACAATGTGTCTTCTCTGAGAGGTACGATCTGAACCGGGGCCTGTTGTTTAGAAGGGTGGTGGCTTCGGGGATCAGGGTTTTCCCTCTTGAATATTATCATCCTGTATCTGCACCCTGATGACAGTGGGATAAAGTATTGGTGTAGTGCAGGGGTCGGGAACCTTTTTGATCCAGAGAGCCATAAAAACATTTAGATTTCCTAGAGCTGATTAGATTTTCTCCGCCCTGCTTTATTCCTGGACCCTGGCTATTTCAGCTGAAAATGAAAATCTCCATTCTGATCCCTGAATATACGACTTAAAATGCATCTCCCTTTACTTAAGTGTGTTGACGCTACTTTTGACTGTCATTTTTGTCCCAAACAATGGTTTCAATATCAGATGCGAGCAAAGTTATTTTGTAAAAGTGTCACAAAATATTGCAAACGAGGATACCAACATATTTGCCTTCGGTGCTGACGGCGCTGGGCAAGGAGGTGGATTGTGCGTGTTCATAGTGGTGTATAGCTAAGTCTAATTCCACTGCTCACCCAATCCAACTACTCTAGGTGCTTTTCTTGAAACTCTGGGTGTTTGAAATTTGTTATGTGGCTTTTCATTGGACAGTATCTCAACAATAACATAGATTGTTTAATGCGCTTTCGTATAGAGGATTGCCTAGCGATTTACAGCCAAAACAGGGTATTTTGGTGTGACACCTTGACTGTATATTGTAGTTAAAATTGTGTCCTATTCATACTGGAGTGAACCCTCTGGTCAGTCAGTATGGTCTCAGCTTCGCATGTGCGACAATCGGCTCCACATGTAGCAACAGATAATGGAATCGAACAAGTTGTCGATTTAATTTCCAAGCCATATGTACTCATAAAAAGAGGGATGAGGGATATCTGGACTAATGTGTTTGCCAGTTGGATTATGGACCTGTGTTTTTGTTTTTAGCCTATCCTGGGAGTATTTAGATCACCTGTTAGGATATATTATATACAGGTATTGTTATATATTTTGAATTTGTATTTCCACAATGACAGGCAAAGCCTCACCTGCTTCTCCGGACTGCATGTCACTGAGTAGAGGTCACTCCATAACTTGTCTGGTCTTTTGTTATATATTATGTTTTAAATCATCATTCTCACCCAGTCTGCCACCATAAGTGCATCCACACTCGTTTCTCCTGCCTGTATTTGCTATCAGCTTGTTTTCCTCTTTGGCCTTTGGACGACGTGAGGGGCATAAATGGAGCCCGGTTGTGAGAACATGAGCGCTCTGCGGAGCTGATAATGTAACATTCACTTTGGGTGAGCTCGGCAGTCTGAAGCCTCACTCATGAATTGTTGATTTCTTTAGGGCCTGAGAGTGGAAGCGCACGGGATAGCGGCTCCTGCCGTCGTTGTCCGTTTCCCGGGCGGAGACGAGCAAGCGGACAAATGACTTTGCAATCGATGAGCTGGCGGAATGGAGGAGGCTTCTTCCATTTTCTTTAATGGCCTCGCTAGACTTTGGAGAGGGTTCCTCTCATCCAACCCGGCTTGGCCTACGCTCGCATCCATAACTGTTCTTTTGCCATGAGAAAGAAATTGGGGCCGAGGGCTCTAGTGTGCCTCGTAGACAGGTCCAAAACTTCCATCTTGGTTTGTTTTACAGTACAGTAATCCCTTGGTTTATTTTGCAGGAGTTGCGTTCCACAAAGGTCCCACGATAGTCAAAACCTGCAAAGTAGAAACATTTATTGATTTATTTATTTGCCGTATTTTCCTTATTATAAGGTGATTGAAATGAAAGAATTGGATGAATTAAAAAAGAAGAGTGCATCATAACAATAGTGCAATGAGAAGTCTAATTTCATTTTGCAGCAAAAAAATCCCCAAAATAAGTCGCAAGGCATATATTTTCAATGTTCTGCAATAACCACTAGCAATAACATTTTCCCAACCGTATCTTTCTTATTCCACTTTCCTTTCAAAAGAAACGGCTCGCCTCTTCTTTACACTTTACACCAACCATATTAAATGGATGCATGAGGTATTAAAAAATAAAAATGTCAAAGTTCTTAGCGCGCTGGAGATACAATATGGAATGTTTACACAAAGTAGGAAGAGGAAGCGGATTTCTTGTCCGAGGTGGATTCTGGGTGACCTCTCACAGCGCCACACGCTGGTAGCAGTGGAAAGAAGCATTACAGTACTGTCCTCTACTCGGAAAAAAGGTGCACACAATACAAAATCCAACTTACAGCAATGTCCGGATATTTTTCAACATCTACCGTTTTTCGTAAGTCGAATGGTCGTAAGTAGGGGAGCGTCTGTATTTTCACAGATTTGTGCGCTCGTTTAGGGTGGTGGTGGCCCTGGGAAAAAGCTGTCTGAGCCTGTTTGTCCTTGTTTTAAAGGAAGCTATAGCACCTACCAGAGAGCAACAGGTCAAAAAAGTGGTTGCTGATGTTAGTAGAGTTATTTACAGTGCATCCGGAAAGTATTCACAGCACTTCACTTTTTCCACATTTTGTTATGTTACAGCCTCATTCCAAATTGTATTAATTTAATCTCTTATCTCAAAATTCTACACAAAATACTCCATTATGACAATATGAAAAAGTTTGGTTTTTTTTTTACTTTTTTTGAATTTATTAAAAATAAAAAACTAAGAAATCACATTTACATAAGTATTCACAGCCTTTGTTTAATACTTTGTTGATCCACCTTTGGCAGCAAATACAGCCTGAAGTATTTTTGAATATGATCCCACAAGTTCAGCACACCTATCTTTAGGCAGTTTTGACCATTTTTCTTTGCAATAAGTCTCAAGCTCAATCAGGTTGGATTGGAGACGTTTGCGCGCAGCCATTTTCAGATCTCTCCAGAGATGTTCGATCGGATTCAAGTCTGGACTCTGGCTGGGCCACTCCAGGACATTCACGGAGTGGTTCTGAAGCCAATCTTTTGAGATCTTGGCTGTGTGCTTTGGGTCGTTGTCCTGCTGAAAAATGAACCTTCGCCCCAGCCTGAGGTCAAGAGCGCTCTGGAGCAGGTTTTCATCCAGGAGATCTCTATATATTGCTGTATTCATTTTTCCTTCTATCCTGACTAGTCTGCCAGTTCGTACTGCTGAAAAACATCCCCACATTATGATACTGCCACCACCATGCTTCACTGTAGGGATGGTATTGGCCTGGTGATGAGCGGTGCCTGGTTTCCTCCAAACATGGCGCCTGGCATTCACACCAAAGAGTTCAATATATGTCTCATCAGACCAGAGAATTTTGTTTCTCATGGTCTGAGAGTCATTCAGGTGCTTTTTGGCAAATTCCAGACGGGCTTCCATGTTCCTTTTACTAAGGAGTGGCTTTCGTCTGGCCACTCTACCATACAGGCCTGATTGGTGGATTGCTGCAGGGATGGTTGTCCTTCTGGAAGGCTCTCCTCTCTCCACAGAGGAACGCTGGAGCTCTGACAGAGTGACCATCGGGTTCTTGGTCACCTCCCTGACTAAGGCCCTTCTTCCCCGATTGCTCAGTTTAGAAGGCCGGCCAGCTCTAGGAAGAGTCCTGGTGGTTCTAAATATCTTCCATTTACGAATAATGGAGGCCACTGTGCTCATTGGGACCTTCAAAGCAGCAGAATTTTTTCTGTATCCTTCCCCAGAGTTGTGCCTCAAGACAATCCTGTCTCGCAGGTCTACAGACAGTTCTTTTGACTTCATGCTTGGTGTTTGTGCTCTGACATGCACACTCAACTGTGGGACCTTATATAGACAGGTGTGTGCCTTTCCAAATCATGTTCAATCAACTGAATTTTCTGCAGATGGACTCCAATTAAGCTGTAGAAAGATCTCAAGGATGATCAGTGGAAAAAAGATGCACCTGAGCTCAATTTTGAGCTTCATGGCAAAGGCTGTGAATACTTATGTAAATGAGATTTCTTAGTTTTCTATTTTTAATAAATTCAAAAAAAGTTAAAAAAAAACTTTTTCACATTGTCATAATGGAGTATTTTGTTTAGAATTTTGAGATAAGAGATTAAATTAATACAATTTGGAATGAGGCTGTAACATAACAAAATGTGGAAAAAGTGAAGCGCTGTGAATACTTTCCGGATGCACTGTATATTGTTGATGGCTCTGCTGCAGTATCTCAAGCCAGAAATGTTCTTTGGACTGGGCAGAGAGCAGCCGATGATCTAATGGGCTGTGTTTATTCCTTACCGTGTTTTTCCTATCTGCTGCCCTGCTCCCGGCATTGTCGTTATGTAATACGGGAAAGTATATTAAATAAACTATTTTGTTTGATTAATTTGTTACTTGCTGATTTTATAAAGGTGACAGATCATTTTTGTTCATTTTAGGTATTTTGTTTTTAGAAAACCAACACAAATATACAGTTAAGCTTAAAAAAATGGGTTAAAAATATAGTAATATTGAAAGTTACATCAGAACTATTAATAAAAGTGAATAACCTGTATTAATTGAGCCACAATGATCACAAATGATAAGACAGACGTTGTGCTGTACAGATAGGCAACATGATAATTTAAAATATTGTGTTTTATTTAGCGGCTCTTAGTGGTAAAAAAAAAAAAAACACTAGAAGGTAAAGATTTTTTTTTTTTTTAACATAAGGCTCACCTACAGGCAGCTGACATGATTGGCCGTCATCTTGCTGCTACGGTGTCCCATGAACTGGGCAAATCAAATAAGTAAAATGGTGTGTTTTGGTCACTTTGAATGTCCATAGTTTGCAATCTTCCTTGTGTTTTGTAGCGTTCATATGCAGTTGCACTACACAGCACTGCAACATCCAGTGGTCAAATATTTCAGTGTCCCTTTAAGGTTTAACAACATAAAATTGGCGCAGGAAGTACATTTTGGACGGATAATTTGCCTCCAGATTTATTGAAAGAGTGTTCCTTGGCTCTAAACGGTTGAGAAACACCTGCTGAAATTATACTTGAGTCTTGCTTAAATCTTATTGCTGTGTTTCTTTGAACAGTGCAGACATTTTTGTATAAGTGTTATAATCCGGCTATAAATGAGGAGCGTGTGGTCACCGATTATAGCCCAGCTGTAAAAAGCGAGCCTACTTAAAGAGAAAAACGGGATAGCTGAAAAATACATAAAATAGGAAATAAAACGGATCCAGATTTACAAAAACAACTAACTTTTTGTATCCATCTATCGACCGACCAAATGCCCTACTAAATCTAAATCTAAACTACTTTATTGGTGTGTGTGTTTTTTTGTGTTCGTATTTGACTTATAGGCCACGAAACAGCTTCAATGACTTTCGTGAAAATGTACAAACTTGCACCGTCGCCCTTTCCAAGTGTCTTCAGGTAGGTTTTGGTTCAAGGCACACCAGTAAATACCAACAAAATTGTGTTATAGTGCTTCCTAGTGGCTCTATGGCACTTTTTCAAAAAACCACGGCCCCAACAACCTTGCCCAAGTAAAATGCCCTGCAACGCCAGGCAATGCTGGCCAATAATGCCTGACCTCTTTAAAGTCAAAATACAAGATAGAATCCCTGAAAAAAATGCATATTGACCAATTACGTCAACCTTCGAAGAAAACGGGAGCCAAATTCTGATTGGTGGAGAGCCAGCTTCCTTCGTTCCCTAGTACAAGTAGAAGCCAACCATGAGAATAACAAAGAATGAGTGACCTGCGTGTGGTTACACTCGATGCCTTTCAAATTGTCTCCTTTCGCCACTGTACTGGGAGTCACGTCAGTCTTTTGAGCTCAGCGGTGTCTGGTTCAAGAGGAGGGCGGACCCAAGGCCCGATTCAAAGCCGCGTCTTGTCTGTCCAATCTGGATCCAGAGGCAGCAGGAGATTGTATTGGCGCAAACGTAACATAAACTCCCCCCATTGTTGCCACGTTCTATTTTTTGAGACTGTGCCACAATTGCAAACAGTTGTGACTTTTGTGATCCACGAGCAAACAATGCATCGGAAACTCTGCCAGGGGTAACTGAAGGAGGAGGTATGGCCTTCTATCAATAGGATACAATGTCTGCACAGGGAAAGTACAGGCAACAGCAGGGGTGGGCAACTATTAGGTCATTTATTAAGAAATATACATGCAGACATTTACATGTTATAATTCTTTATATTTGTTTTTAAATAAATACTGAAGGATTTTATACATTTGACTATAAAGGATTTTATACGATTGAATACCAATTACACTTAATGCAAAATATATTCACTGACTGGGCTTTAGTATAAGGTCAGGGCAATACATTTCATCAAATTGGTTTGGAAGCGTTCACAATTAAAGTAAATCAATATTTTAGGTCCTTGTTTTAAGGATTACATTTGATGTTCAATTTATAGTATTAATGTAATTGTTTTTTAATTATTTTTTATGCATTTTTGTAATCTGATTTTTGTAGTTTTTTTGTAGTAGTTCTGCAATTGTATTTTTGTCTATAGTGTTTTTGTAGTATTTCTGTAGTCTTCAGCACTATTTCTGCAGCAGTTTTTTGTATATTTGTATTATTTTTCTAGTATATCTGCTATACTATTTCTTTAGTATGGTTTTCTAATTATAGTATTACTGTAATGGTATTTTTGTAGTATTTCTTCAGATTTTTTTGTTGTTTTTTCATATTAGTATTTTTTAGTATTTCTTTGGTATTTTTTGTAATATTACTGTCGTAGTATTTTGTAGAATTTGTATAGGTTTTTTTTAATTAATTTATTTTTTTAAATGAACGCAAAATTATATCATAGGGTCCCTGTTTTAATCACTACATTTGATTTTGTTTTGTTGTATACACACAGAGGGACAACGGTGACAAAGTTGGCACCAAAGAAAGAAAACGTTTTTTTTAAAGGTAGTACTGAATTTATCCTTCAAGTATGTATGCAGGCTGGAGGATTAAGCCTGCAGGTCACATGTGGCCTGGGGGCTGTAGTTTGCCCACCCCTAGACCCAGAGGAAGGTCTACAGACTTCATAGCAACCTTTCAGCAGCCTTTAGTTTTAAATAGACATTGTGGTATACTTTACAACAAGATTATTAGAGTATTTTTCTCATCTCATCTCATCTCATCTCATCAGCCGTACCGCTTATCCTCATTAGGGTTGGGGGGGGGGGGGGGGGGGGGTGCTGGAGCCCATCCCAGCCATCTCCGGGCAGTGGGCAGGGGACACCCTGAACTGGTTGCCAGCCAATCGCAGGGCACACAGGGACAGACAACTCATTCGCTCATTCACACCTAGGGACAATTTGGACCGGCCAATTCACCTGAAATGCATGTTTTTGGAACGTGGGAGGAAACCGGAGTGCCCGGAGGAAACCCACGCAAGCACGGGGAGAACATACAAACTCCGCACAGGATGTCTGGAGCTGGATTTGAACCCACGACAGGTTCCCATGACATGAACTGTGCCTCACAAGCGCTAACCACTGCGCCGCCGTGCTGCCCTAGAGTATTTTTATGATCGTTATTATAGAGTTTAATTATTAAGACTTTTGTGTGGTGTAACTGAAAACTTCCTGCAACTGAAAATGGAGTCTACATATTACCAATGGGGAGAGATTTGTCTAAAAATCTCTACACAGGTATTGTTCGGAACCACAAATATATTTGTGATTAAAATGCATGATTAAAATTTACATATATAAATTGCAGATATTATTGAGGATCTGCAAAAAACGTGATTCACACCGGGTTTCTTTTTTTATGGTACTGGAGAGATGTCCTTAAAAGTGCTTTGGCCATGAAAAATGTGCTCAAACCCTGCACTTGGAAGTGCTAAATAATACACATTGCCCTAGGGATGTCAAATTCAGTCTTGGGGCCAGATCTAGGCTTAATGATCTGAGGCCGGCCGGATCAGAAAAAGAATGTCAACTCAAAATGTTTTGATTTATTTTTCAATATTATTGATTATCATTTGGCCTACATGAGTAACTTAACCTACATATTATAATCGCGGAAGACAAGGGATCTTTTCTAAACACAACACATGTATTCACAAACAATGGGAGGTAGGTGGCTGGGGGATCATGTTTGGCATTGAATTTGTTAACTGGTTTATTTTAACAACTGAGTGAGTGGAGTTTTACACCTGAACCAACTCACCACCCTATACAAGCTCAACACTCCCCTCTAGCGGTCGGAGAGAGCATTTGATTTTTGCATTACAAAGAAAAAAATATATAACTTTTGACAGAGATGACTCAAAGACTATCTAATCATTTATTCCTTAATCCGAAAAGACAAAATTCCATACTATAAACTAATCATACTTTTCGGAGCACCGCATCAGTTTTTAGCCTGTGTTTATAATAATGACGCACCGCTTTGGGCTTAGCAATTAGGCGACGGGCTTTATGTACGCTTCGGTCTTGCAGTAACTGTGACGATCCGGCAAAATGTCTACTTATGTTATCTGCTGCTATCATTAACTTTGACGAATGTACCGGACCGATACCAATGCCGATACCATAAAGGAAATGTATTTCCCCAATGTTGTGCTACTGTGATTGCTCCTCGCACAGCCGCATAACTTGAATAAATAATCATTCATATCAGAAAATTCAGATAATATTGCTCTTGTACGTTTTGTGTTGTAGCTGTTCACATCTGTCATTCTATCGTAATCGACCGAATCGGTTAAGAGGGATTATGGCCTACTTTATGAAACGGGCTTCTTATCCCCCTCACACTGGCCTCAAGCATCATTTCCAACCTTTATCCCGTTTCCATTAGCATCATATTTGCATTAGTATTAGTTATACGTGGATGCTGCTTGTATGTAGGCGGTATATAGACCATAGATGACTTGTATTGCAAGTAAACCAAAGCCTCAAATGAGAAGTCTAAAACTTTCTTTGCACCATGTATATACACACATATATCGTGTTCAAGCTGACCCCCTAAACTTACTTTAAAATATCCACATCTGAAAAAAAAGATCTTTCCAAAATATTCATTAAACTACCGTAAATTCCGGACTATAAGCCGCTACTTTTTTCCCAAACCTTCAACCCTGCGGCTTATTCAGTGATGCGGCCAATTTATGTAATTTTTCTAATAGCCGCCAGCGGCGCTCGAGTACAAAAGGTAAGATTTAGACCGGTGAAGTATTAGCTTGTGCACAAATTAAATTAGCGTCGACATATCCTCATCATGCAAATTGCAAAAAGAAAGGCACATGACGTAGCTTTCAAGCTAAAAGCAAACGAGCAGTCCGATAAAGAAGGAAACAAAGCTACTGCACGTAAACTTCCCTTTGCGAGCGTGATGCTAGCGTGTTTTAGAATAGGGGAGCGTGGAACGACGTCTATATGACAAATTCTCTTTCCCATACTGGGCAAGACGACTTTGATGACGTCAGTTATAAGGAGGAAGATGAGGACGGTTTACCGTGGTTTCTACAAGTACGGTATGTTTTTCTTAACAGACCCGTCTACTGTGTTGCGAGCGTGATCCTAGTAGCGTTTTGCTGCCCTTCACAGGCACGGTTTGGGATGAAAGTTATAATATTTTAATTAAAGCTTTGAAAACTCTCTCGGTGTACCGTCTTTCTTTGTAAATATGTGTAACCGATGTACAGTTTAATATGTATTTGCACCTGTATATTTTTGTAATGTATTTATTTGAGACACTTATTCTGATATGTTTTGCGAATTAAAAAAGAGGGGCGGAGCAAACGCGGGCTGACGGGATGTGGGGTAAAGGTGAGTGAGACCTGTTGTCGCGGCGGACAATAGTGGATATATATTTTTCCCGCCCTTACCTTTGGAAATATAGACTTTTTTTCCTTGGATTAGTTCCAACGGGTACCCGGACTCTGCAGGTCTGCATCAAACGTTGACTACCGGTATCATTTTCTGTTGATTTTGCCGGCTGTGGTTTTTGGACTGTGTACTTTATATTCAGTTACAATCGCGGAACTCAAAGTCGGGTTTGGGCTAATTATGTGATTGTGTTACATGTTTTAATGTGGGCACATGCGGCTTATATACAGGTGCGGCTTATGTAAGTGCAAAATCGGTTTTTCTCTTAAAATGTAGTGGGTGCGGCTTATAATCGGGTGCGCTCTATAGTCCGGAATTTACTGTAAACAATGATAATCATTTGAATGTGTATATATCAAAGATTAATGAACTTCTTATAGTGTCACTGTAGTCAGTAGGCCTATCACGCGATAGGTCCCTTGTTCGAGACTGGCCTTGAGAGGGATCGGTGCCACCATGCTGTACTTGCCCAAGACACACCAGAGGAAATGGTGCCTCGATGACCCTAGTGGTTAAAAGGTCCAACAAACTAACCAACACGCGTAATAAAGATGAAAATAAAACATTTACTGTACCTTAAAAGGACAGTGGGTCATATTTAGTGCCCCCTAGTGGTTAAAAGAAACTTAAAAAAGAATAACATTCATTTGGATATAGGGAAGAAATACATGAACCATTATACCGATGTTTTTTTTGTTTAAAAAAAACCCCAAAAACTATTGATCAAGAAATTTGTATTTTGTATTTTGTTTACATAGTGGAATCCATAATTTAATTCAAAAGCCGCCACGCTGTGCACTGTGGAAATGTGGTACTGGCCCTCGCTCGTGCCTGCCAACATAGTGCCACTGAATGATCAAATACTACACACTGTGACTTTAACATGGTTATTACCGGTACATTGTAATTACACAATAAGTTATTTTAGAATTATATATGTATAATATATATATATATATATATATATATATATATATATATATATATATATATATATATATATATATATATATATATACAGTATATATGTATATAAAACTGGGTGCCCTTTGCTTTACTTAGCAACCAAAAGTAGTGCCCAGCTTGAAAAAGCTTGGAGACTCCTACAGGTCTGTACTAAATGTTGCTGTATTTTGTGATACAAAGGAAAACGTCTGCACAAAAAAACACAAGGGAGACTCAAAGTGATCAAACCGCACCATTTTTCTTCCAATTTTTGCTGAGCCTTTCTGAAGTATTTTGTTTCTTTTTTAGGTGCAAGATGGCGAAAAATCATGTCTGCTCCCTCTGGAGGAGCCTCATGTTACATAAATAAATGCAAATTTCCTGACTTTTCAAAATATGTTCATGTTTGGGCATATATATCATCTCATCCCATCTCATTAGCTGCACCGCTTATCCTCAGTAGGGTCGCGTGGGTGCTGGAGCCCATCCCAGCAATCATCACAGTGGGCAGGGGACACCCTGAAATGGTTGCCAGCCAATCGCAGGGCACACAGGGACAGACAACTCGCTCGCTCATTCACACCTAAGGACAATTTGGAATGTGGGAGGAAACCGGAGTGCCCGGAGGAAACCCACGCAAGCACGGGAGAAGATACAAACTCCGCACAGGAAGTCCGGTAGCTGGATTTGAATCCACACAGAAGGTTCCTAAGACCTTAGAACTGTGCCGCACACGCGCTAACCACTGCGCCGCCGTGGTGTATATATATATATATATATATATATATGTATATATATATATATATATCCCCTGCCCACTGCCCGATGATTGCTGGGATGGGCTCCAGCACCCCCGCGACCCTACTGAGGATAAGCAGTGCAGCTAATGAGATGAGATGATATATATATATATATATATATATATATATATAATATTTTTACCTTTTGGCTCTTAGAGACAATGCTTCTAAAAACGTCTTTATACATTATGGTCCTGAATGAGTTAATCCGTAAAAACACAAATATTTCCTTAAAATAACCTATAGAAGGTCTGTTTACTTTTTGGATGGTCAGTCTTGTCCTTGGCTTGACAGCAGTCAATTGTTTCACCAAATACCGCAAACCCCCCCACACACACAGCCTTGCATGGAAAAAAAGCAGGTTAAGCATGGGTACTGCAAGGGAGGATTTTTAGAGGGCTTATTCGGCCTAACAGAGGAACTGTTTGTTGCTGCTAAGTCCACAACGGACAATGCCGGCAACACAAACAAATGCATATGCACAGGTCTTTTAAGGTCGACTTCTGCTCAAAGATGCTATTAAGGTAGCTGTAAATCTCCCTAGCTGTGGAGTACACCCCACACACAGAAAGACAGATAAATGTGCAAAATGACTGCCCAAAAGCGAATAGTGCAAAGCCGCCATGTGGCCGAGTTAAAACAGCAGGAGGTTTGTTTAGCAACATCATTTCCTGTGTAATATGAAGGATTTTAGGATTAACAGGCAACACATAAAGTCCAAGGTACTTTCTGTAAGCCATTAACACATTCACAGCAGACGAGAGGGCGAATCACAGTCTGCTGTTATTGCTCGATACTAACCTGTATACGTTTGTGTAAAACATCTCAAAAGTGTATATCCCAAGCATGTCAATCATACGGGAAGTAGGCCGGAACTCGCCGTAAATTTTTGAGTACCGTATTTTCCGGACTTTAAGCTGCTCCAAAGTATGAGTTGTACCAGCCAAAACATGAATAATTAAAGAAAAAAACATACTGTAGTTTTATGACCATAAGGCACACTTAAAAGTCTCAGATTTTCTTTACATTGTGCAGCGCGCCCTAACGTGTGATGCGCCTTGTGTGTGATGTAAAGCGGCGGCTGGAGCTGAGGACACGATGACGTTTTTGTGATCGTTCATATTCCCAATGTTAGGGAAAAAACTGTATTACAAATGTAGCGTTTACCAAATTGTTCGAATTAGCTATCTGACTCCATTAACCAAACACAAACTTTATTCTCCTAACAATGCATGCTCTTTTCTTAATTTTAGGGAAAAAATATTGACGAGACGGGCATTTTCACACGGGGGCATATTAATTTTCTTAAATTATTTCTTAAGTGAATTCCATCGAATTTGGCCGAATTATTGTCGAATTAGTCGAATTAGTCTTCGTACCGCCTCCCATCTCCCGTTCTGCTCCCCGTCTCTCTCTTCCGTCTTTCGTCTTTTTGACACGTCGGGGCATCGGCCCCTCCCCCTTGGGCGGGCCAGGAACTCCCCACCTCGTCTGACCGGTGCGTCACGAAGGCACCCCCCCTCCCGTGGGGTGGGTCAGGTGCCAACTTCACCTCCACCCCGCCGGAAGACGCCGCCATGTCTAAAGGACAGGAAAGAAAGCTTATCAGAAACCCTTGTCTCCTTTTCCCGTGTCAACCCTTGTCCTCGATCTCGTTTTTCTGTAAACATCATTCTTGTCCAGGCCACACTGACCCCAAGCCTTCCCTGTGAAAAATCTCCACTGCATTCAGCAAATGCAATTTGTATTATATTAAATCCCTTATAGTCAAATAAATAAAATAAAAAATCCTTCACCAACTAAATGCAACTTTTATGCGTCTCCTGTGTAAACCCCACCATGTCCTGCTCGCGCAGAGGAGGACATGTGACGTCACATGCAATGTATTGTTTGCTGAAGTACGGTGACAGTGGTAACACCGTAACGTATCTAGGAAATTGAAAGTTATCGTGCTATCACAGGCTGAACAGAGTTGCCCCCCTCAAATATTTTTTTTTTTTACAAAACCTCTCTCTGTTTCTCTGTTAAGGCATTCCGTGTTTCCGTCAGAAGCTCATGGAAACCGAGCAACAGCGAGAGAATTGAAGATTAATGAATCGATGGTTCGCAAGTAGAGGAGGCTGAATAACAAACTCCGACAAGTTCTTATCTGTGTGTTTTACTTTGTAATCTATTTTTGAATAAACCACAACCAACCTCACTTTTGGTTACTGCAATGGTGGGGCCTCAAGTCGGACCATTTGAGAACCACTGATCTATATATTACTAATAGTCTAGTGGTTAGGGTTTGGTGCGCTCACCGCTGCGACCCGGGTTTGAGTACGGTTGCATCCAATGTTTTTGCGTTATATACGCGATGTACACGAATACATAATAAAGGCTCTATATATTTTTTTAGGAATTACGTTTTTTCCACTAAGAGGCACTCAATTATAGGTCTATACTTGCCCATATTTATTCCAACCACCACTAATCACTGTTGACTACCACCTGGAAAAAGAAATTTGTATCTCCTGCATTGAAGAGCAGAAACCTACAAAAGTATGCAGGACATGCGGCCCTTGAGGACCGCATTGCCCACATCTGCTGTAAAACCATTAGCATGTTTTTATATTTATCTCAGCTTATCACAGGAATAAGATCCATTCATGTATAAAAGCACTCCAAAATTTGTCAAAGGAATATGACAGCAATGATGACTAAAGGAAAGTGAATTTCAAAGGTTAGAGGTGGAGTTGCTATGGTAATACCTCAAAAGGGAAAATGCACAAATCGAGGAAGGGGCATGCTGGCGTTCCCCTGTGGACATCCTTGCAAAGAAGCTTAGAGTAAATGTATCTGAAGGTAAATAATTCCAGTGACTACTACTTATCTTATTTAGTAAATAACCGCTAAAATGCTTTTCATTTCAATTACATATTACATTTCAAATAGTGGCTGGAAAATGCACGGAAGGAAGTAGTTTTACAGTGGGTTTTTTTTTTTAATTTTGTTAATGCATCTCAGATGTGCTTGAGTTGATACCTTGTCAGAATTATTTAAGGAAAATAATCTCCATTGTGACTATTTATAAGGGCAAATTTTACTGGCTGCTTAATCTGAGGGTTGGACCAATTACTGTAGTCTGCATATTTTAAATGAAGATGTGGTGGTGTTTCGTAGACATGGATGGGTAAATACCGTCTTGGCAATATTAATAAACCAAGTCCAAGCCAAAACGATTTTGTGCCATTAAAAGTGAAATTATCACCCAGTGCTTGGTCAAACCGTGCCAATAGATCCACATGACAGGTGGCACTAGATTCATAGTTGATAGGTGCTTTAAAAATAAGACGTAAAATGTTGAAAGCACAGAGAGAGCCCAACATAAGCTGCGTTCTCAATAAATGTGATGTTAAAATCTGTCAGAGTAAGAAGCTGTTTCCAAATTGCAGCTTCATAAACTGCCTCTTTTTTTACACTGCATCATGGGCCTAGCTTTGGGCTTGGCATTGGTGGGGACGGAGCACATTTTTAAGAAGTCACATAATATAGGGTGTTCCAAAGGGCTTGGGCACATTTTGACTTTGAATATTTTTTAAACTTTAGAGGATATAGAAACACATCTGGTAAATTTGGAATCTTATAATCTCTATTTTTACATGGAATGTTCAATGTAAGCACCATTTGGTCACACAGCACACAGCAAGCTGATAGTCAAATTCTTGCCAAATGTGTTCCAGCATTGCATTGCCAATGGTTGCAGCATTTTCTGTTATTCACCTCATCCATGTCTCTTGGAATAGCGGACAAATAGGCCAACCCTTTTAAAAATCCCCCAAAAAAGAAATGGCATAGTGTGAGATCTGGAGATCTGGTTGGCAAAGGACAAGAGATCATGATCATCCTGGCCAGACCGCCCAATCCATCTGTCTGGCAATGTTCTATTCAGAAACTGTCGAACCCTGAAGCTCCAGTGTGGTAGGGCCTCCTTCATGTTGGAAAACAAAGTCACCAAACTCCTACTTGTTCAATCACATCTTCTGAAGTTGAGGGGTGTCCCGTTCTCTTAGCAGGGCATAAGCATCTATCTGTTATGAATCTACCATGCTATCTCACTATGGACTTCCTCTTTGAAAAATATTGTGCAAAATGCATTTTGGCTTGAGTAAACGCCACCAATTGGTCTGCAAAGACATTAAAAGAACAATAGCCTCACATAAAACTTAAGGCTATTAGCTTTAATATGGCACAATCTTACTACCATTCATAGTTAAGGAGGTGTGGGGACTTCAGATGTGCCCAAGACTTTTGAAACACTCTGTATCGTTGGGGACAGAACAATGATTACTTGATATTGGTGGGGACACGTCCCCTCCGTCCTTGCCATAAATACGCCTTTGCACTGCGCAGCATTGGGCACTCAATTTTAGGCTTGCTCAATTACAGTCCTTCTCAGCTGGTTTTAGGAACTAAGACATGATGAGGGAGGAGTGAATTGGATTTTGAAAGGCAACTTAATTTTGAATGTGGCATACCTGTGTATTGCCAATGTGAACTGAATTGTTATTGTAGCACGTCTAATTTAATTTTCCACTCTGACTGAGTCCTGACTGTTTACATTTCAAATGCTCTTAGTTGTTTATTGTTTTTTATTTTAACCTGTGACCTTGTTTTTCGTGGGAATCCAGTCATTTCATCGTTTTTTATTTTTTTAATTAATAAGATATTTGTTCTACAAAACCAATCATTTAGTCTTATTATTGTTGCTGGTATTAAAATCTATTTTTCATTTTAGTTTTTTTCTCAAGTAAGGTTCAGTGTTTCCCATCGTATTTTTGAGACCTTTGTGGATGGGGTTTCCATGGGCATGCTCACACTGGAAGAACCTTTTGTACATTTTAAATTCAAACGCATCAATACGTAGCACAAATGCAAACAAAGGCGTTTGTGACCTTTTATGTAACGAGAAAATCTAGAAAATATATTGATTTAACTTTGCTTTCATACATATTTCAAAAGATCATTTCTCATCTGAGGCTCCGATGGGACCAATTAATCCCCTGTGGCCAGCCAGAATCTTATGTGTGCAAACACTGCGGTTATCCACAAAAATTATCACGGTGAAATAATTTGAATTTCTTGACAGCACTGTTTATGACTGAAAAAAAACATTCTAGCCATCAGATTGATACTTGAGCTGTAAATAATGAGTAGTCTTTCAAGCTTTTTGTCAATGTTCTATAGCAGGGGTCAGCAACCTTTTCGGTGAGGAGTGCATCTTTCAACTTTCCTTGTAAATCAGTGTGTCACACCAAGATTAATGACTCACACAACATTTTATTTATATCCAACAGAGATGTCATTTTACACTAGTCCAAATATACAACATGGATAGACATTGAAATCGTATAACTGACCTATTTATCCAGCACTATTCTTGTTCATCAATAAACTAAAAAATAAATTTGAGCAACATGTGGAAAGGCCTGTAGATATCCATGACTCCAACCTTTTACCACAAGAATCAACCAGGATCAACCATTTATCATCAACAATGAATTACAATCAAAAATCAAGTGATATGGACAGCTGCCATACTATTCACCAATGAAATCTTATAGCAGAACATATCAAATTGAAACACACACGCACACACACGCTTTCTGCCAGCCCCTCCTCTTAACGTTCAACACTTCTGGCTGACATTGGGATGTGTTTTATTCTTGTTTTTGATTGTCTATTTGTTAGGCAAGCCACCAAACAAAACCTCCGAGCTCGAAAAGAACGTTTATTTAATATATTCGCATCAAGTAAAAGATTTTCCGTGCTTTGCTACGCAGTGAGCAATGGCGTTTTTAGCAGTGACAGTGGTTTTCAGGGTCTGTGTTTGTTTGCCGTACCTAGACACAGCGCGTTTTAATGTCTCCGCCTTGTCAGACTCATCCTTGAATTCATGTTCATGATTCATTACGTATTGACGTTTAACCCTTGATGTACGAGGTACAACGCTCTCGAGGCATAATGCACAAACAGCACAGTGATTTTTTTTTAGCACAAAGCCCCAGTCATTTGCCCACCCCGGCTGAAAAGAACGTCATTTTTTCGCTGGTGGAGTTGCCATGATTCATTCGTTTATTGCGCGCCTCTGTTTCGTTAGCTGGGTTAAAACACTCTCCTCTCCTCGGCGCCGCGCAGACACGCTCACAAACGGAGCAGAAGAGGAGGGGCGCGACTTTAAAGCCTTTAAACAACACGGCGCGCAACTGAAAATGTCTAAATTTCAGGTAAATGCGCTTTTAAAAAAAAAAAATCCTTTTATTTTGCCGTGTGCTCATGTGTCACTGGTTAACCCCTCGCCTGCCACTGCTGGCACACGTGTCATTGGTTGCTGATCCCTGTTCTATAGGATGTGTTAAATATTCCAAAATCTCTCTCCAAATGTGACCTGAGATGCATAGTTTGTTTGTGAATAACAAGGTGCACTGAAAAACCTATAAAAAAAAAAACAGCATTCATAATAGATTAAAACAATATAACATGTTTTCTTATCAATTAAGTATTATTTGGTTAAACTTTTCTGATTTTTTTTTCTTGTTTTGATTTAGATATACAGTATTGCTTTAATTATTATAAGCTTCAAAACTGCAAATGGGTAAAAAAACATATAAAAAGCACAAAACGGTTAAAAAATGTGATTTTGTTCTGTTGACAGATACATTTTACTCCTTTATTCCCTTTTTTTAATTTTACTAGATTTAAAATAAGTATTCCTTGGTACAGTACTATAGTGCAAAAAATCAAGTTAAAATGAAGGTAGGGGGGACAAATACAATGAGAAAAATAACGTAATGACTTTGTAAAAAAAAAAAAAAAAAAAAACATTATTTAAATTAGCAACATTCTATGCAATAGGAAACAGATTTTTTTTTTTTACCGGCAGTTGCATTAGCAATTCCTAATTTGATTTCCTTGATTGAGTCTCTCAAACAAATGCAAATTTATTGGCATATTTGCTAAAAGTATTTTCCCCCATTGCCACATTAAAAATGACTTGGTACAGCAGATAGGTGCTTATTTATTTTTGACTATTCACATCTGCAACAAAAAAGGCTTAAATGTCAAGCCGTTTTTGTGAAAGGTCAGCAAAAAGATTTTGCCCTTTTACCCATTTTGTTTTTTTACTGTATAATGCAGAGTTCAGCGGATGTGTCATGAGTTCATCCCTAAATACACTGCATATTTTTTAAAACAGTATACGTTTTGAGAGAATCAGATATCGGGAACAATTTGTTGGATGTGATCACGGTGTATCGAACAATGCTGTCTCTCTGCTTGGGGTAGTAACAGGAAGCTGTCACCTCTCCCACTTGCACAACCACTAATGCTAGTGTGTGTGTTCTTGTGTGCTTTCGTGTATTTGTGTAAGCGAGCACAAACTGCATGACGCTTTCATGAGCAGAACAGGAAGCAACAAAGTCTGCACCCTTCTTTCCCTCACCGTTAGCTGGCTTTGGCGTTGTACGGCCTTTTGAGTTGAAATACATTCAAGATTTTGAGGCATTAGGTTGCAGGGGGTAGGGGGGGTAAAGCAGGAGGCCAAACATGGCTAGTGAGGATGCATTAGAGGGCTTGATGAGGGATCAACCTGCGGATGACCTGGAAGTCACTGATCAGAGCGACAAAGATCATTCGGTAGGACAATTATCAGCTCAATCAAGCTGACTCCCCTGTCTACCCTGAAATCTTGAACATGCCTCATCTATGTTCCACTGCTTCCTCATTTACAGTTGAGGGATCAGAATGGCTTGTTGTTGGACTTATTCCTGCCCCACCGTTTGAAGTTTCGAGCATCTCCCATTTGTGCGTCTTTTGTTAGAAAACTCTAGAATTGAAGTTGTATTGTGTATAGCAGGAGTGCGGCATAGCACACATTTTCACTTCCTGTCTTTCATGGTACTTTACTGCCAAGGTCCCTGCTGGGGCTACCCACATGCTACACAACAAAATCACCAGTTTTCAAAGTGTTGCTTTATTACACTTAGCTGGTGATGATTGGTCCAGCAAAATGGCTTAAAATATTACAAAGTCGAAGACCGATTTCAGGGTTCGTATGGGTGCTTGAAATACTTGAAAATGTTTAAATTTGAGAGTTGTGTTTTAAAGTGCAGGAAACTGCTTGGATGTTGGGGGAAGTGCTTGAAAATGTTTAAAATACTTTCTGCTGCCGTGTTTCCTGGCAGCCTCGCTCGATAGACCGCGCTTTTAATGGAAGACTAATTTAAAAAGTGCATGAAAATGATGCAAATGGTAGCTCCAGTCCTCAATATGGAGTTGTCGTGTGAAGTGTAACTGCCCCCTACTGTAGCATGCAAGAGGACAGGTTTATTAGAGTCATGGGAATTCCAGCTCTTTTTCGATAAGCGGCTATTTTGGCTTGGCTCACTGAGAAGATTTGTTTGGCAGGGGAGTCCCTGCAAAATGCATAAAGTAGAAATTAAGATATTCACAGATCTAAAAAAATGTAAAACAAAGAACATATTTAGATTTGTTTTGTTTTTTTACACACCGAACAGATTTAAAGTCAAACAACGGCACAAAATCCCCGAAAATGCAAAACAATAGGTCCTGCTCGTCCTCATGGGTATTTTGTATTGTTTTTATTTGTGTGTGTAGCATAGAAATGGTGAAAATAAGAAAAGGCCTGCTTCAGGTAGAGTTCAAACGCCAACCAAAACCCCAAGAAAGATGAAATAAGGTTGGATAAACAAACCAGAGACTGTGGAGTCATTGCAAGTGCTCATGGGAAATGCGACTCAAAGCCAAACTTTATACATGCTTGTAAACTACCTATGTGAAAACCGGAGCCTTCGAGCGAGGCAGAAGCCCCTGATTCAAATCCGTATTCCTGCTCTTCTAATCACATTAGTGTTGATCATTGGAGCTTAAATGATGGCACTCAGCTGTTTGCGCACTTAAGAGTAAAAGGCAAATGGGCTCCATTTATGGAGCAGCATCCTACCTTTAAGGTACTCAAAGGAGCTTCTAACAATACCTCACAATACATGAGCCTTATGGTGGTTAGAGTACTTCGGGCTTCTCTTTAAAGATTACCGTTACTGTCGAACAGGGATCTCAAACTTGCACCCCACGGGCCATTTGCGGCATAACGATAGTTTTAGGCCCCCTGACTTAGTATGAAGGTTAAATGTCAGTGCAGCCTGCGCAAGTTTGATACAGATGCTACCTCTAGGCTAATTAGTTAAGCAGGGCTCGAAATTGGGAAAAATTGGACCGCAGATGCAGCCACAATTATAGAATGTGCGGGGTTTGAGAAAAAAAATTCTGTCAGAACGCGAGTTCAATCCCAAGTGTGTATGAAACGTGGTATTTGAAGGTTTGTGTACTTGGCTGACCCCTCCCGTGAAAAGCATGGGATAGTGTGAAACAAACAGACACAGAGTTAGGGAGACATTGAAATAAAAAGGAGCGACAGAGAGCTAGATAAATAGTTGGAGTGATGAAGAGAGTTAAAGGCAGAGAAAGATAAAAAGAGACGCACGGGAGTAAGACGGAGAGACAGAGTTGGACAGGCCGACACAGAAAGAGACGGAGACATAAATACATACATATTTATAAATATATATAATCTACCCTGGTCATATCCCTCGAAAGGGGTGACCGACGGCAAGACAAACACATACAAAAATAAAGAAAATTTTAAAAAAAGGGAAAAAGTAGCAAAAAACACATACAAAATTTTGTGGACCATGGCCAACCCAAATGCCCAAACACCCAAAAAAGTTAAGCACCTCGGCACCCAAGTTGGTCATGCTTTTGTCCCTCCAGATGAAACGGGACACAAGAATATGTAATATATAATATATACTTTATACATAAATAAATCCATCAGGCCAGAATGTGATATTTGGAGCGGGAGAGCTAGGTACAATGCACAGGTCCTGGACCTGGTAAGACACATGAGGAGCCCAGACAGGAGGCAACTCACGGATCCCAGTCCCTCCACGTGCCAGAGTCTCCTAACCCCAGCAAAATAGTTCCACAGAAGCAGATATTTTCTTATCTTTGATATATTTTTGTTTAGAAAAATATTGTGGAAAGTTTGATGCAAGAAAGCCCCACTTTGCCTGAAACCCAATATCGGTGGACCCTGAGTACATTTTGTTTGAGACCCCTGCTTTAGAATATTGTGTTTGCATTATTACTCTTACAGGTATAATGTTTTTGACCCTTACGCAAATTCATAGTGGACACAATTTTACTCTTTCATGTCTCTTATTTGGCCCCTTTTTTCCCACGGTTAGGCGGATCCAGGTCGGCTGTCAGTGCTGCAGCAACTGGGCTTGGACCAGAACTCGGACCTGTCGGACTCGTGCGCGCAGCAACGTCTGGATGAACACCGGGAGAGGATCCGCAGGGAGATCCGCAAAGAACTGAAGATCAAAGAGGGAGCGGAAAATTTGAGGCGGGCCACCACCGACAAGAGGAACGCACAGCAGGTGGACTCGCAGCTCCGAAGTTCCAAGCGCAAACTGGAAAGTCTTCACAATCAGTTGCAGGAGCTCGACGCGCTCATCGTAGTCAAGAGCCACAACGAAAATGAAGGTACACTCACCGCTCGGGAAAACAATGAATACATTAACGTGCTTAATTTGATAATGCATATAACACAAACACATGCAGATGATGTTATGTGAGCAGAAAAGCATCCATTCATTTTGTCCTGCTAAATTCCACATCCTGAATGTATTATTCAGTTTTGTACCTGGAAAGCCTGTGCAATCGTTAAATCAGGGGTTTCCAATGTGGACAGCTGAGGTTCCTGCTGACCTGCTCTAAAAATAGCACACTAGTACTGGATCATTGTGATTTTCTAGTAAAATTATTTTTTTGTACTGGATTAATTTAACAGTACTTCCAATTGTTAACCTGGTAATAAGATGGTAACAGGCACTGTTGGGCATGTTACTTTAAAAAAGTAATTATAGTTGTTCACTACTTCTTCCAAAAAGTAACTGAGTTAGTAACTGAATTACTCTACAGTAAAATTACAGTTACCAGGAGGGGTAACCATTTCCATTACTTTAAATAGAAGTTGGATCCCTGCAAAACATATGAAATATAGATTTAAATTTTCATAGGTCTACAAAAGAAATCATAAAATACAAAGGAATTTCAGCTTTTTACTCACTGAATAACATAAATCCATGAAAATACAAAACAATAAAGTATAAATTAAAAATATTAACTCTTTAGTACTATATATAAATGATAAAATGCAAAACAATCTAATATTTACAACTCTTTTTGGAACACTTTAGACATAAATCCTATGAAAAACAAGCAAACGAATATATAAATTAAAACAGGTAAAACAAAAGTCATGTGAAGTCATGTTTATTTGTATAGCGCTTAATCACAGATTCTCAAAGGGCTGCACAGATCAAAGACCATTGCAAACTACAAACTATTATGACACCGTCCCCTCATCTAAAACCTACATGAGGGCAAATAATACACGTATTATCAACATAAAATATAGGTTATTCAGATTGAACGCACTCTGCTTCGGATAAATTAATATCATTAAAATGAGGCAAAACTTAGCTTATTCTTCAGTTTTTATACATGTTGTGATTTCCTACTTTTTTTGTCTTCCTCATTAAGCTCAATTATTACCCAGCGCTTGTAGAGCCCTTTCCGTGTTTGCAAACAAGTGTGACACAGCCAAGCTGCGCATGCATTGTTGAAGCTGAATAGCAGAAATGTGTACAAACCCTGCTATAAGTCACGCACATGCACAGTAGTTTGGATAAGATCTAAATTAGATCGCTAGATTAGATTACGTAATACAATTTTTCTACGAGAAATGCGAAAACTGAAAGGAAAAAGACAGTCAATTCACATTTTAACCAATTTAGAAACAACACAGACCCCTGAAATTTTGTAAACAATATATGAAATAAAGTGTGTAAAACAAAGGAAAAGATCTGTCTTCTGAATATTTGCATTTAGAAACACCAAGTGCCACAGCTTTGATGGACTGATGGCTACAAAGCAGAGTGCATAGTCTATTAAGATCAGTTATAATAGTATATTTAGCGTTTTTTCCTGCTTTGACTTATTTATTATTTTACATACAGTGGGACTTCGCGGTTCAACGTTCGCGGCTTCAGAGCTTCGCGGTCTGTAATGTATTTTTTTTGGAAGGGGCATCGCTACTTTGCAGATTTTCACTTTTTCCGGGAATCCCCCTCGGCCGACGACCCTAGCACGGCGCGCCGTTCTCCTTTCCTGGCGCGCAGTTTCGGTGCGGCCTCCGCTTCACCGCCCCCCCCTAACCCCACAGGTCCCCCCTGCTACCCCTTTCCCCCGCGGCCGCCCGTCCGTCGGCCGGAGCCATCGAGGGCCGTGTAGCGCCATGTAGAGCCATTGCGGCCCTCCGTGCCGAGCGCCCAACCCGCTCGGCTTGTCGCGGTGTCGTGCATATCGCGCCCGAAAGTACCCGCGCCGCGGTTTACGGGCTCGCTCGCGGAAGCGACCGAACGGCACCCGCGGTGCGGCGCAAGTATAAACCCCGGGTGGACGTAAAATCGCCCAGCTGTACGACTCTTAGCGGTGGATCACTCGGCTCGTGCGTCGATGAAGAACGCAGCTAGCTGCGAGAACTAATGTGATTTGCAGCTGCGATTGGCTGGCAACCAGTTCAGGGTGTCTCCTGCCCACTGCCCGGAGATGGCTGGGATGGGCTCCAGCCCCCCCCCCCCCCCCGCGACCCTAATAAGGATAAGCGGTGCAGATAATGAGATGAGATTTTATTTTTTATTTTTTTTAAGGGGCGTCGCTACTTCGCGGATTTTCACTTATCGCGGGTGGTTTTGTTCCCCATTAACCGCGATAACCAAGGGATTATCGTACTTCGTTTTGTCCTCCGTATTGAACCCCAGATTATATCTATTTTTGAATGAAAAGTTTTTGTTTTGTTTTTTTCACATTTTAACCTGCTGACCGCCTTTTATAGATATCGCCACGTCTCCAGGCACGGTCAGTCGACCATCTGCCCACCAGCACCGCATTGCCGCGTTGGAGCGCCAGCTAAACATCGAATTGAAGGTCAAACAGGGTGCAGAAAACATGATTCCCATTTATGCCAACGGGGCAACCAAGGTCTGATTTGGCCTTCACCTTAATCTGTATTATGTCGTTTTATTGGATGATTTCTAACGGCATGTAATTTTTTTGCAGGACAAGAAACTTCTCCAGACAACTCAGCAGATGCTGCAGGACAGCAAGACCAAGATCGACATCATCCGCATGCAGATCCGAAAGGCCATGCAGGCCACGGAGCAATATGAGGACAGCCAATGTATGTATCCTACTGTGTTTTTTCGGATCCACTTTTAGCGTTCACCCACCTGTCACACTGCATATTTTATGATGCCGGCGGTAATGGATCAATTCTTGCTTCAGAACCTCACACAGCACCCGGTCAAACACACAACACACAATGACCATTACATCCCTTGAGCTTCTGGTTAGAGTTTTATTGATGTTCTGGACTCACGAAGCCGAGGTTAGAGACAAAAGAGTCGGCTCAGGATGGACAATGAGAGTCAGAATGGAAGAGAGGCTGAGTCATGAATGACATTTGAAAAGATGCAACACTTTTTCTTCTTGGTCAGACATAGTGCCTGCCATTTATGCCTTTTTGCTTGGAAAATGTTGTTTTTCTCAAGAATAACTTGTTGTTTTGTATAAATGTATTTTAAAACATGTTCAGACAGGAATACAATTTCGACGTCCATGGCCGTTAATGTTGGTGAAAATGTAAATATCTAAATCGCTAAATTTTACATTTTCTTGATAATGGAATATACTTGTGTTTCTCACCCTGTGTGCCATGTCCCACTATTGTGACATGAAACTTTGTCTGCTGTGTCACAGGAAATTGTCCGATTCTGTCTTATTGGTTACTTTTAACTATCTGATGATAAGTTTATAGTTTAGTAAACATTCAAAATGGAGAGAGAAGAGATTAATTAAAAATAAACTTTGAATGGAGAACAGGAGAGGACTGTACTAAAATAATAACAATGCAAAATCCAAACTTGTTCTACAGGTTCACTTCTGTACCCTTTCTTTTTATTAAAGATCCAAGGTTACAAAAAACAGATCTGCCCTAAAGGGTGTGGATATCAAAGAACAGCAACAAGATTGGTCAATAGTGACAATGATGTTAACAGTGCATAATAATCCAAATAACGGACATCAACAAGGAATAATGGTCAAAATAACAGACAACCCTGGCACCCAATGCAATCAAGTTTCCAATATTATAAAACAAATAAACTCATCAGTATCATTATTCGCAAAAAACATTCAGATGTTGAGTATCTGTGCTGTTTTCCACTGACAGGTACAGTAAATGTAAAATTCTTCCACATCACTAGGTGTCACAAGTAGACTTTGTACAGTAAAAGTAGTGATGGAGTGTAAAGTTATAGTTGAATAAGAAATGTAACAAAAATTAGTGACCGTTTGAGAATGACTATTAATCTTACACTTAAGTTTGGCCGGGGATGACTGGTTAGAACACTTGCCTAACAGTTCAGAGGTACCCGGTTCTCTTTCTTTTACCGACCTCCTTTTGTGGGCTTCTACCCATGTTCGGAGTTAGTTCGCTCCAGTTTTCCTCCTCTGCGTCTGTCTGGAAAACAATCCGGTTTGTCCTATGCCCGAAAGCATCTGCGATTGGCTTCAGCACCCACCCAACCCTTGTGAGAACAAGTGGATGTACAATGAATGACTGAATGACAGAAAAAAAAAAGTCATTTACGCTTTGTTTTTCTTACTGGATAAACTTTTAGTACGAAACCTGGCTGAATATATTAAAATGGGGGGAATCCCTTTTAATGGGGTTCTAAAAGGTACTTGTGCTAGGTGAAATCCCTGAAGTAGTCACCTTTTTTTATATATTATACAATGAAATAACATTGAAACCAAAGCACAAAGCCTTTTAACAGGCCCAACATTTGTTTAAAAAATAAAATTACTGCATACTGTACCCATATATTTCTTTAAGATACAACTAGTATTTTTGGGCTGTTCGGCCAATCAAAAAGCAGAACACAATGCAGCGAGACTGTGAAAGGTGAACCGTATTATAGTGTGATGATCGGTGTGCACTAAAAGAAATTGTGATTTGCCAGCAGGCCTATTTTAATATACTATAAGCTCAAACATCCTCTCTAAAGAAATCCATTCACCAAAACGATCAACCAATTTAGAACCTTACATGAACAGTTGACGCAATGTAAACATTAAAAAAATGAAACTGGAGCTAAAAGTATTTCTTTTTGTCAATTAAAAAAATGCTTTTTTTTGGCTCCAAAGAGGTTGAGGAAAAACTAGTAGACACACACCTGAATGAAGTATTTATCTGTGAGTTTCTTTGGAAGTATTGACCCAATATAAGGAGAG